>NC_140590.1:9334305-9983776 GCF_964204655.1 Triturus cristatus
TTGCTGTGGATAACAGTGTTGAAGGCAGAAGATAAGTTGAGGAGAATGAGGAGGCAGGATTCATTTTGGTCAAGCAACTTTAAAATGTCGTCCAAGATGTGAGTGAGTGTCGATTGCATGCGGGTTGATTGGCAAGCATGCATCCAGCAAGCAGACACAGACCTCCCTCAGCATCCCCACTACACACACAGACCATCTACCATCAGACAGTCCATACACAAGCAGCTTCACACTCACAGACACCAATAACATGCACACCCATTTCACAGCCAGATTAACTCTACCTTCAAAGCAGACCCCTTGTTATTCCACCTCCCCAAAGTCAAGTTGGATTGCCTGAGAGTCCCAATATGTTTCCTTCTGCCTCAATCACTACCCCTCCTTCCAATTTGGATCCTGCTCTTCCCACTCCAGACCCAAATTTATCCTGATTTTATTTTAACGAGGTGCCTGGAATGCCCACGTGATGCCCCTACTTGCAAAGATTTCCTTGGCAGTGTGTTTTGGCAAGTTGTGCGGTACTGCACAGAGATGGATCCCAAATCAGCAGTGCTGTGGCCTTTGTCATTCATTTGAATTTAATTATGTTTGTTATTAAAGTTTGTTGATAGGATACCGCCTTGGTGGATTCATTACTCATGATGATAAATGATGAAATGCTGTAAATCTGTTGATACTACTACATTGTTGTACTCCGGAGCTGGGAATAGGTGGTCCTTACTCAATGTTGATAGTGATGTGAGCTTTGCAGCATTGTGAAAAGTATTCTTGTTAGAGGGGCCAAATGCATTTACTGGATGTTTTTCATCCCTCTACTGGTAGGTATGTTGTATTGTATATGCTGTCCTTTGTTGAGTGTTATACTTTGTCCATTGTCTGCCAAATGTGGCTGCTCTTCTCCCAGTGACTTTGTTGTGACATTTGTGCTGTGTTCTTGTATGAGAGGTTAGAGTTTCTCCACATGCAATAAGTGTGCTTGACGTCCATTTCTCTTTGCTTATTTTCTCTCCACTCAATTGTCGGTATAGATCAGCTACTTCCTGTGGTTTTTAAAGATGTATAAGCTGGCATAAAGAGCCAGGACACATTTCCTACACATGTGGGACATTGAGTAGCTATTGTTTATCCCTGAGACGGTGCAGGAGCCAAGTCTGTGTGCCAATGTTGTTTTTGTACAGTTGCATATTGTGTGGTTTCTCCCTGTCCCCAGTTGTGTGCTTTGTTTGTTAGATGTTGAGATTGCTGTTCTGCCTGAGGTGTTTCAGTTGTGTCCTTGGATATAATTGTCACGAGTTAGATGCTGTAAAGAGATGGTGACCGGGTCTTATTCGTTGTGTTTCTGTGGAATATACCTCAGGGTAGGTGTGTGTGGTTCATGCACACGTTTGGATGTGTGGGGTGATGTTGAGGAGCAGATTTCGTGACGTTCTTTGTGCACCCGGCTTTGAATGTGTGTTCAGGGGTCCGTAACTTGGCTGGTGGGGTAAGTGGTGTTGATGTCCTCTTACTGCAGACATCACCGACAACTTTAATTGTTGGGTGACCCAGGTCTTTTGGTGCGCGGTTGACGTCCTATGGGGCATTGGAATAGTGGTACTTTGAAATGTATTGCCCATGTGTACCAGAACATGGCCTTATCAGTCCAATGTGGTGGTAGCGTGGGTTTGTTCTACAATGGAGCTAGGATATGGCTTGTGTAATACTACAAAATGTATAGGTTTCCTTAGGATGGGATGTTGGACAATGGTTTGTGTGAGTCACATGGTGCTGGGCTAATCTGCCTCCGGCGCCGGGGATCGAACCGTGATCCCCAGATTCCAGAGTCAGTCGCCCTGGCCGCAGCACCACACCTCTTCCAGGAAAATTACTTAGCTGCTAATTATTAATTCATCCATTAAAAACTAAAGTACGTCCCACCATTCCCACCATTTTAACCTACAAACACCACAACACACACCTAAAAATGTTTACACAATTAACATATTTAATTGCCAAATAATTAATTAAAATTAATTAACAACTAATTAATACGTAATTATTAAAACATAATTTACAAATTTAACACTATAACATCTCAATGAAACAATTATTAATAAATAAAAATTAATCTATAAATGTACTATAATTAAATTACTTCCTACCCTATACCCTATAAACCCACAACCCGCTACAGTACTAAAAATTCAAAATTCAAATATAAAAAAATAATAACTACTAAAAATAATCAATAAATTATTTATAATTAAATTACTTCCCACCCAATTCCCCTATAAACCCAAAACCTGCTACAGAACAAAAAACTCAAAATTCAAACCAAAAAATGTAATAACTACTAAAATTTTAACACATATGATAACAATACAAACAATTCCTATACAAAAATACATGCACCACACACATATACTAAAATACATAACATTACATTCTTTAAAATATTTTTATATCTATATTTTTGCAAACACTTCAATATTTTTTTACATTGATTTACTTACCCAAAGTCGATATTCTTGACCACGATATTTTGTCTGTTGATATTCTTGACCCACGATAGTCTGTCTCTGCACTGTTTTTCACTACTGCAAGGCCATCTGTCCCATAGCAAAGAATGGGTGTTTGGCTTATAACATCTTATAAGCATAACTTCCCATTAGGACAAGATTGGGAAATGGAGTTTAGGATGCCTGGACTCAGAATGTAAAAATGCATCTTTTAGTAAAGATGATTTTTATGTTCCATGTTTGAAAATACCACTTTTAGAAAGTAGGTATTTTCTTGCTTAGCCATCCTGTGTGCCTCTGCTGGTTTGTGGATTGACTGTCTGGCTTCAGAGTGACAGGGGCTGGGAATGTGCATTTTCTTCAGACAGCCACTGGAGGTGTTGAGGTATCAAGCAACACACTGAAGGGTCAAGGCACACTAGCCCTGCACTCATCAACACGAAGTGATAGGAGTAATTATGAGCTATGCAATGGTGCAAAGAACCTGGGATGTGACCCTCCTACACCTCTAAACAGGAAAAATAGTTTTCCAAACAAAATTCTCAAAATGTTTCAGCACTCATCTATTCAGTCAATTATGTTTGTGACATATTTCTTTAGTCCATATTCTACAGATGTGAAAGATCTGACAATTTCATTTCAGACAACAAATGTAGGAGTTGTTTCTTCTTCTTTAAAATCCTTTTATTCTTTATCTTTTCTTTAAAATCACAGTGTGAAATTGGTAGCCAATGCGTTTTGTCCTCCTGGGACTTCTTCATGGCTCAATAGGCGTGAGGTCTTCTAGCATGTTCTTCATATTGTGCCATGTAACAGTAGAATAAAGTGTGCAATATATGGAGTATGGTAGCTGCAATGAGACACGGCATGACATCCAGTTCCATAGAAAAAGGAACCAGACGTCATGCTGTGACTCGTTAGAGCTACCATACTGTCTTGGGCAGTGAAAGGACTGGACTGAACTTTCTTTACTTGTGCTGAGTATCTACAAGGACTTGAAGTAGAGCTTGTCTCCTGTTCTGAAGTCTCAGGGACTGCAAAGACTTCACCACCCTCTGGGTACTGCTACTGGAACCGTTGTTCCAGTTGCCACAGAGAAGACAAAGCAACCGACTCTGTCACCGCCTCCGTCGCTGGCTCTGTGTCCTGACGGCACCGCAGAAGGCACCATGCACATCTCGCATCACTACCCTTGTCTCATTGCCGCCGCCGACCGATGCAGCCACTACCAAGCACCTGATTGCACCGTGACCTGTGGGAACCGCACTCCGCATGCCCTCACTTCACTTCGTTATCCTTGTTTCACCAATGCCGTCGCTGCTGTTGACTTCGACACCTGTGACCTCATCGTGGCTGGGGGCACCACTTGTAAGCTTCACTATGCATTGCCTTGTCTCACACAGCTATCTTGGTTGACCAATGCCAGCTCCCGCTAACCGGCTCTGTCACTTGCATCGCAACCTGCCAGCACCACATCGAGCACCGCCTCGACCTGCACCATAACTTTGGTCTCACCAACGCCATCTGGGAGATCATCACTGAGCCGCTGCCTGCACCGCATCGAGAGGGCTCTGCATCCCGCAACGCTTCCATTTTGCAACACAACCATGGCAGATGCCACAACCGGCTCACACCAACATGTCAGCCGCAAACGAGAAAGGTACTGTTACTGAGTGTGTCCACGCTTTTGCTGGCCTGTACCGTGGTCAGCTGGAACTGTTAGACTGTTGTTTTCAGCATCGAATTAGCCCTGGACGGAGCTACCAACTCGTCCAAACTGTGTTTTTGAAGTATTAAGTATTTCTGCAATTTTAAGGATATTTAGCAAAGGGTATATTTGTAGGTACTGTGGGCCCGATTCACAGAACTAACTTAAGACAAAATCCTAAACTTACTACCATTTTGGTATTCACAGAAGGCACTTACTCATTTTGGTATTCACAGAAGGCACTTACTCATTTCGGTATTCACAGAAGTTAGGAGTCCTAACTTTAGGACTCCTAAATGCCTTCTGTGAATACCGAAAGTCTTAAAATTAGGATTTTTCTCAGTTTAGTAGTAGTATAGTTAGGACTCCTAACTTTAGGACTCCTAAATGCCTTCTGTGAATACCGAAAGTCTTAAAATTAGGATTTTTCTCAATTTAGTAGTAGTAAAGTTAGGAGTCCTAACTTTAGGACTCCTAAACTGAGAAAATCCTAATTTTAAGACTTTCGGTATTCACAGAAGGCATTTAGGAGTCCTAAAGTTAGGACTCCTAACTTCTGTGAATACCGAAGCGAGTAAGTGTCTTCTGTGAATACCAAAATGAGTAAGTGCCTTCTGTGAATACGAAAATGGTAGTAAGTTTAGGATTTTGTCTTAAGTTAGTTCTGTGAATCGGGCCCTGTATGTTGGATTTTTATCGTCCTGGGCTGAGTTTGCAAGCGGTGCTAAGCAGAATTTTGCGAAGTTGTAAAACACTCTACAGCCTAAGTATAGTTCATCGAGCGTGCGGAGTTGCTTGCTCCATCCGTCGCAATGCGTTTTTAATGTTCGGGGACGCATATTGCTTGTTCGGGAAAGCGTATTGAGTGCTAGGTGGGAAATATTGCACAAACTTTACCATGCGGTCACCCATGGGCGCCCCTATCTTGTTTTTCATTTTTGCTATGGTTCTGGGCCTGTTTTTCTATCCTCCCTATATCTTTTCAATCCTTTGTTGCTAAAAACTTTTTTCTGATCTTTTTTATTTATAACCTATCCCTCTCTATTCCTGAGTGTATATTTTGCATTTTTTTCTTCTTTTTGTGTGTTTTTTAGTGCGTTTTTGGCTGTTTTTCTATTACCTGCTTTTCATTTTTTTACTCCCTTTCTTTACTTCCTACATTTCTTTCCCACCCCCACCCCCACAGAACCATGGCGATGAAGACTAGTAAGGAGGGGAAGACAAGGAGCGAGAGCCACGCCCCCCTTCCTTGCAGAAGGCATCGCCTGGATTGGGTAGAGGCCGGGCCTTATTTTCTGAGGTGGAGGTGGCCGCACTTCTTTTATTTGTCCAGTGATACCTACCCTTAACCCTAGCGGCGGGCCTGGGTCCGAGTACGGGCTCTGGGAGCATCACCAGCGGTGGGCGAGGTGCGCCGGGCAGTGTTTCGCTGCTCTGGGGTCGGGCGCACCCATAACCAACTGACGCACCGGTGGTCTGACATCCTGGACCGGGAGCAGGACCGGCTGGACTTGTCGAGCTTGTGGGGCTTGGTGAGATGCTAATTGTATTTCTTTTGTGTTCTTCTGTTCTGTGTTATTGCGAATATCATTTTTTTCCCAAATAGCAAGAATGCTGCTGCTCACATGCAGGTAAGCTATGTTGGTGCTACTAATCGTACTTGTTTGCAACTTTGCTCTCGCTTGGGACGGTTATGTAAGAGAGGTTAGAGAATTTAAGTTAGGTAATGCATATAGGAAAGACTCCAGTCCTTTCCTTTGTTCTGTCAATTAGATAGTGATAGTAGTTAGTTAGTTACTTATTATTATTTGGTAATTTGGCGGCCTGCGTGATGCGTCCTCTCACGTGACTTCGGTCCTAGTAGAACCTTTTGTGGTTTGAATAGTATTGTATTGTGTTGTAATTGCATTTATATAGCGCTTACTACCCCTGACGAGGCCTCAAAGCACTTTTGCAGAAAATAGCACGCTACTCCGGAATCCATAAAGGATTAGTATTGAAGTAGTATAGTGTAATATGAAAGTGATTTAAGTGGGGGATAGGTTAGTCAATTATTTGGATTCAGAAGGATAGCGGAAGGATAGAAGATGGAAAAAAGGTTTGTATTTATATAGCGCTTGTTACCCCTGATGGGGTGTTGAAGCACCTTTATTTTGGTGAGTGGCACGCTACTCCGGAAACTCATAAAGAATTAGTGGTGAATTAGTTTAGTGAAATATGAAAGTAATTTGAGTGGTGCATATTAGTCAGTAATTTGGAGTGAGAAGGGTAGCGGCGGGATAGAAGAGGGAAAAGAGGTTTGCATTTATATAGCGCTTGATACTCCTGATGGGGTTTTGAAGCGCTTTTTTGGTGAGTGGCCCGCTACTCCGGAACCATAAAGGATTTGTGTTGAAAATTAGTATAGTGAAATATGAAAGTAATTTGAGTGGTGGATATGTTTTTCAGTTATTTGGATAGAGAAGGGTAGTGAAGAGTTAGGAGAGAGAAAAAGGTTTTAATTTAGATAGTGCTTGTTACCTCTGATGAGGTGTTGAAGCTTTTTTTTGGCGAGTAGCACGCTACTCTGGAACCCATAAAGGATTAGTAGTGAATTAGGTAAAGCGAAATATGAAATTTGAGAAGTGAACATGTTAGTCTGTTATTTTGATTGAAAAGGGTAGTGGAGGGATAGAAGAGTGAAGGTCATAGCAGTAGGAGGAGGCTTGGGGTGCGTAACAAGGGGATGTGGAGGGGAAGAGTCAGAGGGAAGAGTTTAGAAAGGCTTGTTTTGGGGGATCGGTATAGTAAAAGAGGTGCCAGATGCTGCAAGGAGTGGTAGAGTATGGGAGAGTTTGCAAAGGGTTATTTTAGGGATCATAGTAGTGGTATGGGGTTTGGGATGAATGAGAGAGTGAATGTAGAGGATATATTGATAGAGGTAAAGGGTGAGAAATAGGGTAGTGCATTAGAAAGAGGAGTAGAAAGAAGTTTGAGATGAGTTAGAAAGTTTGAGTAGAAGATATATTGAGAGAAGTATAGGGTGAGAAATAGGATAGTGCATTGAATATGCTAAATTGGAAGAAAGTGATAAATATATAGATCCATAAGTACATGGAAAGTATATAGATGCATAAGGAAAGTAGGTATATGTAGATCAAAGATAATGATAGAGGTATAGGATGAGAAATAGGGTAGTGCATTGGATATGCTTTTTTAAGGGAAAAGTAATAAATATATAGATCCAAGTGCATAAAGGAAGTAAAAAGATTCATTAGATAAACTAATTATTCTACATGTTTATACAAAGCAATACACAAAGATAGGCACATATTCATAGTAAAATAAATGCGTATATACGGAGGGATGTGCTGTGTATTTCTGTTGGCGTACGGTGCTTATGTGGGGAAGCCAATTCTTGAGTAGTTTTCTGATGATAAGGTGGTTGTCGGTGGACCTTATGTTGGGGGGTAAAGAGTTCCATAGTTTGGCTGCTTGAACAGAGAAGGATGTGCCACCAATGGTTTTTTTCTTGTATCTTGGGGTTTTGAGGCGAGGTGCCACTTCAGAGCAGAGGTTCGTTTGTTGAATGTGTTTGTTGATTTTATTCCTGATGAACAGTGCTCCCATTCCATGTATTGCTTTGTGGGTGATACAAAGCAGCTTGAACGTGAATTTTCTGGCAAACGGTAACCAATGCAGGGCTTTCAAGGCAGGTGAGATGTGGTCTCGTGGTTTGATATGCAGGAGTAGTCTGGTAGCCGAGTTCTGAATCCGTTGTAGTCTTTTCATGGTTGTTCATGGTTGTTAAAGGTGATTCGTGGTAGAGGGTATTGGTGTAATCGAGTTTGGACAGAACAAGGGAGATGATAGCTTGAACCTTGTGTGGAGATCCCAAATAGGGGAAAATTCGTCACAGCGTTTTTATACTGACAAAACTTGGTCTTGCTTGTTTGTCCACTTGAGCATTGATCGATAGCTTTGAGCCCATGGTCCTTCCGAGGCTTCTTACTTCCTTTGATACTTTCGGCGTTGATCTCAGTTCATCAGGCCAGGCGGCAAGCAGGTCATAATGTTTCCAATCGCCACACATGAGCATTTCCATTTTGGAAGCATTCGATTTGAGATGACTCCAAGTCATCCGCTGATCCACGGCTCTGAGACAACTGAAAATTTGTAAGTTTCCAATGTCTTTTGGTCATTCCAGTTGAAGGAGTATTTGCGTGTCTTCTGCATAGTTATCGCATGTGAGGTGAAACTGATTGATCAGTACCGGTAATGACTTCATGTAGAAGTTGGAAAGCATGGGCGAGATGATAGAGCCTTGAGGGACCCCTGCTTTTGTGGAGTATGGTTGGACGAGAAAGGTGGGGTATGGATGACATCAGTTCTGTTTCCAAGGTAGGAATCGATCCAGTCTAGAACAGTTCCCTCTATGCCGGCTTCATAGAGTCTTTGTTTCAGAGTGTCACGGTCAACCGTGTCAAAAGCAGCCGAGAGGTCCAAGAGGAGTAGCGCAGCAACCCCGTTGCGGTCTAATGTGTTCTTCAGGTCATCCCAGATGGTAAGGAGGGCAGATTCAGTGCCTCTTCCCGGACGGAATCCTGTTTGGAAGTCTGAAAGTATGTCATTCTCTTCAATGAATTGTGACATCTGGGCGAACGCTGCTCTCTATTAGTTTTCCCAGAAAAAGTCCATTTGTAATGGGTCTGTAGGTGTCATGGTTCAGGGGGTCCAAGTTTGTTTTCTTCAGTAAAGGGCATATGTGTGACTTTTTTAGTTCTGGAAATATTCCGGTAGTTAAGGAATTGTTGATGATTCGTCTTACTGGAGTGGCAGCAGAGGTTGTTAAAATAATTGTCTTGAAAGTTTGCGGTGGACAAAGGGGCCGAAGGCCTGCCGTCAGGTCTGCATGCTTAGACCAGGTCCATAAATTCATCGTGTGAGATGTGTTGGAAGGAACAGAGAGGCTGGGTTAGAATATTCTTAGATTGTTGTTTTGTACAGGGGTTAGTGCTGGTGCTTTGTCTCTCTTTTAAGTGCAAGTCCAACGTGTCTGCTTTGTCCGTGTAATGATTTGGCAGATTGTCTGTAAAATCGTGAGTAACAGGATGAGTTCCTTCTAGTCAATTTGGTTTATGAAATTCATTGAGTATTTTATAGAATGTTTTATTTGCACATTTAGCATTTCGATTACTGTCTGAATAGTACCTTTTCTCAGCTTTTTAAATAGCTGACTTGTATAATCTGGTAATTTTCTGTAGGTGAAGTTTGTCTTGTTTGGTGTTTGTTTTGAGCTAGGTACGTTACAGCTTTCTAATATGTTGTTTTATGTCTTTTATGGCTATATTTCTCCAAAGCGCTTTTTTTCTTTTGTTCTGTTGTGTGGTTTCAAGCGGTATCAGGATTTCAAAAGCTTACTGTAGCCAGTCATATAGGTTTTTAAACATAATTTATTGTTTCCAGATCTGTACTGGATGTCAGTTGTGTCTCTAAGTGTTCCAAATTGAGTTTGTTCCACGGTCGATAGGTGGATGCATGTTGTTTTATGTTGGAAAGCAAGCAGATGGTGGTCTGACCATGTGACTGGAGTTATAGTTTGAAAGGTAACTAGTTCGGTATTAGCAAAAATGACATCTAGAATATGTCCAGTGATGTGTATGGGTTTGTGGACAATCTGATGCGGGTTCAGTGCTCTAGGCCAGTAATTATTGTTTTTGGATGGGTCATATTGGGTTTGTCAAACCAAATGTTGAGGTCACCCAGAATGGATAGGTTGGAGTGTATTGTTATCAGGTTTGAAACTGTGTCTAGAAGTGTGTCTGGGAATGTCGCCTTCCTAGGTGAAGGTCTGCAAAGGAGCAGGAAGTGACAGGAGGAAGACGGTGTAGGATTGCATCTGGTGAGAGGAACCTCACAATTCTTTATGGAGATGTCGTCAACTTTAATGATATTTAAAGTTTGCCTGAACACAACAGCTAGACCACCTCCTTTTTTACCTATATGATTGTGGGTGAACGTTTGATAGCCTAGAGGAACGGCTTCATGCAGGACTGGAGCCATATCATCTTCCAACCATGATTAAGTTATGAATAGTATGTCTGGTTTTACATCGGTGAGAAGGTCCTAGATGTGATGTTTGTTTTTAAAGAGCGATCGAGCATTTATTAGTTGACAGTTTAGAGAATGTGCTTTGGTGATAGTGAGACTTTGTTTTGTAGAAGAGTGAGCAGTATTTTGTGTGCTTGTAGCAGGTGTGTCCTTAATGTTGGCATTAGCTGTATGAGGATAGCAATCGTGTAGCTGTTCTGTAACGTGGTCCTGGTCCAGCAGGCTAAGAAGGTATTTTGATGGCTCTGCGTGTGTAAGTGATGGAGACGGTATTTGAGAGTGAGCTGATGTGCTGTGTTGTTTTTGTGGTATAACCTTGTTGTGCAGTAGACATTGAGAAGTGAAGTTGTGAGGTGTGGTACATTGCTTATATTGTTTGTGTGTGTTTAGGGCTGAAGGTGTATGAGTCGGAAGTGGTGGTGCAGCATGTGGGTTATGTAGTAAGGTTCTAAATTGTCCAATGGATGAGGTGGTTGGAAAAGAGTTGCTGTGTTGCTGTGTGTGTGTTAGGTGTGGTGGAAGAGATTTGGAACCCATTTGGTGTATGCAATATGCATGCGTCCATCTATGCAATTAAGAAGACTAAATGCAGACTTAGTAAATTGGCCCGTCAATGGGGGTTGACTCAGAGATGATTGCGAATGAGATCGGAACTTAGAAGCAAATATACGTTTTTTGCAATTCATTCCAAAGTCTTTGAAATAGGCAGGCTAGGTAGGTTTAGGATTTAGGAATCTGAATGGAACTGTGGAATAATAAAGATAGGACGGTCCGCGACTGCGATACTAGTCTACTACTAGAAGATCTGATTTAGGAAAGGTCAATGTTATTGCAATTGCCGTTTCCTGCCTAAAAATCTTTTTTGAGCAATTATTTAATATATATTTATTTAACACCAATCATTTTTGTCTCTTTAATTATGTCTTACATGATCATCATCCAGGGACAAGAACAAGAAGAAGACTGGGTCTGCTGAGGCGGGTGCAGGAGTCGGAGGGGCCTCCCAGGGGTGGGAAGCGGCCTCAGACGCAGATGGCTCTGCTGGCCCCAGTGAGTCCTCCTGGTGTTATATTAATATATATTTCCCTAACTTTTACCGTTCCATTATTTCCATTTCTTAATTTTAATTTTTCCCAAATTTTCTTCGATTTATCTGTTTCTAAATTCTTGCTATTGCTCCATTACCTACTAACATTGTTTTTTATATTTCTAGTGTCTGTTTGTTTTTAACATCAAATCCAACTGCCTCTGACTCTGTATTAGTCTGTCTGTAGCTTGCTTTCTTCTGGTTTTCCACTCAGCTTTCCCTCTCCCCTTACATATTTTGTGGGTTGCCTAGTGGTGGTACTGTAAGAGTCAGGGAACCCATTGGTCCTACTACTAGTACTAGTAGTAAGGACTCCTTACTACTACTAGTACTAGTAGTACTAATCTGCTGTGCAGATTGCATGCTCATTCAGTAAATGATGCTCGCTCACCTTGGACACCCCAACGTGGTGTATTTTACTATTTATCCACTCCTTGAGAGGCTTTTCAAAAATTGCCACCAACAAAATGCCCAACCGGATATTTTGTCATTTTTGATAGGACTCTCTACTCTACTCTAGTATCCGAATTGTAGATGTGATGTGTGTGGTGTATGTATTATTATGTATTTTCAATCTTGCTACTGAAAAAGATAAATAGGGGAAGCGTATATGGCATCTAAAAAATGTGAAATGCTTTTTCCAGGTGTAGCGACCACCATGGCCAGGGCCAGCGGCGAGGGCCACGCAACCCCAGAGGGAGTGGATGCGCAGCTGCAGGGGGTTAGCCAGCAGCAGTGGTGGGCAGAGGTAAGTCATATTCCTTACTTATTGAGAATTATGAATACACTCACTGCAAGGGTGTACACTCAGTACACTGTACTGCTGCTGAGACTAAGTTGTTGTGAACAGCTGAAGAAGACGCCCTTTACTTAACATTAGCATTAGCGGGAGTTGAGTAACTAGTGGCCTATTCTATCCAACTAAGCAGAGAAACTTTTATGACGAAGACAAAGAGTCGGACAACATGTATGACTGGCAGAGAAGGATGCGTGGGTGAAGGAAGGGGCCCCGGGATGCATATATGTGGCTGATAGGAGGCATGGGTGGTTGTAGGATGGGTAAAAGGTGAAGGAAAGGATGCCTGCCTGGGTGGGTGAAACTGCATGGGTGAAAGGAATCCTATGGTCAAACTCAAAGGCAAGCAAGGACGCATGGGTGGTGGTTGAATGACAAATGTATGTTGTTGGTGAAAGGTTTGTTGAGATTGAGAATGATAGCCATGTTTGGATGGATGGATGCCTGGATAGTAGGTGAAGAGTCAGACTGGATGAAGGGAATGTAAAAGAAAATTGAACCGTGCCAGAGGAGCAAAGCCGAGGGTGAAGAATAAAATAATGCTAAAAGAGCAATGCAATGAAAAATGAAAAAACACTGGGAAGGATAAACAAGAACTGTTTTTTTGCAAGGTTTTGATTCAAAGGTTTGAGGTTGTATTTCAGAATGGAATACTCCCTTGACTCACAGTAGTTTGCAAGCACAACACATATATTGTGCATGACTATGTATATGTACGCACCCATCATCAATCGCCTTCCTCTGACTCCGAGGCCCACTCCCGCTCCCTACCCATGTCAGTTTGGACCGTGTCAGCTATAGGTGGCCTATCGGCTGTATGGTTAACTTACAATCAAAAAATAGTAGTATGTGATGTCATCAATCATCACGTGACGTGACGTTGTGCCGTATATCATCATCATCATTCATGTTAAGCATAGAGGTCAAGTGCCTTGTTGTAGTAGTCAGGATTTGCCAATGATTTACCAGAGTACGGCCGTAATGGAAAAATGGATAATTGTGTAGTCCAGCTGCATCACCTGCGGACAGTGGTAAAGTGAGTCTGCGACGCAAGCATGTCTGTCTAGGGCACAAGCTGGCTGAGCTGGCATGCCTACATGATTTATTAAGCTAAACAAGAGAGAGAAGAAGAATACTTGTCTACTCCATGGTGCTAATGCCTGAAAGGCTAATCATAAATCATCACATCCAAATCTTAGCGGGCCGAGGAAGTGAGGATATGTTAGACCTGTTGGCCTTAGGTCTCCGAGCGCCTTCCCATTGCTAATCAATGCTAAGGGGCAGATGCTCTCTTCTTCCAACATGGCTGCCACAGAGTGGTCTTTTTAGTAGCACCCTAGATGCCAGGAGCTGGCTGGGACCCTAAACATTGTTGCAACACCAGCCCGCCTTTTTCTCCCATAGTTAGAATAGGGAAGCTCCTGGAACCTTCCAGAACAGGGGAGGGGTCTGCTTTTTGCCGCCTGAGAGTGTGGTCACCTGACCTGGGCATATATAAGGGAAGGAGGGAAACTTTTTAGTCAGTTGGGGCATCACTGACCTTGGGGAAGCTACGCAGGAGACTTAGGCGGTAGGGCCTAGTCAGGAAGCTATACCACTGGGAGTGACAGGGCTTAGGTGCTGCCTTCCAAGCTGAGTGAGGAACACTGGACTAGCCCACTGATCTGGCCCAGCGGGAGGGGAACCCAGGGACCATCTGCAGTGACCTACTGAGACTATCCTGCCTTCAGCCACCAACTCAATCCCCCCCCCTCAAGAAATCCCCTACCAAGGTCGCAGGAACCACCACGCGCCGAGAAGACCCTCTAACTGCCCACAGGACTACTGGGGGATCAACCAGGTATTGGCGCTGTGTCACCCCTGCGCTCCCTGACTTCACCTGGGTCCCCTTTGCTGAACTGCCACTGTCGTGTGGCCTGTCCTGCCTTGCCTGAACTGCTAACTTGCCTAAAGCTGAACCGAACTGCGCTGCTTCTCAGCGCTCCCCGGCTGTGCCTGGAGAAGCGCTGGACTCCTGCCCAGAACTACTGTGCCAAGAAAGCGCTGTATTTCCCCCCGAGCGCTTTATGCTTCTCTCCCTTTTGTAAGAGAACATAGGTAACTTCCAATTATGGTTATTACTCATCAAAATTGTCCAATGTCGGGGCTATCCTGATAAAATCCTCAGAAAAAGCTGTAAGAGAGCAAGGAATCAAAACAGGGAAGCCCTCTTAGAAGATAATCCGTCGAGATCTACTACGACTCCTCCTTTGACGTGTGTAACTACATATAACACACTTTCCAATGCTGTCAGTAAATCTATCAAAAAACATTGGACAATTTTGATGAGTAATAACCATGACTGGGAGTTACCTATGTTCTCTTACAAAAGGGCGAGAAGCATAAAAGACACGCTTGTACATACACGTCCAAGAAAACTGGAAAAGAATAACGACAGGACGATCCAACCAGTAACGGGACATTACCCATGTGGATTATGCAGCGTTTGTCACTTAACCTCTATGACAAAAGAACTTTCTCTGGAATCTGGAAAACAATGGGTACAAAGGTCCCATACGAACTGTAATTCAACTAATGTGATCTATCTGATCACATGCCCATGTGGCCTTAGGTACGTGGGAATGACATCACACAAGATTAAACAACGGATCTGCGAACATCGAAGTAATATTCGTTGCCGGAAGAACATCTCCAAACTAACAGTGCATTACCTATTGGCCGATCACACTGTAAACAACCTTTTTTGGACGATCATCGAACAGCCTTATGCTGGTTCAAACAATCAACAGACGCTTTTTGAAAAAGAACAGCAGTGGATTTATCGCTTATCCACACACCGCATAGGGTTAAACGACAATATTCCCTGGGGTACAGTGTTTAAACGCTAACTGCGTAATGCCCTTTTGTTTATTCTATTCTGAACAAATGATATCTGTGCATCCTGTTCTTTAAAATTTTTCATGTAAAAATGTTTGGGACTTATAATGCCATCATCTTTACAACATGTATTGCATCGATCTTTTAGGTGATCTCGCCCTTTACTCTTTCAGAGTAACCAGTGCTAGTGCCTGCCACCACTAGTATCCATGTAAATGTAAATGTTATAGTGATGGCCAACAACATTCGAGTTTTCACCTGCAGTACACTTGAATAGTGCCGAGTGTAGTCCCAGAGGCCGTTGAATTATCGAAACTACATTGGTAAATAGCACACACAATCACTTAGCAATCCGCTTCTGAATAACAACGAAGCTCTTGCCCTGAATAATTAAAATCTTCTTTTACTTGTGTATGCTTTTGTTTTTAAATCCTCGACTAATAAAGTTTAGCCTGTGCCGTTTTTCCACGCATTCTAGTGGTGCTGAGGCTTCCACCCAGAACGTAACGGGTCACACGTACCCTGTTTAGAGTCACGTGATCGCAAAACAAACATTTCAACCCGGGAAAGCCTCTTCACGGCAATATTCGGGCCGAGGAGGACAGCGCTAGGTGCACTGCGGGAGTATGTGAGCATAGAAGTAAGTGCATTGGGGGCACAAAGAGTGCATTTTAATCCTGCTCCTTTTACTCGCATTTTTACTCCCTGATTCCTTTCACCATAGATTCTATCAGCATACTGATCCCCCCTCCCGGACCCATAACAGTGTGAGAGGAGGCGACACCTTAAAGGAGGAATGCTCTGAGCCAGCCACCCACTTAGCAGTAATTGAGGGGTATCTTGGTGGGTGGGACCAGGAGGCTGTGCTCGTGTGAGTGCAAGGTAGGAGGAGGGCGAATGGTGCGAGTGCATGGTGAGTGGTGTGATCGCTGTGAGTGCAGGGTGAGCGCTGTGCTCGTGTGAGTGCAAGGTAGGAGGAGGGCGAATGGTCTGAGTGCATGGTGAGCGGTGTGATCGCTGTGAGTGCAAGGTAGGAGGAGGGCGAATGGTGCGAGTGCATGGTGAGCGGTGTGATCGCTGTGAGTGTAGGGTGAACGGTGTGCTCGTGTGAGTGCAAGGTAGGAGGAGGGCGAATGGTGCAAGTGCATAGTGAGCGGTGTTGGACTTGGCCCTTCTGGCAGGTTCACCCCTGGGCTTTTTGGCTTTTTATTGGTGACTTGGTGTGGTAATTTTTTTGGTTTCTGCGCACTTTCCCTGTGTCCCAGGGTAAAGTGCGTGCGTGCTCTGAGTGCATGTGGTGAGATAGGCCTGCCCTCCCATAGGAATGCATGGGGAGTGTATGTGTCCCTAGTAGTTCCTGATGCGTGGGGTGTGCAGGCCCAAGTTTGGTATGTGCGGACTCGTGGGAGTGAATGCTGCGCGATGATGTGTGCGGCGTGCATGTACCTAGTGTGGAAGTGCCACTTCTAGAAGTGGGCACTTCTGTGTGCAGTGTGTCTGTCGCGTGATTGGCTGGTCGTGTCATGTGACGGGCTAGGGATTCCCCAGAGTCAGGATGAGTCACCCAGTGGTGAATGGGGAGATCAGCAGCTAGATGGGTGGGAGGAGTACACCTGGGTCCTGAATAGGACAGGGTTTTCCACACACAATGCTGGCCCCGCCCCCTGTGGTGCGACTGACGACCCTAGCCCTGCCAGTGAATAGAGTGAGGGGCTGAGCACATCAAGGGTGCTCCCCAACCAGCTGCGACTGGTTTTCCCCCTCACCCTGAACCCAGAACAAAGGGTTTGCCTGTATAAAAATGGGGCTGTGTCCCCACAGAAACTGTTCTCTTGCAGGATCCACTTGAGGGGGGGCCTGCTGCTGCTGGGCGCCAGGAGAGACCGCCACTGGGGACTGCCTCCCTGCTGGAGGGCCCTGTGAGCTGGCTCTGGGCCCAGTCTTTGCCCCCCTGGCTTTTGAAAACTTTATTGCTGGACCCTTTTGCTTGTAGCGCCTGGGAGCGCTGTGATTTACTGCATAGCGCTAGGAGCGCTTCATTTTGAGGCCCGAGCGCTGCCAGCGCGCTCCGGTGTCGCCCCGTCACAACCGAGGGAATCCCCGGCGTAGGGATTCCCCCCTTGGGCATCGGATCGAGCGGGAGCCCACCCCGCATTGTGTGTTCGTTGGCGGGTGCCCACCCCGCTTATCTGGTCCTTTCGTTGGCGGGTGCCTACCCCGCTTATTGGTAGTGGTTATCGAGGGAGCCTACCCCTCTTACGAGCCAAGGATCACCGCCGCGGCCGGGGAAGCCCCGGAAGTCAGGCAGCGCTGACTAGGACGGGGGCGTGGCCCAACCAGGAAGCAGACGGGAGCCTACCCCGCGCTCCTGGGATCCTGAGGACGAAGGAGGAGGGAGCCGCGTAGAGATCGAGGGAAGCGGACGGGAGCCTACCCCGTGCTTCCCCACGGAGAAGAGGACGTGACTTCCCGGCCCCAGAGCAGAGAGAACGGAGGCGACGCGGGAGTCCCCAGAGCAGCCCGGTGAGTGTTTAAGAAGGGCTGGTGGACTCCGCGCATGTGCTGGGGGTGCGGGGGCAGTGATCGAGCCCCGTGAGGCTCCAACGGTTGCCACAGCATTTCTCGAGCCCCGTGAGGCTCTAGGGGGGCATCTCGATTGGCGCAGAGTCCAGAGGGACTCCCACGTGTGGGGCAGTATCGCTTCTTGAGCCCAGTGAGGCTCCAACGTTGTGCAGAGCCACGAGGGCTCTAGAGGGCATTGTCCGGTGTTCAGAGCGCCCGGAGCGCTCCAACGAAGGGGAGCACGACTGTTCCGAGCCACGAGGGCTCTAGGGGACATTTTTGAGTTAACAGAGCCCAGAGAGGGCTCCAGAGGCACGCAGAGTGCCTGAAGTTCGTTTTCCAGCTGCCCAGCACTTAGTGGGCAGCTGCCACGTTTAGGTGGGGGACCATTTTCGTTTCAGCTTGCGCAGCTGGCGCAGCTTGACTAACGCAGGGCGTCCTAGCCCCTACCAGGCCAGTTGGCCCAGGGATTGCCACAGATAGTGGCTAATGTGAGTTTTTGCGCCATTGTTCCTTTCCTGCACCTCTGAATGTGGTTATGCGTCATGTGCTTTGCTTTACACCTCTGAATGTTATGCATCATGTGTTTATGGGCTTAGACCCCTACAGGTATTGTGATACTTAGGTGGTTGTTTTCTCCCTAACACAGGTGGTGCTAGTGAGGTCCTGATTCCCTGCGCAATATTTTCCTAAAGGTGGTTAGGGTTGCGTAGGTGGTACTTACCTGATGCTAGTGTGATGACGCTGAGGTCATTATTGCGCCAGTAGTTACTGGTTGTGTGCTATATGTTCTATTTTTAGTGCTACAGTGATTGTATGTGCTATGTTCTAAAATATTATTCCTATGTTCTAAGAGTGCTAATTCCGGACAGCGGTCCAGGTGGCCCTGTCCCCTGTATATATAATCCCTTGTAAATTCTGCCCGTGCCTGTTGGCACATTGTAGAGTGTGTGTTTTTATCTAATGTGTTGTGTATAATACAAAGGCTATTTTTATAGAATACCTTGTGTGGAGTTTCCTTTGTGGTGGGCCTTGGGTGTTGTTGCTGGGTGCGCGCGCAAACGCTTTACACATCGCCTCAGGGATAAGCCTGACTGCTCGTGCCAAGCTACCAAGGGGGTGAGCAGGGGTTATCTTTGGCGTGTAACTCCCCAGCCCTGACTAGAGTGGTGGTTTCTGCCTGACTTTGGCGCAAGCCTTAGCCAACCAGAAATCCCATTTCTAACAAGCGGTGTGATCGCTGTGAGTGTAGGGTGAGTGCTGTGCTCGTGTGAGTGCAAGGTAGGAGGAGGGCGAATGGTCTGAGTGGATGGTGAGCGGTGTGATCGCTGTGAGTGTAGGGTGAGCGCTGTGCTCGTGTGAGTGCAAGGTAGGAGGAGGGCGAATGGTGCAAGTGCATAGTGAGCGGTGTGATCGCTGTGAGTGTAGGGTGAGTGCTGTGCTCGTGTGAGTGCAAGGTAGGAGGAGGGCGAATGGTCTGAGTGGATGGTGAGCGGTGTGATCGCTGTGAGTGTAGGGTGAGTGCTGTGCTCGTGTGAGTGCAAGGTAGGAGGAGGGCGAATGGTCTGAGTGGATGATGAGCGGTGTGATCGCTGTGAGTGTAGGGTGAGTGCTGTGCTCGTGTGAGTGCAAGGTAGGAGGAGGGCGAATGGTCTGAGTGGATGGTGAGCGGTGTGATCGCTGTGAGTGTAGGGTGAGCGCTGTGCTCGTGTGAGTGCAAGGTAGGAGGAGGGCGAATGGTGCGAGTGCATGGTGAGTGGTGTGATCGCTGTGAGTGTAGGGTGAGCGCTGTGCTCGTGTGAGTGCAAGGTAGGAGGAGGGCGAATGGTCTGAGTGGATGGTGAGCGGTGTGATCGCTGTGAGTGCAAGGTAGGAGGAGGGCGAATGGTGCGAGTGCATGGTGAGTGGTGTGATCGCTGTGAGTGTAGGGTGAGCGCTGTGCTCGTGTGAGTGCAAGGTAGGAGGAGGGTGAATGGTCTGAGTGGATGGTGAGCGGTGTGATCGCTGTGAGTGTAGGGTGAGTGCTGTGCTCGTGTGAGTGCAAGGTAGGAGGAGGGCGAATGGTCTGAGTGGATGGTGAGCGGTGTGATCGCTGTGAGTGTAGGGTGAGCGCTGTGCTCGTGTGAGTGCAAGGTAGGAGGAGGGCGAATGGTGCAAGTGCATAGTGAGCGGTGTGATCGCTGTGAGTGTAGGGTGAGTGCTGTGCTCGTGTGAGTGCAAGGTAGGAGGAGGGCGAATGGTCTGAGTGGATGGTGAGCGGTGTGATCGCTGTGAGTGTAGGGTGAGTGCTGTGCTCGTGTGAGTGCAAGGTAGGAGGAGGGCGAATGGTCTGAGTGGATGGTGAGCGGTGTGATCGCTGTGAGTGTAGGGTGAGTGCTGTGCTCGTGTGAGTGCAAGGTAGGAGGAGGGCGAATGGTCTGAGTGGATGGTGAGCGGTGTGATCGCTGTGAGTGTAGGGTGAGTGCTGTGCTCGTGTGAGTGCAAGGTAGGAGGAGGGTGAATGGTCTGAGTGGATGGTGAGCGGTGTGATCGCTGTGAGTGTAGGGTGAGCGCTGTGCTCGTGTGAGTGCAAGGTAGGAGGAGGGCGAATGGTGCGAGTGCATGGTGAGTGGTGTGATCGCTGTGAGTGTAGGGTGAGCGCTGTGCTTGTGTGAGTGCAAGGTAGGAGGAGGGCGAATGGTGCGAGTGCATGGTGAGTGGTGTGATCGCTGTGAGTGTAGGGTGAGCGCTCTGCTCGTGTGAGTGCAAGGTAGGAGGAGGGTGAATGGTCTGAGTGGATGGTGAGCGGTGTGATCGCTGTGAGTGTAGGGTGAGCGCTGTGCTCGTGTGAGTGCAAGGTAGGAGGAGGGCGAATGGTGCGAGTGCATGGTGAGTGGTGTGATCGCTGTGAGTATAGGGTGAGCGCTGTGCTCGTGTGAGTGCAAGGTAGGAGGAGGGTGAATGGTCTGAGTGGATGGTGAGCGGTGTGATCGCTGTGAGTGTAGGGTGAGCGCTGTGCTCGTGTGAGTGCAAGGTAGGAGGAGGGCGAATGGTGCAAGTGCATGGTGAGCGGTGTGATCGCTGTGAGTGTAGGGTAAACGGTGTGCTCGTGTGAGTGCAAGGTAGGAGGAGGGCGAATGGTCTGAGTGGATGGTGAGTGGTGTGATCGCTGTGAGTGTAGGGTGAGTGCTGTGCTCGTGTGAGTGCAAGGTAGGAGGAGGGCGAATGGTGCGAGTGCATGGTGAGCGGTGTGATCGCTGTGAGTGTAGGGTGAACGGTGTGCTCGTGTGAGTGCAAGGTAGGAGGAGGGCGAATGGTCTGAGTGGATGGTGAGCGGTGTGATCGCTGTGAGTGTAGGGTGAGTGCTGTGCTCGTGTGAGTGCAAGGTAGGAGGAGGGCGAATGGTGCGAGTGCATAGTGAGCGGTGTGATCGCTGTGAGTGTAGGGTGAGCGCTGTGCTCGTGTGAGTGCAAGGTAGGAGGAGGGCGAATGGTGCGAGTGGATGGTGAGCGGTGTGATCGCTGTGAGTGTAGGGTGAGCGCTGTGCTCGTGTGAGTGCAAGGTAGGAGGAGGGCGAATGGTGCGAGTGCATAGTGAGCGGTGTGATCACTGTGAGTGTAGGGTGAGCGCTGTGCTCGTGTGAGTGCAAGGTAGGAGGAGAGCGAATGGTGCGAGTGCATAGTGAGCGGTGTGATCACTGTGAGTGTAGGGTAAGTGCTGTGCTCGTGTGAGTGCAAGGTAGGAGGAGGGCGAATGGTCTGAGTGGATGGTGAGCGGTGTGATCGCTGTGAGTGTAGGGTGAGCGCTGTGCTCGTGTGAGTGCAAGGTAGGAGGAGGACGAATGGTGCGAGTGCAGGGTGAGCGTGAAAGTGAAGGGTGAGCAGCGAGACTGAGGAGTGAGTTGTCTGAATGCAGCATGTATTCCCAGACACCTGATGAAACTCAGCATCTTATTGACGGGTGACGTAGGGCTTCAGATGTGTTAAACTATGGCTATCATGGCATCGATCTGGGGTGGAGGGTGGAGGCAATAAATAATGTGCTGATCCTGCAACAAACTTCCAGTCTCCTCATTAGGGTGGCCAGATCACCTGATTTTTGCCGGCACCACCTGTATTTTGATGTCACCGACAGTACAAAAATGAGCGAAATCACCTGAAGCCGGTACTTTTAGCACTTATTTGTGCGCACTTTAACCAGCAAATAAACAGCACTTTCAAATGTGCTCTGTGGCTGCACTGATGATCATGACTAATAATTAAAGGAAGCAAAGACAGAAAAGTCATGTTACAAATGAATACATACTATTTTATTTACAGCCCTGTTTAGTGTCACGGCCAGGCCTTTGCAGACTCCTTAAACAACAATAAATGGCTGGTATTTTTCTTTGAAAAAGACGGCATGGCCACTGGTGAGATGCCTTTTCATGAAATGCATTCTCCCACTGTGGCTCTAAAAATAAAATACAAATGTAAGGAATGGGCGGAGTGCAGACCCAGGGGGTGGTGGAACCAGTGGAAGAACACAGCGCCTCGTGAGTAGGCCTGGGCGGTAAATTCCGTTCCGCTCGCGGAATTTGGGCGATTCCGCGTTCCGCAGAGAACGCGGAATTGCCAAAAATTCCGCAATCCGCGACGTCACGGAATTTTTCCCTTGTTTGCGCTTTCAAAATGCGTGTTCGTTCGTGCAGGAGCGACTTACCAGGATCCCTCTGTTCGCCGACGAGTTTTACTATCCGTTCACTTGCGCCACGAGATTTTGGTAGCCAGCCGCGCGATCCCATGAGAGTGTGCGATCGCGAACACTTCATTCGGACGCGCCTGCATTCGCAAACAGGAACCACGCATCGCGAGTGGGCGGGACAAGTGAAAGAAGATGGCCGCGCCAATTGGCGACCGCATTGGCACGCAAACAGCGTTCGCGAATAGGAAAAACGCATTGCGAACGGGCGGAACAAGCAATTCTGCGTCTTTGCGGAACTCTGCGTGCTCGCAGAGATTTTTTACCATTTCGCGGAGCTTTGTGTAGTGCGACTATACAAATTCTGCCCCCCCTACTCGTGAGCCAGTTCACAAAGGCATGTTACTGGTCTTTCAAAGATCTGTGAAAAACTCTGGTGTCGGAGGTAAGACTCAGTGGGGTAACCTGAACTTGAGGGGGCCCCCAAGCAAGGGACATGGAGGGGCCCCGCTGCAGATTAGTTCAGGAGCTCTTAGGCCAGAGTACTGAGCTGAGGGGGCCCCCTACAGCTCGGGATCCACTCCCCCACCACAGGGGCTGCAGGGGGCCAGTGTTGTGCTAGTAGTAAGACTCCAGACACAGCACAGCCAGAACCCACAGCGGGGCTGAGACACAGCACTGGGGGGGGGGGGGGGAAGCCCTTTTAGCCAAATGGGAGTCCTGAGCGCACTGCAGGCTTTAAACCCTTCCAGGGTGTGATGCGCTGTGGCACCGGTTCAGGGCAGCAGGCAGATGGCACCGCCCCCTGCAGCAGGCACAGGGCGCATTCTGTGCGTGTTCCTGGAAGCATTCCTCCGCACCAGGTGTACCGCGGTATTTTTATCTCCTATGGGAGTCACCGTCTCAGTACACGCAGTGCAGTACAGGTGCGTTCCTAGAATCAAGGCCCTCGCGTGTGCCTGCCCTGGGGTGGCTCCTGTCCCACAGAGGACAGGTTCCAGCAGGTACCAGCAGGCCTCAGGGCACCTCCAAGAACCAGCAAGGAGGGTACCGGACAGAGTCCATCCGAGAGCCGCGGATGTCCCCTGATCTGTGCCCGCCCTGTGGTGGCTCCTGTCCCGGCCCTATGATGGCTCCTGTCCCACAGAGGACAGGTTCCAGCAGGCCCCAGGGCACCGCCACGGAGCAGCAAGGAGGGTACAGGACAGAGTGCATCAGAGAGCCCCAGATGTTCCCTGCGCTGCCCCTGCCCTATGATGGCTCCTGTCCCACAGAGGGCAGGTTCCAGCAGGCCCCAGGGCACCGCCACGGAGCAGCAAGGAGGGTACCGGACACAGTCCATTCGAGAGCCCCAGATGTCCCCTGCTCTGTGCCCGCCCTGTGGTGGCTCCTGTACCGGCCCTATGATGGCTCCTGTCCCACAGAGGACAGGTTCCAGCAGGCCCCAGGGCACCGCCAGGGAGCAGCAAGGAGGGTACCGGGCAGAGTCCATCCGAGAGCCGCGGATGTCCCCTGCGCTGCCCCTGCCCCTGCCCTGTGGTGGCTCCTGTCCCGGCCCTATGATGGCTCCTGTCCCACAGAGGACAGGTTCCAGCAGGTACCAGCAGGCCTCAGGGCACCTCCACGAGCAGCAAGGAGGGTAGGGGACCGAGTGCATCCGAGATGCCGGTCGGATTCTCGCCAATGCCGCAGAGCCAGTCCTGCACCCACCCGCCCGACCAGTTCACCCGGTTGGAGCCGCCTATCAGCGCCAGGAAGCCGCATCTCCTGAGACTGTGGCGCTGCACCCGCTGCTTATCTACCTGAGCGCTATTTTTAAATTTGTTTGCAATTTTCAATATAGCGAGCTCGGCTCGAGGGCACTGGAGCAACAGATTATACCGCAGAAAGTCGGATTCATGTTTTTCCTAGGCATGGGGACATAGACTGAAGCATTTGCCCAGAATCACAGGCTGTTAAGCCGACGCCGAGACTCGAATCTGGGAGTGCACGACGGCCTGTGATTCCACGGGCACTTACCCAGGGATTGGAGCCGTGGGAGGCCGGGGTTGTTAGCCCAGGGTCACACTGGTGATTCTGTCCCCTTCGATAGCTCCTCAAACTGCCGGACTGAGGGCTTCAAGCACTGCAGCCATGACAAGTACTGACATCACACTGAGCCGTGCGGGCGAGCACACCACTAGGGGTCGAGGGGGGAGATGTGCGAGCAGCAAATCAAACAGGGGGAGCCGAGCCAAGGGGCCGGATCGCATCTTAGAGCCCGCGCAAGAGCCGAGCAAAGGGTCCGGCTCAGAAATTAGAGCCCGCGTAAGAGCCGAGCCAAGGTCCCGACTCGGATCTTAGAACCCGCGCAAGAGCCGAGCCAAGGGTCCTGCTCGGATCTTAGAGCCCGCGCAAGAGCCGAGCACAGGGCCCGACTCGGATCTTAGAGCCCCCGCAAGACCCAAGCCAAGTGTCCGGCTCAGATCTTAGAGCCCCCGCAAGAGCCGAGCCAAGGCTCCTGCTCGGATCTTAGAGCCCCCGCAAGAGCCGAGCCATGGGTCTGGCTCAGATCTAAGAGTCCGCGCAAGAGCCGAGTCAAGGGCCCGGCTCGGATCTTAGAGCCCCCGCAAGAGCCGAGCCATGGGTCTGGCTCAGATCTAAGAGTCCGCGCAAGAGCCGAGTCAAGGGCCCGGCTCGGATCTTGGAGCCGAGCCATATGTCCGGCTCGGATCTTAAAACCCGTGCAAGAGCCTAGCCAAGGGTCCGGCTCGGATCTTAGAGCCCCCGCAAGAGCCAAGATATGGGTCTGGCTCAGATCTAAGAGTCCGCGCAAGAGCCGAGTCAAGGGCCCGGCTCGGATCTTGGAGCCTCCGCGAGCCAAGCCAAGGGTCCGGCTCGAATCTTAGAGCCCGCGCAAGAGCCGAGCCATGGGTCCTGCTTGGAACTAAGAGTCCGCGCAAGAGCCGAGCCAGGGGCCTTACTCGGAACTTGGAGCTAAGCCAAGGGTCTGGCTTGGATCTTAGAGCCCCCGCAAGAGCCGAGCCATGGGTCTGGCTCAGATCTAAGAGTCCGCGCAAGAGCCGAGTCAAGGGCCTGGCTCAGATCTTGGAGCCGAGCCAAGGGTCCGGCTTGGATCTTAGAGCCCCTTCAAGAGCCGAGCCAAAAGCCCTACTCGGATCTTAGAACCCTCGCAAGAGCCGAGCCAAGGGTCCGGCTCGGATCTTAGAGCCCCCGCAAGAGCCAAGCCAAGGGTCCGGCTCAGATCTAAGAGCCCCCGCAATAGCCGAGCCAAGGGTCCGGCTCGGATCTTAGAGCCCGCCCAAGAGCCGAGCCAAAGGTCCGGCTTGGATCTAAGAGTCCGAGGCAAGAGCCGAGTCAAGGGCCCGGCTCTGAACTTGGAGCCTCCATGTTGGACCTGGCCCTTTTTGAAGGGTCATCCCTAAACTTTTTGCCTTCCTCCTGTATTTTTTCTGACCTGGTGTTGGCTGATTTATGACTCTGGGCACCTTACCACTGCTGACCAGTGCTAAGGTGCATATGCTCTCCCTATGGTAAAATGTATACATTGATTGGTGTCCATGATTGGTTTATTTGGTTTACTGTCAGCCCCTAGTAAAGTGCACCAGGAGTGCCAGGGCTTGTAAATACAAATGCTGCTGGTGGGCTTGCAGCACTGGTTGTGCCACCCACAGAAGCGGCCTAGTAAAATGTGTCTAGGATCTGCCACTGCAGAACCTGCGCGCAGTCTGATACTGTCGCGCTGACTGCGCAAGTGCACCCACTTGCCAGTCCCTAAACCTTCCCTTAACTACATATTAGTCACCCCTCTGGTAGGCCCAAGGGCAGGGTGCATTGTAGGCATAAGGTAGGACATGCCCTGATGTGTGTGGCATGTCTTAATAGTGAATTACAGCCATTTTCGTTTTTCACTATTGAAGGCTACCTGCTCTCCATAGGCCAGAATGGGCTGCTGGAATTACTACACCCTGTAATCCCAGTGGACTCATAGAGCATGGTAGACAATTATGTTTAGTATGCCTGAACTCAGAATAATAAAATACTTCTTTTAGTAAAGTTTATTTTAATATCCTGCGTTTGTAAATACTACTTTTAGAAAGTTAGTATTTACTGACCTGGCCATTTCAGTCCGCCTCTGCTGTGTGTGTGTGTTCTGCCTAGCAACAGTAAGGAGCAGGGTTGGGGAATCCCCAGAGACAGGCTGGCTGCCAGGTGGTGGGTAGAGAGATTACACCAGGATGGGTGGGAGGAGTCCACCCTTGACTCTGAATAGACCTGTGCTCTGACAGCACAAAGCCGGCGCCGCCCCCTGTGGAGCGGCTGATGTCTCTGCCCTGCTGCTGAAAGGAAAGCGCAGAGTCACCACAACAAAGTGCTCCAGAACTGGACTGAGCCAGGCCCAGGCCCCCTGGCGCTAAAGAACAAAAGAATCGCACTATAAAAGTAGGAGCCTGGCTCCTAAGAAATCAGATCCTGTTTGCGCCAAGAAGAAACTCTGCCTGAAGGAGAAGGACCTGGAGAAGCTGAAGGAGGAATACTGTCTCTCTGCCTGAGAGACTGGCCTGCAGTGGGTGCCTGTCTGCTGGAAGGAGAGGGAAAGCCTGAAGAAAAGGACTTTGATTCAACTTGTGCCTTTAAAACAATCTCCAAGGGCTTGCGTGTGAACTTGCCCCCTGACCTGCGCCCCAGGAACAGTGGGCGCTACCATCCTGAAAGAAGAGGAGAAGTGCCTTGAAGTGATTCAGCAAGCTGACCCCGGAGAACCTGTGCATCCCCTGATCTCGCTGAGCAACGCGACTTCTGCTGCTGGCGTGGCTGCAAACAACGTAAAGGCCTGACAGCCCGAGCACCGTGAACAGTTGCCCCCTCGAGCCGTAGCTCGCAAAGTAAGGTGGAGATCTCCGCGCCTGAGCGCCGAGTCCCTGTGACCCCTGCCGGGTTGTAGAGGCTTCTGCAAAGGACTAAAGTGCCCTGGTTCGCGTCTCCGGCCGAAGCTAACAGCGCGCGGCGCTGTGCTCTCACCCCGAGGCTGCCCTCCTGCTTCTGACCCCCTTCGTGGCAACCTGCATCCTGCCCGAGCGCCCCACGAAGCTCCGCCGTCCCCTGGACACTGGGGACACCAGCGCGACGTGGGACACCCCTGGACTGGACCGCGAGGCCGCCACGAACCTTCCCCGTGAAATCTGCAAGGTATTGTGCCAGCGCGTGAAAAGTACGGCCCGTACTTGCCTTTGTACGAACCGTACCTGCCCTGTAACTACGGGTGCCTGGTTCGCACCGTACTGCCTGTGAAGTGCCTTGGTTCGTACCCGCCTTGTAAATACTTGTGCCTGGTTCGCACCGTACTGCCTGTGAAGTGCCTTGGTTCGTACCCGCCTTGTAAATACTTGTGCCTGGTTCGCACCGTACTGCCAGCTGAAATAATGGCGCTTTGAAAAGTGCTCCTTTTGGCTGAGTTCGAGCCGTAACAGCCTTGGTTCGACCCGTACTTACCCTGGGAACAGCAAGGTTCGAACCGTACCTACGTTTTAACCGTACTGCATTGAAAAGCATTACCGGTGCTCACTCGAGAAGAGTGAGACTCGGCAAGCGTACTCCGGCTCACGCGAGAAGCGTGGGAAACGGCAAGGCCCTGTAAAAACCTTGCCAAAGGCACCCCAAAGGCGCTACGAAGTGCCCAGAAGACCTAAGAAACCTATTTTAAAGAGAACTGTGCCATTTTTACAACTGTGGACTGCCCGTAAAGCATTTTGAGAGTAACTGGATTATTTTACCAAGAGAACTGTATTTATGCAACCTGCCTGAAAGAAAACCTTTTATATAAAGAATTATATTTTGGACATAAATACAGCCTTGTGTCTTTGTGTGGTGGGGTGGTGATTATTGTGTGGGACAACTTGAACGCTTAACCTATATGCCCTCTGGAAATTTAGCCTGACTGCTCGCGCCACGTTACCTAGAGGGTGAGCAGGGGTTATTTTTAAAGAGGTGATCCTTTGCCCTGACTTAGATGAAAAGGGTCCCTGCTTGTCGCAAGTGCATACCTGCGCCAACCAGAGACGCCGGATTCTAACATTGGTGGCAGCGGTGCGGATTTACGGATTTGCGTTCTTGGTGTCTGCGCAGTGATTACTAACCATTGCACAGTGGACAGTCCAGTAGCTTAAACCACAGAACTTTTTCAAGTTTTAATTTTCGCTTGCCAAGGAAAAAGAAGATCCCTTGCGTTTGAAGCCATGCCGGGCTCAACCAGCACAGCATCTGAAGCCTCTGAGATGGAATGGGAATGGGATGCGTCAAAACTGAACGACTACACAAGAAGGCAACTCAAGTACTTCTGCAAGAAGTTCAAGGTTCCACATGTGGGGTGCAAGCTCAAACCACAGATCTACAAGGCGCTGAAAGCCTGGATGGAATCAAGGAGTGCAGCTGAGGATGTTGTACCTGAGGAGATTGACCTAGTGGAACCAGCGGAGAGCATCCACAGTGCGGGCAGGTGTCTGTCACCAGAGGAGCTGGCAGACAGACAGGCCGCAAGAGAGCAACAAGTCACTTTGGCAAAACTGAAAATAGATGGTCAATTGGAGCTGGAAAGCAAAAAGCTGGCTCTGGAAGAGAAGAAGCTGGCTCTTGAAGAAAAGAAAATGCAAATGGAGCATGACTTTTTAATGAAGAAATATGATATGGAGCTCGAGAGGCTTGAGGCCATGAGTGTCTCATCCCAGCAGCAAGAAAGGTGCGTAGCTCAGAGATTGAGCTTTTCTGAGTGGGAGGAGGAATCCAGCTCAGATGGTGGCAGCAATATTGAATTCTCTAGTGCTGAAAGAGTAGTACACACACCCAGAGATGTGGCGCCTGGCTTGAAGGAGGGGGTTAACACACACCAGGAGGTTCAAGGGCATGAGGTAGCTCCAGTAGTGCGCAGTATCCCTGAAGGGAATAGGGTAACTGGCGCAGGGGTTCATAGTCCTAGTGGCGGGAGGGACACTCTACTGGCTCTAGATGAGAGGCGCAGGGAGAGGGGTTCCCCCAACATTGAAGTCCTGGTAGGTGAGTGTGAAGACCGCCCAGAAGAGTGTGGGTTGTGTGACAGAGACAGTCAGATACTGTCTTGCCAGTCTCAGGAGAGTGGTGTGGAGTACGTGTGTGAGGCACTGGATGGTAAGGTGAAGGCTAGTTTGGTTAACCCTGCTAGGGGGCTGTGTGATCCAATTGTGGGAGAGCATATTTTAAGTCCCTGTTTTCCAGAGCTATGTCAACACCTGTTGGAGACCGAGTTCTCTGACCGCAGAGAGCTCACATTGGAGGTAGACCTTTTGGTGGATTCCAGAGGGTCTGGAGAGGCATTGGGGAGTGACCCTGTGGGGAGTGGCTCAGGTATCTTCCAACCCAGAGTGGTGGAAGTGGTGCAGAGTAGCCCAGCTAGGTCCCATGGTAGTGGGAGGGGTGTAGGGGCTCACGTCCTGTCTCAGTGGAGAAGGAGTGAGTGTGGGGCTGCGTGCCCCCAGGTGCCCGAAACCCAGTCTCAGAGCCTGGATGGTTCTTTAAGGGAACACCAGGCGGGGAGCCTAGGCTGTCCTGATGGGCCACCCGTTGAGGGGGATCCCCTAGTGTCTGGTGAGCTGGGAGTGTCTGTAAGCAGGCCTCCATCAGTTCTGGTGTCTGGCAGTACCGCTCCAGTTGGGAGGGTGCAGAGGTCCAGATTGAGGGGTGAGAGGGGGAAAGAGTCCCCAGTGGAAGAACCAGTGGGTCAGGGGCCAGCCAGAAGGGCTGCGTCCCCCGTGAGTGACCATGGTGACACCACTTCTGTCCTGGGGGATCTTCAGGCACTGTCAGATGGACAGGGGTCTGGAGATCAGCGCCAGGCAGACGGTCACACGACACATGAGTTATGTGTCACCCTCAGGGGGGGCATGCGTGCTCCCCGGGAAGTCCTGGTGCGCCAGGCGAGCGTTCAACCGCATGGGTTGGACCCAGGGTTGGGAAGCCAGGTTCAGGTGTTGTCTGACCTGGAGGGTGGGACCACTGTAATCAGTGTCCTGACCCATGTTGCTTCTAGGGGTACCACGCCAGTTGGGAGTGGGCAGTACTCTGGAAGGGGGTGCAGAGGGAGGGAGTCCTCGCCTCTGACCCCGGCTCAACTGAAGGGTTTAGACCCTAGGTTGAAGGGCCAGGTTCAGGGTGTCCCCCCTGACCTGGGCACCCAGTTGCAGGATAGAACCCCTGAACTGGTGGGCGAATTGCGCAGGACACCTGCCACAGGTGCCGTGGCAATTCTGGAAGGGGGTGCCACTCCAGGTGGGAGGGTACAGAGCCCCAAGGAGGAGGACCGGGTGTGGGAGAGGCCACCCCAGTCTTTGGTCCAGCCGCTGGGTACAGTCCCGGGGCTGGTGGGTCAGTGCCAGGATGTCATACCTGACCTGACAAGGGGGAGAATGGACAAAGGGTGCCAAGCACCTGGGGCTACTGGCCCCTGCTCCCTGGCACCACAGAGGATTGAGAGCCCTGAGAGGCATACGGCCTGGGTCTCATCCCTGACTACTGTCAGTGGCCACTGTAGCATTTTGCTGTCTCTCTGGTGGGACACACCTGTGGGCCAGTTAAGGTTAGGTGCTGCACAGGTGGTGTCCACAGGTGAGGAGAAGGGTTCCCCATGGATTGGCTTGGTGGGCCCTGAGAGTATGGACAGAGGGAGTCCAATAGGTTCAGATTGGCGTAGAACTGGAGTCTGCCCCTGCAGTTGCGGGCCAGGTCCTTGTTCTATCGCCCCAAGCAGGGAAGACCATCACGGTGGTGATTGGTCTACCCTGCGTTTTGGCTGGAAGGGGGTTGTGTTGGACCTGGCCCTTTTTGAAGGGTCATCCCTAAACTTTTTGCCTTCCTCCTGTATTTTTTCTGACCTGGTGTTGGCTGATTTATGACTCTGGGCACCTTACCACTGCTGACCAGTGCTAAGGTGCATATGCTCTCCCTATGGTAAAATGTATACATTGATTGGTGTCCATGATTGGTTTATTTGGTTTACTGTCAGCCCCTAGTAAAGTGCACCAGGAGTGCCAGGGCTTGTAAATACAAATGCTGCTGGTGGGCTTGCAGCACTGGTTGTGCCACCCACAGAAGCGGCCTAGTAAAATGTGTCTAGGATCTGCCACTGCAGAACCTGCGCGCAGTCTGATACTGTCGCGCTGACTGCGCAAGTGCACCCACTTGCCAGTCCCTAAACCTTCCCTTAACTACATATTAGTCACCCCTCTGGTAGGCCCAAGGGCAGGGTGCATTGTAGGCATAAGGTAGGACATGCCCTGATGTGTGTGGCATGTCTTAATAGTGAATTACAGCCATTTTCGTTTTTCACTATTGAAGGCTACCTGCTCTCCATAGGCCAGAATGGGCTGCTGGAATTACTACACCCTGTAATCCCAGTGGACTCATAGAGCATGGTAGACAATTATGTTTAGTATGCCTGAACTCAGAATAATAAAATACTTCTTTTAGTAAAGTTTATTTTAATATCCTGCGTTTGTAAATACTACTTTTAGAAAGTTAGTATTTACTGACCTGGCCATTTCAGTCCGCCTCTGCTGTGTGTGTGTGTTCTGCCTAGCAACAGTAAGGAGCAGGGTTGGGGAATCCCCAGAGACAGGCTGGCTGCCAGGTGGTGGGTAGAGAGATTACACCAGGATGGGTGGGAGGAGTCCACCCTTGACTCTGAATAGACCTGTGCTCTGACAGCACAAAGCCGGCGCCGCCCCCTGTGGAGCGGCTGATGTCTCTGCCCTGCTGCTGAAAGGAAAGCGCAGAGTCACCACAACAAAGTGCTCCAGAACTGGACTGAGCCAGGCCCAGGCCCCCTGGCGCTAAAGAACAAAAGAATCGCACTATAAAAGTAGGAGCCTGGCTCCTAAGAAATCAGATCCTGTTTGCGCCAAGAAGAAACTCTGCCTGAAGGAGAAGGACCTGGAGAAGCTGAAGGAGGAATACTGTCTCTCTGCCTGAGAGACTGGCCTGCAGTGGGTGCCTGTCTGCTGGAAGGAGAGGGAAAGCCTGAAGAAAAGGACTTTGATTCAACTTGTGCCTTTAAAACAATCTCCAAGGGCTTGCGTGTGAACTTGCCCCCTGACCTGCGCCCCAGGAACAGTGGGCGCTACCATCCTGAAAGAAGAGGAGAAGTGCCTTGAAGTGATTCAGCAAGCTGACCCTGGAGAACCTGTGCATCCCCTGATCTCGCTGAGCAACGCGACTTCTGCTGCTGGCGTGGCTGCAAACAACGTAAAGGCCTGACAGCCCGAGCACCGTGAACAGTTGCCCCCTCGAGCCGTAGCTCGCAAAGTAAGGTGGAGATCTCCGCGCCTGAGCGCCGAGTCCCTGTGACCCCTGCCGGGTTGTAGAGGCTTCTGCAAAGGACTAAAGTGCCCTGGTTCGCGTCTCCGGCCGAAGCTAACAGCGCGCGGCGCTGTGCTCTCACCCCGAGGCTGCCCTCCTGCTTCTGACCCCCTTCGTGGCAACCTGCATCCTGCCCGAGCGCCCCACGAAGCTCCGCCGTCCCCTGGACACTGGGGACACCAGCGCGACGTGGGACACCCCTGGACTGGACCGCGAGGCCGCCACGAACCTTCCCCGTGAAATCTGCAAGGTATTGTGCCAGCGCGTGAAAAGTACGGCCCGTACTTGCCTTTGTACGAACCGTACCTGCCCTGTAACTACGGGTGCCTGGTTCGCACCGTACTGCCTGTGAAGTGCCTTGGTTCGTACCCGCCTTGTAAATACTTGTGCCTGGTTCGCACCGTACTGCCTGTGAAGTGCCTTGGTTCGTACCCGCCTTGTAAATACTTGTGCCTGGTTCGCACCGTACTGCCAGCTGAAATAATGGCGCTTTGAAAAGTGCTCCTTTTGGCTGAGTTCGAGCCGTAACAGCCTTGGTTCGACCCGTACTTACCCTGGGAACAGCAAGGTTCGAACCGTACCTACGTTTTAACCGTACTGCATTGAAAAGCATTACCGGTGCTCACTCGAGAAGAGTGAGACTCGGCAAGCGTACTCCGGCTCACGCGAGAAGCGTGGGAAACGGCAAGGCCCTGTAAAAACCTTGCCAAAGGCACCCCAAAGGCGCTACGAAGTGCCCAGAAGACCTAAGAAACCTATTTTAAAGAGAACTGTGCCATTTTTACAACTGTGGACTGCCCGTAAAGCATTTTGAGAGTAACTGGATTATTTTACCAAGAGAACTGTATTTATGCAACCTGCCTGAAAGAAAACCTTTTATATAAAGAATTATATTTTGGACATAAATACAGCCTTGTGTCTTTGTGTGGTGGGGTGGTGATTATTGTGTGGGACAACTTGAACGCTTAACCTATATGCCCTCTGGAAATTTAGCCTGACTGCTCGCGCCACGTTACCTAGAGGGTGAGCAGGGGTTATTTTTAAAGAGGTGATCCTTTGCCCTGACTTAGATGAAAAGGGTCCCTGCTTGTCGCAAGTGCATACCTGCGCCAACCAGAGACGCCGGATTCTAACACTCCACAAGCCAAGCCAAGGATCCGGCTGGATCTTAGAGCCCGCGCAAGAGCCGAGCCAAGGGTCCAACTCAGATCTTACAGCCCGTGCAAGAGCCGAGCCAAAGGTCCGGCTCGGATCTTAAAGCCAGCGCAAGAGCAGAGCCAAGGGTCCAGCTTGGATCTTAGAGCCCCCGCAGGAGCCGAGCCGAGCCAAGGGCATGGCTTGGATCTTAGAGCCCCCGCAAGAGCCCAGCCAAGGGCCCGGCTCAGATCCAAGAGTCCATGCAAGAGCTGAGCCAAGGGCCCAGTTCAGATCTTGGAGCAGAGCCAAGGGTCCGGCCTGGATCTGAGAGCCCCCGCAAGAGCCGAGCCAAGGACCTGGCTCGGATCTTAGAGCCCACGCAAGGGCCAAGCCAAGGGTCCGGCTCAGATCTTAGAACCCACACAAGAGCCGAGCCAAGGGCCCTGCTCGGATCTTAAAGCCCCCGCAAGAGCCGAGCCATGGGTCCGGCTCAGATCTAAGAGTCTGTGCAAGAGCTGAGTCAAGGGCCCGGCTCGGATCTTAGAGTCTTGGCAAGAGCCCAGCCAACGGTCCGGCTCATATCTTAGAGCCCGCGCAAGAGCCAAGCCAAGGGTCCGGCTCGGATCTAAGAGTCTGTGCAAGAGCCGAGTCAAGGGCCAGGCTCGGATCTTGGAGCCGAGCCAAGGGACCGGCTCGGATCTTGAAGCCTCCGCAAGCCAAGCCAAGGGTCCAGCTCGGATCTAAGAGCCCGCACAAGAGCCGAGCCAAGGGTCCGGGCCAGATCTTAGAGCCGGTGCAAGAGCCAAACCAAAGGTTCGGCTCAGATCTTAGAGCGATGCAAGAGCCAAGCCAAGGGTCCGGCTCGGATCTTAGAGCCCTCACAAGAGACGAGCCAAGAGTCCAGCTCGGATCTTAGAGCCCACGCTAGAGCCGAGCCAAGTGCCCGACTCAGATCTTGGAGCCTCCGCAAGAGCCGAGCCATGGGCCCGGTTCAGATCTAAGGGTCCGCGCAAGAGCCGATTAAAGGGCCCGGCTCGGATCTTGGAGCCTCCGCAAGCCAAGCCAAGGGTCCGGTTCAGATATTAGAGCCCGCACAAGAGCCGAGCCAAGGTTCCAGCTCAGATCTTAGAGCCTGCGCAAGAGCCGAGCCAAAGGCCTGGCTTGGATCTTAGAGCCCGCGCAAGAGTCGAGTCAAGGGTCCTGCTCGGACCTAAGAGTCCACGCAAGAGCCAAGCCGAGGGCCCGGCTCGGATCTTAGAACCAGCGCAAGAACCGAGCCAAGGGTCCGACTCGGATCTTAGAGCCCCGCAAGAGCCGAGCCAGGGGGTCCAGCTCAGATCTAAGAGCCTGCGCAAGAACCAAGTCAAGGGTCCGGCTCGGATCTAAGAGCCCGCTCTAGAGCCGAGCCAAGGATCCGGCTCAGATCTTAGAGCCCGTGCAAGAGCCGAGCAAAAGGTTCGGCTCAGATCTTAGAACCGGCGCAAGAGCCAAGCCAAGGGTCCGGCTCAGATCTAAGAGCCCCCGCAAGAGACGAGCCATGAGTCTGGCTTGGATCTTAGAGCCCCCGCAAGAGCAGAGTCATGGGTCCGGCTTGGATCTAAGAGTCCGCGCAAGAGTCGAGCCGAGGGCCGGACTCTGATCTTAGAACCCGCGCAAGAGCCGCACCAAGGGTCTGGCTCGGAACTTAGAGACCCCGCAAGAGCCGAGCCATGGGTCCAGCTCAGATCTAAGAGTCCTCGCAAGAGCAGAGTCAAGGGCCCGGCTCGGGTCTTGGAGCCTCCGCAAGCCAAGCCAAGGGTCCGTCTCGGATCTTAGAGCCCCCGCAAGAGCCAAGCCATGGGTGTGGGTTAGATCTAAGAGTCCGCGCAAGAGCCGAGCCATGGGTCCGGCTCGGATCTAAGAGTCAGCGCAAGAGCCGAGCCAAGGTCCTGACTCGCATCTTAGAACCCACGCAAGAACCAAGCCAAGCGTCCGGCTCGGATCTTAGAGCCCCCGCAAGAGCCGAGCCATGGGTCCGGCTCAGATCTAAGATACCACGCAAGAGCCGAGTCAAGGGCCCGGCTTGGATCTTGGAGCCTCCGCAAGACAAGCCAAGGGTCCGGCTCGGATGCCAGAGCCCGTGCAAGAGCCGAGCCAAGGGTCCGGCTCAGATCTTAGAGCCCACACAAGAGCTGAGCCAAAGGTTCGGCTCGGATCTTAGAGCACCCGCAAGAGCCGAGCCAAGGGTCCAGCTCAGACGTAGGAGTCCATACAAGAGCCGAGCCTAGGGCCCGGCTCAGATCTAAGAGTCCATGCAAGAGCTGAGCCAAGGGCTCGGCTCAGATCTAACAGTCCGTGCATGAGCCAAGCCAAGGGCCCGGCTCGGATCTTGGATCCGAGCCAAGGGTCTGGCTTGGATCTTAGAGCCCCCACAAGAGACGAGCCAAGAGTGCGGCTTGGATCTTAGAGCCCACGCTAGAGCCAAGCCAAGGGCCTGGCTCAGATCTTGGAGCCCCCGCAAGAGCTGAGCCTTGGGTCCGGCTCAGATCTAAGAGTCTGTGCAAGAGCCAAGTCAAGGGCCCGGCTCGGATCTTGGGGCCGAGCCAAGGGATCGGCTCGGATCTTGAAGCCTCCGCAAGCCAAGCCAAGGGTCCGGCTCGGATCTAAGAGCCCGCACAAGATCCGTGCCAAGGGTCTGGCTCAGATCTTAGAGCCGGTGCAAGAGCTGAGCCAAAGGTCCGGTTCAGATGTTAGAGCCGGTGCAAGAGCCAAGCCAAGGGTCCGGCTCTGATCTTAGAGCCCACGCTAGAGCCGAGCCAAGGGCCCGGCTCAGTTCTTGGAGCCCCCGCAAGAACCGAGCCATGGGTCCGGCTCAGATCTAAAAGTCCGCGCAAGAGCCGAGTCAAGGACCCGGCTCGGATCTTGGAGCGTCCGCTAGCCAAGCCAAGGGTCCGGCTCGGATATTAGAGCCCGCACAAGAGCCGAGCCAAGGGTCCAGCTCAGATCTTAGAGCCTGCGCAAGAGCCGAGCCAAAGGCCGAGCTCGGACCTTGGAACCCACGCAAGAGCCGAGTCAAGGGTCCTGCTTGGACCTAAGAGTCCGCGCAAGAGCCAAGCCAAAGGGCCTGGCTCGGATCTTAGAACTAGCGCAAGAGCCGAGCCAAGGGTTCGGCTCGGATCTTAGAGCCCCCGCAAGATCCGAGCCTGGGGGTCCAGCTCAGATCTAAGAGTCTGCGCAAGAACCAAGTCAAGGGTCCGGCTCGGATCTTGGAGCCTCCGCAAGCCAAACCAAGGGTCCAGCTCGGATCTAAGAGCCGGTGCAAGAGCCAAGCCAAGGGTCCGGCTTGGATCTAAGAGACCCCGCAAGAGCCGAGCCATGAGTCTGGCTCTGATCTTAGACCCCGCGCAAGAGTCAAGCCATGGGTCCGGCGCAGATCTAAGAGTCCGCGCAAGGGTCGAGCCAAGGGCCCGACTCGGATCTTAGAACCCGCGCAAGAGCCGAACCAAGGGTCCGGCTCGGATCTTAGAGTCCCCGCAAGAGCCGAGCCATGGGTCCAGCTCAGATCTAAGAGTCCTAGCAAGAGCAGAGTCAGAGCCCGGCTCGAGTCTTGGAGCCTCCGCAAGCCAAGCCAAGGTTCCGGCTCGGATCTTAGAGCCCGCACAGGAGACGAGCCAGGGGTCCGGCTCAGATCTTACAGCCGGTGGAAGAACCAAGCCAAGTGTCCGGCTCAGATCTTAGAGCCCCCGCAAGAGCCGAGCCATGGTTCCGGCTCGGATCTAAGAGTCAACGCAAGAGCCGAGTCAAGGGCCCGACTCGGATCTTAGAACCCACGCAAGAGCCGAGCCAAGGGTCCAGCTCGAATCTTAGAGCCCCTGCAAGAGCCGAGCCATGGGTCCGGCTCAGATCTAAGATTCCGCGCAAGAGCCGAGTCAAGGGCCCGGCTTGCATCTTGGAGCCTCCGCAAGAGCTGAGCCAAAGGTCCGGCTCGGATCTTAGAGCCCCCGCAAGAGCTGAGCCAAAGGTCCGGCTCGGATCTTAGAGCCCCCGCAAGAGCTGAGCCAAGGGTCCGGCTCAGACATAGGAGTCCATGCAAGAGCAGAGCCAAGGGCCCGGCTTGGATCTAAGAGTCTATGCAAGAGCTGAGCCAAGGGTCCGGCTCAGATCTAAGAGTCCGTGCATGAGCCAAGCCAAGGGCCCGGCTCGGATCTTGGAGCTGAGCCAAGGGTCTGACTCAGACCTTGGAGCCTCCGCAAGCAAGCCAAGGGCCCGGCTCGGATCTTGGAGCTGAGCCAAGGGTCTGACTCAGACCTTGGAGCCTCTGCAAGCAAGCCAAGGGTCCGGCTCGGATCTTAGAGCCCGCACAAGAGCCGAGCCAAGGGTCCGGCTCAGATCTTAGAGCCCACGCAAGAGCCGAGCCAAAGGTCTGGCTCGGATCTTAGAGCCCGCACAAGAGCCGAGCCTAGGGTCCGGTTTGGATCTTAGAGCCCCCGCAAGAGCCGAACCAAGGGTCCGGCTCGGACGTAGGAGTCCATGCAAGAGTGGAGCCAAAGGTCCGGCTCGGATGTAGGAGTCCGTGCAACAGCCGAGTCAAAGGCCCGGCTCAGATCCAAGTGTCCATGCAAGATCTGAGCCAAGGGCCCAGCTCGGACCAAAGAGTCTGTGCAAGAGCCGAGCCAAGGGCCCGGCTCGGATCTTGGAGCCGAGCCAAGGGTCCCGCTCGGATCTTAGAGCCCCCACAAGAGCCGAGCCAAGGGTCCTGCTCGGATCTTAGAGCCTGTGCAAGAGCCAAGCCAAGGTTCCGGCTAGGATCTTAGAGCCCGCGCAAGAGCCGAGCCAAGGGTCCAGCTCAGATCTTAGAGCCCACGCAAGAGCCAAGCCAAGGGTACGTCTCGGATCTTAGAGCCCCCGCAAGAGCCAAGCCATGGGTCCGGGCTCTGATCTAAGAGTCCGCGCAATAGCCGAGTCATGGGCCCGGCTCGGATCTAAGAGTCTGAGCAAGAGCCGAGCCAAGGGTCTGGCTCGGACCTCGGAGTCCATGCATGAGCTGAACCAAGGGCCCAGCTCGGATCCAAAAGTCCATACAAGAGCTGAGCCAGGGGCCCGTCTCGGACCTAAGAGTCTGTGCAAGAGCTGAGCCAAGGGCCCGGATCGGATCTTAGAGCCCGTGCAAGAGCCGAGCCAAGGGTCCGGCTCGGATCTTAGAGTCCGTGCAAGAGCCACGCCAAGGGTCCGGCTCGGATTTAGAACCCCCGCAAGAGCCGAGCCAAGGGTCCGGCTCAGACCTAGGAGGATCTGCAAGGGCTGAGCCAAGGGCCCAGCTCGGATCCAAGAGTCCATGCAAGAGCCGAGCCAAGGCCCCGGTTCGGACCTAAGAGTCTGTGCAAGAGCCGAGCCATTGGCCCGGCTCAGATTTTGGAGCCGAGCCAAGGGTCCGGCTCAGATCTTAGAGCCCCCACAAGAGCCTAGCCAAGGGTTCGGCTCTGACCTAAGAGTCCGTGCAAGAGATGAGACAAGGGCCCGGCTCAGACCCAAGAGTCCGTGCAAGAGCTGAGCCAAGGGCCTGGCTTGGGTCTTAGAGTCGAGCCAAGGGTCCGGTTCGGATCTTAGAGCCCCCGCAAGAGCCATGCCAAGGCCCCGGCTCGGACCTAAGGGTCCATGCAAGAGCCGAGCCAAGGGCCCAGCTCGGATCTTGGAACCGAGCCAAGGGTCTGGCTCGGATTTTGGAGCCTCTGCAAGAGCCGAGCCAAGAGTCCGGCTCGGATCTTGGAGCCGAGCCAAGGGTCCCGCTCGGATCTTAGAGCCCCCACAAGAGCCGAGCCAAGGGTCCTGCTCGGATCTTGGAGCCGAGCCAAGGGTCCCGCTCGGATCTTAGAGCCCCCACAAGAGCCGAGCCAAGGGTCCTGCTCGGATCTTAGAGCCTGTGCAAGAGCCAAGCCAAGGTTCCGGCTAGGATCTTAGAGCCCGCGCAAGAGCCGAGCCAAGGGTCCAGCTCAGATCTTAGAGCCCACGCAAGAGCCAAGCCAAGGGTACGTCTCGGATCTTAGAGCCCCCGCAAGAGCCAAGCCATGGGTCCGGGCTCTGATCTAAGAGTCCGCGCAATAGCCGAGTCATGGGCCCGGCTCGGATCTAAGAGTCTGAGCAAGAGCCGAGCCAAGGGTCTGGCTCGGACCTCGGAGTCCATGCATGAGCTGAACCAAGGGCCCAGCTCGGATCCAAAAGTCCATACAAGAGCTGAGCCAGGGGCCCGTCTCGGACCTAAGAGTCTGTGCAAGAGCTGAGCCAAGGGCCCGGATCGGATCTTAGAGCCCGTGCAAGAGCCGAGCCAAGGGTCCGGCTCGGATCTTAGAGTCCGTGCAAGAGCCACGCCAAGGGTCCGGCTCGGATTTAGAACCCCCGCAAGAGCCGAGCCAAGGGTCCGGCTCAGACCTAGGAGGATCTGCAAGGGCTGAGCCAAGGGCCCAGCTCGGATCCAAGAGTCCATGCAAGAGCCGAGCCAAGGCCCCGGTTCAGACCTAAGAGTCTGTGCAAGAGCCGAGCCATTGGCCCGGCTCAGATTTTGGAGCCGAGCCAAGGGTCCGGCTCAGATCTTAGAGCCCCCACAAGAGCCTAGCCAAGGGTTCGGCTCTGACCTAAGAGTCCGTGCAAGAGATGAGACAAGGGCCCGGCTCAGACCCAAGAGTCCGTGCAAGAGCTGAGCCAAGGGCCTGGCTTGGGTCTTAGAGTCGAGCCAAGGGTCCGGTTCGGATCTTAGAGCCCCCGCAAGAGCCATGCCAAGGCCCCGGCTCGGACCTAAGGGTCCATGCAAGAGCCGAGCCAAGGGCCCAGCTCGGATCTTGGAACCGAGCCAAGGGTCTGGCTCGGATTTTGGAGCCTCTGCAAGAGCCGAGCCAAGAGTCCGGCTTGGACCTATGAGTCTGTGCAAGAGCCAAGCGAAGGGCCCAGCCCGGATCTTGGAGCCAAGCCATGGGTCCGGCTTGGATCTTGGAGCACTCGCAAGAGCCGAGCCAAGAGTCCGGCTCAGATCTAAGAGTCCGTGCAAGAGCCGAGCCAAGGGTCCGGGTCTCATCTAAGTGTCCGTGCAAGAGCCGAGCCAAGGGTCTAGCTTGGATTTAAGAGTCCGTGAAAGAGTCGAGCCAAGGGCCCGACTCGGATCTTAGAGCCCACGCAAGAGCTGAGCCAAAGGTCCGGCTCGGATCTTAGAGCCCCCGCAAGAGCTGAGCCAAGGGTCCGGCTCAGACATAGGAGTCCATGCAAGAGCAGAGCCAAGGGCCCGGCTTGGATCTAAGAGTCTATGCAAGAGCTGAGCCAAGGGTCCGGCTCAGATCTAAGAGTCCGTGCATGAGCCAAGCCAAGGGCCCGGCTCGGATCTTGGAGCTGAGCCAAGGGTCTGACTCAGACCTTGGAGCCTCCGCAAGCAAGCCAAGGGCCCGGCTCGGATCTTGAAGCTGAGCCAAGGGTCTGGCTCAGATCTTGGAGCCTCTGCAAGCAAGCCAAGGGTCCGGCTCGGATCTTAGAGCCCGCACAAGAGCCGAGCCAAGGGTCCGGCTCAGATCTTAGAGCCCACGCAAGAGCCGAGCCAAAGGTCTGGCTCGGATCTTAGAGCCCGCACAAGAGCCGAGCCTAGGGTCCGGTTTGGATCTTAGAGCCCCCGCAAGAGCCGAACCAAGGGTCCGGCTCGGATGTAGGAGTCCATGCAAGAGTGGAGCCAAGGGTCCGGCTCGGATGTAGGAGTCCGTGCAACAGCCGAGTCAAAGGCCCGGCTCGGATCCAAGTGTCCATGCAAGATCTGAGCCAAGGGCCCAGCTCGGACCAAAGAGTCTGTGCAAGAGCCGAGCCAAGGGCCCGGCTCGGATCTTGGAGCCGAGCCAAGGGTCCCGCTCGGATCTTAGAGCCCCCACAAGAGCCGAGCCAAGGGTCCTGCTCGGATCTTAGAGCCCGTGCAAGAGCCAAGCCAAGGTTCCGGCTAGGATCTTAGAGCCCGCGCAAGAGCCGAGCCAAGGGTCCAGCTCAGATCTTAGAGCCCACGCAAGAGCCAAGCCAAGGGTACGTCTCGGATCTTAGAGCCCCCGCAAGAGCCAAGCCATGGGTCCGGGCTCTGATCTAAGAGTCCGCGCAAGAGCCGAGTCATGGGCCCGGCTCGGATCTAAGAGTCTGAGCAAGAGCCGAGCCAAGGGTCTGGCTCGGACCTAGGAGTCCATGCATGAGCTGAACCAAGGGCCCAGCTCGGATCCAAAAGTCCATACAAGAGCTGAGCCAGGGGCCCGTCTCGGACCTAAGAGTCTGTGCAAGAGCTGAGCCAAGGGCCCGGATCGGATCTTAGAGCCCGTGCAAGAGCCGAGCCAAGGGTCCGGCTCAGATCTTAGAGTCCGTGCAAGAGCCACGCCAAGGGTCCGGCTCGGATTTAGAACCCCCGCAAGAGCCGAGCCAAGGGTCCGGCTCAGACCTAGGAGGATCTGCAAGGGCTGAGCCAAGGGCCCAGCTCGGATCCAAGAGTCTATGCAAGAGCCGAGCCAAGGCCCCGGTTCGGACCTAAGAGTCTGTGCAAGAGCCGAGCCATTGGCCCGGCTCAGATTTTGGAGCCGAGCCAAGGGTCCGGCTCAGATCTTAGAGCCCCCATAAGAGCCTAGCCAAGGGTTCGGCTCTGACCTCAGAGTCCGTGCAAGAGATGAGACAAGGGCCCGGATCAGACCCAAGAGTCCGTGCAAGAGCTGAGCCAAGGGCCTGGCTTGGGTCTTAGAGTCAAGCCAAGGGTCCGGTTCGGATCTTAGAGCCCCCGCAAGAGCCATGCCAAGGCCCCGGCTCGGACCTAAGGGTCCATGCAAGAGCCGAGCCAAGGGCCCAGCTCGGATCTTGGAACCGAGCCAAGGGTCTGGCTCGGATTTTGGAGCCACTGCAAGAGCCGAGCCAAGAATCCGGCTTGGACCTATGAGTCTGTGCAAGAGCCAAGCGAAGGGCCCAGCTCGGATCTTGGAGCCAAGCCATGGGTCCGGCTCGGATCTTGGAGCACTCGCAAGAGCCGAGCCAAGAGTCCGGCTCAGATCTAAGAGTCCGTGCAAGAGCCGAGCCAAGGGTCCGGGTCTCATCTAAGTGTCCGTGCAAGAGCCAAGCCAAGGGTCCAGCTTGGATTTAAGAGTCCGTGAAAGAGTCGAGCCAAAGTTCCGACTCAGATCTTAGAGCTTCCCCCCTAAGAGCCGAACCCTGGAAATATTTGCAATGCAAATCGTACAACAAACGTCACATAAAGCAGGATGAAGTTTGTTCGAAATTCAACATTTCTTTAACATTTGGAAACTTTGACATTAATACGTCACATTGCAGCACTGCACCAAGTACTTATTAAAAGTGATAGGGGCATATTCCCAAGGAGCTATCGCCGAGTTATCGGCCCAGACCTCAGGCCCACCTGAAGATCAACAGACGCCATGGAGCCACTGACCATGCAGCTCGGAGCCCCAACAGGGCCACAATGCCCACCGCAACCACACCCAGGACTACCCCCCACAGACCTCCCCCGGACCACCACAGAGACAGAGCGGACAAAGACAGCGGACACCCAGGAAACGCACCAGTCTCACAGACCTAACACCAGACAATGCCATTGCTCACTACAGGCTCAAAAGGACAACCATCCTACGCATCCTGACCATCATCGCCTGTTGGACTTGGCCCTTCTGGCAGGTTCACCCCTGAACTTTTTTTGCTTTTTACTGATGACTTGGTGTGGTAATTGTTTGGTCTCTGCGCACTTTCCCTGTGTCCCAGGGTAAAGTGCGTGCGTGCTCTGAGTGCATGTGGTGAGATAGGCCTGCCCTCCCATAGGAATGCATGGGGAGTGTATGTGTCCCTAGTAGTTCCTGATGCGTGGGGTGTGCAGGCCCGAGTTTGGTATGTGCGGACTCGTGGGAGTGAATGCTGCGCGATGATGTGTGCGGCGTGCATGTACCTAGTGTGGAAGTGCCACTTCTAGAAGTGGGCACTTCTGTGTGCAGTATGTCTGTCGCGTGATTGGCTGGTCGTGTCATGTGACGGGCTAGGGATTCCCCAGAGTCAGGATGAGTCACCCAGTGGTGAATGGGGAGATCAGCAGCTAGATGGGTGGGAGGAGTACACCTGGGTCCTGAATAGGACAGGGTTTTCCACACACAATGCTGGCCCCGCCCCCTGTGGTGCGACTGACGACCCTAGCCCTGCCAGTGAATAGAGTGAGGGGCTGAGCACATCAAGGGTGCTCCCCAACCAGCTGCGACTGGTTTTCCCCCTCACCCTGAACCCAGAACAAAGGGTTTGCCTGTATAAAAATGGGGCTGTGTCCCCACAGAAACTGTTCTCTTCCAGGATCCTGAGGGGGGCTGCTGCTGCTGGAGGCCAGGAGGAACCGCCACTTTGGACTGCCTTCCTGCCTGGAGGGCCCAGTGAGCTGGCCCCTGGCCCAGCCTTGCCCCCTGCCCACCTTACTAAGGACTTTGCTGGACTTTCCCTTGTTATAGCGCCTGGGAGCGCTTTCTGGGCTCTACAGCGCCTGGGAGCGCTTTATCTCTGCCGTGGAGGAAAAGCTTCACTTAATTCTGGGCAGAGCGCGGGACTTATGCCCTGGTGAGCGCTCGATCCCCCCTTCAAAAGGAGCAACGCTTCGGATTGCTGAACTGGCAGCTCGGAGCTGCGATCATTAGAAAAGGGGAATCCCCGGCGTGGAGATTCCCCCGCAAGTCCGCTTATTTACATCGCGGGTGCCCACCCCGCACCTTTGCTGGTATTTTTGTCCTAACCACAGGGCGGGTGCCCACCCCGCCTAGTTGTCGCTTTGCTGAGATATGCAATAGCGGGAGCCCACCCCGCTGTTGTGTTGGCTGAAGCGCTGTGCCCCGAGAGAATCACCGCCGCCGGCCGGGGGCTTCCGGGAGAGTGTCGCGCTACCATTGGACGAAGCGCCCCTGAGCCGGGAGGCTCGACACGAGGGCCGCGCTGCCATTGGCTGAAGCGTCTCTGACCCGGGAGGCTCGACACGAAGGCCGCACTGCCATTGGCTGAAGCGCCTCTGACCCGGGAGGCTCGACACAATGGCTACGCTGCCATTGGCTTAAGCGCCCAACCGCCGCTTTGTAGAAGGCCCAGAGGAGGGGGGCGTCACAGCGGCTCCGCAGTCGCGGGCCGCTGCAACGTTTCGGCAGTTCTCTTCGTTCTGAGTCCCGGAGGGGACTCCAACGCCTCCGTACTCTGCTGACCCTCAGTTGCGCCGCCGTAGCGGGCAACTGCAACGTTGGGGGCACTCTTGTGTTCAGAGCCCCGGGGCTCCCACGTGTACAGGGCATCCTTGTGCCCAGAGCGCCCAGAGCGCTCCAACGAACGGGGGCATTTCTCTTTGAGCCCATCGAGGCTCCACCTTATGGGGGCATTCTTCCGATAGAGCCTGTGAGGCTCCAACACGTGGGCCCATTGTTTGTAGAGCCTGCGAGGCTCTGGGGGCATTTCTTTTGTGACTGAGTGGCCCCAGATGGCAGCGGGCCACTCCCACCTTGCCCCACAGTGACGTTCAGAGCCACGAAGGCTCTAGGGGGCATTTTGTACAGCTAGAGCCCAGGAGAGGCTCCACGTGAGTACTACCTATTTGTTTAGGAAGGCACAGTGGTGCCCCAGCATTTCTCCAGTTGCCCAGCACTTAGTGGGCAACTGCCACGTTTAGGTGGTGCTTTGTGCGCGCTGGTTTGCGCAGCCTGCGCCGGCGCGCCCTGACTTGCTGGACACAGGGCGTCCTTACCCCTCCACGGCCAGTTGGCCTAGGGACTGCCACAGATAGTGGCTAATGTGAGTTTTTGCGCCATTGTTCCTTTCCTGCACCTCTGAATGTTATGCATCATGTGTTTATGTGCTTAGACCCCTACAGGTATTGTGATACTTAGGTGGTTGTTTTCTCCCTAACACAGGTGGTGCTAGTGAGGTCCTGATTCCCTGCGCAATATTTTCCTAAGGTGGTTAGGGTTGCGTAGGTGGTACTTTCTGGTTACCAGTAGTTACTGGTTGTGTGCTACATATGTTATTTTGTACTACAGTATTATTCCTATGTTCTAAGTGCTAATTCCTGACAGTGGTCCATGTGGCCCTGTCCCCTGTATATATAATCCCTTGTAAATTCTGCCCGTGCCTGGTGGCACATTGTAGAGTGTGTGTTTTTATCTAATGTGTTGTGTATAATACAAAGGTTATTTTTATAGAATACCTTGTGTGGAGTTTCCTTTGTGGTGGGCCTTGGGTGTTGTTGCTGGGTGCGTGCGCAAACGCTTTACACATCGCCTCAGGGATAAGCCTGTCTGCTCGTGCCAAGCTACCAAGGGGGTGAGCAGGGGTTATCTTTGGCGTGTAACTCCCCAGCCCTGACTAGAGTGGTGGTTTCTGCCTGACTTTGGCGCAAGCCTTAGCCAACCAGAAATCCCATTTCTAACATCGCCCAACAGGCTGATGGCAGCAACACAGCGGACAGCCAACATCCCACCCCAGACAAAGCTGCTGGCTGTGCTGCACCTGTTGGCCTCTGGTATCTCCCAACCAACAACCGCCAGAGTCGGAGGAGTCTCACATCCAAGTCCCTCACACCTGTCCTGGGTGCCATGATCAGCCTGGTACCCCAGTACCTATACGTCCACCACAATGCACAGGAACAGCTGGATACCAAGCAAGGACTATACGCCATAGCTGGATGCACGCACGTGTTGGGGGCAATCAACAGCACACATGTCCTACTTGTGCCCCCTGGTGACACAGCACACAATTATCGCAACAGAAAGCACACGCCTCCCATCAATGTGCAGGCAACAGTTGACCACCGTGGAATCGCCACCAACGTCATCGCCACCTACCCAGGCAGTGTGCATGATACCTTCATCTTCTGACAGTCCTACATCAACCAGCGCTTCCGGGATGGCACCAATGGGAAAGCACTGCCTGTTGGCAAGTACCAAATGAACACCCCACACACCTCAACTTCACAACCATGCAACTCACAACTCTGGCAATGCACACGTCACATAAAATTGCATACAACATGCAAAACAACATGCCCACCCACCAGACACAACAGCACAACTTACTGTGGTAACCTGGGCTAGCCATGTACATGAGCTATCAACGTCATGGCACCTCAGCCACACAATAGCAGAATGTGGGGAGAGGTGGGAACCAGGCATGTGTGAAGGAGGCAAGTGACCCATGAATGGGAAAGTACACAGTGCCAAGTGTGGCAGAGATGTGCTGGACAGACTGCAGTATGCAGAACACACCCATCTCCATGTCGACATACACCGCTGGTGTATGGAGTGCAGTGGACAGTGGACGCAACCATGTCATCCCAGCCAGTGGGGAAGATCGCGGAAATGTAGCCTGTTACGTCTCCCCCTGTAAGCGTGAGCGGAGTGGGTTGGCCCAGCGTACGCCAGGCCAGCGTAGGGGTGTGAATTAAAAGCACGGAGCCCTGGGCGTGGTTCTCTTCCGGAATGCCCAACGTCTCTGCCCGGGCTGTGCCTCTCACCCCGCCACGAGGCCAATGCTGTCGTCATGAGCGGAGTTGCCTGTGATCCGGGGCGCCTGCTGAACCCCGGGCCGCTGGTCCCCAAACTCGTATTGCCCGCCCCTGAGCAGCCAGGCCTCACTGCTCACCTGCCGACACCGGCGTGTGTCAAGTAGGGCCCACCACATGCCAATGCAACCTCCAAGCCAGAGGCCCGCGACCTTGGCAACCTCTCCGACCATCACAGCCTCCTCGAGCAAGGCACTCAGTCCTCCTTTCACGTTGACGTACTCCACCGGCATACCCAGGGGACAAGTAGGTTGCACATTTGGAACTGAGTCTTAATTACACAGTGGCAGAGTACATATTTATGGCTTATTTCATGTCACTATACTCCCTTCAATGTGATGACACCAAGTCTGTGCATAGCATCCCAACCACACGTGTCTGTGGGCCCTTGATGACTACGTCTTCTGCCTACACTGCGGTCCAGCAGGCCTCATACCAATCCAATCCAGTCCGTACCAGGCAGGACACGACATTGTCGCTGACTGAACACCCGCTCCGCTCTGGTGCCTCCACCTCCATCAACCACAAATCACCCTGTTGGAGGGAGGACCACCGGGGAGTCAGGGGGACTGCTCCGGCCACCTTCCTTCCGCAAAGTTATAGCCGAGCGCCGCTGAGAAGCCTCCGAGGAGAGGTCCTTCTCCTAAGATCGTACTAGGCCCAGTAACACCACCACACAGGATTCTGTATTAGTTGCTTATCTTGGTTCTTTATCAAAGGTAGCACATTCAATATTTACAGTGGGATCGAGTGATCCAAAGAGTCTCAATGTCTTTAGGGGGGTAGGGTAGCGGGTCAGTGTCAGTACCAGCCAGGTACGGGGAGGCTCTGCGCCAGACCTTGTGTGCTGGCCTCAAAGTAGCTCGGACGTGGAGAGCCGCGACGGCGTCTGCAGGGCTCGGGTGGTAGTTCCGCTTGGGTCGAGCCGCGACACACTCAGCAGGGCTCCGGTGGTAGGTCCGCTTCGGTCGAGCCGCAACGAGGTCAGCTGGGCTCTGGTGGAAAGTTCAACAAGGTCGGGCCGCGACAGCGTCAGCAGGGCCCCAAAGGTTCGTGAAGGTCTTTAAGCACGGTGGAGCCGCGACGTCGTCAGCAGGGCTCAGGGGGTAGTTTCAGGATGAGTCTTTCTCCGTAGGGTCAGCCGCGATCCGATCAGCAGGGCTCTTGACTCCGGGATGCAACTGTTGTCTTGTTGCCGGGTCGCCCCAGATATAGGACTGGAGCCCTTTGATGTCCGGACCCTTGCGCCCGGGGGGGGGGGCGGAGAGGCCGGGTAGGGAGCGGCCAGACGCCCAGCAGGAGAGGCGCCAGGCCCCAGAGAGCTGTGGGGCGATCGCACCTAGGTGTGGAAGGACGGTTGGGGGTCCCATCGATACTGCCCTCCGCCGGGAGTGGGAAGGGTTCACGTGGTATCCCCCGGGCCAGGGGTTGGCGCCTCGATGTCGGGCCTCGCTGGGACCGAGGCCGGGTAGAGCAGGGTCACGTAGGTGGTCACGTGGAGTGACGTGTAATCCAAGATGGAGGAGCCCCGAGGTGCATGGGACCTCGTGCGGCTTAGCGAGGGGGAACAGGACCACGCCACGAGGCCGGCTCCAACACACCCCCACATGCAATTTCAATGTGGTGTGTCAGATTTCCAGGAGGAGCTCGCTGAACAGCGTTTGGCCCGCGCTGACCGCTGGCTCGGGTATACACTGCGGTCGAGTAGGTCACACTTTCAGAACTCAGTCTTGATTCATTAATGGCAGATTTGACAACACTGTACAGGCCTCATCGCAGACTGCATCCCCTTTCAGCTCCTGTGCCACTAAGTCTGTTCCACGACATCCATGGACACTTTCTGGTTGAACTGTGGTGGCAAATGGGTCTATGGACTTGGGTTAGTCGTCATCATCATGTCGGTGATACTGGCTTGGTGGCAAAAATGAGGCAGTAGCATTCCACTCCTCCATTTGCCGCTTCCAGGCGGCTTCTACCCTCTGCATCATGCCCTGGCGGACACCTTCCACTGTCTCCCGCAACTCTACGCCACTATCACATTGGACATCCATGAGGACCCGCTCAGTTCTCGTGGCCCTATCTCACTGCACCGCAAGTCACCGTCCCGTGGCGCAGTGCCTGTGCCAGCCGCAGTGCATCCGGGGCCACTAACTCTGTGCAGCTCAAGTCAGGGACCCTGTCTGCTGAGATATTAGGTGGCCTTGGTTCATCAACGCCATGTTTTTGTGGCCTTGCGCTGTCCGCTGCCTCCGGCCTCAACTGCGGTCCACCAGGGTTCACACATCAATTCGAGTCCTGACCAGCCTGGATGTCCCATCACTGCAGGAGGCACATGCCACCACCGCCAGGACCACCTCCAGACGACAACTGCCAGAATCAAAAGTGTCTTACTGCCAGACTATCAGAGTTGGTCACACCTGTCGTGGTGCCATCATCTGCCTGATACCCTGTGTAGTAACGTGTGTTGTATTTGTCTGGTTACTTACTCCCTAGCTGCTCAGCCAGTGTGAATGTGATGCATGGAATGTTGGTGTGAGAGTCTTTAATGGAATGTTTGGGTGCCTGTATGCTTGAGTGTGTCAGTTGGAGTATGTGCTGTTATTGCTATGTGTGTGTGCTGCAGTGTGCCAAGGGGATCAGGGACATGCTCCAGGGTCATTGTGGTTGTGCAGTGTGCTACACATCGTCGTGCATGTGTGCCTTTGTTCCCATCTCCCCCTGTCCCCCCAGTCCCTGGTCGTTACTCACCCAGTTGATGTTGTGTCAGTTCCTATCGGGCTGTGTCCGGACTTCCAACTCCTTGCGCCATCTCCACCCTGATGACTGTGGCCTCCATTTCCTCCAGCTCCTCTTGTGGCGCAGGACTCGCACCTCCTGTCGCCCTTGATGCCTTCTTGTTGGCAGCGGGTTTGTGCTTGGTTTGGCTTTTCACATCGTGCCAGTGCTTCTTGTCCTCCTCCATAGACCTCCTCGACACTCTGACTGCATTCACATTTGTCATTTTGACGTTCAGTGGGTGGTGGTGTTCTGTCACCCCTGTGACGCTGATCTGGTTTTCCTGCGGACTGCACCCCGTCTGCCTCTTCCTCTTCTCCTTGGCCTTTCCCGACCACAAGGTTCCTTGGTGGTGGTCTGTGGGGCTTGTGGGGTTCGCGTTGGCCTCTGCACTCAGTCCGGGAGCATCCATGGTGCTACGCAGTTTCTTTTTTTCTCTCTTTTTTTTTTTGCTTTCATGGCGCATTTTCCTGTCACTGGTTATCACTGATTTTTGTATCGCGGTTGGCCTCATCGCAACTTTATTCGCGTTTTGCATTTTTGCGGCATCATGTTGCGTTTAACACGGTCATTTGACATCTTATCGTGAGACTATCGCATGGTGCCGCCAGGTTGAGAATACTACGTTAACACAGCGTTGTTTTCCCATGATGGACTGCGATATGCACAGTTGCGTTAAGCTAAATTTGCGATGGTTATCACACGTTCTTGAGAATATCCCCCATAGTTTCTAAATATGAATGATTAGTGTACTATGAGATGAGTCAGTTGTGGTGTAAACCCTGAACCAGCTAAGGTTATTAAAGACTGACATTCTTATAGTCTAAGAAATGAAAGAAAATAGGCTTCTGTACAACTGACATTCTGAACTCACATGCTTGAAATTGTTTTCATACGAAATAATGAAGACATGAGCTTTGGTGCACTAAATAATTTGTCTAAGGTCACACAATTTAAACGGGGAAGTCAAGATTTGTTCAGGTTTTCTGGTTTCACTTTCTGCAAATCAGCCAGTACAGGGGCATCTGTACATCTTTCCTTATGTTAAGTCTTTGTTTTTACCTCTGCAACAACCTGCATAAAAACAATCCCGAGGGGCGGATTTCTCCATCTATGTGTGCTGCAGAATGCAGATATTTCTCCTTGTGACGCCTCTCCTGGGAAGTCATACCTTTCTGGCCCATTCCCAGGTTAACCAGTTCTAGTAAACCTGGGAATGCGTCAGAAACAACGGGAGTTGTGTGGGAACACCCACGCAACGCCCACGGAAGGCCTCCTGAGTGCAGAGTATGCTATGCAGAGATTTGAACGTGCCGTTCGTTATCTTACTAAAGAGTCACGGAGCCACTCAGTGGCCGTGCGTGGTTTCATAAATCCTGTTGGACTTGGCCCTTCTTGCAGGGTCATCCCTGAACTTTTTGCCTTCCTCCTATATTTTTTCTGACCTGTTGTTGGCTGTTTTATGACTCTGGGCACCTTACCACTGCTGACCAGTGCTAAGGTGCATATGCTCTCCCTTATGAAAAATGTATACATTGATTGGTGTCCATGTTTGGCTTATTTGGTTTACTATCAGCCCCTAGTAAAGTGCACCAGGAGTGCCAGGGCTTGTAAATACAAATGCTGCTGGTGGGCTTGCAGCACTGGTTGTGCCACCCACAGAAGCGGCCTAGTAAAATGTGTCTAGGGTCTGCCACTGCAGAACCTGCGCGCGGTCTGGTACTGTCATGCTGACTGCGCAAGTGCACCCACTTGCCAGTCCCTAAACCTTCCCTTAACTACATATTAGTCACCCCTCTGGTAGGCCCAAGGGCAGGGTGCATTGTAGGTATAAGGTAGGACATGCCCTGATGTGTGTGGCATGTCCTAATAGTGAATTACAGCCATTTTCGTTTTTCACTATTGAAGGGTACCTGCTCTCCATAGGCCAGAATGGGCTGCTGGAATTACTACACACTGTAATCCCAGTGGACTCAGAGAGCATGGTAGAAAGTCAAGTTTAGTATGCCTGAACTCAGAATAATAAAATACTTCTTTTAGTAAAGTTTATTTTAATATCCTGTGTTTGTAAATACTACTTTTAGAAAGTTAGTATTTACTGACCTGGCCATTTCAGTCCGCCTCTGCTGTGTGTGTGTGTTCTGCCTAGCAACAGAGGGGTAGTAGGAGCAGGGCTGGGGAATTCCAAGAGACAGGCTGGCTGCCAGGTGGTGGGAGAGAGATTACACCAGGATGGGTGGGAGGAGTACACCTTGACTCTTGAATAGACCTGTGCCCTGCCACCACAATGCCGGCTCCGCCCCCTGTGGAGCGGCTGATGTCTCTGCCCTGCTGCTGAAAGGAAAGAGCAGAGTCACCACAAAGAAGTGCTCCAAAACTGGACTGAGCCAGGCCCAGGCCCCCTGGCGCTAAAGAACAAAAGAATTGTGCTATAAAAGTAGGAGCCTGGCTCCTAAGAAATCAGATCCTGTTTACGCAACGACGAACCTCTGCCTGAAGGAGAAGGACCTGGAGAAGCTGAAGGAGGAATACTGTCTCTCTGCCTGAGAGACTGGCCTGCAGTGGGTGCCTGTCTGCTGGAAGGAGAGGAAAAGACTACAGAAAAAGACTTTGAATCAACTTGTGCTAAACAATCTCCAAGGGCTTGCTTGTGAACTTGCCCCCTGATCTGCGCCCCAGGAACAGTGGGCGCAACCTATCCCCCAGAAGAGGAGAAGTAGCTGGACGCAATCCCGTGACGCTGATCCCCAGAGAACCTTTGTGCCTCTCCCCCTTTCTCTACACCGCGACCTCTGCCACCTGGGACTACCACGAGCACCGCAAGGACCTGCCTACCTGGTCCAAGCACCGCAAGTACCAGCCCCTCCGAGCCATAGCTCGCAACGCGGAGAAAGGCACCTGAAGGCCTGCGCACCGAGCCTTGGCGACCCTGTGCCGTCGAGATCACCGCGAGGCCCTGTGCACCCTTGTGATCAACTGAGAAGCCGATCGCGCTGCAACGCGCTGAGAATTGCCCCGGAGCTGCTCTCCCCTCCTCTGCCCTTGGTCGTGTGGCTGAGACCTTCTTCGGGTGCCCCACGAAGCACCGCCGCCCTCTGACTGCGAGGGACGACACCGCGACGTGGGACACCGCTCCGTGGAGACCCGAGGCCGCCGTGACCATCCCCGTGAAGAGCAAAGGTATTTGTGGCTTTGCGTGCTAAAGTAGGGCCCATACTGACCTTCGTACGAGCCGTACCTGCATTGGAAGTATTTGGGGATTGTGGTGCACCTTGTACGAGCCGTACCGGCCTTTGCCATATTTAAGACTGGTGCCCCGTGGTACGAACCGTATCCGCCGTAGCTGGAACCGTACTGCCTCTGAAGCATCCTAGTTGGAGCCGTACCTGCCTTTCGACTACTTGTGTCTGGTGCGTAGTTCGAACCGTACTGCCTCTGAAGCATCCTAGTTGGAGCCGTACCTGCCTTTCAAATACTTGTGTCTGGTACCATAGTTCGACTCGTACTGCCATTGTTCGCACCGTACGGGTGCTGCCACCTGTGTACGGCGCGTCTCCTTCACTGTACGGACCGTACAGTATTGAAAAGCCTTGCCGGCGCTCACGCGGGAAGCGTGGGACTTGGCAAGCAAAGCTTGTTCGACGCGGACCTATGTCTGGTTTGAGGCCGGTAGACACGGTTCTCACGCGAGAAGCGTGAGAAAAGGCACGACGCACTAGAAAAGCAGTACGAAGCGTACCTGAGGCGCTACGAAGCGCACAACCCCCCAAAGGAACTTATTTTTAATAGAAAAGTGCCATTTTAAGAACTGTGGACTGCCTTTAAGCCCTTGAAGAGTAACTGGATTAGTATTCACCAAGAGAACTGTATTTGTGCAACCTGCCTGCAAGAAACCTTTTATATAAAGACTTCTATTTTTGAGAAATACAGCCTTGTGTCCTTGTGTGGTGGGGTGGTGACTATTGTGTGGGACAACTTGAACGCTTAACCTAATGCCCTCTGGAAATCTAGCCTGACTGCTCGCGCCACGTTACCTAGAGGGTGAGCAGGGGTTATTTTTAAAGAGGTGATCCTTTGCCCTGACTTAGAGGAAAGGGTCCCTGCTTGTCGCAAGTGCATACCTGCGCCAACCAGAGACCCCGGATTCTAACAAATCCCATGCAAGGTTGTGGTACAAGAGCGACTCTAACCAGCTCATAAGTAGGCACCTTAGTGGCTTACCCTGAATCACAGGATGATGAGCGACGCCAAGACTCAGACAGCAGCTCTGGCTGTAAGGCCAAATCCTGGGTAAGGGGAAGGGAGGCAGGGGGAACCACATGAAAGCTCGGCTCGTTACAGGCTCGAGGAACAGGACCTGAAGCAGAGCCAGGCCTGAGGCTTGAGCCAGGTGTAAAGTAGTCCTTGAGTTTGCAACAGTCCCTCGGTGATCAGGGCTAATAAGGACACAGAAATATGAATTGGTTTGGTGCTGACGCATTACTGACCCACACAGCCACGCCCATTTGCTTTTATTCACCCTGCGTGCAGGATTCAACCAAAACCCACACATACATGTGTGACATTTTCAAGACCACCCATGATGTGTGGCGAGATGGTACCGTACATTCTTCCCCAACTTTAACAAAACATAACAATGACCTTTTTCTAAACATGACGTTGCACATTGACAACTCATAACATCACCACACCCTGGGTCAAGGTCCTCTCTCTGGATGTCAAGCTCCCAATGTCATTATGCTGGGAAGTCTTCAAGCGGGTGGATGGCACAGGGTTGCCTTACAAATGATACCTGCGGTGATCACCTTGGCCTGAGGACCCCAGATTGGAGGATGCCAACACTGGGACACTGCTTGGAGAGCTGTGTCTCTTCCGGACCCTGAGAGACACCTCTCGGGATCGATGCCACTTCATCGGTCTCCAACAAAATATCAGTGTCCATGGAGAAGTCAGTAGTTTCTTGGGGTGTCCCTTTGACCTTTTTAAAGAAAGAGATGTTGCAGGCAAGCTTTTCATCACCTCTGTGTGCCATTATCATTGTGCACTGCCATCTCAACGCAGACCATGGCTGGTGTTCAAAGGGCAACCGAAGCTTGCTGTTCAGGTATCTATCCTTGGCAATAACAGAGTCTCCTGTCTGGATGTTGGAAAGCCAAGACCCCCGCCTGTCGGTGGCTCGTTGGTTGGTTGCAACGCTCCTGTTGAGAACTCATCAATGGAGTCTGGCTCCATTTTGGGTGGCATGCTTTGGGGCGTGGCCGGTGGTTGAGTGTGGCATGTACGGATATTCACGCAGTGATCCATGTATTGCTGTCCATTGGTTGTTGGTCGGCATGAGCAATGCAGATTGCAGATCACCTTGTTCAAGGAGCGCTTGAATCGCTCCACCTCCCCATTGGCCCATGGCCAGAGCGGTGTTATTTTGTGATGCTTGATGCCCCAGGATCAGAGCCAGTCTGCAAATTCCTGTCCCTGAAAAGGTAGCCCATGTCTGTCTGCAGCTCTCTCATAAGGCCATGAGTGGTGATCATCCTTTCTGTTTGCAGTGGCTTAGGCGGCCGTATGTGACTCAACTAGCTGGATCTCAGAGTATCCGGTGTAGTCGTCTATTATGACTTGTCCGCATCTTTCATCTGGTAGGTGGCCAAAATCTCGGCTGGGCACTCCCATGGCTGCTGGGGACCTTCTTTGGTGAGCACCGGGGCAAGGCTTCTTGGACCTGGGTACTTGGCATCATTGTCATGACCTTGCCGCTGCCTTCACCATCTCATTCCATGCCAGGGAACCAAACTTTTGAGAAGAGTCTGTGCTTGGTCGTGCCTATCCGCTTATGACCATGGTGGACTCGTTGCAAGGCCAGGTTGGTATGGCTATTGGGAATCACATGGCACTGTGCTCTCAACAGACACCCACTCGCTTCCATTGAGGGCTCTTAGTGAACATTGAACAGGGATTCTGGGACCCTCTTATCCTCTGGGGTCCTTTGTGACGAGCACTTTCAGGGTTCTCCACTCTCCCGGCCGGACAGCAGTTATTGCCAGTTGGAGGCTCTCGTCTTCCTGGGTGGCCTGCCCGAGGGCGGCAAGTGGTAAAGGCAGTGCCAGAACCTCTCTGCAATTTATCAGATGTATTCTTCTGTCTCCGCTGCTTCCATAGGGGTTGCCGCACCAGGGTTGCAAAAGAGGTAGTCAGCTGGATTGGTGGTGCCGGACCGGTTTTCGACACAGCAGTCATACTCCTGTATCTGAAGCATCCATTTCTAATTATGAAATGGTGGGCTGGTGGCTTGAAAGCAGATCCTTGGAATAGGGGTACCAAGGGTTTGTGGTCCATTATGCCTATAAAGGGGTATCCTTACACATATAAGTGAAAATGTCTGCATGCCCAATGTACAGTGATGGCTTCCCTCTCAATTTGGGTGTACGGCTGACCTGTCTCAGGAAAGAACCTGCTTGCATAGGCGATGGTAGTCCAACCTTCATTCGCTTTTGTTGAGTGAGAGTAGCCCTGAGTCCTTTTGGGCTGGCATCCACTGCAATGTTAGTTGGTTCCTGCAGATCGCAGTAAGACAGAGAGTGGTGTCCACGGACAGTGCTTCTGTGGTCCTACGAAATGCGTCTTCTTGGCCTGCACCCCAGGCCCATGTGGAGTCTGTCTTGCTGAGTTCACAAAGAAGTTGGGTGATGCCTGGGAAGCCTGGGATGAACCTCCCACAATAATTCACCATACAGAGTGTTGGAAATTGGGGTCTCTTGTTGGCAATGGTTTGCACCTTTGTCCAAATAGGCACTCTTCCTTCTAGTCAGGATAAGGGGGATGCACTACTGAAATAACCCCTGCTCACCCCCTTGGTAGCTTGGCATGAGCAGTCAGGCTTATCTCCGAGGCCGTCTGTAAAGCAGTTGTACATAAAAAACAGTTATACAGTGAAAACACTACAAAAGGACACTACACCAGTTTTAGAAAAAAAAGCAATAATGATCTGTTGAAACAAGACCAAAACGATAAACGATCAACATACAGCAATCATAAATATGCACTTTGCAAGAATAACTTTCAAATGCCGTTTCTTGAAGCCGGTAGCTCCGTCCGGGGCTACCGTGGTGCTGAAAACAACAGAATCCAACAGTTCCAGCTGACCGCATCACTGCAGACCAGGGTTTATGTTAGCAGACTCGTAAAAAGTACCTTTAGTTCCAGCTGACTGCGTCCATGTGGGCCGGTCATTTCAACCATCGTGGTTGCGATGTGAAGCGTAGCGGTGCGGCGTGTGGTGCCCTCTAGTTGCAGTGCAGGCAGTGGCTCAGTGACGGTCATTCAGCGGCGTTGGTGAGACCAAGACTGCAGTGTAGAGCTGGGCGGTCCTTGTTGCGGTGCTGACTGGTCATGGTGCAAGTGGCAATGCCGGTTTATGGGAGCTGACGTCGATGGGCTCAGGCTGCGATGTGGGACAGGGAAGTCCATCGGGTGACTTACGAGCCCCCAAACTACGGTGCAGTCACGGGTGTCGACGTCGGTGAGGCCAGGGCGGCGGAGTGAAGCAAGGCGGCGCGGAGTGCAGTGCCATCAGGTTGTGGTGAAAGCAGTAGCTTGGTGGCGGTGGTGTTCGTCGGCATCGGTGAGACCAGGGTTGCAGTGCAAAGTGCAGCTGTGCCTTCTGCAGTGTCTTCATGACAAAGAGCCGGAAGCGGCTTTGGTGATGGTTTTAGCTGCTTTCCTCCTCTTTGGCAACAGAAACCCACGGTTCCAGAGGTGGTACCCAGAGGTAAGTGAAGTCTGTGCTGTCCCTGAGACTTTGTGAACAGGAGGCACGCTTTATTTCAAGCCCTTGGAGATACTCAGCGATAAGCGAAGAAAGTTCAGTCAAGTACATTCACTGCCCAAGGCAGAAGCAGCAGCTGCAGGCCGAGCCGACAAAGCAGCAACACAGCAAAGGGGCAGCACTCCTCCAGCCGCCCTTCCAGCTCTTCTTCCTGGGAGGTTCCTTGATCCAAGCAAGTTCTAAAGTTCCGGGGTCTTGGCCCCAATATTTATACTCAGTTTCTCTCTGTTCTCTTGGACAGATTGTGTCTGTGCTCAGTTCAAACCAGTTTGGTCCTCTCTTGGCCAGCTCTCCGGCAAGAGGTGTGGACAGCATTGTCAAAGGCGAGCTGGAGGAGGCCAGGTAGAAACCGAGCATGAGGAAGGCCCGAGCTGGAGGTGAGCCATGGACAGACCAGGCTGGAGGAGGCCAGGGAGAGACCGAGCTGGAGGAGGCCAGGGACAGACCAGGCTGGAGGAGGCCAGGGAGAGACCGAGCTGGAGGTGGACAGGGAGAGACCGAGCTGGATGAGGCCAGGGACAGACCGAGCTGGAGGAGGCCAGGGAGAGACCGAGCTGGAGGAGGCCAGGGAGAGACCGAGCTGGAGATGGCCAGGGACAGACCAGGCTGGAGGTGGCCAGGGAGAGACCGAGCTGGAGGAGGCCAGGGAGAGACCGAGCTGGAGGAGGCCAGGGAGAGACCGAGCTGGAGGAGGCCAGGGAGAGACCGAGCTGGAGGTGGACAGGGAGAGACCGAGCTGGATGAGGCCAGGGACAGACCGAGCTGGAGGAGGCCAGGGAGAGACCGAGCTGGAGGAGGCCAGGGAGAGACCGAGCTGGAGATGGCCAGGGACAGACCAGGCTGGAGGTGGCCAGGGAGAGACCGAGCTGGAGGAGGCCAGGGAGAGACCGAGCTGGAGGAGGCCAGGGAGAGACCGAGCTGGAGGAGGCCAGGGAGAGACCGAGCTGGAGGAGGCCAGGGAGAGACCGAGCTGGAGGTGGACAGGGAGAGACCGAGCTGGATGAGGCCAGGGACAGACTGAGCTGGAGCAGGGCACGGAGAGATCGAGCTGGAGGTGAGCCATGGACAGACCGAGCTGGAGGAGGCCAGGGACAGACCAGGCTGGAGGTGGCCAGGGACAGAGCAGGCTGGAGGTGGCCAGGGAGCGACTGAGCTGGAGGAGGCCATGGAGAGACCGAGCTAGAGGTGGGACCAAGCTGGAGGTGGCCAGGGACAGACTGAGCTGGAGGTGGTCCAGGGAGAGACCGAACTGGAGGTGGCCAGGGAGCGACTGAGCTGGAGGAGGCCAGGGAGAGACCAAGCTGGAGGTGGCCAGGGACAGACCGAGCTGGAGGAGGCCAGGGAGAGACCGGGCTAGAAGTGGGCCTAAACTGGAGGTGGGCCAGACCAAGCTCGAGGTGGTCCAGGGACAGAGAAAGCTGAAGGTGGGCCCGAGCTGGAGGTAGGCCAGGGACAGACCGAGCTGGATGAGGCCAGGGACAGACCGAGCTGGAGCAGGGCACGGAGAGACCGAGCTAGAGCAGGCTACGGAGAGACCGAGCAGGAGGTGGGCCAGGAAGAGACTGAGCTGGAGGTGGGACAGGGACAGACCGAGCTGCAGATGGGATGTAGGAAGCTGGCTCTGTATATACTATACCACACTTAGGTATTGTGTGCATTGAGTCCAGTGGAACCCAAAAGGTAGGCAGAGGTAAAGTTAGATAGCACCTCACTCTCTATTTGTGGTAGTGTGGGCGAGCAGTAAGGCAGTATCAGAGGACAGTGTTAAGGATTTGTCGTACACACTCAGTCAGCAAATTAATTCACACATTCAAAGACGGAACTTCAGACCAATTGTTTTTATATAAAAATATTCTTTTAGTACTTTTAGTTCTAGAACCAAGCAAGCCTGGCACAGGTAAGCAATAAATACTTTGCAGTAAATATACAGTTATAATACAGTTTGGACTATAATTGTAAATGCAATTGGTTTTGACTTACAGTATGGTTTCTGAGAAATGCAATACTTTGTGAATACTGTACATATACTTTGTATAGGATTTTCAATAAGATTACAGGTAAGTTACTTTTGCGATTACTTTTCTTACACAGTGTAGTATAACTGGATACTACACTGGGACATTTCCTGTAAACAGGTAAGTAAAATCATTTTTGTTAGTACAATTTTAAAGAATATTTTTAGGTTTTCAAACTCCACACACACAAACTTTTCCAAGAAAAACAGTCAATGTTATCCAATGTAGGAAAATAGTGTTATTGGTTTTAGGGTAAGTAATTGGTAGTGGGAGTTGAGGTTCTGGGGATAGACTCAGGGGCCCCCCAGGGTTAAGGATGCACTCTTGTTACACCCTCAGCAGCACTAGGGCAGTCGGGTGCAGAGTGCTGAGGCCCAATGTTATGCTATGGAGGATAGAGGGCCTCCGGTTGGTGGCTGCTGGCAAGCAGGCCACTTGGTTGTGGGAGCAAAGCTCCTAGCGTTAAGGTCAGGGCAAATGGGGGTTTAGGCCAGCACAAAAGGTGCACCCTCAGCGGCACTAGGGTAGGCGGGTGCTGAGTGCTGTTTTGGTATCGGAAGTCCTGTAGCTTTCAATGGGGAGTCTCCGGTTTGCAAAAGCACTGCAGGCTCAGGGACAAAGGTCTTCCGGGTGCAACCACCACTTCGAGAGGTAAGTTGGGATCTTGGGGGTTGGATGGAGACTGTCGGTTGGGCCACCAAAGGCAGTGGGGCGTGGGATGCAGGGGTGCCTTTAGGGTGGGTTCTTCTTACAAGCCCCTGGTCGCGGTTGGGGGGACCTTCCAGTTTGAAGCTGCAGATATCGGCTGGAGGCTTGAGGCAGGTCAGGGTTAACTGGATCTCAGGTCAGAATTGCAGAGTAGACCTCCTGTTGGTGATGGGCCACCAGAACTCAGGCCGTGGGTGTCGGGTGCAGAGTGGTGCAAACTCGCATATCCTGGCGGAGCTGGAGTCTGGTGTTGTTGCAGGGATTCTGCACATACACAGAACTATGCACAGGAAACCAGGACCTCAGTGTGTAGTGGTGTACCAAACAACCCACCTCAGTGCCCAGAACTCCAATCCAACTAGCTATAGTGTCTCATTCGTTCTCCGTACTACAGCGGAGCTACCAATGATTAGATATTCTAGAACATGCTACTCGGGTCCTCTCAGAATTCGCGGGAACAAGACACTCTTTCGACCAAACACTCATACCTGTCCACAATGTGAGTAATCAGAGACACTGTATATTTCAAAATGTTTATTGCAACTAACGGGCGCTGTAATGCAGCACACGTGCTAATACTAGCAGTAAAATGCACAGAAACAAAATAATCAGCATTTTTACAATTCCAAATTGTTAGAATCCGGGGTCTCTGGTTGGCGCAGGTATGCACTTGCGACAAGCAGGGACCCTTTCCTCTAAGTCAGGGCAAAGGATTACTCGTGAAAAATAACCCCTGCTCACCCTCTAGGTAACGTGGCGCGAGCAGTCAGGCTAGATTCCAGTGGGCATTAGGTTAAGCATTCAAGGCGTCCCACAATAACCACCAACCCACCACACAGAGACACCAGACTGTATTTTGTAAAAATATAGTTCTTTATATAAAACTCTTAGGCAGGCTTTAAATACAGTCTTCCACTTTAAAATGAGGTTCCTGATGTAAAACTCTTAGGCAGGCTTTAAATACAGTCTTCCACTTTAAAAGAAGGTTCCTGATGTAAAACTCTTAGGCAGGCTTTAAATACAGTATTCCACTTTAAAAGGGGGGTTCCAGTTACTTTTCTTAATGTTTTATGAGGCCACAGTTCTTAAAAAGGCAATCTTTAGTGCAATCTGCACTTTCTGGAGGTCTGTGAGCTTCATAGCGCCTGTTTGGACGCGTCGTACGATTCTTCACACTTCCCGCGTGAGCACGCGTACTCGGACTCAAGCCGTACGGGCCGTACCTTCGTAGGTACACGTCGTATGAGTCCGGTACGCCTCTTGCCACTCTTCACGCTTCCCGCGTGAGCCGCGTATAGTTACTTCAAGCTGTACGGGCCGTGCCTTTGCCGGGACGCTTCGTACAGGGCCGAACACGCACCGGACGTTCCTTTCCAAAGCTCACGCTTCCGGCATGAACAAGCTTACCGGGACGCTCCGTACAGGGCTGTACGGTCCGTACGGATGGCGGGACGGGGTGCACAGTACCTTGGATCTTGGCAGGGAGTTCGGGGCAGCCACAGCAGTCACAACAGGGGCGTCCCTCGTCGCAGGTGCAATCCTCTTCTGCAGGGGTCCACGGAGTTTCGAGGGGCGCCTCAGGACATCCACAGCTTACCTCGAGGTGCGAGGAAGGAGGGGCGGCTCGGGGGTGAATCCAGCACGCAGCGCTGCCTACGTCGTCCAGCGATGGCGACCCGGTGGGCATCAGTCCTCACGGTGGGCTCTACAGCTCGGGGGCCACAGAGCCTCGGTGCTCGGGGTCAGACAGTCTATTCTTCACGTTGTGAGCTCCGGCTCGAGAGATGCAGCAGTTCACGTTGCTCAGGCCAGGCAGGGCAGGCCGTCACGGTGCTCACAGCAGCACGGTTGGGTGGAGGTCACGGTGCTCGGAGAGAGGGGGCCCACAGGTTCTCTGGAGTCAGGAGGGCTATTCACCAGCAGCAGCTCCTTTTTCCTCTTGGGGGGGGTAGCGCCCACTGTTCCTGGGGCGCAGTTCAGGGGGCAAGTTCACAAGCAAGCCCTTGGAGGTTGTTTTAAAAGCACAAGTTGAATTCAAAGTCTTTCTCAGTCTTTTCCTCCTCTCCTTCAGCAGCACGGCACCCACCACAGGCCAGTCTCTCAGGCTTAGAGACAGTACTCCTCCATGCAGCTTTCCCAGGTCCTTCTCTTCGGGCAGAGGTTCTTCTTGGCATAAACAGGATCTGATTTCTTAGGAGCAGGGCTCCTTCTTTTATACACAGTTTCTTTTGTTCTTTGTCGCCAGGGGGCCTGGGCCTGTCTCAGTCCGGTTTTGGAGCACTTTGTTGTGGTGACTCTGCTCTTTCCTTTCAGCAGCAGGGCAGAGACATCAGCCGCTCCACAGGGGGTGGAGCCAGCATTGTGGTGGAAGAGCACAGGTCTATTCAGAGTCAAGGTTTACTCCTCCAACCCATCCTGGTGTAATCCATCTACCCACCACCTGGCAGCCAGCCTGTCTCCTGGAATTCCCCAGCCCTGCCCTTCACTGAAACTAGGCAGAACACACACACAGCAGAGGCGGACTGAAATGGCTAAGCAAGTAAATACTAACTTTCTAAAAGTAGTATTTACAAACACAGGATATTAAAATAAGCTTTACTAAAAGAAGTATTTTATTATTCTGAGTTCAGGCATACTAAACTTGACTTTCTACCATGCTCTCTGAGTCCGCTGGGATTATAGCGTGTAATAATTCCAGCAGCCCATTCTGGCCTATGGAGAGCAGGTAGCCTTCAATAGTGAAAAACGAAAAATGGCTGTAATTCACTATTAGGACATGCCACACACATCAGGGCATGTCCTACCTTATGTCTACAATGCACCCTGCCCTTGGGCCTACCAGAGGGGTGACTAATATGTAGTTAAGGGAAGGTTTAGGGACTGGCAAGTGGGTGCACTTGCGCAGTCAGCGCGATAGTACCAGACTGCACGCAGGTTCTGCAGTGGCATACCTTAGACAGATTTTACCAGGCCGCTTCTGTGGGTGGCACAACCAGTGCTGCAAGCCCACCAGCAGCATTTGTATTTACAAGCCCTGGCACTCCTGGTGCACTTTACTAGGGGCTGATAGTAAACCAAATAAGCCAAACATGGAAACCAATCAATGTATACATTTTACCATAGGGAGAGCATATGCACTTTAGCACTGGTCAGCAGTGGTAAGGTGCCCAGAGTCATAAAACAGCCAACAACAGGTCAGAAAAAATACAGGAGGAAGGCAAAAAGTTTAGGGATGACCCTGCAAAAAGGGCCAAGTCCAACACATATAGTACGAACGGGGATAGCATATCATAATGACAGTGGAGGAAGCAATATAGCACCTTACCACCCTTCCCGTGCTAGGAGCAATGTTAATTATATCAGTGGAAGACCTCAGGGCTTGGATAGCGGAACCCCCTACCTCAAGTCTTAGATGATAGGATTTACATCTCCGGACCAGCACAGCTCATCCTACTGGAAAGGTTTTCACCAAGAGTGTCTAACCTGTGTCCTGTACAATATTAAAAACACCTGGAAATTCAGAAGCGCAGTTTTTTTCCATGTTAGGTCTATACGTGGGTGGGACTGACCAAAACAGATTAACCAGTTGTGTTGATTTCTGGCCTTGAACACGATGTACAGACGAGAACTCAGAGCTCAGCCGAGTTGGTGAGAGGCAGACAGTTCCAATGTAAAGCAGCGCAAGCAAAGTGTTTGTGTGAACAAAGGCATGTAGGGTTGTGTGCAAAAGCGGCAAAATGGTGGTAAACAAACACAAACTAATGCTAACTTAACAATGTCCGCTGGCACCCTTATTTCCTCACGACAGTGTCTGAACAAATCCAGTGTTCACAGGAGACAGAGGGGCAGATTTACAAGCCCCTTGCGCCTCATTTATGCTTCAGTTGCGTCACTTTTGTGACGCAGCGGCGGCGCAAATCCTGTGCCATGGTGCGGGGTACTTACAACGTGACGCATCTGGGAGATGCGTCACGTTGTAAAGCCCTGCGCCACATGTAGGCGTTCCTGCGCAGAGGGGGAGCGTTTCGGTGCAGGAACGCCTCCTAAAAGTGGCTGAGTGAAATCTGCAAGATTTTACTCAGTCACTTTTAGGGCCATGCTGCGTCAAAACCCTGCGCCTGCCTGAAGCAGGAGTAAGGATTGACGCAGCATTAGCAAGATAGGGCCCCCCAGACCATTGCTGGAGTTGCGTCGCGCTTGCGACGCAACTCCAGCAATGCGCCACTTTTACGGCACAGATGCGTCACGCATCTGTGCCATTTTTGCCCCATGGTGCGCCGCATTGTAAATGCGGCGCATCCATGGTGGCGGAGCTGTGGCGCACAATAACTGGCGCATCCCTGCTGATATGCAGGGATGCGCCAGTTATTGTAAATATGCCCCAGAGTCTTTAAGATTGAAGGCAGGCAGGTCCTCCGGGTTTCTTGAGGTTGCTGGCTGCAGGACACACCGGTATTTCGCTGGAGCAGGTTCGAGGTGGGGACAGGCCGGTAGGGCTGGGGCCGAGTCTTGTTAGCTTCAGCATGGCTGTTCGGTCCTTATTCTTTTCTTCTTGTAGTTTCTTGTCTAACTTCTTGATTCAGGGCTGCCCCCTAAATACTGTGTTTAGGGGTGTTTTAGGGCTCTGGAGGTCAATATCCAATGGGCTACTGACCTTAGGGTGACTACACCCTTGGTGTGCTCAACCCACATGGGGGAGTGAGCACAGCCGCTAATCCTGATTGGGGAGTGCCTGCCATCTGCTAGTTGGCGGGCACTGAAGAGTGGGCTTCACCTCGCCTCCCTACCTTAGGGGTGAGGTTGGCAGAGGTGGGCACACCTTCTGGGTTGGCTGATTTTTCCCGCTTGTGTTCCCACCGAAAAGGAGTGGAGACAGGAAGGGGGCCGCTCCTGATAGCAGGAGAGGCTGGGGGTCGCATTACAAAGGTTGCCAGGCCTTTGAAGCTCCCCTGTCACAGATGGCTCTTCCTGGTCTGGGGGAGGTGTGAACACCTCCGCCCAGGGAAGGCTTTGTTTCTGGGCTCAGGGAGCAAAGGCTCTCACCCTTGGGGTCCAGAAACATGTCTTGTGGTGGTAGGCTGGTGTGTACCAGTCATGGAACCCACCAAAGGCGGCTGGTCATTTTTCAGGGGCCATCTCTAAAATGCCCTCTGAGTGCATTTTTTATTAAATCCCACACTGGCATCAGTGTGGGTTTAACTTGCTGAGAAGTTTGATACCAAACTTCTCAGTTTTCAGTGTAGCCATTATGGTGCTGTGGGGTTCATAATGACAAGCTCCCAGCACCATATACTCTTAATGGCAGCACTGCACTTGCAATGTCCAAGAATGAACTTAGACACTGTAGGGGTTCAGGGCTCATGCACCTGTACCCTCACCACTGGTACAGGGTACCCAGCTAGAGGGGTGAGTGATCTATACCAGGGCAGTGGGTTGTAGGCAGGGCACACAGGGATGTGTGCCAGGTCGACTCTTTACTTGCACCAAAACATGCAGCCTGCAATGGCAGTTTGCGTGTGTGTAAAGGTACAGGGCCTCTAAGGGTGGCACAATAAGTGCTGCAGCCCTTAGGGGTCTTCCCTGGTCACAGTGCTCTGGGTACCTGTGGTACCATTTACCAGGGGCTGACCTGTGGTCAGAGAGTGCCAATTGGGTTTAGGTACAGTTTTGGGGAAAGTACACAGGCCCTGGGAACCTGATTGACAGGGACCCAGGATACATCAAGTCAAAAGTGCATCAGTAGTCTGGCAAAAAGTGGGGGGGGGGTTACTGCAACAGAAACCCAGCTTCTCACAGATGGGCCAGGGACAAATCAAGGTGGGCCAGCAGCTGACAAAGCTGGAGGAGATCCAGGGACAGACCAAGCTGGAGATGGGCCCGAGCTGGAGGTGGGCCAGGGACAGACCGAGCTGGAGGTGGGCACAAGCTGAAGGTGGGCCAGGGACAGACCAAGCTGGAGGAGGCCAGGGAGAGACCAAGCTTGAGGTGGGTCAGGGAGAGATGGGGATGGAGGAGACCAGGGATAGACTAAGCTGGAGGTGGGCCAGAGACAGACTGAGCTGCAGGAGGCCAGGGAGAGACCGAGGTGGGCGAGGGACAGACTGAGCTGGAGATGGGCCAGGTACAAAAGGATGTGGGCCAGGGACAGACCGAGGTGGAGGTGGGCAGGGAGAGACCGAGCTGGAGGAGGCCAGGGAGAGACCAAGCTGGAGGTGGGCCCGAGCTGGAGGAGGGCCAGGGACAGTCTGAGCTGGACGTGGTCCAGGGGCAGATCAAGCTGGAGGACGCCAGGGATAGACTGAGCTGGAGGTGGACCCAAGCTGAAGATGGGCCAAGGACAAGTGGAGGTGGGCCAGGAACAGACCAAGTAGGAGGTGATCCAGGGACACACTGAGCTTGGGGTGGACCTGTAGGTTTCAAAATAATCATACGGTTATGTTCCTTATGTTACGCTATTGAGATTAGCCATATATAGCTAAATATAACAATGGTAGTTATCCATATTTACAACCCACTGAGCCATAATAATGAAGAAGATGTTTTACAGCGTAGGTTGGTCTTGGATGGGTGGCAGCCATTTTGTGTATTGGCCGCTATCTTATATTATGGTTATGTATAAGCACACGGTGAGCTCTAAACTGCGAATGAGGTAGGCCCAGTTAGAGCTGCGTCATGACACTTGTTGTTCATCTAATAAGCATACGCCCAGTTTCGTTTCATTGCTCAATAGGGGGCGCTGCCTCGCTTATGAATAGGCCTTTCTGTGTTTGTGAGTAATATTCTATTTGCAGCACCTCTCCTACGCTGGGGGGAGCAGGGATGCAGCTGACCTTGACTAAGAGACACTGTGTGCCCGTCTCGTGATGTAAGCCCCTCTGCCTCCCTAAAGTATGTATCCCTAAACCTGTAACTTTCCCTTGTAGGAGTCCTTTGAGGATTATGACGTATTTTGTGTATTATATTATGCTGCGCATCAATATCAAGTCAGTCCCCTTACGAGTATCTCACGCTCCATGCTGTATTTGGGCTCCTCTGCAGAGTCTATATAATGAACTGCTTGTTTGTATTCTCTACTGGCTGACTCTTCATTATAATAGGTAAGGCCGAGAGGTGGTTTAGTAACCTGAGTGACCCTATTCGGGTCACTTCCTTCAGACCCAAGTAGGAGGTGGGCCAAAGACAGACCGAGCTGGAGGAGGCCAGGTAGAGGCCGAGCATGAGGTAGGCCCGAGCTGGAGGTGGGTCAGGGACAGACCGAGCTGGAGGTTTTCCAGAGACAGACCAAGCTGGAGGTGGGCCCGAGCTGAAGGTGGGCCAGGGACAGACCGAGCTGGAGGAGGCCAGGGACAGACCAAGCTGGAGGAGCCCAGGGAGAGACTGAGCAGGAGGTGGACAGGGAGGGCCTGAGCTGGAGGCGGGCCAGAGACAGACCAAGCTGGAGGAGCCCAGGGACAGACTGAGCTGGAGGGGGACCAGGGAGCGACCAAGCTTAAGGAGCCCAGGGAGAGACTGAGCAGGAGGCGGACAGGGAGGGCCTGAGCTGGAGGCGGGCCAGAGACAGACCAAGCTGGAGGAGGCCAGGGACAGACTGATCTGGAGGGGGACCAGGGAGCGACCAAGTTGGAGATGGGCCAGGGACAAACCAAGGTGGGCCAGGGACAGATCGAGCTTGAGGAGTCCAGGGACTGACCAAGCTGGAGGTGACCAGGGACAGACCGAGCTGGAGGAGGCAGGGGAGAGACCAAGCTGGAGATGGGCCAGGGACAAACTGAGGGTGGCCAGGGACAGATCGAGCTGGAGGTGGTCCTGGGATAGACCGAGCTGGAGGAGACCAGGGAGAGACCAGGCTGGAGGTGGGCCTGAGCTGGAGATGGGCCAGGGACAAACAGAGGTAGAGGAGGCCAGGGACAGACCGAGCTGGAGGAGGCCAGGGACAGATCCAGTTGGAGATCGGCCAGTGACAAACAGAGGTGGGCCAGGGACAGACCGAGGTGGAGATGGGCCTGGTACAAACAGAGGTGGGCCAAGGACAGACCGAGGTGGAGATAGGCCCAGGACAAACAGAGGAGAAGCTGGCCAGGGAGAGACTGAGCTGGACGTGGGCCAGGGACAGACCGAGGTGGGCCAGGGACAGTACGAGCTGGAGATGGGCCAGGGACAGACTGAGCTGGAGGAGGCCAGGGAGAGACCGATCTGGAGGTGGCCAGGACAGACCGAGCTGGAGGAGGCCAGGGAGAGACCGAGCCGGAGGTGGGCCAGTGTTGGAGATTGGCCAGGGACAAACAGAGGTGGAGGAGGCCAGGGACAGACCGAACTGGAGGAGGCCAGGGACAAACCGACCTAGATTTGGGCCAGGGACAGACCGAGTTAGAGATGGGCCAGTGACAAACAGAGGTGGGCCAGGGACAGGCCTAGGTGGAGATGGGCCCGGGACAAACAGAGGTGGGCCAGGGACAGACCGAGGTGGAGATAGGCCCAGGACAAACAGAGGTGAAGCTGGCCAGCGAGAGACAACGCTGGAGGTGTGTAGGAGAGTAGGGTCTGCTTCACATGGGTACCCCAAATTTTTGCTGGTGTGTCACTGTTTTTCGACCTTAGTCTGGCTGTGGCCCTGCTAATCAGGACCACAGCCTAGCTGCTTCCTCTCTAAAAGGTTTCCATGTACATTAGGTACATATCTAATTGGATTCTGGAGTGCGTTATAAGCCCCTAGTATATGGTATACTATGTACCTAGGGCATAGGTACCTCAGAGGCCTACCAGAGGCTGCAGCATGTATTATGCCACCCCTGGGAAGCACTCCAAAATGACACCACAGGTCTGCTACTGCAACCTGGGTAAGGGTGTGCTTGCACCCCTTACTGTGGTATAGGCTACCTATATCACTACCTGATACAGACACATATAAACCTATAAGCCACTCCTATGGCAGGCCTTGACAATCCTGAAGGCAGAGTGCTTGGTTTTATGTGAGAAGGTGCCCAAGCATGAGCTGAGGCCCTCTGCAGCATTCGGAAATACTTCCTTATGCCTGTTCTGTGATGCAGCCATACCATATACTCTTAAGTGCATTATACCCTCGCGGTAAATGCTAACTTTGGTATGGCTGCATCAAAACATGTTGTGTTTGGTGTCAAACGCTTTGGAATACTATCCCCCCCCCCCGCCAGTTCTGGCAGCGGGGGTAGTATCCCACCCTTCTAGAGGGAGAGACATGTTAACACTGGCTAACCCCGGTAGGACTTTTCTGAGCCCTGGCATCACAGAATGGCTGCCTCTGCCACAGACACGGGTCTGGCCTCCTGCTGCTGACCGAAACTCTGGCAGGGGAGGCCTGGACAATAGGTTTCCTGTCGAGGGGAGGTGTAACCACCTACCCAGAGAGGCAGGGCGGGAGCACTCTCTGGTGCTTTGAAGTCCTGCACTGGGGGCACCCTAGGTGTCCCTGTGCATAGCCCAGTTCAAACCGGTTGCAGGGGTACTCAGCCCCTGCTCTGGTGCGAAACTGGACAAAGGGGAAGGGGTGTAACCACCCCCACCCCAGGCCGACCCATAGGTGGGGCCTTCGAGTTAGTCCATCCCCTAAACTTAGTATAAGTATAGGAATCCATTCCCTAGGACTTTAGATTACCCTGGACGAACCTCTGAAACATATATACTGGACCTTCGACTTTCTATCATGACTAGAAGACAGAAGAAATCTCCCTTGGGGTCAAGGAGTGACTCCCCTGCTTGGCAGGCACCAAAGAAGCAACTGACCGGTCTGCATTACTGAAGCTCCCGTCGGACGCTGAAGTCTCTGCATCCCCAGAGGTAGATTTCCAGACTTCCCCGAGGCCACCCTGAGTCCACAGCAAAGATGAGGCCCATGGCTTTCGTGGGTAATGTGGAACCGTGACCCCTGGACAGCGTGGATTTTTGCAGCAACAACACCTTCCTGGTCATTCTCGAAGTTGTGCTTTGGGCTCCGAGTAGCCCCAGCCTTGAGCACCTCCTGCACCGAAGATTGTTGGCCTCCACTCCACGAGTGACCCGTGGGCCAGCTCCAAGTGCGACCACTCGAGGCTCCTTTGCGATCACTAGCCCGTTGGCTAGCAGGTCCCCACGAAGGCAACTCCACTTCTAACTGTGCTTTTCTGGTTGCTCCAGACTTGTGCTTACTTACCCTTGCTGGGTAAGTCCATCAGACCTTGCTGGTCTGCACCGCAGTCCTTCCTCTGATTTCCTGAGACTTGCCGTTGCCAAGGCTTGTTGGGTCCTTCCTGGTTGCCGTCACCGCAGCACTCGACAGACTTTGTGGGACAGCTCGAATCCGGCACTCGACAACTCACCTGAAGCACCCGACATCGGTGGGCATTGGTCCATCCTGCCCTAGGTCACTGGCAAGTGACCCAGACTCTGTCCCCACTGCTTTCAGGTTCCTTACATCACAGATCCAGGCTTGGATCTCTCCAGACACTTCTCCTCTTCACGGCAGCAGCAGTTCTTTGCAGGCTTCCATTGGAATCGACGACACGACCCGACACCAAAAGGCACCTATGCACCCGGCTTCCCTGGGTGAGGTAATTCCAGTACTCCAGCCCCCATGGGTCCCCTGTGTCAGTACCTTGGGTGGTTCCTTGGGGTCCCAGCGATTCTACAGGCTCTAGGCCCTGTGTTTAGTTCAGTCGTGGTTCTTATACCACTTTTTTGGTATATAGTTTGGTACGCCCCTAGGGCCCAAACGTGTATTTGTGCTAATATTGTTGATAACTAACTTGTAACCAAAGTACTTTGAAATCCAGTCTCATAAAGAGACTAGAGGGGTGTGTTTGATCTTAAATACATATATTTTAAATATATACCTGGTGTGGTTGTCCTTTCATTTGATCATTCAAGAGATTATAGACTGGTAAAACAAGCTGCTTTACATTCCTTCAAGACTTAGCCTGAAGGCTGCTCTCCATAGCTACCACTAGGATAGCTTTCAATAAAGGTTGTCTTTAACCTATCACCATAAGGGGTCGTTTGGAATGATACAAGGTGCCCACTAGAACTAGTGGACAGCATATCTCAGGCCACCTTCTCACAAGAAGCAGCAGTTTTGAGGATAGAAGATTGTGGAAAAGAACATATTGAAGAAATACAAGTGCGCAGAGAATATATTTATGGCTGGTTCCAAACTGGGACGGCGTAGTGGGCAAAAGAACAATGGATTTAACCCAGATCTTTTGACTGAGGGAGAATGTTTGTATTGTCAGCATTCGGTCCATCATTTGTTTGCTGTAACACTTTTCGCCCTAAGTGAGATGGGTATGCCCAGACATGGGCCCCTTGCTCCCTGGCCCACTGGATTCAAGCTACCCTGGCTGAAGAAGGGTGACATACCCTGAATCCGGTCCCAGGATGCTTGTTTACGGGCCAGGGTGGACCTGGCCTAGAAGTTCGGGCTGGACTGTTCCCATGGGGCACAGGGTCAAGACTGATTTGCATATGGCTGGTTCCAAACTGGGGCGGCGTAGTGGGCAAAAGAACGATGCATTTAACCCAGATCTTTTGATTGGGGGAGAATGTTTGCATTGTCAGCATTCCGTCCATCATTTGTTTGCTGTAACACAGAGAATATTTTAGGCATCTGTAGAGAAAAGAAGTTCTTTATTTGGGAGGTGGGGCTAAGGCCTTACATCGGTTTTGGAGGGAGAAAAAGGAATTAATCCAAAGGAAAAACAGTTCGATATTTAGATGTAACCTTTTAAGTGCCTTCGAAAAGACAGTAAGGTTGTTTTGTTATCTGATGTCTTCTGGGAGAGAGACACGTAAGGAAAGGCAGCGCCTGAGAAAGGTTTGACTGCAGTGGCTTTGATTGAAGCTCTTGATTTCAGGTTGAAAGGTCTCTTTATTGCTGAGGCTCTTTATTCCACTAGAAATGTGTATAAAAGGATACAAATAGCTTGTTGAAGTTTCAGAGCTGTGAAAGTCAACCAGTGGGTGGGCAGACGTTCACTGAGTACTCGGGCGTCATATTATCAACGTCTTTGGTATTCTGTTGGCAGCTGAGCATCTGACTGAAGGAGGCTTTCCTGAGCATCAATGATTGTTTTCATGAGTTCCTAGGAGTAATGCGTTCCCATTGTATGGTTTCCGTCTGTTCACGTGAAGTACCCTGTGGGGACTTCTGGGAGTGCCAATGTCCACCAAGTAGGTGACCTCTCCCTTCTGTTCCAATATGGTATGGGGTCCACTCCATTTGTCTTTGAGAGCTGCTGGGGCCACTGGCTCCAACACCCATACCTTCTGTCCTGGCTGGTACACCACCAGTACAGCCTTTTGGTCATGCCAGGCTTTCTGTAATTCCTGACTTGCCTCAAGGTTTTTTGTTGCCTTCTTCATGTACTCAGCCATCCGGGAGCGGAGACCAAGTACATAGTCCACAATATCCTGTTTAGGGGGTTTGAGAAGTAACTCTTATCCCTCCTTCACTAGACAGAGTGGCCCTCTGACGGGGTGGCCAAACAAAAGTTCAAAAGGGCTGTAACCAACCCCCTTCTGTGGCACCTCCCTGTATGCAAAGAGAAGGCAGGGCAGAAGAACATCCCATTTTCGCCTAAGCTTTTCTGGGAGCCCTTTGATCATACCCTTTAGGGTCTTGTTAAATCTTTCAACAAGCCCATTGCATTGAGGATGATAAGGGGTGGTGAACCTGTAGTTAACACCACACTCCTTCCACATTGCCTTGAGGTAACTACTCATAAAGTTTGTATCTCTGTCAGACAATACCTCCTTAGGGAAACCCAGCCTGGAAAAGATTCCCAGGAGGGCTCTTGCCACCACAGGTGCTGTGATGGTTCTAAGGGGAATAGCTTCTTGGTATCTGGTGGCATGATCCACTACCACCAGAATAAACCTGTGCCCAGATGCTGTTGGTGGGTCAAGGGGACCAACAATGTCAATCCCTACCCGTTCAAAGGGAACCCCCACCACAGGTATGGTATCAGGGGGGCCTTTGTGGACTTACCTGCCTTGCCACTGGCCTGGCAGGTAATGCAAGAGCTACAAAAACTCTTACAGTCCTCTCTCATCTGAGGCCAATGAAAGTGAGGGACAAGTCTGTCCCAAGTCTTATTTTGGCCTATGTGTCCTGCTAAGGGAATATCATGGGCTAGTGTGAGCAGGAAACCCCTAAACTTCTGAGGTATGACCAACCTCTTGGCTGCACCAGGCTTGGGGTCTCGACCCTCCGAGTAAAGGAGTCCATCATCCCAATATATCTTATGGGTTCTACCAGCATTCCCAGCAGCCTCAGCAGCAGCCTGCTGTCTGAGGGGTTCAAGAGTGGGGCAGCTCTGCTGCTCCAGGCTCAAGTCTACCCTAGAAGAACTCAACCTGATCAGGCTCAAGGTCATCTGAGACAGTTCCTTCTTCAGGGGTCAGATCCTCTTCTGCTTCAAGAGTCTCTTCAGACTGACCCTAGGGGGAAGGCACTGCCTTACCCCTGCTACTCCTCCTCTTGGGAGGTCCTTGGTCCATATTTCCAGGATCCAAGGCCTGTTCAGTTTCTGTCAGCTTAGCTTTTGACCTTGTCAGGGCAAACACTTCTGCAGGGATACCCAGCATTGCTGCATGGGTAGTCAGCTCCACCTCAGCCCATGCTGAGGTCTCCAAATCATTCCCTAGCAAACATTTTACTGGTAGGTCTGCACTCACCACAACCTTCTTTAGGCCAGTTACCCCTCCCCAAGAGAAGTTAACAACTGCCAGAGCATGGTTAGTACTGACATTGCTTGCATTGGTCACTTGGTAAGTTTCCCCAAGTATGATCTGGCTAGGGTCCACAAGGTCCTTAGTCACCATGGTGACACTAGCCCCTGTGTCCCTGTATGCTAGAGACTCCCTTCCATTTATCCTAGGCTGTTGTTTGTATTTGCCCAGACCACTGGGACTCACAAATAGGGACAGGTCTCAACCACAAACCAACACAGCCTGAGTAGGCATTCTGACTAGGCCAGAGTCCTCTCCAGATCCCAGGGTCAACCCTACTATACCCTTGTTCTGTGTACCACCACCTATAGCTGGACTAGGGGGAACAGGTGCCTTAGGGGCAGGTGTAGTGCTACTTGTGGAGTCTTTGGCCTTACTACAGTCTGAAGTCCAATGGGTTTTCTGCTTACAGATTTTACACCATGGCTTCCTTGGCTGTTTAGCTTTGTTGGATTGGGAATTATCAGATGCTGCTTTTTGGGGGCCTGTTGAAGTCTGCTGGTCTTTTCCCTTTTCCCCACCCTTCTCAGAGTTTTTGGCATCTTCCTTTTTAGTTGCACCCCCCAAGGGCTGGACCTTTTGCTTGATCCTGGTTCTGACACACTTGTCTGCCTTCTTTCCCAATTCTTGGGGAGAGGTCAGATCTGAGTCCACCAGGTGCTGATGCAATAGCTGATTCTGACAATTATTAAGGATCTGCTCCCTCATGATAAGATTGTACAATCCCTGATAATCATTTACTTTACTGCCATTTAACCAACCCTCCAGAGCCTTGGTAGCACAATCCACAAAGTCCACCCAATCTTGATTTTGTGCTTTCTGGGTATCTCTGAACTTTAACCTGTATTGATCAGTGATTAGACCAAACCCATCTATCAAAGCATTTCTCAAGATATAATAATCATCTGCATCCTCTTCCCTAACAGAGAGGAGCTTGTCTCTTACTTTGTCAGCAAAGGAGAGCTATAAGATTGCTGCCAACTGCTCTACTGGGACCCTTTGAACTTTACAGGCCCTTTCAAGTGCAGTGATCCATTTATGGATGTCATCCCCTGTCTGATAGGGGGGCACAATCTTATGCAGGTTCCTATTGTCAGGAGCTTTCTCTATAACTCTAGGGGTATTATTACTGCCACCAGGGGTCTCTAGACCCCACTTTCTTGAAGCTTTCTGAAGCTCAGTGACTCCCTGTCTAATGCTAGCTGTTCTCTCCTGAGCTGAAGCTTGGCTTGCTCAAACTGGATCAGTCTGCATGTCCTCTCTTGGGAGGATTCTCTTCTCTGAGAAGAGGCAGAGGTCCTTTTGGATCTCCTAGAATGGTTAGATTCCTCTGAGGGGGGTCTGTTCCTTCTGTTTGGATCCACCACTCTCCCATTAGGGATGGAGGGAGTGCCCCTTGGGCCTTCACCTCCATGTTGTGAGTGGTCTGGTTCATCCAGGTCAAGTTCATTTTCCACTTCCTGGTCCTCATCAGAGTCCACCAAATGGGTGTCCTCTTCTGTGGGATGCCCACCCAACCTGTCTACCCCATCAGACACTAAAGTCTGCTTGAAGTCTGCAATGAGCAGAATTTCTCTGAGACGTTGTGTGTTGGCACCTTTGGTTGTCTTCAAATGTCTAGCAGTGCACATCTCCCTAAGCTCAGCAAAAGTGAGATTGTCATACCTGTCGACTGGGACCTTTGAAGGTCCTTCCAGGGCCTTATGGGCTCCTGATCCTGAAGACATTTCTAGTGTAGTGGATTGTTGCATCTACCTACACTAGGTGTGGCCTACTGAACCCTTTCTTGAGTTGTAGTCAAGATGTGCTAAGCCCTCTACACACAACTCCAAGTTCAGTAGAACTTATTGTATTCTAAGCTAAATTTATATGTACCTTTAGTACCAAAGTGGCTTTCACTTTAGAAATTCAATTTGTTATCTGGTAAAACAATGGCAAGCTTGAATCCAACCGCTGCACACCAATGTGCGAAGTTGGCCTTGCATATGCTGTTCTCTAGTTATAGGGGACACCTTGCACCAGTCCAATTCGACTCTTAAGGTGATAGGTTAAAAGACAATCTTTAAAGAAAGCTATCCTAGTGGTAGCTGTGGAGAGCAGCCTTCAGGCTAAGTCTTGAAGGAGTGTTAAGCTTATTGTTTTACCATAGATAACCTCTTGAATGACCAAATGAAAGAGTAGTCCACACAGGTATATATTCAATATATATGTATTTATTCTAAGAATAATCTCCCTAGTCTCTTTATGAGGCTGGAGGCAAAGATACAATTCAAACAAGCATTGATAGTTACAATGAATAGCACTAGAATCATAGGGCCCCAGGGGGGGGACCAAACCATATATTAAAAAAGTGGTATAAGAACCACGACAATTCTACAGACAGTGCCTAGGGCACTTAGGGTCGCTGGCCCCTTAAGAAACCACCCAAGGTAGTGAGGAAGGGAACCCACGGGAGACGCGTGCAGTGGTGCAAACTACTGTTGGGATCTCTATTAAACCCTATGGGGAATGTCGCGGTTGGAATTTGCAAGAATCTAGACACTTCTAGGAGGAGTTCAAGTTCAAGACTTTAGAGTTAAGCTTTTGAAGGGCCCACACCCACGAGAGTACCAAGGTACCACTGCTACCTGCCCCAGGGAAGCCGGGTGCATAGGTCGTTTTCGGTGTCGGGTCACGATCTTGTTTTCAATGGAAAAACGTGAAGAACTGCTGCTAGCAAGAAGCGTTGTCGATGTCGTGCAGATTGAAGATGTAGATCTTGAAGAGAAGGACCTGAAAGCAGAGGGGACAGAGTCTGGGTCACGGCACAGTGACCAGGGGGCCTAGGGGAAAGAGCCCTTCAATGTCGGGTGCTTTCAGATGGAAGATGAGTAGTTTTGATCAGCAGCCACGGGTTCCAGGAGGCATCAAGGAAGGCCAGCTGCTGGAGAACGACTGTCACACAAAGAATGAGGGTCGCTGCGGTGATAGTGTCCGGATTGGATCCACTAAGCCTTGGCAACCGCAACCTACGCAAGAATCAAGAAACAGCTACTGGTGCAGACCCACGAGGTCTGAGCAACGTCTCCAGCAAGAAGACTGAAGAGCAGGCCTGGAGCAACCAGAGGAGTCCTTGGAAGTGAAGATTGACCTCTGCTAGGGCCCACCAGTCGAGAGACAAGGGACTGTGGGAGGCAGCAATTTGGTGTGCGTAAAGATGCACCCACGGGTCACTGGAGCGGGCTAGGGCGTCGATGTTTGGCACAGATGATGCTGAGAGGTTGGCTCAATAATGGGCAAAGCACATCTTCCCCACTTGTCGGGTTCGTGTGCTGTGCAAGAGGTGGCCGGTGTCCTGGGGTATTGGGGATCTAGGCACCCACAGGGTCCACGGTGCTAAGCTTTGTTGTGCACACTCACTGGCCTCTGGGATGCTTAGAAACCCACCTCAGGGTAGGTAGAAGTCTTCGATGTCTGTAGGAGCAGCGGAGTTCCAACCGTGTCACTTGCAGTGTTTCAGGTGCCTGCCAATCAGGGGGGTAACTCCTTTACCCCAAGGGAGATTTCTTCATTCAGCTGTGCGGCAGCAAGTCGAAGGTTCAAGTCTGTGAAGTCCAAGATTAATCTGAGGCTCTGGGGACCCTGCACCCACCTTTATCCAAGGATTAGGGGAGTGTCTAAATCAGAGCCCACCAATGAGAGTTCAGGCGGGAAAGGGTGGCTACACCCTCTCCCCTTTGTGTGTTTTCCCACCTGGGCAGGGGACAGGATGCCCCTGGACCGGTTTGAGCTGCTGTATGCAGAAGTAGGCACTGGAGAAGCCTACGTGCAAGTTTGAAAGACATCCTATGGGGCACCCACCCAGTTCCAATCCATATAGTCTGTCTGGGGAGGTGGGGACAACTCCCTGCAACAAGATCCCTATTGTCCAGCTGCTGTCGCTGGAGTTCTGCCCAGCAACAGGCAGCCAGAGTCGTGTGGGTGGCGGGTAGCATCCATTTTGTACTACGTGTGCACTTTTAAATTGGTGTCTACAATCTGCCGCTTTTACCATATCACCCCTCTAGCAGGGGGGAATCATGCCCTCACTCCCATGGCTGGATTGGGAGTAGGATTCCTACATGTTTGACACCAAACACGACATGGTTCTGTGCAGCCACTCTCAAGTTATTACGCTATCGCGATTACTTATAATGCGGTTAAGAGTATATGGTATGGCTGAACTACAAACAACCTCGCACTAGTTTTAACGAAGGTTGCAGAGGGGCCCTACTCAGGTAGGGGTCCCCTCTCACACATATCTCAGCACCCTGCCTTGTAGGATTAGCAAGGCCTGCCTTAGGGGTGACCTATGAGGAAATATGTGTTGTAATTAAGTGGGATACAGGGTAACTATATCCCTGTAAGGGGTTCAAGCACCACCTTACCCAGACTACAGTAGTGGTCTGGTGGTGTCAGTTTGTGTGGCTGTCCCAGGGGTGGCACAATAAGTGCTGCAGCCCCTGGTAGGCCTCTGAGAGACCCATGCCCTGGGTACCTAGGGTACCATCTACAAGGACCTCATAGGGTGTCCTCAGTATCCAATTGGTATGTACCTAGGGTACTCACATCGGCTTAGAGAGGAAGCAGATAGCTTTTTGAGCTCTACAGACCGTCTGTTTTAACCCAGCGAAGACTTTTTTCTTTTGGAGAATTCCAATAACAATATGAGTTACCATCATCATCCCTTTACTTAAATTTTGTCCAGCTGTCAGACATTGACTTCTATAAAAATATAGTACATTAGATTTTTATAAACATCCACTATCTGCATAATTTTTACAATATATGCATTTTCATTTAGCCATTATGGCGTACATATCGCCTATTTTTTCATCTTGGAACATAACACTATCTGAGCACATATGTGTGCTCATATAGGCATATTTAATAATTTTTGTTCGTTGCAAGTACTAATATGCAAGTACCAATCGAGCAGATTGACACATATATTTTTAAACCCAAACGATTAATCAAAGTCAAAGAACTTTATTTGCATAATTAATTAAAACTATTACAAAAAACACATGGTGAATACAATTTATATAAAAAAATCTCTTTTTTCCATTTTAAAAGGTGGTTAATACTGGAAATAAATAATCGGTCTTACTATCAGAAGATGTACTTATATTGTCCAGAATTTAAGAAAGGAGTTTCATTACTTCTTCGAAGAATTTAACTCCACGGCAAGCTAAAATAATCGAGGAGCCACTTAGCCAACAAGTGACTGCCTGTCTGCAAGATCGAATATTAAGCACCTTTAAAATTTGTTTCAAAAATTGGCGTCTCTGTTTTATCAGGGCCGGGCATATACAGAAAAGATGATCCAAGGTTTCTGTATAATACCCGCAGAGACGGCATTGTTTCGTCTGGTGCGGCGGTTTCCAAGACGGTAATAGGTCTTTTGAGACATGCATCCCCATCCTATAAGCAATAAATACGTTTTTAAGATGACCATTGAAGTGGGAAGCTAGGTAGGGCAAAGGTTTTGAGGGTCTGAAAGAGTTCATGATTGTCCAACTATGCCGACGTTTTGCCAATGTCTCTTTGTCTTCCTTAAAAGATTTCCTTTTGGCCGCCGCATTAGCTAGTTTACTAAACAGTGCCTTTTCAGACCCTGATTTCCAGACTGAGTCCAACTCCAGCATTTCCACACACTGTTTCAAATACTGACCCCAAATGGTCGGCTTTTCAGTTTCTCCACGTTGTTTTATTTCCTCCCAACTTAGCCAATCCAGTGTGTCTGTGTGAGCGGATCGAAGTTTATTACAGAGTTTCACAAAACTGCTCATACTCCGATGTTTCTGGTTTTGCAGTCCGAATTCAAGCCTAACTTGTGCGGCCGAAGCAGATTTTGGCAGGTTGAAGACTGCTTTATAAATTTTGGTCAGTAAGATGTTTAGTAGATCGGCCTCCTTCCCACACCATGTTACCAAACCGTAGGATAAAGTCGGAATTATCTGGGCTGCCATTACTTTTAGTTGGTGGCTGTAGTTGGGGCAATCCATTTTAGCTTTTATGGAGCGATGGGCGAAGATAAGGGCTTGTGCCTTTGTTTTTAATGCTGTTTTGTGATCGTTGTGACTGCCTCCTTTTGTTATTATTAGGCCCAAATATTTATAGTTCTCTTGTTCTTTTGCTGGTAACCCTTGTGCCGTCCATTTATATTTTAGTTTCTTCGGGTCAACCAGCCTGACAACTTTTGTCTTTTCTTTATTTAATTCCAGACTTTCCTTTTCCAGGTATGAAGTGAGGTTGTTAATGGCTCTTTGTAGACCGATTGGGGTTTTACTCAACAACACTATGTCGTCAGCATATTGAAGAAAGTGGATTGGGTTGTTAGCCAGGTGGGGGGGATGACAATCAGCTGACTCGATTGCCCTAGGGAGGTCAGCCAGGAAGAGGTTGAAAAGGGTGGGTGCTAGAACACAGCCTTGTTTTAGACCTTCGTGCGTTGAGATGTATCCTGTTGTACAACCGCCATTTCCCAATTTCACCTTTGTCCAAGTATTTTCGTGTAAGGCTTGAATAGCTATTAAAAGCTGGAGAGGCAGCCCCCAATTCTCCAATTTACTCCATAAGCGCTCTCTATTTACTCGGTCGAAGGCAGACTTGATATCAATAAAACAAGCATATAGCCGCTTACCTTTTCCTGCGGCTTGATCTATAAGAATTGATAGGCAGGTTAAGTTTGTCATTGTTCCCATTCCTTGCCTGAATCCAGTTTGAAATTTTGGCATGATCTTTTTTTCTGAGATCCAAGCTTGTAGTTGTGCTAAAATGCAAGAGGCATATAATTTGGCCTCGACGTCTATTAGAGATATCAGTCTATAGTTCGAGGGGTTTCGGTGATCACCGTTCTTAAAAATGGGATTGATGATACTCCCTTTCCAGGAGTTGGGTAACTCTGCATGTTTGAATATTTGGTTAAACATTGGTGCTAGTATCTCCGACCACAGGTCCGGGTCGTGCTTAAAAATTGCGTTTGGTAGCCCGTTGGGTCCAGCTGCCCCCTCTGTCCTTAGTCTTGAGATTATCAACCTTAGATTGTTTTTACAGGTTAGAGCATCTGATTCTGTTATCCCATTCTCCAAGTATTCCTGCTTGAATTCCCCTTTACTGATTTTATTGACTCTTTTTGATTTCGCTGCCCCGGGGATGTTGTTGTGACCCACCTCCGTATTGCTGTATAGTGACAGTACATGTCTAGACCATATGTCTGCTCCAACCCCCGCTTCCTGCTGGAGTTTAGACCCTTGATTAAGATCATTTATGATGCCCCAAAAGTCCCGATTGTTCGGATTTTTTCCCGAGATAAGCAATTTGTGCCAGATCGATTCTTTATATGCATACTTTGCCGCATTCAGAGCCTTCCTATAAGTGCTCCTTGCTTTCCGCAGACTAGACATATTTGTCGTTAGTCCTGCTTTTTTTTGGTATGCCAGGGCCCGGACCTCCTTGGCCACTTTTCTTTTTTTTGTTCTGAGATCCATATTGAACCACGGCTCCTTTTTGTTGCAGATTATTCTGTGGTTTCCTGAGCTTGCTGGGAACTTGTGTTGCAAAACCTGAATCAGTTGTTCCCAGTTGGATACTCTGTCCACCTCCTTTTGGGGTCCAAAGACAGCCACCTGGGCTTTGACTGTGTCCATAATTTTACCCAGACCCTCCCCACGCCATTTTATTTTTTTCAAATTAAAGTTAGATGCGTGTTGCACTAAAGAGGTCATTGTTGGAGCAAAACTTGGAGCAGAATTCAAACTAATAATTTGAGGGAGATGGTCGCTTTCCACTCTGTCAACTATTCCAAATGCTTTAATCTTAGGAGTTAACTCATCACTTGTTATGGTGTAGTCAATTATTGATTGTGTCCTGCCACATAGATATGTGGCGGCAGCCGGCATGTCCTCCTTAATATTCCCGTTTAGAATTGACAAGCCGAGATCTTTAAGGCTTGATGCTAACTGTTTTCCTCCCTTGTCTTCTTTGATCTTCACCTTCGCCTTGTTTTGGTCAGTTAGGACGGTGTTGAAGTCACCTGATACGACCAAGGGGTACAGTGAGTAAGTCTTTTGCAGGAACTTGATTAATGATATCAGGGTCACGTGTTTTTCTTTCTGTGACTGTCTGTCGGGGTGGATATAGACATTAAGAATTATCAGTTTCCAAGGGTCCATCCCCGGCGACTGGTTTCCAGTTATTCTGATTACTTGGACCCACTTCAGCCCCACGTCTATCTCCTCAGGTGCCCAATTGAACTTAAGGGTTACGTATGTTGAAAGACCACCCCGAGGGTGGCCGTACGTGGCGACTCTTTCCGCATATATTTGATATTCTTGGAAGCCTGGTATTGGGGATGATGCCATTTTCCAGGACTCCTGAATCAATATTATTTCCTGTCGTTGAAAAAAGGCTTGGGTTTCATGGTCGTGGGCCATTTCTCGAAATCCATGGACATTCCATGAACAGATTGAGACTATGGGCTTCTTTTTTGCTTTCTGGCTTGGCCACGGATGGCGTGTAATCTCTGTGGATATCGAAACGGGGTTAGGTAGCTTTATTGCTCAAAGCAGCGGGGATCCAGGACCAGTCCAATCTGTCTTTGTGATGACAATCCACTACTTGTACCTCTTGGGTTATACTAAAAGGCTCTGGTGTAAAGGCCCTTGTACCTCGCAGACAAGTGGACGTTTGTCCTTTACTCTCTTTCTCCTTTACTTGATCCCTTCTACAACTTTGTAATGGGTATGGATATCTCGGGCGCTTGTGGCATGTAATAGCAATTCCCCATGATTCGAACTGAGATCTTGCCAAATATATCCTGTCTGCCAGAACCTTTGAGGCCCATGTTGTCACTGTTTCTTCTGTATCTTGTTTATTTACGTTTTGCTGAAATTCCACGGAGAGGAGATCCTGGGAGGTGATACCTTTTAGATCCGATACTTCTTTGAACAGAGTCAACAGGTTGCCTCGATTCAGGACATCCTGACAACCCCTTGTCATGTATTCAGGAGTAAATATTAGTTTTTGCTCATATCGGTCCGGGTAATTCATTCCCACCTTGGTTTTTGTATCGGTTTTGCCAGGGATAAGGTTACGAACTTGTGGGCTGGATCTGACGTGCTTGAATGGTTGTTGTTCTTGCTCACACTGATCAGAATTTAATGCTTGATTTTGTATAAAGTCTGAGTTTTTTGTCCTCAGCTCTGGCGTATTTTGCTCCCTTTGTGGAAAAGAGTATTTGCGTTCTTTTTCTAAGATGGTAACCCGCACAGGGGTCAGGACAGCATTTTTTGAGACTGTTGGTGCTACGCCGCTCGTTTTATCCCTATCGGGAAATGTAACGAGTTGTTGGACGTTAGAGGTTACTATTGCTGGATTTTGAAGCTCTTTATGAGTATTTTCTGTTATCAGACTGTTTATTGCCGAGGTTCGTATCCTACTGTGCTCCACGTGAGCTATGTTTTCTCCCCCATGAGATGGTTTTGCCTCGTTGTGTCCCCTGGCTTGTACTGAGGCGTGGTGGTTTATTATTGTAGTCTCTATGCATACGTCACTCACGGGCTGGTGTAGGCCTTGATCAACTTCTGGTCTGGTGCTGTCAACCCTGCGCGTGAGTGGCGGGTTTATTTTGTCACCTGGGTCTGCTGAGTGACCCTCACCTCCTGGTGCATCGTTCAAAAGGCTGAGGTTATTTTCGAGGTGGAATTTGTTTTTAAATATAGGGAAGATTTTCTCCGGAGCCCCGTAAGGTTGTTTCTTATATTTAAGCCTTGCTTTTCTCGCCCTTTTCCTTTCTCTCTTTGTTAGTATTTTCTTGGGGCTTGCTTGGGTTGTTGATTGAGATTCTTCGTTGCCCGGGGCAATTTCACTTGACCCACTTTCCTTTGCTGGTGGATCTAGGTCCGGTGTCAGTTTACTTTTTAAAGCCTTGTTCTTGAGTATTTGTGGTTTTTCCGAGGGAGGGGTTGTTTCTGGCTCCTGTCTATATGCTCGTGAAAGTTTGACCTCCCCTAAGATTAATCGTTGGTGTCTGATGGTCGTAAGCTAGCGTTCGCTGCATGCCTAACTGACAGATTAACCATTCTAATATGGTGCCTTCATGCCTCATAATATAATAGGATATATTCGGAGTTGCCATACCTTTATTAATTTATATACATCTATATACTAGTTTCCTATTTTAGAATATAGGACATCTGAAGTACAAACTTGTGCTTGTTAACGCACATTTAATAATCTTTATAAGAATTGTTGGTCCTTTGTTCATTGACATCTATGCAGCTATGAATAGGCAAGTATTAATACAGCAAACTAACACATATATCTCTAAACCGAAACGCTCACACGTTGGTGTCTTTTTGTCGTAAGCTAGCGCTTGCTGCTTGTTTAACTATCGGATTGACCATTCCAACATGGCGCTCTCATGCCATACGGCGTAATAAGACAAATTGGGGGCTGCGATGGTTTTATCAATTTATGTACATTTACACATCATCTTAGCATATCTTACCATACTTTTGATTACAATTTCCCTAGATTAATAACAACATTATATATTTTGCCAATTCTTAGTCTACGACCTCGTCTTTGTTCTTTCAAAGATGGCGCTTGCTGCCCTTGTCCATCTTCCCCAATCCAACATGGCGCGTCGCGTTGTGTAGAAACACATTTAATATATACTATAGATATGCAAGAATAATAAATCACTACTTGAGGACGACACTGCTGGTTGTCTTATATATAGTTTCTATAGTTATTGGCATTTCAGAAATATAGTTACTTCTACTACATGGCAGTTTGTCTGCCGTTAGATGTCTTTTCCAACATGTCACCCGCATTCACCATAGGATTGGAGACATTAATCACCTGGTTTTGAGATATCGCGTTAGGTCGTAATTATCAACGCGATATTTAAATGCGCCAAAATTTTGCTCCACACTAGCTTCGAGTCGGACGACTAAGGGAGAAGACTGTGCTGCTTTGCAATTTTAAGGTAACCATCCCTTTGTGCGCTTGTTACACCTTGGATTTAGTAGCTCTATCTCACTGTGACACCCATGGGCGTTGCGGTTCAAAGGATTAGATGCATCTTTCGCAGTTACTATACCCCTCACACACCTTTAGGCTACGTATATCCATATGTGGACGAGCTGTTTTCGTACCCTGTACATTATCAATTACGAGTGGATCACTGGCTTTTGGCCCAGTATATCCTCGAACTGAAGCCATTACTGGTCACATGACATCAACACGCACTAACGGAAGACGCTTTTTCGATTATATTAACAGTAGATCGTTTTTCTAGTATCGGTCGTGTTGTTAATACCATTCATCTGTAAAATAGATACACTCAGCGGTCCACACATACGGCTGACAATTTATATAGTTTTGGCCTCCAATATCGATAATAAATTAGACATCCCTAACAGCCCACACAGATATCAACCACATTAGACATTTTTAACCCTCAACAGTGACAAAATCAGACTGAGATTCAAATACCTAATTGGGCGTAAATCAGATTAGACAGTCAATAGCATCGCATAAAAACACACTCATACTACTAGTTCAATGTAGACTGTACAGCTTATACACCTTAAATTACGCGTTATTGATTTTGATTTTGATCTATCCTGTGTTTGATTAAACCATTAAAGGAATCAAGTCCGCTTAATTATACGATATATAATGTGAATCCCTTTTGATTTACCCTCAGAATCACTTAAAATTTAAAAAACTTTGGATTTGACTGTGGTATACGCCATTACCCCCCAAGCGACCTGGAGATTAAGACTGCAAAATATTTTCCTCTCTCCTCATTTCTCTTGAAGGTAAGATTCATTTAGCTCATAATCACAATACAGTTAGCAATGCATGTTCCCTTTTTCTTGGAATAAATACATAGTATATCTCTCCCATCTCAGGTATACCTCCATGATGGAGTAACCCGACTTGGAGATACTTCATAAAGGCTAGTCAACGCTTTTTGACCTTGACAATTCAAAATTTTCTAGGGTAAGAGATTAGGATTTATTTTCAGAAATGACCTAGTGGCCATTACTAGTCTAACAATTTCCCTAACCTTCTCCTAGAACTGTCCAATTGATTTTGTGATTCTTCTCTGTTAATTAACAGATATGTCCAACAAGAGATCCAATTCCATTCCAATACTATCTTTTGAGGAAACTGATAGGAGCCTAACAGCTTGATAACACGATTTGTTTTATTTTTAGTAGGTATTTTTCAGTTATACCTGTCTCCTTTTGGAGCTCGGATCTACCTGGTCCACTTAAACCGTTTTTTTGTATATATAGAAGATCTTTGTCACACATTAGGAATTGATATGAAAAGCTCTTTCTCACATTATGGTGTGATTTTAAGTTTTCAAGCTTTCAGTCTCCTTCTCTTAGGAGGTTACTCCTTCTTTTCTTTGGTTTTCTTGTTTTCCTTTCTTTCTTCTTCTTCTGAGACGGGCATGTTTAGGCCAAATTTAAAGTAACTTTTAACAAAAGCTTTAAGAAGTAGAAAAGATACACATCAGTGAGACCCATATCTTATATACAATGTATTTATAATTTCAGAACACTGTCCCCTCGTTTGTGCACAGAAAATTTTGTTTCTTCAGTGGTCCTGATGAAGGTGACTTTAAATTATCTCTCACCGAAACGTACGCAGACCAGCTTCTCCACAACTGGACAACAAAGTGTATCTGGACCAACTCAGATCAAATAATAAGAAGAAATCAAGTCTGTTACTATAAACTTTACAGTTAAACTCTGAGAGAATATTTGAACACTCTAAGATAATTGACTCTTCCAGTTGTGCACTTTTATTGGTTTCTTTCTCTATATTGATTTGTTTGTGGTATGACTGTTAGTATGCAAGATGTGAATGTAGAGATTTAATTGGCCTACCGAGGGGCTAAATTATTTATCTTAGCATTGTGATTTGTACTAATGTTTTTTGATATGTTTTATACTTTTGTCCAATTGTACATATTTGTCTTCATCATATTTGTGAATCATTACAAATGACAACACTGAAATGAAATACTTATAATCACTTTTGATACAAAAAATTCTTTGCCTATCAAATAAAATAAACAAAGATGGAAAAAAAGAAATAACTGTGTGTAGACATTGTATTCATGGGTTATCACTGTTTGTTTGCGTGTTTATTAAGATTTTTTTAGAGTGTTCACCATAAAATAAAAGAAATATAGGTCAGTAAAGAGGTAGCATCCCTTTAGATTTGTTTTTCTTCCCCCCTCTTGGGCCTAAAAAGTTATTTGGGGAAAACCTTTTCTTATATATATGTCCTGGATAGCAGGGCCACAGCCTGGCTAGAGTCAGAAAACAGTCAAAACATCAGCAAAACGTTGGGGGCAACTATGCAGTCGATGCCACTCTCCTACAATGTGCATTTGATTTCTTGGTTCAGCTTGAGTATGAAAGCATTGCTTTTAGTTCTTCAAACCACATTCTACTTATTTAAGTTGGCTTTTTCTCCGTAGAAGTGAAAATTCGGCCTTCTTGTGGTTTAATTTTATGAAGTAAAGTGTCCAGAGAGCAAGACTGTTATTAAGTGTGTTAATTTTCATGTATAGCTAAATGCAGATTTCTAGATGGACACTCTGACTTCTTCATCAGGACACATAGTGGCACGACATATAAATTAATCAGGGTAGGAGAGATATAGCACTTTAAGGAACTGAACTGTAAAGAATGCCAGGTTCAGGGAATACATCTCCTAGCCACACTGCTTTGCTTTTGAACACGTTTCTAAAACCCTGATAATTACTTAATAAATTCAATGTTTACGAGTTGACCATCATAATTAATATGTAGTATTTACACGTTCAAGCATCTGTTCCTGTGAAACGAAGGCACGTAACATCACATGACAGAAGGTTGGGGCCGCCTTGGAATCAACAGGATGTACTCAGCATGTACATTGCTGTTCTAGTGTTGAAATGTCGGGGGGACAAAAGGAAAAATGCAATTACAAGCGTAATCAGCCGCAGCTGTCCTGAAACAGTGGTGACTAGCTTAACTTTCAGGCACAGCATTTGCGTTTTCACTCCTCACAGCGTATGGCCAGTTTGAATAAAAGTTGCAAAATGCACATTTTCCAAACCACAACAAAGCCGTGTTTATCTGTGCAACATCCTGCCGTCCTCCAATCTCCATACATGCCAACAATATAGGATAGGGACGTGGGAGATTTAAAATAAACAAGGGCGCGCTAAAAGTATTGACCTCGCGAGCGCCTAAAGTTAAAGTGATCACGATCATGATGCACTTAATTACCCGTGTTACCCGTGACGGAGAAAAGACAGATGGGGGCTGCGCACGTTCACGCGCTGAAGTACTGGGTATTTTAAGCCCAGCGGTGCAGGGGAACACACCCTATGACTTCTGGGTTCTTCCTGTTTCAGACCTACAGAAACACAGAGTCTTCTGGGTGAAGTCAAAGATCAGTTTATTGGCTGCAGACCAATTACAGGCGTCCTAGAAGTACAACAGCGTGTATGTTCTCAGGAGACTGCTGAAAATCACAGAAACGGGCTTCTCCTTAAATACAGATTTTCCTGCCTCACACATACATTCCTAGGTTTATGGCATGGTCATTCAAAGTGTACATTACAAACGAAAAAGGCAGAGTCATGATGACCATCCCACATTCCAGTGAAGCCAGCCCGCAATTATTTACACAGTAAAGCTCAGATCCCACATCAGATATCGATGGGCCCCAATAAACATGAGCATCTCCTGTTTTGGGAAACAAGCCATAAAGCAGGAACAGCAATGTGTGAAAGAGATTAGCCGGAGGCTTGTGTAGCATGAAAAGACTTTATGGTGTGTCAAACCCTGATGCTAATCACAGGTGGCCAGAGGACGGGGAACTCGTGAGACCAGTTTGACCTGGGGCAGCGGAGCCAAGCTGCCCAGGTCACAGAGAAGTCAAGGAAAGGCACATGTGCTCTAAAAGGCCCGTTTTAGCTTCATGCTATATAGCCTATGTGAGGGCAACCATAAGATGGCCACTGCTACAAAATGGAACCCACGCAGTGATGTGAAATAGCGTATACACAGTGCATTCATAGCTAAAACGTTACAGAAAGCACTCGTACATACCGCATTAACCATTCGCGGTTCACTATTACCGAGATAGACAGGGGTAGGGTACTGTCTCCTACGCGGTCCCAAATTCCAAAGTACGACAGACCCTCCTTTTGCCCTTACATAGGCAATAACTACACTCATTTCAATCCGAGTCTAGGTCAATATTCACGAAGTCATGGAGATGTTGCTGTAGCATCATCCTATTACTTAGCTCGTCCCTCGATACAGGTTTCCTTACACATAATGTAGCACAGAAGCCACATATCGCAGGAGCACACTGTATGCACAGACAGAACAGGAAAAGGATGGCTAAGATCATTCCAATGACCATCAGAACTTTCCAACCCCAGGCAGATATCAGTTCCCAGAACCACCCCACCAGTGACAAATCTCCTTTATCCACGTGTATGGACTCAGATATTTTATGCAGTTTGGAGATGGCTTGATAAACTGTTGGAGCGTTGTCTGGTATGAAAATGCAACAACTGGATTGGATAACCTTACATACCCCACCACGGTCTGCAAGTATGACATCTAGAACCATGCGGTTCTGCAAAGTCATGAGGCGATCCGCTTGGAGCTCAGCTGTCAAATTACCAAGGGCACCAGCCGTCACCTTAACAGTGGATTCAACCACACGAGTCAGCTGTCTCAGGTTCCTACTATTGACCATAGGTCCCCAAAACGGCAGGAAACCCAAAAAGAAATCTCCCGCTTCCTGACCGGCAGTATCCTCCTTACTAATCACGCCTCTCACAACTCTGGTCTTGTGATAGTCGGAGGCGGCAGTAAATGTGGGCGGTAGCAGATTTGCAATATACCATGTGCCCGAGAAGTCAGGGGGCAACCATGTATATGCTCGGTCATTGCAGATAAAATATGTACCCTTGGCAGCCAAAAACGCAGGGGAAAACTGTGACGGTAAAGTGTACGTTTCAGTACAGTCACTTCTTCCCAGATGAGCTCTAGGATTCTGACCATTACCTTGCAAACAGAACCGACCTATGTGGGGTACGACCCAGATTGGGGATGAGATTTTCTGCTGTCTTTCACCCAGACTAATACTATACCCCGTCGCGTTCCACCCTACATAAGCTCTCAGCTCTTCTTTGGGAATGGATGAGTATGCATCGATATCTCTACTCATATCGGCAACTCCTTTCACTAAAGCTTTATTATTGGTGCTATGTCTGATGGAACGCGGTTGTCGCGGGGAGTACGCATCTAGTGCATAGAGGAACATCGTCTGGAATGCCCATGACGATCCATTGTAACTATACGGCAGCACCAGATAGGGAATACCCTTATTAATGGTATGTGGCATTAAACCACACACCCAGCAATTTGTCATATTCATGACTAGTTGGTGCTGGTGCAGGAGTTGAATAAATGAATTATTCACAAACTCAGACCGTCTAGCTTGTTCATGTTCAGGCAGAGGGTAAAAAGAGTGTGAAGAGACAGTAGGAGGAGGTGTAGGCTGTACAGTGGGTGCAATGGGCTCTTGAGAGGAGAAGAATACAAATCCTACGGTAAACACTATCATACTACATAATACAAACAGGCAAAATAATACAAAACGTTTGGTTTTCATTATTTTACATATTCTTGTTTTAAAGTTCATTTCCTCAGCGAGTCTCTCCATCTTACAAAACTCCATCCTCTAATCGTGCCGCTCGCGGCGGGTGAGTATCTTCTGCTAAGGAGTACGCCTGTCAGTCCAGGGAACGCCCTAGACCAACCAGAACCGTCGACCTAACGTCTTCGGCCTGTACCCCAAAGTCTTGGCACCGCGACCCTGCGGCTGAACCCGGATGGTGGTTCGAAAAACAAACATCAAGAAAGTCCTTCAGATGGGAGAGCTCTGGTTATCAAAAAATAAACGGTAAAGGAAAAGAATATTTATTTGTCCGTGGGCCTGGGCCTCAGATTATAACGAAAACGGCCAGGCACTGTTTGATCTTGAAACAAGAGTTCAGGCTCTGTAGTGTCCAATCGAGCTGACGGTGGCACAGCTTCTTGCAAAATATCGTCACTTTCCTGCGCTGGAGCTGTGCCTTTTATGCGTGCATCACTGAACGGCAGAAAACGAGGTACAGTGTCTGCTTCAGAGTCTGCGATACCCTCCTGGACCCACCGGTCATACGGCAGAGGCAAAGGGATCCTTTTGATGTGGGCGCCGTGGATCCAGTTTTTCTTCCCCTTCACTCGAACGGCTGATCTAGTCGACAGTAGTACGAGGTGAGGGCCAATCCAGCGGGGCTCCTCGTTGGTCTTCCGCTGAAAATTCTTCACAAGGATCCACGTGCCTGGTTCGATAGGGTGTCCAGGAGCTTCAGAAGCCGGGGGGAGAGTATCATGCACCTGTTGGTGTAAAACACGCAGTTTAACTGTCAATTCGTGCAAGTAATCAAGTAACACTGGATGCTCGATTTCACTGAATTTCATCGGTCTTGGCACACCCCAAACATTGGCCGGGCGGCCAAAAACGACCTCGTAGGGACTAAGTCCCACTCGTGAGTGTACGGTCATTCTTATGGATAGGAGTGCTAGAGGCAGAGCGTCAGGCCATTTAAGACCTGAGCTCGCTTGGATTTTGGCCAGCTTGAGTTTGAGAGCGCCATTGTAGCGCTCTACTAATCCAGCTGATTGGGGGTGCTTTGCAGCGTGAAACTTCTGCCTTATGCCTAGTCCCTCACACACATTCTTCATCACTTGACCCACAAACTCACTCCCATTATCACTCCACACCATTCTTGGCATTCCAAACCTAGGGAAAAATTCCTTCACAAGGGCTTTGGCTGTGGATAGAGCAGTGTTATCTTTTAGAGGATAAGCCTCTATCCATTTTGAGAAAGCGCAAACAACCACCAATACATATTTCAGGTTGTTGCATCTTTCCATGTGGATAAAATCTAGCTGCAAAACTTCAAATGGATATGATGGAGGCGCAAAATGACCAGCTGGAGTCGGGGTTCCCCTACCAGGGTTGTACTTCAAGCATACCTGTCGTGATTATCGAACCACTCACCTGAAACCCAGGTAGTTGACAGGGGCGATGAAGAAGTACTTTCCCAAACCCGTCTGGACTATCTCTCAACCTCACTGATTCAAACAGTGACGTTGGCAAATACTCCAAAAGGGAAGGGGATTGGGACTACGAACAACACAAAAAGAAAAGAGACACAGCAACTCTTCTCCTGGACCAGCCGGGTTCTTACTTAAAGAAGGTTGCTTGCTTTCTACCTTTTAAGGGCTACAGAAACACAATAAACAAAACTTAAGACTTCCTTCAGATAATGAAACTGAAAACAAATCTTACTCACTACACTACTACCAGTATCACCTTTTTAAGTGCTGTGCGTCTGCCCTCTAGGTTGCACCTCTTTTCTAAGCGTTGACATTATTAGATATTCGCTGTGGTAAAGAAGCAAAATTAACATGTAAAAATCTTTACATACTTGATTGTCTAATTATGAGATCTCACTATAAACTGCTCACCTTCTTCTTTCTTTTTGCGAAGGAGATTATCCACTAAGCGTCTATTGTTCTTGGAAGAAGGTCTGCCAACAAACTAAACATTGACCTGTAACCTACTTCACACAAATCTAGTCAAATTGTAATTCAGACAGAACTTCACCTGTTTAGAGTAATACTTATTTCCCAAAACTATAACAAATATCACATTGAATAATGTCATTGAGAATGTGCAAACAACATCAGTTTACATGAATAAACAATATCACTTCGAGAGAGAATCAAGGGCTCTTCAATAACCAATGTTTAAATCCAAATCCAAAGTCACGTATGTAAAAACGGGGTTGATAGCTTTCTTTGTAATACTGCTTTTCTGCATGCTTTTAGAAAGTTCGATCTCAAAGTGCTCAAGCGCGTGCTGCGCGTCCAAAACAATGTCACTTGCATGCGTTCATAGAGGTCTGATCTCACAAGTGCCCAAGCATGTGCTGCGCGTTCAAAACAATGTCACTCGCATGCGTTAAATCGCCCAAGCGCGTGATGCGCGTTCAAAAAATAAACAACAAACCCAAGAAACTCGGGACTTAGCTTTTGGAGACTTCGCACGCTGCCCTGAAGATGATCCACTCTCCCAAGACAAGCTGAATCCACGAAAGCGTGCAGGCTCCCAGGAGACTTCACTCGGATCACCGGACTCGAACTGACGAAGTCAAGCAACGGGAAATGGCATGCGATCTATTTATAGCCGCAACCGGGCGTTTCCTTCAAACGCGTGTGCAGCTTATTGATTGCCAAGCAACCTAGGAAGCGTCTCTTACACGTGCTTGACAAAACACGTTTCCAGGCAACTAGGGAAGCGTTTCTTACGCGTGCTTGGTGAACACGTGTCAAGGAATGAAAACAAAGATTATACTGCCAATGTCTGAATGTGTAGTTCTACAAACAAGCATTGCACAATACACAATATGAAATGTTACTTTAGTCTTCTCCTGGCAAGCTGGGGAGGCATACATGATTACAACAGTTATTTATTTTAGAAGCACAAACAACACAGTTAGGGTATCTCCAAATGCCACCAGCTTGCTGTTTCCTGACAGTCCTCCCCCTCAAAACCCCCGATACAGGACGTGGCTTCATGGGGTGTTGTAGATGGAACAGTTTAATCAATCGAGGGGCATGTATAGAAGATGCTGGCTCCCATGAATTTTCTTCTGAACCATAACCTTTCCAACTTAACAAATAATATAAAATGCCATTCTTTCTCTTTGCATCCAATATTTTAGCAATCTCGTATTCCCATTGACCATCAATCTTAACAGGAGGAGGAGGTGGACCAGATCTTGTTTGAGCTACATAAGGTTGTAAGAGGGAAACATGGAATACTGGATGAATTTGATAATCATTGGGCAAACCTAATTCCATGGTAACTGGACTGATGACTTTTTTAATTGGAAAAGGTCCTACAAAACGAGGTTGAAGCTTACGAGAACCACTCAACCTTAGGTTCTTGGAAGATAACCAAACTAAATCTCCTTCTGAATATTGTGAAGCCTTTCTTCTATGTTTATCTGCCTGTGTCTTTACCTGCTGTTGATATTGGGACATATGGTCAACGACCTTTTTCTGCATAGTATGTAATTTTGCATGATGAACAGAAACAGCAGGAACTGGAATATCCAGATCCTGTTGTGGAATGGGTAACATACGTGGATGATAGCCTAATAAACAGTAAAAAGGGGATACCCCTGTTGCTGTGTGAACAGAATTGTTATAAACAAATTCAACCAGAGGTAAGGCTTTATCCCATTCTGTGGACCACATAGAGGAAAAACAACGCAATAACTGTTCCATGGTTTGATTTAACCGTTCAGTTTGTCCGTCCGTCTGCGGATGATAAGCAGAAGACAGACGAACATCCATTTTCATGGTAGAGCAGAAATTGCGCCAGAACCTAGAAATAAACTGGGGGCCCCGGTCGGAAACGATGGCTGTTGGCAAACCGTGTAATTTAAAGATGTGTTGAATAAAAAGGTCTGTGAGTTCCTTAGCGGATGGCATATGTTTGAGGGGAACAAAATGAGCCATCTTAGTTAGATAATCTACCACCACCCAAATAATATGATAACCATTTGAATCAGGAAGATCTGTGACAAAATCCATACTTAATGTGTGCCAAGGAGCCGGGGGTATTGGTAAAGGATGTAGGTAACCTGCTGGGGCAACATGAGGACTTTTAGTTTGTACACAAACGGGACATGTTTGAACAAATTTCTTAACATCCTCTATGAGAGTAGGCCACCAAAACTGTCGTTCAACCAAGTCGATATTTTTTCGACAGCCAGGATGGCCAGCAAAGACCGAATCATGTGTCCAGGATAGGATTGTTTGTTGTAGTTCCGTTGTAGGAACATACAGACGATTGTCATAGTACCACAAATCTTTTTTCTTAATTAAACCAGGCAAGATCTCATTTTCTGTTTGTGCTTTTTGTATTTGAGACTGAAATTCTTGGGGAACACAGAGAGCAACAATGTTATGATCTGAGATCACTGGTTTACACTCTTCTTGATCTGTCTCAGTACCTTCTTGGGGAACACAGAGAGCAACAATGTTATGATCTGAGATCACTGGTTTACACTCTTCTTGATCTGTCTCAGTACCTTGAAAACTAAGACGTGATAGAGTATCAGCCTTCTGTTGTTCCTTCCCTGGCTTATAGGTGATGACAAAATCGAATTCGTTAAAAAAAAGAAGCCAGCGCAATTGTCTTGGCGTTAAAGCTTTGACACTTTGATAAAACTGTAAATTACGGTGGTCAGAGTAAATAGTGACAGTATGGCGTGCCCCCAACAAATGATGACGCCACTCTTGGAAGGCTAACTTTATGGCAAGTAATTCACGTTCAGCTACCGTGTAATTTTGTTCAGCTGGTAGCAGTTTTTTTGAAAAGTAGGCAACAGGATGCAGATGACCAGAAGTTGCATCTCTCTGAGATAAAATGGCCCCTACAGCAACCTGAGAAGCGTCTGCCTCAACATAAAAAGGTTGACTGGGATCAGGGTGATGTAAGATGGGCGCTTCAGTAAAAGCCTTTTTTAGACTTTGGAACGCTTTCTCAGCCTCCTCAGACCAAACAAAACGAGTTCCCTTTTTTAACAATTGTGTAATAGGAGTTACAACAGAAGAAAATCCTGGGATAAAACGTCTGTAAAAATTAGCAAATCCCAAAAATCGTTGGACGTCTTTGACGGAGTTAGGGGAGTTCCAACGCAAAATGGCCTACACCTTGGATTGATCCATAGCTATACCCTGAGGTGATAGTACGTAACCAAGAAACTCAACAGTAGAGACATGAAACATACATTTCTCTAATTTAATGAACAACTGGTTTTCACGTAATCGTTGTAACACAGCTCTGACGTGGTGAATATGTTCATCATTGGATGTAGAGTATATCAATATGTCATCTATATAGCAGATGACACAAACATCCAAAAACTCCTGCAACACTTCATTAATAAAAAACTGAAACGCAGCAGGAGCATTACAAAGCCCAAAGGGCATTACTGTGTATTCAAACAATCCGAACTTCGTTCTGAAGGCCGTCTTCCACTCATCTCCGTCTTTTACGCGGACGAGATGGTAAGCACCTCTAAGATCAAGCTTAGTAAAAATGGTGGAATTTCGAACTTGATCCAAAAGAACAGGAATGAGTGGAAGAGGGTACCGATTTTTCACTGTGACTTTGTTAAGGGCGCGATAGTCAATGCAAGCGCGGAGTTCCTTATTTTTCTTCGGTACAAAGAACAAAGGAGAACTTACTGGAGAGGTTGAGTGACGTATAAACCCTTTCAAGAGTAAATCATCAAGATACTCCCGTAAATATCGCGTTTCTGGATCTGACAGAGCATAGATTCTGCTACAAGGCAAGGTAGCACCAGGGATGAGATCTATTCGGCAATCAAATGACCGATGAGGTGGAAGTTGGGTAGCCTGTACCTCTGAAAATACATCAGAAAAATCTTTGTAATGGTGAGGCACTAAAGATTCTTGCTCTTCAGAAAGACCACTAACAGAGGCACAATACAAAGGTGTCGGAGACCTACTCTTATTTTGATAACAAGAGTGAGCACAAAAAGAAGAATCCAAGGTTACTGTTCGTTTAACCCAATCAATCTTGGGGTTATGCGTCTGCAGCCAAGGTATTCCTAAAATGGCGCCGAAAACAGGAGTGTCAATCAAATCAAATTGAATCTCCTCCGAATGTCCATCCGCACAAACCATAGTTAATGGTTGAGTCTCGTATTGGATCAAACCTGAGGTCAGTTCAGATCCGTCAACAGCTCGGACTGGCTCCGGAATTTTTTTTTTAGATGTGCCAATATTTAAAGTTGAAGCCAACCCAATATCCAAAAAATTTCCCGTAGCTCCTGAGTCTAGAAGAATTGGAATGACTTTCCGGACCTGATTTGACAAAAATAAAGTGACTATGAGCGTTAGATGTCGGGGAACACTAGTCACCGTATTGGCCAAATACTGTGGGGAGACCCGAGAATTAGAAATGCTCGACAAGGGGGTCTCATCTCTTATCGGGCTAGGGCGTTTCCCGAAGGATCATCTGTAACCAGAGAAGAATCGCTACAACCAATACTTTTGTTAGGTGTGGTTGGTTTTGACGAACACTCCCGAGCAAAATGCCCGGGTTTCCCACAATACAAACAAAGTTTCAACCTACGCCTACGGTCCTTCTCTTCTTTTGACAATGGTCCCCTGACTCCACCTATCTGCATGGGTTCCACACCGTCTGAGTTGGTATGGTTGGATTCCTTTCTCTCCGATTTAAAGACCAAAACTCTGGGAGCATCAGTTCGCGTTTTTTCCCCTTTACATTCACCTAACCGATGATCTAATCGGACCACTAAATCCATAAAATCTGAACAATCAGTAGGCAGATCTACGATTTGAGCCAAAACATCCTTGAGCTCATCCCGAAGCCCACGATAAAACAAAGATGTTCTTTTCTCTTCAGGCCATTCAGTTTCAGCAATTAAACGATTGAAGGAAGTCATGTACGTCAATAAATCCTTTGACCCTTGCCGTAAACTCAGAAGTTCGTTATCACTGGCCTGAATAAACTGATGCCTAGCAAACAATTTGCGCAATTCTGATCTAAAACGAGAAAAATCATGTAAAATAGGATCATCCCTATTTACAAAAGGAATAGACCAATTTGCAGCTACGCCACCCAAATAAGATAACACGAAGGCCACCTTAGCTTCATCATTAGGAAAAGCAGTTGGACAACACAAAAAATGTAACTGACACTGATTAAGAAAAATGTCAAATTTTGCATGATCTCCAAGAAAGCGCTCTGGGGGAGCTAAAGGAACAGAAGTTGGGGTGGTGACAGAAACATTAATGGGTGGGACTGAGGGAGTTTCAGAACTTGTAGTCTGTAAAGTGAAACGTGGTGGTTGTAACGTCACCTTGGGTCGAACCGCAGGATCCCAAGGATTGTCTCGGGGTTTATAACGCTGCAAATCTTCCCTCAATTGTGAGTTTTCCTGTTTTAACATAGTTACTTCCTGTCGCAGGTCCTGTAACACCTGCGACAGTTCCTGCATAGACGGGGTACTTTTATCTCGGGGTAGATCCATCGCCCAGGTCAACTGTAAATGTTGTGGCTTGACTTTCTGTCGTGATTATCGAACCACTCACCTGAAACCCAGGTAGTTGACAGGGGCGATGAAGAAGTACTTTCCCAAACCCGTCTGGACTATCTCTCAACCTCACTGATTCAAACAGTGACGTTGGCAAATACTCCAAAAGGGAAGGGGATTGGGACTACGAACAACACAAAAAGAAAAGAGACACAGCAACTCTTCTCCTGGACCAGCCGGGTTCTTACTTAAAGAAGGTTGCTTGCTTTCTACCTTTTAAGGGCTACAGAAACACAATAAACAAAACTTAAGACTTCCTTCAGATAATGAAACTGAAAACAAATCTTACTCACTACACTACTACCAGTATCACCTTTTTAAGTGCTGTGCGTCTGCCCTCTAGGTTGCACCTCTTTTCTAAGCGTTGACATTATTAGATATTCGCTGTGGTAAAGAAGCAAAATTAACATGTAAAAATCTTTACATACTTGATTGTCTAATTATGAGATCTCACTATAAACTGCTCACCTTCTTCTTTCTTTTTGCGAAGGAGATTATCCACTAAGCGTCTATTGTTCTTGGAAGAAGGTCTGCCAACAAACTAAACATTGACCTGTAACCTACTTCACACAAATCTAGTCAAATTGTAATTCAGACAGAACTTCACCTGTTTAGAGTAATACTTATTTCCCAAAACTATAACAAATATCACATTGAATAATGTCATTGAGAATGTGCAAACAACATCAGTTTACATGAATAAACAATATCACTTCGAGAGAGAATCAAGGGCTCTTCAATAACCAATGTTTAAATCCAAATCCAAAGTCACGTATGTAAAAACGGGGTTGATAGCTTTCTTTGTAATACTGCTTTTCTGCATGCTTTTAGAAAGTTCGATCTCAAAGTGCTCAAGCGCGTGCTGCGCGTCCAAAACAATGTCACTTGCATGCGTTCATAGAGGTCTGATCTCACAAGTGCCCAAGCATGTGCTGCGTGTTCAAAACAATGTCACTCGCATGCGTTAAATCGCCCAAGCGCGTGATGCGCGTTCAAAAAATAAACAACAAACCCTAGAAACTCGGGACTTAGCTTTTGGAGACTTCGCACGCTGCCCTGAAGATGATCCACTCTCCCAAGACAAGCTGAATCCACGAAAGCGTGCAGGCTCCCAGGAGACTTCACTCGGATCACCGGACTCGAACTGACGAAGTCAAGCAACGGGAAATGGCATGCGATCTATTTATAGCCGCAACCGGGCGTTTCCTTCAAACGCGTGTGCAGCTTATTAATTGCCAAGCAACCTAGGAAGCGTCTCTTACACGTGCTTGACAAAACACGTTTCCAGGCAACTAGGGAAGCGTTTCTTACGCGTGCTTGGTGAACACGTGTCAAGGAATGAAAACAAAGATTATACTGCCAATGTCTGAATGTGTAGTTCTACAAACAAGCATTGCACAATACACAATATGAAATGTTACTTTAGTCTTCTCCTGGCAAGCTGGGGAGGCATACATGATTACAACAGTTATTTATTTTAGAAGCACAAACAACACAGTTAGGGTATCTCCAAATGCCACCAGCTTGCTGTTTCCTGACAATACCATACAATTCTTAACCACATTCTCTGCACACTTAGGAATTCCAGCATTCTGCCATACTGGAGCCAACAACTTACAGATTCCTTTCGTACTGATGTGTGCCATTCCATGTGCCATAGTAACCACTGGAAGCACATATGCATCAAGTGAAAACCATCGCCTATGTTCTGACAAATCAATCCAACAACCATTCTCATCCAACTTACCCATACTTTCTCTCCACTTGTTCAACTCTTTCTCTGTGGCTTCAGCTTGAAGGGACTTTACACTTTCTATTGTGTTTTCACACATTCCAACATCACCAACCCATCTGGCAGGGCCTGCAACATACATTCGAGTCTTCACATCTTTTGCTGTTTCTTTCGCGACTTCATCAGCAAACGCATTACCACGACCAACATCATCAGTGATTTTCTTGTGCGCACTGCATTTCATAATCGCAACTTGCAACGGTAGGGTCAGTGACTCAAGGAGATCATTCACCAACTTGCCATTCTGAATCTTAGCTCCATGCGAAGTCAGGAACCCACGTTCCTTCCACAATCGCCCAAAACTATGAGCCACGCCAAAGGCGTGCTGGCTGTCTGTATATATATTCACTCTCATTCCTTCAGACAACACGCATGCTCTCGTAAGGGCAATCAATTCTGCTGCTTGAGCCGAATTTTGTGGCACACGTGCAGTTTCAACAATCGTGTGTAAAGTCGTGATAGCATATGCAGCAGTCGTATCACCATTCGGAAGCTTGAAACACGAACCATCCACCCATAAAGTACCATCACACTCAGTCAGGGGAGTATCTTTGAGATCTACTCTCCCTTTCGTCTCTTCTTCTGTTCTGAACAGACAATCATGTTGCTCAATCTCATCTAGGTCTGCTGGAATTGGTAATAATGTAGCTGGATTCAACGTGTTACATCTCTTTATGTGTATGTGGTTTGCTAACAGTGTCAGCTCATAACCAGATCGTCGCGCACTAGTTAAGTGTTGTGTCTTGGTCCTGTTTAACAATGTGTCCACAGCATGTGGAACCATGACAATCAATGTATTATCCATTACTAGGCCAGCAGACTGTCGAATAGACATGGCTGCAGCGGCTGTGGCTCTCAGACAGCTTGGCAATGCCCTTGCTACAGGGTCTAAGGTTGATGAAAAATACGCGCATGGACGCGGTCTGTCGCCAAAAGGCTGTGTTAACACTGATAATGCACAACCATCTTTCTCATGAACATACAATGTAAAAGGCTTGCTGTAGTCAGGGGTACCCAACAGAGGAGCTGAACACAATGCATTACGCAATTCCCAAAAACTTTTCTGACACTCTTCAGACCATGGGATAGGATTCGGTGTGTCTTTACATGTTAATGCTAGCAAAGGTTTAGCCAACAAAGAAAAATTTGGTATCCAGTGCCTACAGTATGAAGTAATGCCCAAGAAAGCACGCACTTCTCTCTGTGTTCTTGGCACACTCAACTGTGCAATGGCTTGGATTCTTTCTGGGGTCAGTTTCCTTCCCTCCTTCGATAAGAGATGACCTAAGTAGGTCACTTCTTGTCGACAATATTGCAGCTTTGAGAGAGACACTTTGTGATGGAAGGCAGACAAATGACGCAACAATGACAAGGTAGCTTCTTTGCAAATCTTTTCAGTATCCACGGCGATCAGTAAATCGTCGACGTACTGAATGAGGATAGCGCCACTAGGTAAAACAAGTGCATCAAGCTGCGCTTTTAAAGCTTGACTGTATATTGATGGACTCTCACAATAGCCTTGGGGAGCGCGTTTGAAGCGAAAGCTTCGACCTCCTAAACTGAAGCCAAAAATGTCTCTGCTCTCCTCTGCAATTGGGATGCTAAAGAAAGCATTCTTTAAATCGATCACTGAGAACCATGCAGCCGAGGCTGGAATCATGGTTAACAAGGTAGTTATATCGGGGACAACTGGAAACTGTGGTACAACAATCTGATTAACCTCTCTAAGATCAATCACAAATCTGTAAACAGGTGGCTGTGAAGGGTCCGTTCGTTTCAAGACAGGTAAAACAGGACTATTGCAAACGTTGCCTCTTGTCTCTTCAATTACGCCCTTCTTAATCAAATCGCTGTCAATTTCTAACAACGCTTTCTGACCTTCATTGGAGATCTTATACTGGGGAATACGTGGCAATCTGACATTGGCTTTTAAAGTGACCGCATATGGCGGTATTTCCAGAAGACCCACATCATTGGGACCAGTAGCCCAAAGGGCACCCGGAAGGGATGACAATTCAGGTGGCATTGCATTTTTGGACAAATACATTGGGGAAATCACTTTCTTGCCTAATGTAAGTTGTACTCCTGAAGGAGAACAATATAGCGTGGCATGCAATCTTTTTAGCAAATCTAAGCCTAGCAAATTTTCACCACAACCTGTTGTTAGAATGAGGGGTGCTTGTAGCTCACAAGGTCCAACAGAAAGTGACATAGGACTAGAAATCGAGTTCCTAACTGGGGCGCCAGAAAAACCTACTGAGACATTCATTTCGCCAGACAAAGGCGCGCCAGGGAGTTTTGAATGCATTATTGAACTCTTTGCAGCACCAGTGTCCAACAGAAAGGGCTCCGTTACATTCGCTGTAGTTACTTTAACATAGGGTCCACTCTGATCCACTGGCACTGAAACAACTCCCTCTCTCTGTCTACGGCGATCCTAGTAATCATCATCTTCTACATTGTCATCTTCTGCATAATAATCATTACTGTAGTACTGAGCTGTATTACCAGTCGCGTTGGCTTGCTGATCGAAGCTATTCATGGTATTTTGAGGCGGAAGAGGACGCGCGTTCCGGAGAACATTTCCACGCCCTCTGCCTCTAGGAGCTTGCTGACCACCTCTACCTCTTGCGCCATACGCATTACTGTTACGCTGCATTAATTTAGGGCAACTATATTTAAAATGACCTTCCTCTTTGCAATATGAACATTGGTTGGGACCTACAGGGATTCGTGGTTGATAATACCCATTCATTTGCTGATTACTCTGAAACTGTTGGGGCTGCTGATAGATACCTTGGGTTTGCCTATAATTACTCTGTCCTCCACGTGGCGGATAGGCCTGCTGCAAAAGGACCTTTGTCTTTAGTTCTTTCGTTTTCTTATCTGTTCTATCCTTCTCATCTTTGTCTCTATTCTCATAATACTGTGCAGTAGCCAGTATTTGCGCTGAAGAGGAAACAGCCCAAGAACTTTCTGAGTCTTTAAGTTTCTTACACAACTCGGGGAGTAGATTCTGTACAAATTTATCGACAAATAACCGTTGGCCACCTTCAGTGCTCATGTCTTGACCACTGTGGTCGACAAACGTTTCTTCAAACCTGGTGAAGAAATCCGACACTGTCTCATCTTTCTTCTGCTTACATGCAGATAGTTTGTCCCAATTTACGCGCATCGCGGGCATTATGGTCTTCATGTAGTTAATAATTCTACCAGGGAGCGCTGCTATGAGGGGCTCAGGTTTCGCACCACCAACTTGTCTAGCGTCTGCGGCAATGATATTAGCCCTCGTGTCGCCCAATTCTGCAGCGTGATCTATATTACGAATGGATCCCCATAAAGGCTGCGGGACCACATTCCCAAACAGCATATCTATGTCGGCTAGATTCATTACACATGATTCTGCAGTTTGTGACAACTCCTTATAATATCCTGCAGGGTTCTTACGGGGATCAGGCAATGTCTGTTTAAGTGCTAACACCTCAGATCTCTTCCATGGGACATGCACCCAAACACGCTGAAAATGTGCTGGAGCAGCAACAATACCTCGAGCGGCATCAGCCGCAACAGCTTCCTTCCATACCGGAGGGACTTATATCATGGGATATTGTCGCGCTTTTCCCTCCTTCCCCACAGGGAAATCCTGGTCAAACAATGATTGCTGACAATCGCCATTTCTGAGGGACAGTAAAGTCGCAACTGCTTTATCTACATTGGGGCCCACAATTACACCTGTTCCGAAATCAAATCGCACTCGACACAATTCCTGTGGGTTTGGGTTTGCACCCTTATCCTCCAGTTCCTCACAGAGGAATTCACACATTTTATCAAAGACATACCTCTGTTTTGGGGCATCCCATTGGTGAAAAACGTTAACAACCTGTTCCACATCATAGAGTGAAGGGAAACCAATCCACCTACGCGCCAGATGATCTAACACCTCTTTCTCTCCGGGACCAGGTAGCTGACTACGCAATTGCTTACGCTGTAAACCAGGAGTCGCACTAGATGACCCAAAGAGAGGCGACATTAGACTAGTAACTACATTAGCTGGTCGTTGTCGTGCTGAAGGAGAAGTTGAGGCGAAAACAGGGGGATAGACAGAGGGAAGAAAAACAGATTCAGATACAGGTACTGGGGTAGTGTAAGAAGGAGCGCCAGGGGAAACTTCTGGCGCGCTAGGCAAAGTCGCAGGAAGCGCGGGGGTAACAGGTAGCAAAACTGGCGGCCCTTGAAAGGGCTGCATGCAGGGATAGGAGCCAGCTGAGGAGGAGCTGGCGGCTGTGGGAAGGCTTGCGGCATATTTACTAGAGGCTGCACATTTACAAGCTGTGGAGGTGCTGTGGCATTTTGCGCATACGGGGGTGGCGAACTTAACAAATGGGACATTAGGGAATCTTTCTCTTTCTCTTTTGTCTCATCTTGCACAAGGGGCGACAAAACAGGGTAACATTTATCAATCCCTAATTTGCGCTGTCTGTGCAATTGCTCATTCATTTGTTCCTCCTCATTATCTTTAAATTTCACAGCTGCTTGCATCACTGACATACCTCTTTCTCTCTTATCTCTTTTCGCTAGTTTAATTTCCTTCTGTTTGGCTTCCTTTCGCCATAGGCGGAAAGAATCAAACATCGCCGGCCGGGCTTTCTTTTTAAAAAATTTAACTTCTAAGTTATCCAGGATTTCTGTATCGAAACTACTATTTTGGGGCCATTTTAAAACCCCGTCCTTTCTGGTGTATCGGATCCATATTTCATTATATGCAATGGGGCCCACGCCATGTTTCACATAAAGCTCATAAGTTGGAGTTCCAATTGGAGGAACCGGACACGAATCCTCTAACTGGAAATCCCTTCCACAACCCAAACAAAACAATCTACAAAATACAATAGAACCAGGCATCTTCGCTCACTAGTCTAGTTTCAAAACTTCAAAGGATTATCGAATACAATAGTCTCGTGAATACACGAGTCCTCTGGCTTTGGGACTTGCAAGCACCAAATCGAAATGATCCCGAAGGATACCAAATTCAAACTGGGAGACGCTCCACTTATACTTAACTGAATATTGATGATCGATGGCGTCACCAGAAGACTCTCTCGATTGTTTCGCTCTACGAAAATCGTCAAGGGTCCAAAACAGGGCGATTAATCAGGGCAGCAGTCCTTCGTAGCCGTCGGGACGCGGAGAACCTCGCAGAAAAGACTTTCGGACCACGTCGACATGCAGGGGTCGATGAAGTGGCGGCCTTCCTCCAGAATTTCCACACGAAGCTCCTCACGAACCTCTGGCTTGGACCGGTACCGCTGAAATCGCGCCGAGTTGGGCGCCAACTGAAGTACTGGGTCTTTTAAGCCCAGCGGTGCAGGGGAACACACCCTATGACTTCTGGGTTCTTCCTGTTTCAGACCTACAGAAACACAGAGTCTTCTGGGTGAAGTCAAAGATCAGTTTATTGGCTGCAGACCAATTACAGGCGTCCTAGAAGTACAACAGCGTGTATGTTCTCAGGAGACTGCTGAAAATCACAGAAACGGGCTTCTCCTTAAATACAGATTTTCCTGCCTCAGGCATACATTCCTAGGTTTATGGCATGGTCATTCAAAGTGTACATTACAAACAAAAAAGGCAGAGTCATGATGACCATCCCACATTCCAGTGAAGCCAGCCCGCAATTATTTACACAGTAAAGCTCAGATCCCACATCAGATATCGATAGGCCCCAATAAACATGAGCATCTCCTGTTTTGGGAAAGAAGCCATGAAGCAGGAACAGCAATGTGTGAAAGAGATTAGCCGGAGGCTTGTGTAGCATGAAAAGACTTTATGGTGTGTCAAACCCTGATGCTAATCACAGGTGGCCAGAGGACGGGGAACTCGTGAGACCAGTTTGACCTGGGGCAGCGGAGCCAAGCTGTCCAGGTCACAGAGAAGTCAAGGAAAGGCACATGTGCTCTAAAAGGCCCGTTTTAGCTTCATGCTATATAGCCTATGTGAGGGCAACCATAAGATGGCCACTGCTACAAAATGGAACCCACGCAGTGATGTGAAATAGCGTATACACAGTGCATTCATAGCTAAAACGTTACAGAAAGCACTCGTACATACCGCATTAACCATTCGCGGTTCACTATTACCGAGATAGACAGGGGTAGGGTACTGTCTCCTACGCGGTCCCAAATTCCAAAGTACAACAGCGCACATGCACGCAAGCTAGAGGTCAGCAAAAGCCTCTGGTAGCACTTAGAAAACCCCCTTACTAAAAGTTGAGCAAGCAGCACATGCGCTGCTCTAGGCGCGACCTAAAAAACCAATACCTTAAGTGGAACTGCCATGACAGGGGGGCCTCAGATAAGAGATGCCGCAGGCAGTGCTTTAAATGGGAAAAATAAGTGCAGGTACTCATCAAAATGAGCTAGAGGTGTGGTGAGGGGGCGGGGCTAGGGGCGGGGCTAAGGTGACATGATGATACTTAACTTCTATATTAGTGTCAGCACACACCAAAACACATGAGACGTGTTAGAAATGGGATTTCTGGTTGGCTAGGGCTTGCGCCACAGCCAGGCAGAAACCACCACTCTAGTCAGGGCTGGGGAGTTACACGCCAAAGATAACCCCTGCTCACCCCCTTGGTAGCTTGGCACGAGCAGTCAGGATTATCCCGGAGGCGATGTGTAAAGCGTTTGCGCGTGCACCCAGCAACAACACCCAAGGCCCACCACTAAAGAAACTCCACACAAGGTATTATATAAAAATAGCCTTTGTATTATACCAAAACACATTAGATAATATTCACACAATTTACACTGTGCCAACTGGCACTGGGCAGAATTTTACAAGGGATTATATGTACAGGGGACAGGGCCACATGGACCACTGTCAGGAATTAGCACTTTTAGAACTTAGCACTTAGAACATAGGATATAAAATTACTGTAGCACAAAATAACACATGTAGCACACAACCAGTAACTACTGGTAACGGGTAAGTACCACCTACGCAACCCTAACCACCTTAGGAGAATGTCACGCAGGGAACCAGACCTCACTAGCATCACCTGTACTAGGGAGAATAACCACCTAAGTATCACAATACCTGTAGGGGTATAAACACATTACACATGATGCATCACAACACATTCAGAGGTGTAGGTTGGGAACAATAGCGCAAAACTCACATTAGCCACCACCTGTGGCAGTCCCTAGGCCAACTGGCCTCGTAGGGGGCTAGGACGCCCTGTCCAGCAGAGTCAGGGCAAAACTGCGCACGCAGTCAAGGCAAAGCGCCAAGGCCACAACCTAAACGTTGCAGCTGCCCACTAAGTGCCGGGCAGCTGGAGAAATGAGCCTGGGCACCACTGTGCCTTCTGAAACCAATATAGCAGTTGTGGGAGCCTCGGGGCTCTAAACAAATATTCACCCACCGGAGAGCACTGGCTTCCGAACTAATATGTGCCAATGAGAGGGGAGAATGAAGGACAGAACTTGTCCCCCATGTTGGAGCGTACTCGCGCTCTGAATCACACAGGGCGGTGCACGTTGGAGCCCTCTAGGCTCTTTCAACCATGTGCCCCCTTGGAGCCGACTAGGCTCTTTACAAACAATAGGGCCAACGTTGGAGCCTCCCGGGGGCTCAGGAACACTGCCCCCGATGTCGGAGCCTCGTGGGCTCAAGGAAATAGACCGGTCGGGGACCGGCACCCTTAACACATGCGCGGAGTCCCCCAGCCCTTCACACTTACCGGGCTGCTCTCTGGGGACTCCTGCGTCGTCTCCGCTCTCCTTCGTTGTCACCGGTAGCACTCCGGCGGGGCAGGGGAGACCTCCCACTGGTCTCGACTCCGGACGCAGCCTCGCGTCTCGGAAGCTCCCCCGGCTAGAGGTGCAGGGTTGCTGGCCTGCCAATGGCAGCACGGCCCAGAGCGCCTTAACCAATGGCAGCGCGGCCCTTGAGACGAGCCTCCAGGCTCAGGAGCGCCGCCACCAATGGCAGCGCGGACCTCTCACGGAAGCTCCCGGGCCGGTGGCGGTGATTCTTTCGGGACCCAGGCTTCCGCCGGCACAACAAGGGGTAGGCTCCCGTTCTTTTAAGTACACAATGCGGGGTGGGCACCCGTAATTTAGATACAGGAATAAGCGGGGTGGGCACCCGTCAACGAGCACACAATGCGGGGTGGGCTCCCACCTCAAAACGCGGCAGGGAGCGGGGGAATCCCTACGTCGGGGTTCCCTCACAGGTTATCGTAGCGCCGCGCCATGGGCCACAATGAAGGCGCTCTTCAGAAAAAGCGCTTCTCGATGCTGGGGTCCCAAAGGAAGCGGTCCTGGCGCTATAAGCAAGGTCCAGCAACAAAGTCCTGGCAAAGTTCAGGAAGGTAGGCAGGGGGGCAAGGCTGGGCCCAGAGCCAGCTTACTGGGCCTCCAGGCAGGGAGGTAGTCCAAGTGGCGGTCCTCTGGCCCAGCAACAGCAGCAGCAGCCCCCTCAGGCAGGATCCTGGAAGAGAACATTTTACTTGGGGTCACAGCCCCATTTTATACACAGGTTTCCTTTGTCTCAAGGTGCCGGGAAGGAGCGAACCAGTTACAACTGGTTCCTGAGCACTTTGTTTTGCTCAGCCCCTCTCCCTATTCAGAGAACAGGCCAGGGTCATCAGTCGCACCACAGGGGGCGGAGCCAGCATTGTGTGGGGAAATCCCAGCCCTATTCACAGGACCCAGGTGCACCACTCCCTCACATTACACATGCTGATCTCAACACTCACCACCGGGGCAGACCCATCCAGACTCCTGGAGCCAGGCTCACCAGCCAGCTCCAGCCAATCACGAGTCCGCACATACCAGACTCGACCCTGCACACCCCACGCATCAGGAACTACCAGGGACGCATACATTCCCCATGCATTCCTATGGGAGGGCAGGCCTATCTCACCACATGCACTCAGAGTGCTCACGCACTTTACTCTGGGACACAGGGAAAGTGCGCAGAAACCAAAAATCACTACCACCAGGTCACCAGTAAAAGCAAAAAGTTTAGGGGTGAACCTGCCAGAAGGGCCAAGTCCAACAAGACGTGTTTATTTAAACAAAGCAGGTTAACTCATTACACCAAATGAAAGAGAAATGCGATAATAGGTTAACATTTCCTTTTTTTTGCAATAGTTTTACCTTCTTAATGTCATACTGTTAATTGCTGTTTGGCACATTACTTTATATTTTTGAGCACGCTAGTAGGAAGAAACTGAAAATACCCTCAAGTTGAACCAAAGCTCTTATGGCACCAAGCAAATGAAGCAACTCATCATGACCCTCCCCAGAAGATAACTCGTGTCTCTTCCATCGATCTATCCATTCATCCTTTCATCCTTTCATTTACCTGCTGATGTCCGCCATTTAACCTTTCCATTCTATCGTCTATTCAGTCTCTCATCAGTCATTCAGTTTTTCACCATTACGTCTATCCACCCATCCATCGCCAAACCTGTCCATTCATCCTTTCACCCATCCATCTCTTTATCCACCTTTTCCCTCATCCATCAATCCTTTCGCTCATCCATCCATCAACCCTTTCACTCCTTTATTCCATCCACCCTTTCACTCAATTTCTCCTTTCACTCATCCATCATCCACCCCTTCATCCATCCTCTCTACCTTTCATTCATCCATCCAATCTTTCACTTATCCACCCATCATTCGCCCTTTTATCCAATTATCCACCCTCTTTCACCCATGCATGCTTTCACTCATCCATCCATTTATCCATCCATCTATACCTCCACCCTTGCTCACTCATCCATCCACTCGCTCACCCTCCCTCCCTTTTATGTTATTTATGAATATTTGTCGCCAAGCAGATATGTACAAAGTGCCACCCATTTTCTTTAAAATACCTCCTGAGAGTGTCTGGATTCTCTCTCTCTTTCTCTCACTTTTTTCTTACAAAAACAGGCATACACACAAACAGCAGACACACAAAAGACTAAGGTATGATAAAAGCCATCTTTTCTCTTCATCTACCATGGCTTTTTTAATTGCCACCGGGGCCGGACTGGCCGTAGCCTGATGGCCACTGCCAGGGCACTGACATGATTCTTGTGCGTGCACGAAGGCATAGGATAGTGCGAATGGGATTGGCAGCACACGGCCTGTACGGACCCTGCTCTGTCACGCACAGCGTGATGGTGAGTACCTGGACATTATTCAAATGAGCCCTGCTGAATAGCTCAGCTGGGGCTCAGGTCGGGGCTACAGAAGCGGCGCCTTGGCTGCCAGAGACACGTCCCACTCCTGCTCACCAGCACGGGCAATGAGCCTACCCATTCATGAGTACAGGTACTCTCCTCGGAAGTAGAGAAGTGCCGGTACTCAGAGTGATAAATCTAAGAAGTGCCGGTACTCAGTACCGAGGAGTACTGGCCCATTTAAAGCACTGGCCGTAGGAATAAATTCAATACAGTTGCAGCAGCAACAAAACGGTCATATCGCCAATGAGATTACTATGGCGAGCTAAACATGATCTGCCTCATAAACTGTTCCTAATCAAACAATAGACAATTTTGAACCAGTCTTAGGAATCAGATTTCTAATTTAAGTCTCTAAGAGCGGATGGAAAAGCGGATAGATAAACTAACCTATGCTGTTTGTGCATATCAACCCTTGATGCACCTACTGGAATTATACCGAAACAGAAAAAGGGTCAGCGTCAATCACAGAGTCTGGACAAGGGCCCTCATCGCACCCCCAATGGGCCCCAAAGACAGGAGCGGGCTGGATTGGACCGGTCAAAGTCAGCGGCCCAATAGAGGTTGCATCATTTACATTTTCACGGGTTTCCCGCGACTGCAACTATTGGTTGTCTGGGGGCAACGGGGTCGCCTTGCCAGTCAACAGGGGCAGAAGTACAGGTTGAACAAGCATTAAAAATGCAATAGATCTCGCCTTTTATTAAGTTAAAGCCATTTGCTTTGCTCTACAATAACATTAGCAAAGCAAATGGCTTTAACTTAATTAAAGGAGAGACTGTGAGAAAGTGCCATCTTACTTGCATGGTATGCCCTCCAGTTTTTGCTGAATTGGTGAATGTACTTTGACTGAGTGTGCCCTGGACTCCTGCCAATCAGGTGCCCAGGGCCTATGTTCCTTCCCTAAAAACTAAAACCGAAATTGGGAAACCCTGGCCACATGTCAGCCCCTGGTAAATGGTACCCTACGTGCCCAGGGCCTTGTGGCCAGGGAAGGCCTCTAGGGGCTGCAGCACTCGTTGTGCCACCCTTAGAGGCCCTGTACCCTAACACACACACACTGCCTTTGCAGGCTGAGTGTCTGGGTGCAAGATAAAACAAAGAGTCGACATGGCACACATCCCTGTGTGCCATGCCCACAACCTACACTGCACTGGCATCCATCAACCACCCCTCTAGCTGGGTGCCCTATGCCAGTGGCATGGGCACAGGAGCATGAGCCCTGTGCCCCTACAGTACCCAGGTCCATTCCTGGGCACTGTAAGTGCAGTGCTGCCATTTAAGAGTATATGGTGCTGGGAGCTCGTCAAACACGAACTCCACAGCACCATAATGGCAACACTGAAGACTGGGAAGTTTGCTATCAAACTTATCAGCACATTAAACCCGCACTAATGCCAGTGTGGGATTTAATGTACAAAGCACCACAGAGGGCATCTTAGAGATGCCCCCTGAAACCTAAAATACAATCCACGTCTGGTCTGAGAGGCTGCCTAGGCTGCCACACAGCAGACACGTTGCTGGACCCCTGGGTGGAGAGCTCCAGCTCTCCTGGGCCTGCAACAATGCACGTCCTGGGCATGGAGCTAGGTCTCCTCCCCCAGGATTGGCAGGGGGAAGCTTCAAAGGCATGCCGCCTTTGTGAGCTTCTCCAGGCCACTTGCTGTACTCAGCAACTGGCCCACACCGGTTCTGACCCCCACTCTGGCGGGAAGACTGGCCGGAAACCCCAAGTAAGGACAGGGGATGTGCCAGCCTCTGCCAACCCCACCCCTCAGGTGGGGGAGGCGAGCTGAAGCACATCTCCAGGCTCTCGCCATCTTGAAGATGGGAAGCCCTGCCCAATCAGGACTAGGCTACTGCCCCCCTCCCACAGAAGAGTGGCAGGATAGGGGGTGTACCCACCCCAGGGCAGGGACCCATTGGTCCCTGCCCTTTACCTACCTGTGACACCCCTAAATCTAGTATTTAGGGGCACCCTGAACCTTCCTTCCTTAGATTCCAGAATCCAAAAAAGCAAAGAAGAGCTAGAAGAAAGAAGACCTGCCACGCAGCGGCTAAGAAGAGGAAGACACCAACTGCTTTGGCCCCAGCCCTACCGGCCTGTCGACCCTCGAACCTGCTACTGCTAAGTCTCGGCACCTCTTGTGGCCAGCAGCCTCACAAACCCCGGAGGACCTGGCTACCTTGTGACTCGGAGCATCTGGGACTGCCATGAGCAGTGGCTCTGCTCAAAGCAAGTTACCAATCCCTGGCATCAGCCCGGAACCGCGAACCCTGCACACTCTGCACCCGCCAAGCCTGACCTGTGACGGAGTGGACAAAGACCCCGAGGACGTCCCCCCGGCGACCGTGACCCCGAATCCAGCACCCAAGAACTCACCTCAATGCTCCTGCCGACGCCTGCAGCCTCAGAACCAGGGACCCCCCAACCTCGATCAACAGAGGGTAAGATTTCCCGACACCAAAAGGCCCCCTGCACCCGGCGCCCTGCGGTCCCTTGTGCCCGACTCTTGGGTACCTACCTATCCTCCAACTACCCAACTTACCTCTTGAAGTAGTGGTGGTACCTGAAGAATCTTCATCCCCGAGCTTGCAGCCTTTGTTCGTCCTGGAGCTTTCCTGTTGAAATCCATTGAGTGCCCGAAGGCTCAAAAGCACCCTGCACCCAGCCACCCGAGTTGCCCTGGCAGTGCAATTTCTACTCCTACCTACTTCCCCACTTGCCCTGAGCAAGTGACAGGAGCCCAGCTCCCCCAGCCGCGTGGCCTGCTAGTCAGCAGCCACCAACCAAGGCCCCCCTGCATCCCATAGGATAACATTGTGCCAAACTCACTCACAACTGTACAAACCTGACCCTGGGGGAACCCTGAGTCTGTGGCCAGAACCTTAACTCTGCCAGTCGAGTACTTACCCAAAAGCAGATAACCCAATTTCCTTCCATAGGGTAACATTGACTGGTTTCTTCTGAAATTTCTTCAGTGTGGAGTTTCTAAAACTTAAAATATTCACCTAAAATCAACCGAGTAATGAGAATGAAAATACTCACCTCCTATTAGGAGACATCCCAGTGCTGGATCTTGGTGCCCAGCACTGACCCTGAAAAGTACTCACAACCTTACTTACCATTAACCCAATTTTCTTCCATAGGAAATCATTGACTGTTTTTCTGTGAAATTTCTTCTGTGTCGGTTTTTGCAAACTACAAATATTCTTTAAAAATCCTACCAACTGTGAAAACGTAATTACTTACCTGTTTTAGATAGAGGTCCGAGTACTGAGCCTAGGAGCCCAGTACTGGATGACAAAAGTAACGAGAACACACTATGCCTGCAACTTGAATTTTCTCCTGTTTTTCTATGACATTTCTTCTAAGTGTCAACTTTTAAAATAGCAAAATATTGCCTAAAAATCACAACAGTAACTAAGTCGACTTTTATCACTTGTTTCCAAGAACTGTCCCAGGACTGAATCTAGGATCCAGTCCTGGAATCTCAAAAGTAATCCTGAAAGTAATCTATTGCAAATAACTTGACACTTCCATTGAGCTCAATGTGCTATTGTGTTTGAACTTGTGTTGCCTATTGCAACAACTTGTAACTACTACTTACAAAAGTCAATTGCCTATTGCAAAAGTATTAACTAAGGCATCTCACTCTGAGAAAGTATATTTTAATACCTATTGTTGGTTCTAAAATAAAACAACCATATATTTGTATATACAAACCATTGGCCTAGAGTTCAGTTCTTGAGTGTGTGAGACCATTTGCTGACTGAGTGTGTACAACAAATGCTTTACACTGTCCTCTGATAATGCCTTACTGCTCGACCAAGCTACCACTTTAGAGAGTAAGGTTATATCTAACTTTAACCTCTGCCAACCCTCTGGGGGCTGTAGACTCTGTACACACTGTACCTACTTGGGAACAGTATATACAGAGCCACTTTCCCACAGAGACCTATTGCATTTTCAATGCTTGTTCCTTTTTTGGTCAATTTCACAGAGGAATAAATACAAGAAAGGAGAGGAAAGAGGGAGTAATGGCTACAAGGCCCAGGGAAGGGGGCCCTCACACCTAGACCTTACAGCTGGCTCCAGCGCTTTGAGGCCCAGGAAAGGGAGGCCCCCCTCTCCTGGGCCTCAACTCAGTAATGAGGCTGCCCTAGCACGGGCAGCTCTACATACATTTTAAATGCTCATTCACATCAAAGCAATCTTTGCTATGGGCGATGCAAAGGTTACAAAACCAAGTTGATCTGGCTGCTCCCTCCACCCCTCACCCACCTCTCCTTATCTGTGTCCCGCTGTCCTGGAAAGAAGGGGGCCTTCTGTCACCTAGCAACAAAATGACAAAAGGGTGCCTAGAATGGCCGGTACTTAACAGAGGCGCTGCCTCGTCCCTGACACTAAGCCAACATAATTGCTGGCCCAGCTGCTGTACCAGCCCCATTCTGTGTGCTGCTTCCCTCCACCCCTGCACCTCCAGGTATGCCACCACGCATGGGCTAACAGTGAAGCGGGCCCCTTTTTTAGTTCTCGCCTGGCATAAGACTGCGCAGACATGCGCAGTCTCGCTGGCGAGATTTAATGATTTGAAGAGATTTCTCTAGTTGGCTTTAAGCCCCGCCCCTCTTTTCCATTGGCTGGCGTCACCGTTTATGCTAAACGGTGGCCAGCCATTGGAAAAGAGCGTCTCATGACGTACACTTTTCTCTTTTAGAGCCGTCCCAGTTGGACTGGCTCGCTTGCTTTACGTTTGTAGTAAAGCCTTTTCTTATCTTTATGGGGCCATGTGTTTCAAACACATGGACCCATAAAGACAAGAGATCACCGCCTGGAGCTTCATAAAGCTCCGACGTCACCGCAAGCCGCGCTGGGATTGGCCCAGCCTCGCAGGTTGCCTAGCAGGCAGCAGAGGGGGGGGGCTTGTCTCTTTTGTGGGACGGCGCCTCTTTGAAGCGCTCCGAGGCACGCCCTGTTGTACAGAGAACTTCACAGGAATCGGAAACATGAGCACGCAGGTCTGAAGCCGGGCTACTGTACAATGGCGAGAAGAAAGCCCGGGAGACCCCAGCGCCGCAGGCCACCTCCCCGGAGCACGCGCTCGTATCAAAGCCGAGCAGACACCGGCTGTAAAGGCAGCGCGGCAGGGGGAGCGGCAGTATCCTGGACACTGCTCATCATCCTGGTCAGCTGTGTCTCCAGAAGGCGGGGAGATGCACATTCCCGTGTAATCTCACCCCTGAGCTCTAATACTTTTCAAGTTCCTCATGTCTGTCCCACCTATCAACCGCGACCCGTGGCCTCACTTCCCACTTGATCTCCCACACTGAACCTCCTAATGCCCTTTGACAGTTCTCCACTCTGCCTCTCTGATGTTGCCCACGGCACACTTATAACCTGGCCGAGCTCTACCCTCCCGCCCGTGGTCTCAAACACTGTAGAATCATACCCTACCAGCTAAGGTCCGTTCGGTTAGTATCCCTAACTCCAAGGGTGTTTGCATGCCCCTTCTTTCAGGAATCACTACTCCGCTCTCAGGTATCTCTGCTAGTCTCACCCAAACCTCTAATCCCAGAGTCCCCTCTTCATACATCTCATATACACTCACACATTTTTGAAAGGGTATTTTGCTTCATGGGTTTACAATCTTCCCCTCCCACTTCTCCCCGCACTCCTCCATGCCTACAAGCGTCTCTTTGCCCCCTGACCCTCGCTTTGGTCCCAGGAAACCTATCAACACTCACCCATCTCAGCCGGTGTTCTTTCCTTTCCCCGGTCGGTTCCCTACGTTCTGCGGACAATATGTCGGAAAGAGACGGCAACCCAGAGGAACCATACGAAGCCAATGCGCGAACGTATCCAAAGTAAACCGAGTGTTTCCGATATATTTGGCATCCCATTCAGTTCAGGATATCCGTCAACGAATTGAGCCGAACGTTTCCGATGTAAATCCCATCCACTCTGTGTTTTTCATCCCCTGGTCTTCGGCTATCTTCGGGACTCCTCCCTAATCACTGGACTCGTATTCCTCATCGCTGGTTTGGCTTCTCACAGACCACTCAGTTTCTGCACCCTGGCGGGAGTTTCTTAGCCCTTCTTTCTTGGAATAACAAGCATTGAAAATGCAATAGGCCTCGCCTTTTATTAAGTTAAAGCCATTTGCTTTGCTATATAATACCATTAGCAAAGCAAATGGCTTTAACTTAATAAAAGGCGAGGCCTATTGCTTGTTTCAGCTGAGCCTGAGGCCCTGGGCAGCTGCCCACACTGCCCATGCCTAGCGCTGGCCCTGGTGATATGACATCACAGCTCACAGGCCTGCGCTGCAGGAGGAATTGGACATGAGCTAAGGCAGCTTCCCTGGGTGATTCCTTTATTTTGCTGAACAATACACCCATCAAACAGGAAGTTGCTTGGTTTTTCTTAATCAAAAACCCATTTTTGTATGTTTTTCTATAGTTCAAAGTCAACGAGGTTTGTGTAGTGTAGTAAGTTTCCCCTCCCATTACAAGAGGCACATAGTGTAGCTGTTTGGGCGCTGTGCGGGGTAAGGTCTGTAGAGATCAGGCGAGCAACGCCTATGGGGCTCAAAGCGCTTCAGCCCTCACCCCTCCTAATCCCCCCAGCGTGTGTGTCAGCCCGAGCTGAGACAGCTTCCTGGGCACCCACACAGACAGTTTTTGAGCTGCTGTGGGCTGGCTGCTCTGGCGTCTGTCTTATCGCAGCCACACCCGAGTGCTTCACAGGTCTTTAAAAGACCATTTACTTGCTAACGAGGCCTGTTGTTAGAGCCCCTGCATCTCCACTCTGCCTATTGCTGGAAGAATTAGCCCCCCTCCCTGAAATCTTTAGTAGCCCCCCCCCCCCCTAAAATTTGGCTCCACTTTTGCATCTGGTAGAGATGTGCCTGGTGTCATGCTGGAAGAGTAGGGGGGCTTTGGGAGTGCTGTGGGGCTCCTAGTAATGTAGGAACCCTGTGAAAAAGAAGCGTGAGGTGGTTTTCGGGGTCCTCTTTTCACCATAGAACCTCGCCGCTGGAGGGCTCCAGATATCTGGACAACAGGGACATTTCACGTCCTTTGTCTACGAATTGGGGCCATTTTTTGCCCTATTTGGCCTACGGCCCAGGTCAAACAGGATGACTTTAGAAGCCACCCCAGAGTCATTGGATGATCACCCCACTACTTCAGAAGCCATCTTCATGTTATCAGACACGACTGAGCTCTTGAAGCCCTCGGCAGCCTGTAGAAACGAGGCCTGAGGATTTGAGGATGACGCCCTGATCACTTCACAAGGTGGGATTGTTTCTGAGGACGTGAGGATGAGTCCCTGATGACACAAGTTTGCTTGTGCATGTAAACAGGAACATCAGTAAATATATCAAATATTCATCAAAATGTTGCTCGAGTTAGAATTCCGAAGAGAAAATCAGATATCAAAGTCAGAATCGCCGGGTCTGGTGGCTCAGCGGACTCATGCGTCCACTGCAGGGGCCTGTGTTCGACCTCATCATAACAGGTTCAAATCCCAGCGGGTCCACTCAGCCTTTCAACACTCTGAGGTCAATAAAATGAGTACCATTGAGTTGGGGAACAATAAGCATCTCTTGTTCAGCACCAAGAGGCCCTTCTGAGTGAGTGTGTGCTTTACAAATGCACATGTTATGTCAGTAGTAATTTTGCAGGGCACTACATCAGGGGTCAGCACAGTGAAAGTAACTTTACATTGCAGTTTGTTCCATTGGGAGGGCTTTTATTTCGCATCCCAGAAGGTAAACCTTTTTTTAATTGTTTCCATATGTGTAGATTATTATTTTGCATATTAATTCCTCCTACTGCCTCGCACAAGGGTGTTTCTATATATACATAGGGCTATCGTGATTGTGTGAGATCACTCTGACCCACACGGTTTGGTTTTTAGGCACTGTAGCGTATTGATGAAAATCACAGAGAACTTAAAATAACACTGAGGTAGTGGCACTGGTAGTGATCCCGTGGTGGCTTAACACATTAAGCACAAATGAATCACGTAACTCGGGTGGACATGTATATATGGCACAGGTGTATGAAAAACATTACACTATAGTGACTACAGATTACAATCACGAATAAAATTGTTTGTATTTGTTTATATTCCCTTATATCTTTTAGGAAATCTACTGGATATCACTCCATATATTTAGGTGAGTGCAATAGGCCTAATTTTTTTGTGCATGGTATTGATTGCCAAACACAAGGCAGGGACTTTGAAATATATATAAAAAAATAAGATTAAGATATTTGAGCCCTGACGAAGGCCCCAGATCCGATAGGGCTAGTACCGAGGGCCGAAACATGTTGGCTTTAGTAAGTGGGTATATTTGAAAAAATTGTTTTCAAAAGAACCCCATTCCACATTTTTTTTAATATACCACGGGTACCCTATAAATAAAGCTTCGCATTGGGGTATACCTGTAGGTAATTTTTAACTTATCACATATCTGGTTCCCTGCTTAACCAGTTGGTACTTTATATAAGAACTCCCAGAACATCTTTGGTTGAGTCCGCCCAGGTAGTACCATCTTACCTGGGTGTGGAAAGACGCCCATGATGAAGCATTTCACTATTAGTGAGTGAGGCGTCTTCTCCAATATCTTGGATATTCCACCTGTTTGAGTGACTAATAGGACATACGGAGGGTCTAAGACCCATTTGATCAGATATTGGTCCAATCTTAAGCAAACAACAGTTGCCTTCAGTGACAATATAGTATTTGGGAGATTGCTCTTTTCTCTCTCTCTCTTCACTGAAACAAATGTTTCTATATATTCTCTACAAAAACAAAGGTTTCAGGGACGTTATATTTGGAAATTACCATTAAAAAAACCTTAGAAACTCACGAAAAAACCCAATGGTTACAGGAACGTTATAGTGAGGCTGACATTTCATTCAGACAAATCCAGAGAAATTCAGCAGTTATAGTTAGCTGAGCCATCTATCACTAGTGCCCCCGCAATGCACTGCTAATGACCCCACATATTACATCACTCATGACATGGTCAATGTGAGAAGTTGGCCTGGTATATGCTGTCCACTAGATATAGTGGGCACCTTGCACCAGTCCAAACAACCCCTTATTGATGATAGGTTAAAGACAACCTTTATTGAAAGCTATCCTAGTGGTAGCTATGGAGAACAGCCTTCAGGCTAAGTCTCGAAGGAATGTAAAGCAGGTTGGGGCGAGCCAAACCATATACTAAACTAGTAGTATAAGAACCATGACTTAACGAGACACAAGTCCTAGAGCCTGTAGAATCACTGGGACACCAAGGAACCACCCAAGGTAGTGACACAGGGGACCCACGGGGGCCGTGTGCAGTGTGAGAACACAGCCGGGAGCTCCCATTAGCTTCTATAGGGAAAGTCACGGTTAGATTTTTAAAGATTAGGGACACATAGAGATGAACTAGGACCAAACCCTTTTGGACTTAGACAGTTCCAGGGCTAGCACCCACGGGAGCACCGGAATACTCGTGTTACCTCACCCAGGGAAGCCGGGTGCAATGGTGTCAAATGGTGTCGGGTCGCGTTGTCGTTTTCAATGGCCGCTGGCGAAGAAGTGCTGCTGCCGGAAATATGTGAAGTGTCCGAAGAGATCCAAGCCTGGATCGAAGATGTGAAGAACATGAAAGCAGAGGGGACAGAGTCTGGGTCACTTGCCAGTGCCCAGGGGCACGATAGACGAATGCCCACCGATGTCGGGTGTTTCAGGGGAAGAAGGTGAAGCTTGACTCTTCAGCCACGAGGACCAGGAGGCAATGAGGACAACCAGGAGCTGGATTTGAGCTGTCTCACGAAGTATGTCAAGTGCTGCAGCATTGGTGCCCTGATTAGACACAACAAGTCTTGGCAACAGCAACCCAAGCAGAAAGGAGAAAGATGCTTCGGTGCGGACCAGCAAGGTCCGAGGGACTACACCAGTGAGGAGGGACACATCTGGAGCAACTAGGGAAGCCCAAAGAAAGTCTGAGTTACCTTCACAGGGAACCACCAGTTGACGGACCAGGGATCGTGAAGGGACCTCACAAAATGGCGGCCCACGGGTCACTCGGGGTGACTAGGCTGACAATCTTCGGTGGACTCTCTGCTCGGGATCTGGGCTACAAGTGAACCAATGCACAGCCATAGGAGTCGTCGAGAAGCTGATGCACTTGCAAATGTGCACGGTGTCCAGGGGTTCGGGTTCCATGGTACCCACGAGGACTACGGGTCTCAGCTTTGCAGGGGACCTGGTTCGGCCTCGGGGAACTCTGGAAATCCACCTCTGGTGTTGCAAAGTCTTCAGCGTCCGGCGGGAGCTTCAGAGATGCAGACAGGACAGATGCGTCTTTGGTGCCTGCCAAGCAGGGGAGTAACTCCTTTACTCCAAGGGAGATTCTTCAGTCATCTGGCGTTGAACAGATCGTCGAAGTTCCAGGATTCAGTTTCAGAGTTTCGTCCAGGGATATCTAAAGTTCTGGTTACAGAGGTTCCTTCTTTATACCCAAGGAAGGGGTTGGAATAACTCAGGGGACCCACCTATGGGAGGGTTTGGAAAGAGGGGTGGCTACACCCATTTTCTTTGTCCAGTTTCACGCCAGAGCAGGGGCTGGTAGCCCCTGAAACGGTTTGAGCTGGACTAGGCACAGGGACACCAAATGTGCCCCCAGTGCAGGACTTCAAAGCACTCTCAGAGTGCACCCACCCAGCCCCAATACACTAAAGCCTGTGAATAGATGAGACAATATGTCCCCAGCAATAAGATAAACAGCATTTCAAAGTACAGTCAATAATAAAGAATGGAATCAAAAAGGGAGTTTGAGATCGGAATCTCCTACGTGACCCTTGTGGACCCTGGTACTGACCCAGCGGTCCGCCTCCTCAGCAAGCATTCTAGGGTTAGTCAGCTTACTATCAATCAAGTGCTGGCGTAGCTCAGGAAAACAATTACTGGACAAGTGCTCCCATGCCATTAAATCAAGAAGCCCTTGAAAATCATCAACCTTACTACCTTTCACCCAACCATCCAGTGCTCTGCAAAAAAAAGTTACACACTCCACATACGTACTGTTTGGAATCTTTGTGCAACCCCTGAACCTTTGTCTATACAACTCAGGGGTCAACCCATACCTAGTCATCAAAGCTGCTTTCATATGGGGATAAGAATTATAATCATCTGAGGGCAAGTCTAGCAGTGTGTCCCGCCCCTCACTAAGGAACCGTCCCCACAACCCTGCCCCCCAATCCTTCTCAGGGACCCGGTGGGAAGACATGGCTACCTCATAGGCTTTGAACCACTTCCCTATGTCATCATTCTTAAAAAACTCTTTTACCACAACCTTTGGTATGTACACCCTTGATTCTGTCTGCACTGACGGTGTGCTGCCACCAGAGGGAGTAGACTCTAAACTTTTAGCTTTTAGATCTAATTCCCTCAACTTCATTTCATGCTCCATTTGGATTCTTCTCTCTTCCAGAGCCAGCTTTTTGCTTTCTAGCTCCAGTTGCCCACTCAATTTGAGCTTTGCCATCTCCATTTCATGCATCCTGGTTTCTTTCCTGTCCGCCAGCTCCTCTGGCGACAGGCCTCTGCCAAAACTATGGACGCTTTCTGCTGGTTCAACAACTACCACATCTCCAGGCGACCTTGACTCAATCCAGGCACTCAGCGCCTCGAGTAGGTCTGCTTTGACTTTACATCCAACATGAGGAACTTTGAATTTCTTGCAGAAGCCCTTCAGCTGGGCCTTGGTGTAGCTCTCTAGTCTCTCCTCTTCCCATTCTACTTCTTCGCTTTCAGAGACTACAGATGGCGCATTCTCAACAATGACTGAACCAGGTATGATTCCTCAAAAAATGGATATTTCTTGGCAAAAAAAAATCAAAAAGTATGTGGCTGCGTTATTGGTCTGAACTCACTAAGTGGCATTCACAAAATCACTGTATATGAATCACAAATGCAAATTCAGAATCCTCACCGCTGACCACCAATGTTAGAATTGGGAATCTCTGGTTGACACAGGTAGGTACTTGTGTTAAGCAGGGATCCTCTCTTCCAGTCAGGGTAAGGGGTTACACTCTAACAATAACCCCTGTTCACCCTCTAGGTATTTTGGCGCGAGCAGACAAGGCGTTATCTCAGGGCGCAATGGTTAAGCATTTGTGACCACACACAGTAATTCAATGATACCCCCACAAATGGACTCCACACTGGGTTTTATCAAAAATAAGTATCTTTATATATATCAGGCTTAGCACAAGACCAAAATAACGTTTACGGCCCACAATACTATTAGCACAAAGAAAAGGAAAGAGTTCTTGAGTTTAGCGTAATGTTAAAGTTCTGTGCGCGTCGTGCCTCTTCGTATGCTTCGTACGCGGTGGAAAAATGTTCCGGCACGGGTCTCACACACACTGCAGGTGCTTCAGGGGGAAGCGTACACCTTACGGTGCGAACGTACACAGTACCTTTATCTTGAGGAGTCGTCACGAACGATGCTTTAAAAATCAGCGCATTGTTCATCGCGTTGTCCTCCTGTCGCGGGGCATACTATGTTATGTTATTGTGATTTTATAGCGCGCACAGCTACTCCTAGGAGTATCCCGGCGCGAGCTAAGAGGACAGTGACACAAAGGAGATTAGAACAAGAATGTTTTGAGGTGCTTCCTGAACAGCATTGAGTCCTGAATAGCACGCATGGATAGCGGCAGTGCATTCCACAGCATGACAGCCTTAAAAGCAATTTTTTAAGTAAATAGTCGGGAAGGCCAATATATAGACCGTTGGCATAGTCAAGACGAGAGAGGATCAAAGCCCGGACCACTGTTTCCTTAGCTGGTCTTGGTAGCAAAGGTAAAAACGTTCGCAGAGATCTGAGAATACCGAAGCAGCAGCCTGTAAGTTTTTTAATCTGAGTCTGAAAGGACAACTGCTCGTCAAACCAGACCCCCAAGTTTTTGACTGGGAGACCCGTGCAGGCAGGAGAGGGATAGGCTGAGGGCCAGAGAGAGTCTCTAAAATGAGGAGGAAATTTTCCATAGAGTAAGATTTCCGTCTTATCCTCATTGCATTTCAATTGAGCGCCGGATAGCCAATGAAAGACTGCTGACAGACAGCCCTGTACTCTGGTAGTAGAGAAATCAGATTTACCCCATGTGAACAGGAGCTGAGTGTCGTCGGCATATGCAACAACCTTGGCCCCACATTCCTCTGCCAGTTGAACTAGGGGCGTGACATAAATATTAAAAAGCAGGGGACTCAGCGAGGATCCCTGGGGCACTCCAGTAGTCACAGGCTGAGGAGGAGACGCAAAAGGCGGGAGCCAGACCTGTTGAGACCGTAAAGAGAGAAAAGATTCCAGCCACTTCCAGGCCTGACCTGTAATGCCGATATCAGCTAGCCGAGAAAACAACATTGCATGCGGCACGGTGTCGAATGCAGCCGACAAATCCAGAAGGATAAGGGCTGCACTGCCACCCGAATCCAAACACTCACGGATAGCTTCCTAAACCTCAACTAAGGCAGACTCAGTGCTATGGGAGGCTCTAAAACCCGATTGAGCCGGATGGAGAAGCCTCGATTTCTCATCGAAATCAGTCAGCTGTCTGTTGACTACCTTTTCACAGATTTTTGCCAGGCAGGGGAGTAAAGAAATCGGGCGATAGTTGGCAGGGTTGCCGGTGTCAAGGGATGGTTTTTTTAACAACGGGATGATTTTAGCTTGTTTCCATTCCCGTGGAACAACAGCCTCAGTGAGGGACAAATTAACAAGTGAATTTACCTCCGAATTGACTGTCTCGGCAATGGAGGCCAAAAGCCTAGCCGGGCACGGATCTGACGGGGACCCTGACTTTAAAGATTGCAATAATTTCAGGGACTCGGAGAGGTCCACAGGAGAAAAGGTAGAAAATAACACAGTCGGAGTAGGACCTCCAGCTGGAGGCCCACTATTGCAGGCAAACGTCGCCTGAATGGACAAAATCTTAGCAGCAAAAAAGTCAGATAGCTTTCCGCACCAAGACGCAGAGACAGGGAGTTTGGTGGCCATAGCTTCAGGGGCCATGAAACTCTGAACGATTGAAAAGATGTCTTTAGAGTTGTTGCTGGTGGACTCAATCCGCTTAGTATAGTAAAGGCTTTTCGCCTGACGAATGGCCTGATAGTAAGTCTTCTGGGCATCTCTCAGCGCCTTCTTAGCTGTTGGGCAGAAGGCGGTACGCCAACTGCGTTCAAGCTTTTTGCAGTGCCGTTTAAGCAATTTCAAATTAGGAGAAAACCAAGGTTGCGAGGGAGAATCCCTATGGCGACGACGGCAAGACAGGGGAGAAAGACTGTCCACAGCTCGTCCAATCCAACCCAAGAAACATGCAAGGGCCCCTTTCAGGTCAGTCGGCAGAGTAACCCTAGAGTTATCTAGACAGAGCCGAAAAGCTATAGGATCAATTTTAGCAGTCGGGGGCAGGAATTGACCTGTTGGTCGACTGCCCCTTCACTCACCGACCATGCGAAACAAGAGAGGAAATGATCAGACCAAGAGACTGGAAGCGGGTTTTCAATAGAGATAGGGAAATTTGAGCTGATAGGGTCCAGGATGTGACCTCCACAATGGGTAGGAGAGCTGACCCATTGGGTAAGCTGAGCTAGATCAACCGCTTCTAAGAAGGCTTGAGTGTCATTCAAATCCCGTTGGTCAAGGTGAATATTAAAGTCTCCCAAAAAAAGGTATTGCGAGAAGCGCAGTGCGCGGGAAACAAGCACCTCTCCAAGACCACTGAGAAAAGGACCCGCGTAGCCAGGTGGCCTATAGACTAAGGTGCCGGCCAGTGTAGAATGGGCCGAAAAAACAATGGTGAAGTCAAGGAGTTCACTTTGGTCTAGCGAGATATTATTGCCCAAAGTCACCTCCCAGACATTTCTGTAGATAATGGCCACACCACCCCCCCTGCCACACAAGCGGTCCGCTCGGCAGATCGAATAGCCTGCTGAGATCGCCATCTGAACAATAGAATTGGAAGAATCATTCATCCAGGTCTCCGTGATAAACAGAAGATCGAAGTGTTGGTCCAGGATAAGATCAAAAATATCCTGGTAATGTTTTACCAATGACCGACTGTTAATCAGGCCAGCTTTAATAATTGGACGAGCTTTAGATCTCACCGCCCCACTGAGGCAAGGTTGTAACCCTCTTGGAGCATGGCTCAGATGGAATTTGCAGATGGTGCACGATAGAGGACAGCTACAACTCACATCCCAATTCAAGTTTGGATTGCAAAATTTGGGTCTAAGTGCCAGTAGATCATGGTGGCTGTATATCAGCGGGCCCCCCATAAGACAAGGGACACGGGCAGCATAACTGGCGCTGAACGCGATCGGGACGCGGACGGGCGCAGACGGATTTGCCTTAGGCGCGCCTGTGGCGCGCCCGCTGCGCGCGTCCCTGCGCGTCCGTCCGGCGCGCATCAAGTAGTCGTCCCGTGTGCGCGCGACTAGAGCGCCCCAGACCCAAGATGGCGGCTCTCAGCGGCACAGCGAGGGACCAGGAAGTGGTTAAACACGCAAATACACAGATTTAAAAATGTAAGTTAAAACCAGAATGATGAAAGGAGTGGTGATTAAAATGATTTTCAATTTTTAAAGTGCAAGTATGAGGACATTTTCGAACTCCAATTGTGCAAAATAGGCTATTCCGTGTGCAAAATAAGCGAAGCAAATCAGCAAAGAAACGCCTGACTAGCGTAAGGCGTGGTGTCAGCTAAGCCTCAGAGCGCTGCGCGACCGTCCGGCACGCATCAAATAGTCGTCCCGTGTGCGTGCGACTAGAGCGCCCCAGACCCAAGATGGCGGCTCTCAGCGGCACAGCGAGGGACCAGGAAGTGGTTAAACACGCAAATACACAGATTTAAAAACGTAAGTTAAAACCAGAATGATGAAAGGAGTGGTGATTAAAATGATTTTCAATTTTTAAAGTGCAAGTATGAGGACATTTTCAAACTCCAATTGTGCAAAATAGGCTATTCCGTGTGCAAAATAAGCGAAGCAAATCAGCAAAGAAACGCCTGACTAGCGTAAGGCGTGGTGTCAGCTAAGCCTCAGAGCGCTGCGCGACCGTCCGGCACGCATCAAATAGTCGTCCCGTGTGCGCGCGACTAGAGCGCCCCAGACCCAAGATGGTGGCTCTAAGCGGCACAGCGAGGGACCAGGAAGTGGTTAAATACGCAAATACACAGATTTAAAAACGTAAGTTAAAACCAGAATGATGAAAGGAGTGGTGATTAAAATGATTTTCAATTTTTAAAGTGCAAGTATGAGGACATTTTCAAACTCCAATTGTGCAAAATAGGCTATTCCGTGTGCAAAATAAGCGAAGCAAATCAGCAAATAAACGCCTGACTAGCGTAAGGCGTGGTGTCAGCTAAGCCTCAGAGCGCTGCGCGACCGTCCGGCACGCATCAAATAGTCGTCCCGTGTGCGCGCGACTAGAGTGCCCCAGACCCAAGATGGCGGCTCTCAGCGGCACAGCGAGGGACCAGGAAGTGGTTAAACACACAAATACACAGATTTAAAAACGTAAGTTAAAACCAGAATGATGAAAGGAGTGGTGATTAAAATGATTTTCAATTTTTAAAGTGCAAGTATGAGGACATTTTCGAACTCCAATTGTGCAAAATAGGCTATTCCGTGTGCAAAATAAGCGAAGCAAATCAGCAAAGAAACGCCTGACTAGCGTAAGGCGTGGTGTCAGCTAAGCCTCAGATACTACGGCACGTTGGGCCTTGGGTCGCGTTGCTCGAGGGGACGGTGCGGAGGTACGGTGCTCTTGAGTTTTGTAGCGGCGTACGCACCGTACCGTGAGATCAGCTCCCTTTTTTGAAGTCCGATGAGGAAGCAAACCATACGCTTTGCTTGGGGAAGACGTACACAGCTACTCTACGCACCGCAGCCTTTCCGAAGCAGGGTAAAGGAGCGTACGCTGAGTAGTACGGTTCGCAGGAACTGAAAGCAAGTACGGTGCGAAGTCCGTCCTTTACGTTGTGAGCTACGGCTCGCAGGGGCCTGTTAGTCGCTTTGCTCGGGCCGGACAGGTCCTTCCTTTGCGTTGCGAGCTACTGCTCGTTGGGGGCCTCTAGTCACGTTGTGAGGGTCGGACAGCGGGGTATAAGCTTTCGAGGGTACGCTTCGATCGTCGAGACGTACACAGCAGTTCGCTTCCGCGTTACGGGGTAAACGGCGGTTTTCCGGTGCTCTTTTCACGGCGGTGAAGTCCACTGGTCCTGGGACTTCGTTCAGGGGGCAAGCTCAAGCACAAGCCCTTGGAGACCTTAAACAGCACAAGTTGAAGCAAAGTTTATCAGCAATCTTTCCCCTCTCCTTCAGTAGCAAGGCAACCACTGCAGGCCAATCCCCCAGGTCAGGGACAGGACTCCTCCTACAGCTTTCCCAGTTCCTTCTCCTCAGGCAGAAGTTCGTCTTGTAGCAGGATCTGATTTCTTAGGAGCACGGCTCCTATACTTATACTGCATTTCTTTTGTTCTTGCAGGCCAGGGGGGCCCTTGCCTAGTTCGGTCCGGTTTCTGATCACTTTGTGGACATGATGCAGGCTTCTTCTTTCAGTGTGCAGGGCAGAGTCATCAGACGCTCCACAGGGGGTGGAGCCAGCATTGTGGTGGCAGAGCATAGCCCTATTCAGAGTCCAGGTGTACTCCTCCCACCCATCTATATGTCAATCTCTCTATTCACCACCAGGCTACCTAGCCCTGCCCCTCTGGGATTCCCCAGCCCTGTCATTCACACAAGCCAGACAGCAGATACACATCAGCGCAGAGGCGGGCTGAAATGGTTAGGCAAGCAAAGGCCATCTTTCTAAAAGTGGCGTTTGCAAACACAGAACATTAAAATAAACCTTGCTAACAGATGTATTTTATTATTCTGAGTTCAGGCATACTAAACTCGATTTTCTACCATGTTCCCTGGGTCTGTTAGGATCATAGGATGTAACAATTCCAACAGCCCATTCTGGCCTATGAGAACAGGTAGCCTTACAATAGTGAAAAACGAAAATGGCTGTAATTCACTATTAGGACATGCCACACACATCAGGACTTGTCCTACCTTATGCTTACAATGCACCCTGCCCTTGGGCCTACCATAGGGGTGACTAACATGAAGTTAAGGGAAGGTTTAGGGACTGGCAAGTGGGTGCACTTGCCAGTCAGCAGGACAGTACCAGACTGCACGCAGATTCTGCAGTGGCAGACCTTAGACACATTTTACCAGGCCGATTCTGTGGGTGGCACAACCGGTGCTGCAATCCCACCAGCAGCATTTGTATTCACAAGACCTGGGCACTCCTGGTGCACTTTACTGGGGTCTGACAGTAAACCAAATAAGCCAATCATGGAATCCAACCAACATATACATTTTAAATAGGGAGCACTTGCACTGTGGCACTGGTTGGTAGTGGCACAGTGCTCTGAGCAGCTAACACCAGCAAAACATGTGTGGCACAGTGACAAAGTGCCAGGTCTAACAGGCATATTTCAGGATTCTTTGTCTGTATGAGTATGACGCAATATTGCTGCTGACAAAGAGATGATAGGATCATGTGGCTGGTAGCAAGCGGAAGTTAGTTATACTACTAGTGAGAATTCATGAGTGTAGCATTATATGACTCAGTGTTTGTGTTTGTCTAATCTTTCTTTTACAGGTTCTACTCCCCTCTTTTCCCTTCCTTCCCTTCCCTCGCTTGATCACCCTAAACTTACCGTGCCATTAGTGCAGGAGTTGGGGATGTCAAGAGGTGGATACCCTATAGCATCGCCCGAATCCTGAGGAGTGTTGGACCTGGGACAGAACTTAACAGAATTACGCACCCACGTATTAAGACTCCTCCCGGTTCGGGGGTGCTGTATGGAAGCAGTATGGACAAGGTCTTGCAAGCACTAGCAGCGGTTCAACAGGAATTGGCGGCCTCTAGGGCAGAAACAGCAGCGTTACGAGAGAAGGTAGATAGGCTGTCTAGAAACCCCTTTAACGCAAGCGCAGGGTCTCCTCCCATCCAGGTCACCATGCCCCCCCCATTCCGTTAGCCAACCCTGAAAGATACTCTGGGGACCCCCAGAAGATCCACGTGTTCTTGACGCAAATATTGATGCATTTTTCTTGCAGGCCATCCTCATTTCCGAGTAATCACTCTAGGGTGGCGTTTGCCATCTCCTACTTGGTGGGCGACGCCGGCAATTGGGCGGTGCCGCTGGTAAGGAACACTGACCCTGTCTTGTCCAATTGGGACGAGTTTAGGATCGCCCTAGAAGGGGTATTTGATAGGCGCACTACCACATTCAGCGCGGACAGGGAGCTGTTAGAGCTAAAACAAGGGAGAAATGAATTGGTGACATATTTGACCTCGTTCAATCGGTTGGTGGCTGAGGCCGCATGGCCAGAAGAGAAACGGATGTCTCTCTTCTACCAGGGCTTATGCGATGAGCTAAAGGACGTCATAGCCAGAATAGACCCCGTAAGTGCAATGACCTGGTCAGTCTGGCCTTACGGCTAGATGGGCACATCGCAGATAGAGGCGGTGAGAGGTTCAGAGGCGAGAGAGTCAGGAAGGAGACAGCCGGTAGCGAAGCGGCCCCGGAGCCCATGGAGGTGGGTGCCATTCGTGCTCCTCTGTCGCATTTGGAACGGGAGAGCAGGAGAACACAGGGGCTTTGTATGTATTGCGGAAAAAAGGGACATTACGTCCGTGAATGCCCCGCCCGATCCGAAAGACCAGGGGGGAACAACCGGAACAGAAAGTCCATAGCCACCGTCACGAGCCCTGAAGTGCACAGCGTATCGCTGGTTGCTCCCGAGACTAAGGAAGACAAACATTGGAGAATCCATTCTCTAGCTACTACCCGACAGGGAGACACCGAAACACACATAGAGATGGTAATGTGGTTAGATAATGGCCATCAACCGTATCAGGTTAAGGCCATGTTGGATTCGGGGGCCACAGGAAACTTCATAAACAGTGGGTTGGTGGAACAGCTAGCCATAAGGAAAGTAGTTTGAGAGATCCCCGAAGAGGTGTTGGCTGTTGATGGAAAACCACTTACCTCAGGGGCTACTTATCGAACAAACAGAGAACCTCAGACTGACAATCAGAATAGGAGAAGAGCGACACATAGAAACTGTGGCACTGAACATCATAGAGGCCCCACAGTACGAGGTTATACTGGGAATGCCTTGGTTTAGCCTTCACAACCCAACTATAGATTGGAGAGAGAAGACAGTGCTATTCCTGTCCAAGGAGTACCAGGAACACCTTGTTCCCGGGTGGGGCTCTTGTGCGGCGGCTTTAGCCAGTCCGTTCGTAGCGGCTACTGCAGCGGAAAAGGAGGTATGTCTGCCTAGAGAATACTCCCCCCTTGCAGATGTATTCAGCAAATCCCAGGCTGAAGTGCTTCTGCCCCATCGGTCCTACGACTGCCAGATAGACCTGGTGGAGGGAGCCATCATACCTACGTGTAGGATCTACGCGGTCTCCGAACCAGAGACGAAATATCTTAGAGAATAGCTGGACCATTTCCTGGAAATCGGGTTTATTCGACCTTCCCGTTCTCCTGCTGCGTCCCCTTTGTTTTTTATTGCTAAAGCCAGTGGGGAATTGAGAACCTGCTGTGATTACCGCATGCTGAACAAGAACACCATTCGCAACCGGTATCCACTGCCCCTCATCTCCGTATTATTGGATCAAGTGCGCGAGGCGAAGGTATATACGTGGCTAGACCTTAGAGGCGCATATCATTTAGTGCGCATCCGCAAAGGGGACGAGTGGAAGACGGCATTTAAGACCCGTTATGGTCTCTTTGAGTATCTGGTAATGCCGTTCGGGTTGTACAACGCCCCGGCGGCATGCCAGTACTTCTTGAATGACGTACTGAAGGAGTATGTAGACAGGACAGTCGTAGTCTACATAGACAATATATTGATTTATTCAGATTCCGGGAGCAGCCACACGGAACATGTTAAACAGGTGTTACGGGTTTTGAGAAAGCACCGATTGTTCTGCAAACTGAGTAAGTGCGAGTTTGGTGTGTCTGAGGTTGAGTTCTTGGGGGTAACTCTCCGTCCTGAAGGTCTGAGTATGGCAGAGCGAAAGATACAAGCTGTGCAGGAGTGGCCGGTTCCACGCAACGGTAGGGAAGTGCAGTGCTTCCTGGGCTTCGCCAATTATTACCGGCGCTTCATACAAGGGTTCTCGCAAAAGGCCCTCCCGATCACCAGGCTTCTCAGAAAGGGCGTGCTTTTCGAATGGACCCCAGACGCAGAAACAGCCTTTGGGTATTCAAAAAAGGCTTTCTCCTCAGCGCCTGTGTTGCGACACCCACAGCTCGACACCCCTTTCATAGTAGAAGCGGACGCTTCTAATGAGGCCATTGGGGCCATCTTGTCGCAACGAGACAAAGACACGGGGCGGCTACATCCAGTGGCTTACCTCTCCAGGAAGCTTCTCCCAGCCGAACGGAACTATAACATCGCTGAAAAAGAACTGCTGTCCATCAAGAAGGCGTTCCAGGAGTGGCATCCCTATTTGTGGGGAGCTAGGTTTCCGGTCACGGTATACTCCGACCATCGGAACTTACAGTACCTCAGAACAACCAGACGCCTCTCCCCCAGACAGTTGAGGTGGATGCTCTTCTTTGAAGAATACAATTTTATCATCACCTTCAGACCAGGAGCAGACAATCGGAAGGCGGATTCTCTGTCCAGGTTGCTGACCAAAGAAGGGGATGCAGAGGTCCCGGAAGAGGCTATTATACCTTCCGCCAAGGTTATCTGCGTGCTCAAGGCCGAGGACTACCTAGATAACATACGAAAAAACAGGAACCCAGAAGCATGGAACAGGTGGGCAGAACAAAAACCCGAGAGGCAACTACGGCAGGGGCTACCCTTTCAGCACCATCGTCTGTTTGTACCTACAAAGTCCCTTCGGAAAAAGGCTTTTGCTTGGTGTCACGAATCTCCATTAGCAGGACCCCCCGGCATGCAAAAGACAACCCTCCTGGAACAAAGATACTTTTGGTGGGCCTCACTGGTCACGGACGTAAAGGAATGGGTCGCCCGATGTGAGGACTGCGCAAGGGGCAAAACAGACACGTCAAAGAAAAGAGGAAAGCTCCTTCCACTGCCCACGCCCCAGTCGCCGTGGCAGAACATTAGCTTGGATTTTATCACAGGACTCCCGGTGGATCAAGGGTGTTCCGCCATCCTCGTGGTGGTAGACAGCCTAACAAAAATGGGACACTTCATTCCATGTAAGAATCTGCCTACGGCTGGCCAAACGGCACAACTGTTGCTACAACACGTGGTGCGGATTCATGGCATCCCTCAAGTTATAGTTTCGGACAGGGGCCCCCAATTCATAGTAAGCTTCTGGAAGGGGTGGTGTCGTTCCCTGCACATAGAGTCTGCGGTATCCACGAGTTTTCACCCCCAGACGGATGGACAAACGGAAAGGCTAAACCAAACTGTGAAAAAATACCTGAGATGCTACGCGGAAGAGGCCCAGGAATCCTGGGTTTCCTTGCTATGGATGGCCGAACTGGCATACAACAACGCGACGCACAGCTCCATAGGCGTCTCTCCCTTTCCCGCCAATTACGGCCTCAGTGCCCGGATTCTACCGATCACCCTACCCAGGAGGACGTGCCATCAGCCTTCAGTTCAAGCACACTTGCGGTTGCTATGCAAGGGACACGCACACGTGAGGAAACATTTGATAAAGGCGAAACTAACGTACAAAGATGGGCAGATCGACACCGAGTAGAGGGGCCACAGTACAAGGAGGGGGACCGGGTGTGGTTGTCCACAAAGAACATACACTTCAAACTGCGTAGTGTGTTCCATCCCAGAAATATAGGCCCCAACCAAGTGGTGAAGAGGATCAATCCAGTGGCTTACAAACTACGGCTTCCGGGATCTCTTCGGATACACCCCGTCTTCCACTGCAGTCTTTTGAAACCGGCCATGGGGGGGTTCAGAAAACCACCACCGGCCGTCTCGTCGGAGGTGGGGCAGGAGTATGATGTGAGACGCATAGTGGACTCCAAGTATAGGGGTGGAAACCTATGGTACCTGGTCTCGCGGAAGGGATACACCGCGGAACCCAGTGGCAACGTGCACGCCCCGGCCAGGGTTAGTGCCTTCTATCGCCGGCACCCTGACAAGCCTGGTTTTAGGAGGCGCTGGACAGGGGGACCTACTGTCAGGAAGCAGGTGTCGCGCGCCTGCATTGCCTACAACCCCCAGAATGCCCGAGGACCGGGGGGAGGAGCCACGCACACAAAAGAGACGCAACGCGCACAGGACGCTGTGCGTAATTACCGTGTTCGAGTCCGTCTTTGACCCCGATCGGAAGAGGTGCATCCAGTGATTGGAGTTCCCGTATCCGAGCGGAAACCGTGATCCGACGGTCTCATTGCGGACCTTGCCTTCGGCTCCGCAATTCTACAAAGCAGCCGGGCTGTTGTCTCCATCAGAAGGCCGAGAACCATTCGGATTGCACCCTCGCTGGAGGCCAGTTAAGTGTACCTCTCCCGGAAGAAGTGCGGTCAGCCCCCATACCGCTGTTCCGGATCCGACCCCCAGGAGGACTCAGTCCTTCGCTTGTATCCCGTAGTACTGGTTCAACGGACTCCGAGAACGGAGCGCTGTTGCCGTTAGATATTCCGTGGGTGAGCCCGACTGTAAACTCACCCTTCAGATACTGCACGAGCATGATTGGGTGTTCACTGTTTGTTCTTTGTTTTGTTTGCCTCAATCTTCGAGCGGTGAAGTAACCGCGGTGGAAAGACTACGAATTAAGGTGGCAAAGGGGATCGCCAGGCCATGACACTAAACACCGAGTGAGATCAAGCAACGCGGTGTTGTATTGGTCTTAGAGGCTAGTGAATCCTTCCCTCGTGCAGTCCAGAGACAATTGAGACCCTCCAATTGAGGGACTAGTACTGAGAGCATCCCACACCTTCGATCATACTAGCAGGTCCTTTCAAGGAGTCAGAGAAAGGGGTGGGGGGCGTCTTCCTGCACCTGCTCTGAAATTGTGCCAAGTATGAATGTTAAGTGCAGGGGCTTATTTCAGGATTCTTTGTCTGTATGAGTATGGCGCAATATTGCTGCTGACAAAGAGATGATAGGATCATGTGGCTGGTAGCAAGCGGAAGTTAGTTATACTACTAGTGAGAATTCATGAGTGTAGCATTATATTACTCAGTGTTTGTTTGTGTTTGTCTAATCTTTCTTTTACAGGTTCTACTCCCCGCTGTTCCCTTCATTCCCTTCCTTCGCTTGATCGCCCTAAACCTTCCGTGCCATTAGTGCAGGAGTTGGGGATGTCAAGAGGTGGATACCCTATAGCATCGCTCGAATCCTGAGGAGTGTTGGGCCTGGGACGTAACGTAACATACAGTGAGGAGTTTATCTCTACCTTTGTCTGCAAAGGAGAGCCATAAGATTGCTGCCCACTGACCTTGAGGGACCTTCTGTACTTTACAGGCCCTCTCCAAGACAGTTATCCATTTGTGTATGTCATCCCCACTCTGGAAGGGAGGGACAATCTTACTTAGGTTTCTATGGTCATAAGACCTCTCCCTGTCTCTAGGGAAATTGCTGCCACCAAGGGACTCTAGTCCCTCGTTTTTACTAGCTCTGTAGAGCTCTAGGGCTTCCCTATCTAAGGCCATCTGCTGCTTTCTGAGGTTGAACTTGTCTTGCTCATACTTCAGCAGTCTCTCTCTCCTCTCCTGGGAGGATTCCCTCCCTCTATGAGCAGACACAGAGGTCCCTACAGATGAGGTAGACTGGATATATCTCCTTGAGTGAGATCTATCCCTTCTAGCCCTGTGTTCAACTCTTCCTGGAGGAATAAAGGAGGGGACATTATTGTCATCCTCCTCATCCTCATCCAGGGGAGTTGGGTCGACCAGATCCTGATCATTGTCATCAGTCTGGTCAGCATTAGAGGTAGGGTCAGGGGAAGTGCTACCCCTAGGCCCCCCCTCACCTGCTGCCCCACCCACACTGCCTACCCCATCAGGCCCACTAGGCCCTGAGATATCATCCAGCTTAAGTATCTTTATGAGATGCTGGGTGGATGGGCTTTTGCCTGTCTTCAGCTTCCTAATGGAACATAAGGCCCTAAGCTGTGCAAAGGAGAGATCCTCATACTTATAGGGAAGGAGCTCACTGGTTCCTGGCTGATTAGACATTACTTATGTGGTGTGGTGTATTGCACTACCTACACTAGTGTGGCCTACTAAACTCTCTTGAGTTGTAGAAAGGGTGTGCTATCCCTTAACACACAACTATAAGTTCAGTAGAACTTACTGTATACTAAACCTGATATTATATGTACCTAAGGTACCTTTAGTGGTTTTCAGTTGATCAATTCAATTGAGAATATCTGGTAAAACAATAGCAAGCTGGAATCCCACACGCTGCACACCATTGTGAGAAGGTGGCCTGATATATGCTGTCCACTAGTTCTAGTTGGCACCTTGTATCAGTCCAAACAACCTCTTATGGTGATAGGTTAAAGACAACCTTTATTGAAAGCTATCCTAGTGGTAGCTATGGAGAGCAGCCTTCAGGCTAAGTCTTGAAGGAATATAAAGCAGCTTGTTTTACCAGTCTATAATCTCTTGAATGATCAAATGAAAGGACAACCACACCAGGTATATATTTAAAATATATGTATTTAAGATCAGACACACCCCTCTTATGAGACTGGATTTCAAAGTACTTTGGTTACAAGTTAGTTATCAACAATATTAGCACAAATATATGTTTGGGCCCTAGGGGCGTACCAAACCATATACTAAAAAAGTGGTATAAGAACAACGACTGAACTAAACACAGGGCCTAGAGCCTGTAGAATCGCTGGGACCCCAAGGAACCACCCAAGGTACTGACACAGGGGACCCACGGGGGCCGTGTGCAGTGTGTAAACAAAACCGTGGCTTCCCATTGGCTTCTATGGGCAATGTCGCGGTTGGAAATTTAAAGATAAAGAGACAATTAGAATCGAGTCAGGACCAAACCCTTTTGGACTTAAGCAGTTCTAGGGCAAGCACCCACGGGAGCACCAAAGTACTCGTGTTACCTCACCCAGGGAAGCCGGGTGCATAGGTGTCTTTTGGTGTTGGGTCGCGTTGTCGATTTCAATGGAAGCTGGCGAAGAAGTGCTGCTGCCGTGAAGAGGAGAAGTGTCCAAAGAGATCCAAGCCTGGATCTAGGATGTAAGGAAACTGAAAGCAGAGGGGACAGAGTCTGGGTCACTTGCCAGTGACCGAGGGGAGGATGGACCAATGCCCACAGATGTCAGGTGCTTCAGGTAAGTTGACGGGTTCCTTGACTCTTCAGCCACGAGGTCCAGGAGGAGTTGACGAAGTCCACGATCCGGATTCGAGCTGTCCCAGAAAGTTTGTCGAGTGCTGCTGTGTCGGCGACCAGAATGGACCCAACAAGCCTTGGCAACGGCAAGTCTCATAGAAAGAGAAGAAGGACGTCGGTGCAGACCAGCAAGGTCTGAGGGACTCACCCAGTGACGGTAAGTTGGGGCATTTCTGGAGCAACCAGGAAAGCCCAAGCAGGAGTGGAGTTGCCTTCGTGTCAACAGGCTATCAATCGTGAAGGCGCCTCGAGCGGTCGCACTGGAAACCGGCCCACGGGTCACTCGTGGAGTGGATGCCAGAGATCTTTGGTGCAGTCATTGCTCAAGGCTGGGGCTACTCGTAGCCCAAAGCAGAACTTCAGGTAAACACAAGAAGTTGATATGCCAGCAATAGTAAGCGGTATCCAGGGGTCACGGTTCCTCGTCACCCACGATAGCCACAGGCCTCAGCTTTGCTGTGGTCTCAGGGTAGCCTCGGGGAAGTCAGGAAATCTACCTCTGGTGATGCAGAGACTTCGGCGTCCGGCGGGAGCTTCGGAATTGCAGACTGGACAGTTGCTTCTTTGGTGCCTGCCAAGCAGGGGAGTCTCTCCTTGACCCCAAGGGAGATTTCTTCAGTCTTCTAGTCAGGATAGAAAGTCGAAGGTCCAGGATATATATTGCAAACTTTTGTCCAGGGTGATCTAAAGTCACAAGGACTGGGTTCCCATACTTATACTAAGTTAGGGGGTTGGACATACTCTAGGGACCCACCTATGGGAGGGTTTGGAAAGAGGGGTGGTTACACCCATTTCCTTTGTCCAGTTTCATGCCAGAGCAGGGGCAGGTAGCCCCTGCAACCAGTTTGAACTGGACTATGCACAGGGACACCAAGTGTGCCCCCAGTGCAGGAATTCAAAGCACCAGAAAGTGCTCCCGCCCAGCCCCAATACACATCTGCTTGTCTAGGGTGGTGGTTACATCTGACAGGGACAGGAAACCTATTGTCCAGGCCTCCCCTGCCGGAGTTTCGGTCAGCAGCAGGAGGCCAGACCCGTGTCTGTGGCAGAGGCATCCATTTTGTGATGCCAGGGCTCAAGAAAGTCCTACCGGGTTAGCAGAGTGTGAACATGTCTCTCCCTCTAGAAGGGTGGAATGCTAGCCCCACTGCCAGAACTGGTGGAGGGTAGAATTCCAAAGTGTTTGCCACCAAACACGACATGTTTCCGTTCAGCTATCCCAAAGTTAGCATTTACCGCGAGATTATAATGCACTTAAGAGCATATGGTCAGGCTGCACCACAAACAGCATCCGAGGAGATACTCCGAATGCTGCAGAGGGGCCCTGCTCGTGCAGGGGCACCCTCTCACATAAAAACCAAGCCCTCTGCCTTCAGGATTATTAAGGCCTGCCATAGGAGTGACGTATAGGTTTTATATGTGTGTGCAATGGTAGTGATATAGGTAGCCTATTCCACTGTAAGGGGCGCAAGCACACCCTTACCCAGGCTGCAGTAGCAGACCTGTGGTGCCATTTTGGAGTGCTTCCCAGGGGTGGCATAATGCATGCTTCAGCCCCTGGTAGGCCTCTGAGGTACCTATGCCCTAGGTACATAGTATACCATATACTAGGGGCTTATAAGGCACTCCATCATCCAATTAGATATGTACATAATGTACATGCAAACCATTTTAGAGAGGAAGCAGATAGGCTGTGGTCCTGCTTAGCAGGGCCACAGCCAGACTAAGGTCGAAAAACAGTGAAACACCAGCAAAAAGTGGGGGTACCCAAGGGAAGCAGATCCTACTCTCCTACATGCAAACAACAAGGAGCTGCAGAGGGAAAAGACCACAAGTCGCCCTCCTCTCAATCAATAATCCTACACAATAGACTGGGTCTATGAAGGTATCACCACCATGTATCAGAATAAGCTGAGGTCCAAATGCCTATATCTTTCGGTATTTTGAACTCCCCTCCTTTCTTAACTTGAGGTAGTCACCGACAGCCTTTCACCTTCAGTTTTAAGAAAAACCTACAAAGTTTTTTTACTTATGGCAATCCCCACTTATAATTCTCTTAGCAAAAATACAAGAAGAGAATATCAAGTCCCAACTCAAATACACCAAGTGTTTTGAATTTTTGAAACAAATTTTTGAAAGAAATGTGAAAAGACAAGATGACACCTCACATGCGCACCACCAATTGAGCCTGCTGATTGGTACTCACCAGCTATGCCCACTTTTATCATCATTGGTTGTCATCTTGCTTGTAAAAAATATACATAAAGTGTCCACACAATTAAACCCAAATTGTGATAATAAGTGGTGAAACAATCACATACTAAGATGCGACTGAAATGTGAAAATAAACTTGAAAGAGATGCACTTTTCACAGAACCAATTTTATTCTTCCATATGTGTTCACCTAATTCAAATTTTTTTTTAAAAAAGGTTGCTTAATATGCATACCATTGTATTATGCCGACATGTTTCATCGCCATGAAAAATTTGTGGCGATTTCTTCAGGGCAAACACAGTCGCTTGGCACCAGTCGGGGACACTTCTTAATATTTAATCCGGGGACTGCCAAAAGTAAAAGACAAAACACACACAATTCTTGCTAAATAACCAATTCTAGATAAATGGTCATTTTCTCTGAATCTCTAACACAAACATATTGTTTACCCTTATTGAGCCACACTTCCTCGTACCAGCTCGTTTCTACAGGTCACAACTCGAGCTCCATATGTGAGTCCTCGCAATGGATTCGCATTCAGTTGTAATGCAAATCTAGGAATAACAGAGTATCTCATTAGACCCTGCACACCCCTGTTCAATCCTATACCTAACCCTCACCGAACATAGTTCTGACTGAGGTGACTGGGAACTTCACACATTGCCTTGATTATTTATTGCAATTCACCCGTTGCTCTCTGCCATTTTTTCACTTGCTTATAGTGGTTAACCTTGTCTTTTACAGGAACTTCTCAACAGCATTCTCAATGACCAGGTGTCTTTTTCTCCACCTATTCCCATCCAATTCAAAATAAATCTTACTCCATGCAGCACTCTACGCGCTAGATATCGGAGTCATGGGACCCGGGAGCTAGAATACACTTCCTTCCCACTCAGCGCACTACGCATCAGGATCGTAGTCACCGATAATGGAAAAAACTTACTTTTCCTTCACCCATGTCGAACAATTCTCGTGTAATACCTATAATCAAAATGCGAGCTTTTAGGCAATACTAATGCGATATCACGCAAACCTCTTTGCAGCCATTCATTCTTACCACCCCGGGCCTCACGGAGCTTCTTGTCTCCACCGGTTAGACTTGACCGGCATCCGCCTCTATTTTTAAGCTCTCGCGGGAAAACCCCCAGCGTCACATTGCTGTAACTATGAGCGCCATTTTAGAATGGGATGATTTCAACCGGATTACTACTATGAAAAACTCCTTTTCAGATACCAGTACTTATCCCCTTCTAAAATCATTTTCAAGGGGCCAGCGTTTTTCTCCTTTCGATCTTCGTTCATAGTTTCAATTTAATTTTTCAATTTCATTTTTCTCGTTTAGCCGGTGACTGCTGATATTTACATATTTCACCCGTTATCTTGTATATATCGCCTTGCTCTATCAATGGGCTCTATTTTACAAATGGGACCATTCCTGCTTGAATGTTACTTTTTGTTATTTTTCGATGTTATTTTTCTTTTTCGATGATATTTGGGCCACTCCAGAGCCAGCTTCTTGGGCTAAGTCAACTTGCTATCCATTAAGTGCTGGCGCAGCTCTGCAAGAACATAGACTAGACAAGTGCTCCCACACAATCAAATTGTTTATCCCCTGAAAATCTGTTACATTGCTGCCCTTCACCCAACCATCCAGTGCCCTGTAGAAAGAATCCAGACATTGCAACCATGTCTGGGGATCGGTTTTCTTACTAGACCTAAACTGATCCCGGGATTTATCAGGAGTGAGAGCATGCCTAGTGAGAAGGGCCTCCTTCATGTCAGTGTAGTTGAGGTTACCCAAAGCCAGCAAAGTGTCCATTCCATCTTCTGAGAAATGAGGCCACAATCCTGCCCCCAGAGCTTTTCAGGGATCCCATTCATGTGTGTAGCTGCCTCAAAGTTCAGAAACCACCTTTGTATGTCATCACCCTTTTTAAATTCCTTGCCTACATTCTTGGGAATGTGCACAATCCTGTCTGAGTGCACTGAGGAATTGCTGTCACCATCCGTGCTTGGATTTACTCTTTAACTCCAGCTCCTTGAGCCCACGCTCATGGTCTAAAACTATCTTCAGTGATTCCATTTTGATCCTCTCAAGCTCTATCTGATGCCTCCTAGCTTCCCTTCTGTCCTCCAGCTCCTCTGGGGACAAGCCACTGCCTGGCCTGGAGGAACACCCCCTCTCCTTACAGCACATCTACTCTAGGAATAGGCTCCCCCGCCTCCCCACTAACATCTCCAGACTGCCCACTGGCGAGTCTGACTGCTACCCAGGTCCTTAGTGCCTTTTGTAGCTCCTCCTTCCTGGTGAGGCCTCTGACGTTGTAGGTTTCCAACCTTTCCTCCTCAAAGGCCACTTCTAGGGATGCAATTGATGATGCTGCTCTGCCAGGCATGTTGCAGTAGAAAGTTCAAGTTCCAAAATGATGGGTTCACAAAAATAGATCAAACAAAACAGTATGTGACACGTAATGGTCTGCGATACGGTAGTAGTGCACAGCAATCACTGTAGGTCAAGTGCACACGCAAGTCATATTCTCACAGCTGACAACCAATGTTAGAAATGGGGGCCTCTAGTTGGCAAGGGTTTACACCTTTATCCAAATAGGGGGCCTTACTTGTAATCAGGATAAGGGGAATATACTCCTAAAATAGCCCCTGCTCACCCCCTTGATAGCTTGGCACTAGCAGTCAGGCTTATGTCAGAGGCAGTGTGTAAAGCATTTGCACATAACCAACAGTGATACAGTGAAAACACTACAAAAGGACAACACATCAGTTTTAGAAAATTAACCAATATTTATCTGTGCAAACAAGACCAAAACATTAACTCGTTCCGTGCTCATGACGGAACCACGCCGTCATGAGCCACGGTTGCCGTGTGCTCATGACGGAGTGGTTCCGTCATGCTGCGGCCGTTGGCGGCCACGCCGCCCACGCGGCGCTAATTCCCCGCCTGTGCGGGCGATTAGCGCCGTGGGCGGAGTCATGACGGAACCACTCCGTCATGAGCACAGCCCAACCGTGGCTCATGTCGGAGTGGCTCCGTCATGAGCACCGCGCCACCGCGCTGCCCCCCCCGCACCCCCGAGCGCTGCGGCGGAATTTCCGCCGCAGCGAAGGGGTTAAAAGATCAACATACAGTAATCAAAATAGGCACTTTGCAAGTATGACTTTAATAAGGCAGTTGCTTGAAGTTTGTAGCTCTGTCTGGTGCTACCGCGGTGCTGATAACAACAGAATCCAACAGTTCCGGCAGACCGCTCCAGTGTGGACCGGCGTTAGTGTCAGCAGACTCGTAAACATTACCTTTGGTTCCAGCCAACCGCGTCGGTGCGGGCCGGGTCTGGCAACCGTTGCGGTGTGAAGCATAGCTGTGCAGAGTACGGTGCCCTAAAGTCACGGTGGAGGCAGCGGCTTAGTGAAGGTCGTCGGTCAGCATTGGTGAGACCAGGGCTGCGGTGCGGAGTGTGGTGGTGCTCGTGGCTGAGCTGACAGGTCACGGTGCAAACAACAGTGCCCGTTGATTAGAGCTTCGGTCGGCCCAGACTGCGGTGTGGGACGGGCGGCGCGTCGTGTAACTTGCGAGCGGTGCCCCCAAACCACAGTGCAGTCAGGGGTGTCACGGTCAGCAGGCAGTGACATCGTCGGTGAGACCAGGGTGGCAGAATGAAGTAAGGCGGTGCGGAGTGTGGTGCCCACAGGTCGTGGCGCAAGCAGCAGCCCGTGGTGGCAGCGGTCGTCATTGTCGGTGAGACCAGGGTTGTGGTGGGAAGTGCAGCAGTGCTCGCTGCAGTACCTTCAGGACATGGAGTCCGCAGCGGTGTGGGTAACAGTGTCGGCAGCTTTCCCCCTCTGTGGCAACTGAAACCGCAGTTCCAGAGGCAATACTCAGAAGTAGGTGAAGTCTTAGCTGTCCCTGAGACTTTGTGAACAGGAGGCAAGCTCTATTTCAAGCCCTTGGAGATACTCACTGCCCAAGGCAGACGCAGCAACTGCAGGCCAACCCAACAAGGCAACAACACAGCAAAGCGGCGGCACCCCTCCTGGCAGCTCTTCCAGCTCTTCTTCTTGGCAGGTCCCTTGATTTCAGTGAGTTTTAACGGTCTGGGCCCTAATATTTATACTGCATTTCTCTTCGTTCTCTCAGGCAGAGAGTGTCTGTGCTTAGTCCGAACCAGTTTGGTCCTCAATGGCCTAGCTTCTCGGCAGGAGGTGGAGACAGCATTGTCCAACGCAGCCCAAGAGCATTCAGGTGCAAGGTAATCTCCTCCCACTACTCTAAATGCAGCCCAGATCTATTCAGCCCAGACCGACTCATCCAGGAAACGCAGGACACACCTCCACCCCCCCAGTGGCTGTCTGAAGAGAATGCACGTCCTCAGCCCCTGTCACTCCAAAGTCAGTCGATGCACAAACCCAGCAAAGGCACACAGGATGGCTAAGCAAGAAAATACCTACTTTCTAAAAATGGTATTATCAAACACAGAACATAAAAATTATCTTTACTAAAAGATGCATTTCTACATTCTGAGTTCAGACATACTAAACTCCATTTCTCTGTCTTGTCCCAATGGGAAGTATTCCCCATTCTATCCTTTGGGAAAGATAGCCTTTCAACAGTGAAGAACGAGTTACACTGTAGTTCACTATCAGGAGATGTCAAACATACCATGACATTTCCTACCTTTCACATACACTGCACCCTGCCCACAGGGGTACCTTGGTCCTACCTTAGGGGTGTCTTACAAGTAAGAAAAGGAAGGGTTAAAACCTGGCAAGTGGGTGCACTTGCCAAGTTGACATGGCAGTAAAAACTGCGCACAGACACTGAAGTGGCAGGTCTGTGAACTCTTTGAATGGCTGCTCATGTGTGTGGCACAATGAGTGCTGCTAGCCCACCCCCAGCATTTGATTTACAGGCCCGGGCACTTTCAGTGCACTTTACTAGGGACTTACCAGTAAGTTAAATGTGCCAAACATGGAAACACCAATCCATAGTCCAATATACAACAGGAGCACTTGCACTTTAACACTGAACAGCAGTGAGAAAGGGTACAGAGACACTAAACCAGCAAAAACTGAGTCAAACCAGGTGGTCAGACAGCAAAAAGACAGGGGAAACACGCCAAAAGATGCCAGGTCTCACAGCAGTCAAAAATGACACTGCCCACCTTCCTTGGGTTTCTGCAGCCAACACAGACATTGCTGACCTCCCCCGGGGTGGTGCAACCAATACAGGAATTGCACACCCACACTAGGGCTGTGCAGTCAACATAGACCTTGCCCACCTGCCCTGGGGCCTGTTCAGCCAAAACAGACTCAGGCCGCCTCTTCTGAAACTCTGCAACCAGCACAGAGATTGCCCACATCCCCTGGGGCTCAGCAACCAACACAGAAACTGCCTGCATTCCACACAGATGTTAGATTATGCTTGTTGATGCTCTGTTATGCCATGTATAAGTTAGCATTCGCTACGCCATTTTTGTTTTCAGGCGCCATTTTGTATACTGTTCGAAACCAATCCTGTTTGATTCCGAGAAATGCCCCTTCCTAAGTTTTGTTTCTGTAACGAAGAACTGTTTGTGCCAGTGCATAGCTTTCCCTTGATAAAGATCCGCTCTCACCTGTCTGGCAGTTTGATCGCAGCCCAGGGTAGAACGTCCTTGAAAGTGTTCTGAGCTGTGTAAGATACAAGAGTAGAAACCTTTTGTTTGTCTTTCCACTGTTCGCCCACATCTGTTGGGAGTCACATCCTTCGCAGATGCAGCCCACCTCGCCTGTGGTTCTGCCTCCCATACTTAATGTGGCCACCTCCCCTAGGGTGCTGCAGCCATCACAGCCACGACCCAACTCCAAAGGGTTCTGAACAAACACTGACACTGCCCACCTTCTCTGGGGCTGTGCAGCCAGCACAGAGTCTGCCCACCAGCCTGCACTCAACACAGACACTGGCTACCTCATTCTGCAGCTCTGCGGCCAACACAGGATCCCCCCACCTCCCCTCGGGCTCTGCAGTCACAACAGACTTTGGTCACCTCCCTTGGGGCTCTGCAACCACCACAGACACTGCCCAACTTCTCTGGGGCTCTGCACCTAACATAGACAATGCCTACCTCCCATGGGGCTCTGCAGCCAACTCAGCCACTGCCCACCTTTCCTGGGGTTGTGCAACCAGCACAACCGTTGCCCACCTCCCATAAGGTTCTGCAGCCAATACAGAAACTTGCCATCTCCCTTGGAGCTGTGCAACTAAAGCAGACACTGCCCACCTACCCTGGAGTTCTGCAACCAACACAGACACTGCCAATTCTCATGGGGCTCTGCATCACACACAGACTGTTCACCCTTTCTGGGGATGCTCTGCTTCTAACACAGACACTGTCCACAACCCTTGGGGCTTGTCAGTCAACACAGACATTTCCCACCTCTCCTGGGGCTCTGCAGTCAACGCAGGTTCTACCCATCTCCCCAAGGGCTCTGCAGTCAACACACTCTGCTCACCTCCCGTAGAACTCTGCAACCAAGGCAGACACTGCTTACCTCCCCTAGGTGCTCTGCAGCCAATACAGACACTGCCCACCTCTGCTGGGGCTCTGCAACCAACACAGACTCTGTCCACCTCCCGTAGGCCCCACAGCCAACACAGATTCTGTCCACCTTTCCTGGAGATCTGCAGCCAACACAGACACTGCCACCACTTTTGGGGCTCTGCAGCCACCACAGGCATTGCCCACCCCCCCCTGGGGCTCTGCAGTCAACAAAGACTAAGTTCAACACCACTGGGACTGCAGCCAAACCTGACTCTGTCCACTTCCCCGGGGCCTCTGCAACCAATGCAGACACTCCCCACCTCGCCTGGGGCTCTACATTCAACACAGCCACTGTCCATCTCCCCTGGGACTCTACAGCCAGCGCTGACAGTGCCATCTCCACTGGGGCGCTACAGTCAAATCAGCTACTGCCCACTTCATCTGGGAATCTGTAGCCAACGCACACACTACCCACCTTCCCTGGGGCTGTGCAACCAATACAGAATCTGAACACTTCCCCTGGGCCTCTGCAGCCAACACAGAGTCTGCACACCTCTACTGGGGCTCTGAAGCCAACACAGATGCTGCCACCTACCCTGGGGCTGTGCAGCCAACACAGAGTCTGCCCACTTCCCCAGGGGGTCTGCAACCAATACAGACACTGCCCACCTCCCCTAGGGCTCTGCTATCAACGTCGACAATACCACCTACCCTAAGGCACTAACGCCAACACTGCCACAGCCCACCTCCCTTGGGACTCTGCAGCCAGCGCAGACACTACCCACCTCCCATGGGGCTCTGCAGCCACCACAGAGTCTGCACACCTCTACTGGGGCTCTGAAGCCAACACAGATGCTGCCACCTACCCTGGGGCTCTGCAGCCAACACAGAGTCTGCACACCTCTACTGGGGCTCTGAAGCCAACACAGATGCTGCCACCTACCCTGGGGCTCTGCAGCCAACACAGAGTCTGCCTATCTCCGTTAGGGCTCTGCAGCCAACACAGAGTCTGCCCACCTCCCCAGGGACTCTGGAACAGACACAACAACTGTCCATGTTTCCTGGGGCTCTGCAACCAATGCAGACACTGACCACTCCCCTTAGGGCTCTGTAGTCAACACCAACTCTGTCCACATCCACTAGGCACCAAAGTCAATAGAGCTTCTATCCAGCTCTCCGGGCCTCTGCAGCCAACACAGATACCACAACCTCTCTGTGGCTCTACAGCCAGCGCAAACACTGCCCACCTCCCCTGGGGCTTTGCAGCTGACACAGACACTGCCAACTCACCATGGGCTCTGCATTCAACACATATGCTGTCCACCTCTTCAGGGGATCTGCAGCCAACACAGACACTGCTCACCTCTCCTGTGTCTCTTTAGCCAACACAGACACTGGCCACCTATCCTGGGGCTCTGCAGCCAACATAGACATTTACCATATTCCCTGGGGCTCTGCAGCCAACATAGACTCTTTCCTCCTCTCCTGGGGCTGTGCAACCAACATAGCTACTGCCCACCTCCCCTGGGTTCTGTAGCCTACACAGGAACTGCCTACCTCCCCTGGGGCTCCGCAACCAACACATTCATTGTCCACCTTTTCTGGGGCTCTGTAACCAACACAGACACTGCCAACATCCCTTGGGGCTCTGCAGTCAACACAGACACTGCCCACCTCCCCTGGGGCTCTACAGTTAACAAAGACTGAGTCCAACAAACCTGGTACTCCGCAAACCAGGAGGAATACAAGTTAGAGAAACCTCTGTTTGCGTTTAAGCGCAATAGAAATCTTAGGAATGAACTGGTACACACCTATCGTGAAGAATATAGAGAGTCTCAAAAAACTATTGTTGGCACTAAAGCTATAGGAAACGTGAAATGTGGCACATGTAATGTCTGTGCTCTCTGTATACAATCTCAAAGCATGGAGTTAAATGGTAGACACCTGAGATCCAGAACCCTTAACAATTGCAAGAGTAACAGTGTTGTATACACTGTTACTATTGCAAATATGTTGCCCATGTGGCCTAGGTTACGTGGGGGAGAGGAGTAGAGAATTACGGGTTAGAATTCAGCAACACAGATCGGCAACAAAAATGAGAAAAGAGAATGCACCACTAGTGTCCCATTTTATTGAAATGGGACATGGTGAGAATGAGTTGGGGTGGTTTATACTGGAAAAAGTAACCATTGGGAGACGGGGTGGCAATCTTGATACAAAAAGAAAATCTCGAGAACAATGGTATATTTCTCACCTAAATACTAGGAGCGATGGTTTGAACTCCAAGGGAGAATGGGAACGATTGGTAGGGTCATTTTAAATGTCTATATGCCATTTGCCACTGAGAATATACCTTTTTTCTTCCCCTTTCCCCTTTCCTTTCCCTTCCCCCCTTCCCCCTCCCCTTCCCCCCCTCCCCCCCTTTCTCCCCCCCCCTTTTCCCCCCCTTTATTTAGAGGTACTATGGAGGGGGATCCCAATATAGTTTATTGCCTCCAATTTTTATGGATGGGGATTGAAAAACCCTCCCATTAATTGGACTTAAAGTAGATAAAATTATGTTGGTCTCTAGGCTAGAGGGAATTCAGGATACGCTATTTTTAGTTGGATAAGATGCATAATAGCATTATTCTAAATAACAGGAGGCGTCTTATATTCAATTTACCGTTCCAAAATGGCGCGTCCGCTAGGGATCTTTAGACACGCGATGAGTTTGAGTTTGAGTTTAAAATATTTGTAGAGCGAACGTACACCTGGCGGTTTCATGGCGCTATGAAGTACTGAGCCCAAGAGGGCAAGAGGGTCGGGGAGGAGGGGAAGAGTAGGACGATTATGATGGGAAGGCCTGTGAGAAAAGCAAGGTTTTGAGCGCCTTGCGGAAGTGCGGGTATTGTGTGGAAGATCTAAGGTGGGCGGGGAGAGAGTTCCAGAAGGCAGGGGCAAGTGTGGAAAATGTCGTGCCCCCCCACTTTTTACACCTAAAGCGGGAAACTGTCAGCAATTGTTGAGAGGATGAGCGTAATTCCCTGACGGGGCGTAGGCTTTGATTTCCGAGGAGATGAACGCAGGGGCTACGCCAGCCCGAGCTTGAAAGGTGATACATCCTATCTTGAACTGAACTCGTTCTCGAATAGGGAGCCAGTGCAAGGACTTCAAGAGCGGAGTGACATGGTGGAATTTGGCCAGATTGTGAACCAGGCGGGCAGCCTGGTTTTGGACCAGTTGTAATCGGCGCATGCTGTAGGCAGCATGCCGCAGTATAGAGCGTTGCCATAGTCTAGGTGGGAGATTACCATCGCCAGGATAACGAGTTTCAGGGCGGAAAAAGAAAAGAAACGGGAGACTTTGTGGATGGTGCGGAGTGAAAGAAAGGAGGAGGAAACCACGGAGCTGACCTGGGAGTGCAGAGTGAGTTGGTCGTTCAGTTTGATCCCTAGAATTTTCACGGAGGAAGAGGGAGGAGGGGGGGGACCTAGGGAGGGGGGCCAGAAGAGCGGGGTCCAGGGACTGGTGCAACCACCTGTCAGAACCAACTCAGTTTTGTCTGGGTTTAACTTCAGGTGGTTGTAATTCATCCAGTCCCGGATAAAGATCATAATAGACTGGAAATTCGCCATGGACTCAGGGGAGGGGGACAAAGTAAAAATAAGCTGGAGGTCATCTGCGTAATTGTAGACGGAGACCTCCATTTTCTGAAGAGCAAAGATGAGAGGGGCAATGTACAAATTAAATAAAAGAGGAGAGAGGGAAGAACCCTGGGGGACGCCGCATTGCACCTTCCGGAAGTCCGCCGAGTAGTCGCCCAAGCGGACAGCCTGGGTGCGGTCGGTCAGGAAGGAGGACAGCCAGACCAAAGCTGGCTGCGCACAGACCGAGTAAATGTGCCTCAGGATGTGGGCAGGGCAGGGGTCAAGAGGAGAGCCTGATTTAATCAAAGGGAGAAGGGAGAGAAAGGCTTGCTCAGTCAAGAGAGGGAAAGAATCGAGGCGTGCCGCGACTAATGGACACTGGGGGTTGACGAAGGAAGGGGGGGAGAAGGGATATTAGCTTTGATGTTAGAGATTTTGTCCAGAAAGTAAGAGTTAAGAGAATCACATAGATCCTGGGAGGGGGTGGGTTTGAGGGTGGCTCTGTCGGAGTAAGCAAGGTCGTGAACAATAGAGAAAATTTCTCTGGGCTGGTTTTCAGCAGCCATGATTTTAGAGGAGAAGTAGGCCGTCTTCATAGCCAAAATAGTTTTTTTATATTGAGACAGGAGGATGGTATACTTGGTTTTGAGGTGAGGTTTGAGGTTAGGGCAGTAGTCATGTCGCCAGGCCCGCTCGGCATGGCGCACTGTGAGTTTTAGTGCCTTGAGTTCCTCGTTGAACCAGCGGTTGGCATCGTTCGCACGTCTGGAGGACACCCGCCTGAGGGGAGCGACAGAGTCGCAGCCTGACAGGAGCCAGGAGTTGATGGAGTCGGCCTGTGCGGAGGATGACAGGCCGTGTAGGTCCGGACTAGATGCAAGGAGAGTGGCGGAGAGAGCGGGCACGTCCACCTTGCTCCATGAGCGCGCCCAGGTGTTTTTGGGGAGAGAGGGCTTGGAGACTAGGCTATCAAGGTAGATATCTATAGAAATAGAGCTTTTTTTATAAAGCAGATAGTAAATAAGACCTATGTTTATTAGATCTAATTCCCTGTATATTTTATACAGTTGTGTTCGTAGGGGAACGCGACAAAAATTGTTGGGAACTGTTTCTGATCAGGGCAGTGTCCACACCTGAAGGTATGTTCTGCCCCTGGTGTCTAATGCAAAATAGTGTATATTTGAGGATAAGTTGAATAATTGAGGGCTTACATCGTTGACAGCTCTATGTGAAGCTAGGTTTAGCCCACATCGCCTAACTTAGGATGGATTGGGTGTTTGGCTGGTTTTTAATATATATGTGGCTAATATGTGGTCACTCTTGAGGAATGAATGCAGTATGGTTGTTATCAGTGGTAATATTTACATTAGGGTTATATGGGTTTAGATCTATGTTTGGTATGAAAGTTTGGCATGATGATGGTAATACTTACAGAGGATGCCGATTGAGAGCTTTCTAATCAATTCAAAAATGTTTTCCCTTTTTTTCTAGATTTAGAAACAATTTTAATATGAGTGTGGAAGATATTTTTTCTTTCCTGAAGAAGGTGGGGGTCATAAAAATCCTCGGACCCACCGAAACGCGTCGATGCTTTGATTTTTTGATCTCATCACGGATTAGCGACAAGTGCAACACTGTATGGCTATCATTTTTTAAAACATGTTTTGATCCGATAGTGTGCACCTTTATTTACTGATTTATCTTGTACCTGATTACTGTGATGTTTTCTTGAATGGGAAATTATTTTTTTCTGCTGTTTTTCTCACTCGCTGCTGTGTGTTTTTTAGCTGTTTTTTATTTGGTTTTTATTCATGATTTTTGTTTGGAATATAATGAAATATTGATGCATGTAATTGTGCTATAAAATACTGGATTTCATGTTATTATGACCAATTATTTGTGTATATACATCGTTTTAATACATTTTATATTGAAATACATTTTTGGACTTGATTATTAAGCTCATTTATTTTGCACCTCTGAGTTTGGTTGGATGATTCTGCTATTGTTTAAGAGTGTATGTGAATATTAGTGGGTTTATTTGATCAGTTCTCCAAGAGGTTTGCTTTTTTGACTCCGCAAACCAACACAGACACTGCCAACCTCCCCTGGGGCTCTACAGTCAATCCATATTCTGTCCACCTCCTGTAGGCCCCGCATTCAACAAAGATTCTGTCCACCTTTCCTGGAGCTCTGCATCCCACACCAACAATACTACCCCCCCTGGGGCTCTGCAGCCAACAAAGGCATTGTCTACCTCCCCTGGGGTTCTGCAGCCAACACAGACACTGCCCACCTTCCCTGGGACATGCGCAACCAACACAGCCACTGCCCCACTCGCCTTGGGCTCTGCGGCCAACACTGATTCTGTCCACTACCGCCGGGGCTCTGCAAACAACGCAGACACTGTCCACCTCCCCCTGGGATCTACAGTCAACACAGCCACTGCCCACCTCCCCTGTCGCTCTGCAGCAAGCACACACACTGCCCACCTACCCAGGGGCTTTGAAGCCAACACAGACACTGCCACATCCCGTGGGACTCTGCAACCAACACAGCCATTGTTCACTTTTCCTGGGGCTCTCTAACCACCACAGACACTTCCCTCTTCCCATGGGGATATGCAGTCAACACAGACACTGCCTACCTCCCCTGGGGCTCTGCAGTCAAAAAGACTCTGTCCCCCTCCCCTGGGAGTTTGCAACCAATACAGACACTGCCAACCTCCCCTGGAGTCCTGCAGTCAATACGGACTCTGCCCACCTCTCCTGGGGCTCAGCAACCAACACAGACACTGCCCAACTCCACTGCAACTCTAAAACCAACACAGCAAGTCCACCTCCCCTGGGGCTCTGCAATCAACACAGAATCTGTCCACCTCCCCTGGGGCTCTGCAGCCAACGTGGACAGTACCACCTTCCCTGGGGCTCCAAAGCCAACAAAGAGACCGCCCACCTCTAGTGGGCCTCTGCAGCCAACACAGACACTGCCCACCACCCTGGGGCTGTGCAGTAAACACAAAGTCAGTCCCCTCCCCTGAGGTTTTTCAGCCAACAAAGACACTTACTGCCTCCCCTTGGGCTCCACAGCCAACACAGCCACAGCACACCTCTCCTAGGGTTCTGCAGCCAACACAGAAACTGCCCACCTACCCTGGGGCTCTGCAACCAACACAGCCACTGCCCATTTCTCCTGCTGCTCTTCAGCCAACACATACCTTGCGCACCTCCCCTGGAGCTCTTCAACCAATGCAGACACTGTCCACTTCTACTGGGGCTCTGCAGCCAACAGAGACACTACCCATTCCTACTGGGGCTCTGCAGCTAACAGAGACACTGCCCACTCCTACTGGGGTTCTGCAGTCAAACGAGACACTGCCCATCTTCCATCGAGCTCTGCAGTCAACACAGAAACTGCCTACACCTCTTATGCTCTGCAACCAACAAAGACACTGCCTACCTCCCCTGGGGCTCTACAACCAACACAGAAACTGCCCAGCTACCCTTGGGCTCTGCAACCAACACAGATACTGCCCACCTCCCCTGGGCTCTGCAGCCAACACAGAAACTGCCCAGCTACCCTTGGGCTCTACAGCCAACAAAGACACTGCCCACCCCCCCTGGGCTCTGCAGCCAACACAGAAACTGCCCAGCTACCCTTGGGCTCTGCAGCCAACAAAGACACTGCCCACCTCCCCTGGGGCTCTGCAGCCAACACAGACACTACCCCCTACCCTGGGGCTCTGCAGCCAACACTGACTCTGCCCACTTCCCCAGGGGTTCTGCAACCAACAAAGACACTGCCCACCTCCCCTGGGGCTCTGCAGCCAACAAAGACTCTGCCTACCTCCCCTGATGCTCTGCAGCCAACACAGATACTGCCCAGATCCCCTGGGGCTCTGCAGCCAACAAAGAAACGACCCCACTCCCATAGGGGCTGTACAACCAAAGCATACACTGCCCACGTTCTCCTGGGCCATGCAATAAATGCAGACACAGCCCACCTCATCTAGGGCAATTCAACCAATACAGACACTGCCTACATCCCATGTGCAGCCAACACATACACTGCCCACCTCCCCTGGTGCTCTGCAACCAATGCAGAAACTGCCTGCCTACCTCCCTTGGGATTCTGCAACCAAAATCATAAACTGTCTACCTCCCCTGGGTCTCTGCAACCAAAACAGACACTAACCACCTCTCTTGGGGCTTTGCAGCCAGCACAGGCATTGCCCAACACCCCTGGGTCTCTGCAGACAACAAAGACACTGCACACCTGCCCTGATGCAATTGAGCCCACCCAGAGTCTGAGAACATATCCTTGGCTCTGCAGCCAGCACGGGCAGTGCAGTCAACTCAGACTCTATCCATCTCCCATGGGGCTCTGCAGCCAACCCAGACTCTGTCCACCTCCCATAGGGCTCTGAAGCCAAGACAGAAAGTGCCCACCTTCTCTTGGGCTTTGAAATGAACGGAGACACAGCCTACCTCCCCTGTGGCTGTGCAACTAACACAGACACTATCCACCTCCTCCTGGCTGTGCAATGAACGCAGATACTGCTCACCTCACCTGGGGCAGTTCAACCAATGCAGACACTGCCAACATCCCCTGGGACTCTGCAGCCAACACATACACTGCCCACCTCCCCCGGAGATGTGCCAGCAATGCAGACACTCACTACCTCCCCTGGGATTCTGCAACCAACGCAGAAACTGCCCACTCCCCTTGCTCTCTCCATTCCACACAGACTGTCTGTCTCCCTTGGGTCTCTCCAACCAACACAGACACTGAGGCTCTGCGGTGAACACAGAATCTGTCCACATCCCCTGGGTCTCTGCAGCCAACACATACACTGCCAACATCCCCTGGGGCGCTGCAGCGAAGACAGACACTGCCCTCCTCCCCTGAGGCTCTGAAGCCAACACAGACACTGTCCGCCTCAGCTGGGGCTGTGCAACCAACACAGCCACTCCCCGCCTCCCCTGCTGCTCTGCAGCCAACACAGACTCTGTACATCTCCCCTGGAGCTCATCAACCAATACAGACACTGCCCACTTCTACCAGGGCTCTGCAGCCAACAGAGACACTGCCCACCCCTCTTAGGCTCTGCATCCAACACTGACACACCCACCTCCCCTGGGGTTCTATAGCCAACACTCAGGCTGCCGACTTCCGCTGGGACTCTGCAACCAACACAGCTACTGCCCACCTCCCCTGGGGCTCTGCAACCAATGCAGACACTGCCCTCTTCCCCTATGGCTTTGCAGTCAACGCAGACTCTGTCCACCTCCCCACGAGCTCTGCAACCAACAAAGACACTTCCCACCTCCCCTGCAGCTCTGCAGCCAACGTCGACAATACCACCTCCCCTAAGGCACTAACGTCAACACTTCATACAAAAGAAAACTGTGAGTCAAATGTTGTTTAGTGACCTTAAAGCTGCTACACCGTGTATACTAAGTCAAATCCGACTGTTAACAAAAATATATCTCACTGGATATGTGTATGCATGAAAAAGATTCCCATCACCCACTTACAGTGGCTCGCTTCATCATTTGGGAACCCAGGGACTTGCCAGAGAACCATCCACTACCAGATGAACGTAGATACTGGTTCAATGTGTGTCCCAGATACATCTAGCAGTATGTTACTTGAATAGAAGGAGCCCACATGAAGGATGGTGTGGGGTGATGTATGCAGTGCAAGTGAAAAAAAGATGTGATAATTAAAATTGGTTATCAAGGCACAAGAGAATTTTTATTTGGGTGCTACCTTGAAACCAAAATAAAACAGTGCTGTAACAGTTTAAACAAATAACTGTCTTGGAAAAACTGGTCTACATGTTTCAGCTCATGGATAAATTATATCCCAGCTTTCGTCAGGACCAAATAAAGCTACTGCAACACTGTAAAGTGAATATCATATAAATCATACAACCTGGACCTTATAGTAGGTACAAAAGATGTTACCTGCAAGAGTTGAAGCAGAAAAAACTTGAAAAGTAAAACACAGTAGTGTTTCGTCATAGTTAGGTCAAAAACCGCATAAAGATTAAGTCTTTCAATTATGCGAAATACTTATTGGTCTATTCAAACAACTGTACAACCATCACATCAAGTGATACAAAAAATTTTTTTTTTGTTGTTGTTGCCACTTACCCGAGTAATTCTGGGTATGTGCCTCGCCTCACGTATAGGAGGCACCGCTCTAGGAAATAATATAAGTGAAAAGCATTGTATAACCTGAGCAATGATACTGTGAGTATAACAATACTTTATATACAGTGCGCATTTAAAAACATGGCGGGGGAACCCACGGGAGTCTGGCTGCCGGGAAGAGTACGCCTCTATGCAGTTTTGCTATGATGTCATTTTTTAGCAGAATGTATACCCCGAAGGTGGTTAATCAAGGACATAAGCATTAAGTGTGTCCTTTGATCGTAGGTATAACTTAATTCTGAGAGTATTCACCAATTACAAAGGCTGCCACATCGTTGTGGCTAGTGAAGTGGTTCTGTATGCCGTGCTCGCGTTCCCAAGAACTACCGCATCGTGCTAGCTTGTATGCCGTGCTCGAACCAGTTTAAGGTGACAGCTATCACGAACAGAAGTTTGCCTGGAACGAGTCCTGTTGTCAATGAGATACGCTACCTTTCCCCAAAAACTGCTGTAACGTTACGGCTTAAAGCACAATTCTGTCTGCCCTGGTTCAGAACACAGTTACTGGCGGCGAAAAATTACTAACATGACAAGAGCACGCCTCATTCGCGGTGTATATCAATACCTTACAAAGTTGAAACAAGATTGGTCATATGCATCTTACCTCTCCGTCGGTACCTCTCGTGGCTACTGAGCCAGAAGGGGAGGTAATCGATGTCTGTAAGAATCCCTATTTATGAAACGAAAAGCCCGTTGTATCCTGTGCGCGGTCTGCGTCGAAAGCAGGGCGCAAGTCGATGACAGGATAACGTTGTGACGTGCAACCTATGTTTTCATGGGAGATGTAGTTTCTTATAATGCATATGATCTATAAGGACATTTAGAGTCTTCAACAACGTCCAAAATAAAAAAATAAAAAAAGAATAACATCATGACGTTGTACCATAAGGAGACCGTATTCCAAGGAATGTGATCACTAATCATGTCGTTGTGTAGCGGCAAAAGGTGGCAGCGTTGTGAAATAAGAACCCCGCTTCAATGAAGCAACATAACGATGGTGTCTGTAATGTGAAAAAAATGCTTTTTATGTATAAACCTCACTATTAGTCTCTCGCAATCCATTAATGATTACATATAATGGAGAGTGAAAATTACAACTTGAGGGCAAAAGAGAACTGGATCACTATTCAGATAGCAAAAAGCTAACACGTTTGGAAATAGTGTGCTCTTCTACAAATGGGAGAATGTGGTTCAAATCATGAAGTCTCAGGGAAAGACGTCCTCACACTAGCACTCCAATGCGGAAGATCCGCTGTTTGAAAAAGGTACGAACATAGTAGCTTGATTCATTGCTTGTTTAATGCATATTCGATTCATATGACTGTTCGAGGAGTATGATAATACTCATACTATCAATAGTTGTTCAGACCACAACGAGGTTCACAAATATATTTCCATTGTTTAGGCAAACCAATTTTTCAAATATCCCCGATGCATTTCGGAACTCGCCCTTCGTCAGGGGGGTGATTCTACGAAAGAAAATAGAGGAGGACATAAGGCTAAGGTCCAGGATGTAAAACCAAAGTAACTCAGGTGAGTATTTGTTAACGCATAAGAGACCGTAGTGTCTGTGCTTTTGCAGATAGCCGATGGTGAGTGTGTTATAAACATGCAAAACAAGTAACACAACCAGTGCTTCAGTTGTAAACATGTGACCAAAAGAATAATAACGCTAAATACGTGCCTATTTCAAAGATGTAAAACCGCTTAGAAAGCAGTGCTCTGAATTAGAACTGGGTGCGTAAAAAGCAGAACACGTGGGTGTAGGAAACTCTTTACACGAGGTGAATAAAGTTGTGAATTTGAAAAAAACGGAAGCGAATGCGCTCCTGTTTACCAATGGCGAAGACGTTAAAACAAAAGGTACTCGAGATTTAACGAGGTGCACGAGATATAGTGAGGGAACTCAAATTAGTGAATATAACGAAAAACGATCTGAATTACCTGAATAGCTCCGTAAACGCTGGTGTGCGAAAGCCTCGTCCAAATGGGTGTAAAACATGCAGCTTAAGCCCCGGAACTAAATACCGTGTATCCGGAAATGATGAACCCGGTGAAGCTCAAAAGCGAGTCATGTGACTGATAGAGTAGGAAGAAAGACTAGCGTGTATATGAAGTAACCACGGTAACAAGATGAAGAAAGCGGTGAGTGGCGTAAATGAATAAACATTATTCAGTGTGTCGTGGCTCGTTAAACATGTGAAGGTAAATCAGAAAATCAGATTCAACATGGGATCTGAAATTAATAGAATGGGAAAAATGGAAAATCAAATGAATTACGATTGATGATGTTATCCAATATTCACAGTGTAATAAGTACAGATAACAGCTAAATTCGAGACGTTCATTCAACCCGTGCGGGTAAACAGAGTTCTGTCTATTTATCCAATAAAGTTCGCGTTGCAGCAGGAAGGCACCATTGTCTCTCCCTCTTTGGATCATGACTTGTTCTAAAATCAAAAACCTCAATTGGCTACAATTGTGATTGTGTTCAGAAAAATGTTTTGCGACAGTAGATTTCATGTTCTTGGTTCGGATGTTGCTTTTATGCTCGATGAGTCTTGTTTTCATTTTTCTTTCTGTATTGCCCACGTAAGGAAGTCCGCATGGGCATTTTAGTAAATACACAACATTGCTGGTGTCGCAAGTAGCTGTCACCTTAAGTTTGATAGGTGTACCTTTAGAGGGATGCATGAAAGACGTACCCTTGATGATATTATTACATCCGCCACAATTTAGACAAGAAATGGTTCCTTTATGTACTTTCTCAGAGTTCGGAGGGCTCTTGTTCATTCTTAGGAATTTGTGTTTGTAATAAGTCTGTCCTCAGTAATTGAGAATATGGGAGATGTTTTTTCAGGTAATTCAGATCGTTTTTCGTTATATTCACTAATTTGAGTTCCCTCACTATATCTCGTGCACCTCGTTAAATCTCGAGTACCTTTTATTTTAACGTCTTCGCCATTGGTAAACAGGAGCGCATTCGCTTCCGTTTTTTTCAAATTCACAACTTTATTCACCTCGTGTAAAGAGTTTCCTACACCCACGTGTTCTGCTTTTTATGCACCCAGTTCTAATTCAGAGCACTGCTTTCTAAGCGGTTTTACATCTTTGAAATAGGCACGTATTTAGCGTTATTATTCTTTTGGTCACATGTTTACAACTGAAGCACTGGTTGTGTTACTTGTTTTGCATGTTTATAACACACTCACCATCGGCTATCTGCAAAAGCACAGACACTACGGTCTCTTATGCGTTAACAAATACTCACCTGAGTTACTTTGGTTTTACATCCTGGACCTTAGCCTTATGTCCTCCTCTATTTTCTTTCGTAGAATCACCCCCCTGACGAAGGGCGAGTCCCGAAATGCATCGGGGATATTTGAAAAATTGGTTTGCCTAAACAATGGAAATATATTTGTGAACCTCGTTGTGGTCTGAACAACTATTGATAGTATGAGTAATATCATACTCCTCGAACAGTCATATGAATCGAATATGCATTAAACAAGCAATGAATCAAGCTACTATGTTCGTACCTTTTTCAAACAGCGGATCTTCCGCATTGGAGTGCTAGTGTGAGGACGTCTTTCCCTGAGACGCATCTTGACATTCATTTATTCACACCTCAACGATTAGGAGGTGGTCTCACCAGCACCAGAGATTTTTACATAAGGATTACCCGAAACTACTATCACCTTTAGTTTGTGAGTGCAACCGTCCCATATCTTTATTCAAATCATGAAGTGCCATGCGCTCATGTATACTATGCAACCTTGTCTGTCACAACTTATCATAGCGATGTCCATGGTATCTGATCATTCAGTCCTTGGCAATCACTCTTTAGTTTAAAGACCCATTTCTGTTCTCTTATAAAGAGACGTTTTTTGATGTCGGTGATGTGCGATGGAATAAAAGGTTCTTCTAGAATGAGCCATTTCAGGTCCTCAGGTTTGTGATTGAGGGCGAGAAAATGACGGGTTAATCTAGTGGCTTGTTTGTTTCGCCTAATAGTACTCTTATGTTCACTGATACGGATTTTTATCTTGCGTGTTGTCATCCCTACGTATCTGAGTGAACAGGGACATGTGATTTGGTAAATGACTTTCTCCGAGTTAGTTAGTATGTTTCCGTAAAATCCATGGTTTCTCTAACCCTAAGTCAACTGATTTGGTTGGCTGCATTTGAGGGCATGCCGAACACGAGCCACATGGGTAGTGGCCCTGTATCGGTGGTAAATCCCATAATGTTGATACTTTTGTGCCCTGTTTAGCTGTAGGTCTTGTATGAACAAGATTGTCACGCAAACTGGCTCCTCGTTTAAAGGAGAACAAGGGGAGTGGAATCCTAGCATTGCCAACATTGAGAATGTGCCAATGTTTGCGTACTGACTTCTGGACACTGTTGGATAGTGTGCTGAAGGTGGTGACGTAGGTCATTCTTGTCAAAGGTGCCTTGGGAACCGGGGGTTCAAGAAGGGCGTCCCTGTTGTTATTGGACGCCCGTTTGTAGGCTTGTCTTACCAGATGGGCCGGGTATTTCCTGGCTTTCAGTTGTTTGGAAAGTGCATCAGCATGAAGGTAGAAACTATCCTTAGTAGAACAGTTCCTGCGGACCCGCAGGAACTGTCCCACAGGTAGATTGTGTCGAAGAGATTTGGGGTGATGACTGTGAAAACTAAGAAGAGAATTCTTAGTGTGTGGTTTTTTGTACAATTCACTACCCAAGGTACCTGATGTAGGGTAAATCATGATATCTAAAAACGGGAGTCTGGCTTTATCGTGTGTGACTGTAAATTTCAAAGAATTATTTTGAGAATTTAGCCAAGAATGAAACTCCAACAGAGTGGCAACAGTGCCATGCCAGACCACCAAGATATTGTCTATGTATCTCTTCCAACAAGCAATTTGCTCTCGACAAGGATTCTGATCAGTAAGCACACAATTCTGTTAAAAAAGATGAACATAAAGGTTGGCCAGACTGGGAGCAAAAATACTGCCCATTGATGTTCCGGAGACTTGGAGAAACATAGTTTCCTCAAATTTGAAGAAGTTCTCCATCATTGCCAGTCTGGCACATTCCATGATAAAGTGTGTTGGTGTTATGGTGTCTAGATTACTGTTGTCTAGAAGACCCCTGATAACTTCCAGTGTCTCTTCTTGAGGAATGCAAGTGTAAAGCGATTCCACATCAAAGCTGACCAACAGGTCAGTCTCAATGTTGAAAGCAATTTCTGGTTACAATCGTAAGACATCTTTGGTGTCTTGAAGAAAGGTAGGTGTTAGAAGGGCCAGCCTCAGGGAAGGACAGAATATGTACCTGACCACCCTGCGACCCGCCTTTCCCGGGAGAGGTAGCCGAGCACTGGCAGGAGACCCCCTTCAGGGCTGGGTCCCGTACCTAAGATCGCACACGCTGATTTAGCACCATGCAACACAGAGACACCACACCGTAGATTCTGAAGTACGTATTCTTTATCTAGAAATATCAGGACCTTTATGATCGCAGAGGGGTCTGTACAAGTAGAGCAAGGGCTCACAAAGTCTCGGTTGGGGTAAGGGTAGCGGGACAGTCTTAGGATCTGGGTCAATGCGGTTGTGTGTCCGGCGCACGGCTCTCAATCCTCGAGCCGGGGGATACAATACGATCTTTGGGGTCCAGCCGGACCAGAATGTCTCTTGAGTTGCGACCAAGTCTGCAGGGCTCGAGTAAGGGTGTTGGAGGTCGGACAATTTTCCAGGAGCCGCGAGTCGATCAGCAGGGCTCAGAGTTCTCAAGGGTGCAAGGGGAGCCGCGACCACGTCAGCAGGGCTCGGATGTTTTTAGGCAGAAGTCCGTCTCTGCCAGGTGGAGCCGCGACGCTGTCCGCAGGGCTCACCGAGGTTCCAAGAGTTCCGTCGGACTTTGGGAGGATGTTCTTTCAGCTGCGACCACGTCAGCAGGGCTCGTTTCGTTCCAGGATTCAACTGCCGAGGGTCCCAGGGCGCCCCTTGTTATAGGTCGACTCCTCTTTGATGTCCATAGTCCTCACCGGCAGGGTTCTTAGCACCTGGGGGTCGTTTGTTGGGGGTTCTTGCCATGCGGCCCTTTGATCCTTTCAAGGTGGGGTCGGGAGGGATCCCAGACACGCAGGAGGCGTGGAGCCAGCCCTCAGGGTGGCCGGAGGGGCGATCGAAACTATCTCTTGAGAGGAGGCCAGGTGTGAGTGAAACTACTCCTCCCTCCCCTGCTCCCCAGGACCTCTCTCTCTCCCCCCAGCCGGCATGGCGCGACTAGGCCTGGGTTGCGCTTGGGTTGAGGGCGGCCATCTGGGGTGCGGGGCCTGGTCACTGGAGGCCGCAAGGCCGATGGAGGGGGAGGGTGCCCGGTGTCGGGAAGATGGAGGGAAGGACGGGGGTAGCCCCGGGTTCTGTGGGGGACCAGGTGTGGACTGGGTCGGGTAGGCTACGTTAATCAGGGTCGTGTGGGGTGTAGAGGTCAGTCTGGTGTCGCTACGGGTCTGGATGGACCATGCCACGAGGCCGGGTCCAACATGCGTCCCCCCCAGCTGAAGGCCGAAGAGAACTACCTATCCTCTTGGGGGTTCTCTTAGCTGAGGCGGAAGAATCTGGAGAGGCCGTCAGCGTTGGCGTGGTCGGTGTCAGGGCGTTGCTCTACTGTGAAGTCCATCCCCTGAAGGGAGATTGACCATCGTAGCAGTTTGGGGTTCTCTCCCCTCATCTGCATGAGCCACCGTAAAGGTCGATGATCCATCTGGACTCGGAAGTGGGTTCCGAAGAGGTAGGGTCGCAGTTTCTTTAGAGCCCAGACTACGACGAACGCCTCGCGTTCAATGGTGCTCCATCGTTGCTCTCGGGGCAGTAACCTTCGGCTAATGAAGGCCACGGGCTGATCCAGGCCCTTCTCATTGAGCTGGGATAGGACGGCTCCAATGCCATGCTCGGAAGCATCCGTTTGCACCACAAACTCTTTGGAGTAATCGGGGGCTTGGAGCACAGGGGCTGTACACATGGCGAGTTTCAGTGCGTCGAACGCCTCCTGGCAGGCAGGGGTCCACTGCACCTTTTTTGGTTGTCTTTTGGACGTGAGCTCCGTGAGGGGTCCTACGAGGCTGCCGTAACCTTGGACGAACCTCCGGTAGTAACCAGGGAGGCCCAGAAAGGCGCGGACTTCGGTTTGGGTGGTTGGTGGTTCCCAGGCCAGGATGGCGTCAATCTTAGGTTGGAGGGGGGCGACCTGCCCGCTGCCAACCTGGTGCCCCAGGTAGACCACCGATCCTTGCCCAATCTGCCATTTTCTGGCTTTCACTGTGAGGCCGGCTTTGCGCAGGGCCCTCAAGACCCTCCGGAGGTGCCGGAGGTGCTCACCCCATTCGGAACTGAATACCGCAATATCGTCCAGATAGGCGGCGCTGAACTCTTCCAGCCCAGCCAGGACTCTATTCACCAGTCTCTGAAAGGTGGCCGGGGCATTTTTCATCCCGAATGGCATAACTCTGAAGCGATAGTGCCCGTCCGGGGTGGAGAAGGCGGACCGCTCCTTGGCGCCTTCTGTGAGCGCAATTTGCCAGTATCCGCAGGTCAAATCGAAGGTGCTGAGAAAATGAGCAGACCCAAGGCGGTCAATGAGCTCATCTGCGTGGGGGATAGGGTGAGCGTCGGCTCGGGTGACCGCATTGAGCCCCCGGTAGTCCATGCAGAACCGTAGTTCGGGGGCAACACCAGGGGCAGCTGCTTTCGGGACTAGTACCACCGGGCTGGCCCATGGACTGTCTGTGGGCTCGATCACCCCTAGAGATAACATCTTCGAGACCTCCGCCTGGATGCAGGCCCGGACTCGGTCGGGAACGCGGTAGGCTCGGAGCCGTACCGGTGGGCTGTCTCCGGTGTCCACGTCGTGGACGCACCAGTCGGTGACCTTGGGGACGAGGGAGAACAGGTCGGAGAACTGGCCCAAGAGCAGGCGGCAGTCCTCGTGTTGTTGGGTGTGAGGGAGGGGGAGAGGATCACCCCCTCCACAGAGCCGTCCTTTTCTTTGGCCCGCAGGAGGTCAGGGAGAGGCTCCGTTTCCTCTTCCGCCCCGTCGTCTGTGGCCAGGAGCAAGCTCAACTCCGTCCGCACGAAGTGAGGCTTGAGGCGGTTCACGTGGAGGACCCGAAGGGGGTTCCGAGGGGACTGGACGTCCACCACGTATGTCACCTGACTTTTTCGTTCTACCACTTTGAAGGGCCCGGTCCATTTGTCTTGGAGGGCGCATGGCTTCACTGGGGCCATCACCCAGACCTGCTGGCCGGGCTGAAACTCGACCAAAGTGACATTCTGGTCGTACCAGCGCTTCATTTCTTCCTGGCTCGCCTCGAGGTTGGCCTCAGCCAGCTCTCGGCATTTCCGAGTCTGGTTCCTGAGAGTCAACAGGTACCAGAACACATCCTGCGGTGGGTCCCAGGGTGCCGTCTCCCATCCCTCTTTGACCAGGCTCAGGGGACCTCTGACTGGGTGCCCTTACAGTAATTCAAACGGGCTGAACCCCAAGGACTTCTGGGGGACTTCCCTGTAGGCGAACAGGAGGCAGGGGAGAAGGACGTCCCACTTACGCCGCAGGGGCTCCTCGAGACCCATGATCATTCCCTTCAGAGTCCGGTTAAACCGTTCCACTAGGCCATTGCCTTGGGGATGGTAAGGGGTAGTGAATTTATAAGATACTCCACATTGTTGCCACAGGGATCTCATATATTTGGGGATAAAATTGGTGCCTCTGTCGCTCACGACCTCTCGGGGGAACCCCACCCGGGAGAAGATCCCCATTAAGGCCCGACCCACCACGGGGGCCGTGACGGTGCGGAGGGGGATGGCCTCCGGGTATCGTGTGGCATGGTCCACTAGGACGAGGATAAAGCGGTGACCCTGGGCGGTCTTGGGATCCAGGGGCCCCACGATGTCAATTCCGAACCGCTCGAAGGGAGTACTGACGACTGGGAAGGGTTGGAGGGGAGCCTTGCGCTTCCCTCCACTTTTACCGCTGGCCTGGCACGTAGGGCAGGACTTGCAGCGGGCCTCTACGTGGACTCGCATTTTGGGCCAATAAAAGTGCGTTACTAGGCGGTGGTAGGTCTTGTCCTGGCCCAAGTGGCCGGCCAGGGGTACATCATGGGCCAAGCCCAGGAGGAAGTCTCGAAAGCGTAGGGGTACCACCAGCACCCGGGCTGACCCTAGCTCGGCAGACCGCTGTTCGCTGTACAGGAGGTCATTCTCCCAATATAATAAGTGGGTTCCCGTTTGGTCGCCCGTGGCTTGGGCTTCGGCCTGCTGCCGGGGTCCGACCAGGGAAGGACAGGTCGCTTGTTCTTAGCAGAACTCCTCTCGGGAGGGGCCCCCTTCGTGGCGCCACTGGGCCAACTCGGGCAGATCACCCAACTCCGTGATCTGCGCGTGGTCGGGCTGGACGAGTCCGTCGTCGGCGAGGGGTTCTCCTCCTGGGGATAGGTCGTGAGGTTCAACGGGGTCGTCTCCGGCTGTGTCAACGGAGGTGGTGCTGGGGGCTTCGTCCTCGACTCCCCCGCGGGGGGGAAGTCGGGCCGCCATGAATCGGGTGGTTGCGCACACCCATTCTGGTAGACCCATCATCCCGAGGTGGGTCTTGCGCTCGACCTGTCTCGAGGGGGAACTTTCCAGGTCGTTTCCTAGGAGGCAGTCTACAGGTTGGGTGGTTCCGACAGCCACCCGCAATGTTCCGGTTACTCCCCCCCATTCGAATGGTACCAAGGCCACCTTACACAAACTCTCAGTGTTGTCGGAAGCTATCACAGGGCAAAAGACATTTGGGATGATCTGGTCCGCCTGGACTAAGTGGCTGAGGACACCAGTGATGCTCGCCCCGGTGTCACGAAGGGCCTCCACCGGGTGGCCGTTAACCTTTACGAGCTGGTGGTACTTCTTGGTGTTTGCGGGTAGGGGTGCCCGGGAATCATATTTCAATCTCCTAGAGAGACTAGGGCCATGGCTGCAGGTTCCCATCCCTCGGGGTCCTCAAACTCCTCCCCTAGGGTTACGGTGGCCAGGTGTCGGGCTGGGGGAGCTGTCGTGGGGGGTTTCTGGGCCATGGGGCACTGAGGGTCGCTGGCGTAATGCCATAGCCGTTGACAGCGGAAACATGTGATATTCACCTGGGGTCCTTGTCTACCTGGGGGGGTGGTACTGCCTGGCGGAGGAGCTGGGAACCCCAGGGGTGGGTTCCTCGGGGGGCTACGCGGGGGCCCGGATGGGAACTCCCTCTGTTTCCCTTGATTCCCCCCCCTCTCTGATGGGGAGGTCCTTGATGGCTGCGGGGGTAGTCTCCTACAGGGTTCCAGGGGACCCGGGTGTTCACCCAGCGATCTGCTTCGACGGCCAGCTTCCTCGGGTCTGCGAGCTTGCTGTCGAGCAGGTGCTGGCGCAGTTCTACAAATCAGTTTGTGGACAAGTGTTCCCAGGCAATGAGGTCGGTCAGTTCTTCGAAGGTGGTTACCTTGCTACCCTTGATCCACCCTTCCAGCGCTCAGCTGTAAAAGTTTACGTATTTCGTGAGGAGGGCCTCCTTCATGTGGCTGTAGGATGTTTGCACAGAGGCCGGTAGGTCGAGGAGGGTGTCCCGTCCTTCGCTCAGGAATCGCCCCCACAACCCGGCCCCCCAGTCCTTCTGTGGGACGCGGTGGGAGGTCATGGCTACCTCGTAGGCTTTGAACCACTGCTGGATGTCATCATTTCGATAGTACTCTTTGACCACATCCTTGGGGATGTGGACTTTCGGCTCTCCCAGGGGTGCGGGTTCTTGGCCCCCCGGGGGTAGAGCTCCTTCGCTCCTTGCTCGGAACTCTATTTCTTTCAAGCTGCGCTCGTGCTCCAGCTGAAGTTTTTTTTCCTCGTGCTCCCGTTGCAACTTCTTTTCTTCTAGCTCTCCTTGTACTCGGAGTTGTTCCACCGCTAGCCTCTTTTCGGCTAGCCTGATATCGCCTTCTATTTTCAGTTTGGCCATTTCTAGTTCATGACTTCGGTCCCTTTCTCTGTCTGTGGCGTCTTCCGGGGACCAGCCCCCATCCGCTGCGTTGCTTTGTGCCTGGGGGTTATTGCTTGTTCTCGGGAAGTTCCTGAGCTCGTCCGGCCGCTCTGTCTCCTCCCCGACTTCGTCCAGTCGGGGAAGGGAGGCTCCGGACTCCACCCAGGCTTTCAGGGCTTGTTGCATGTCTTCCTTGGTGTTCAGACCAGTGGTAGCAATCTTCTGTTGTCTGCAAAATTGTTTCAGCTCCTTGTGTGTGTATTCTTCTAACCGTTGTACACAAAACGTTGCACTCGCGTCGGTTTCATTGGTGCTCATGGTGGTTTCTTCTGCCGTCTTTGTTCGGTAGTGCGTCAGCCGTTCACTGTACAATCTCTAGATTGTGGGTTCGGATCCCGTCGCTTGCCACCAATGTTAGAAGGGCCAGCCTCAGGGAAGGACAGAATATGTACCTGACCACCCTGCGACCCGCCTTTCCCGGGAGAGGTAGCCGAGCACTGGCAGGAGACCCCCTTCAGGGCTGGGTCCCGTACCTAAGACCGTACACGCTGATTTAGCACCATGAAACACAGAGACACCACACCGTAGATTCTGAAGTACGTATTCTTTATCTAGAAATATCAGGACCTTTATGATCCGCAGAGGGGTCTGTACAAGTAGAGCAAGGGCTCACAAAGTCTCGGTTGGGGTAGGGGTAGCGGGACAGTCTTAGGATCTGGGTCAATGCGGTTGCGTATCCGGCGCACGGCTCTCAATCCTCGAGCCAGGGGATACGATACGATCTTTGGGGTCCAGCCGGTCCAGAATGTCTCTTGAGTTGCGACCAAGTCTTCAGGGCTCGAGTAAGGGTGTTGGAGGTCGGACAATTTTCCAGGAGCAGCGAGTTGATCAGCAGGGCTCAGAGTTCTCAAGGGTGCAAGGGGAGCCGCGACCACGTCAGCAGGGCTCGGATGTTTTTAGGCAGAAGTCCGTCTCTGCCAGGTGGAGCCGCGACGCTGTCTGCAGGGCTCACCGAGGTTCCAAGAGTTCCGTCGGACTTTGGGAGGATGTTCTTTCAGCCGCGACCACGTCAGCAGGGCTCGTTTCGTTCCAGGATTCAACTGCCGAGGGTCCCAGGGCGCCCCTTGTTATAGGCCGACTCCTCTTTGATGTCCGGAGTCCTCACGGGCAGGGGTCTTAGCACCTGGGGGTCGTTTGTTGGGGGTTCTTGCCATGCGGCCCTTTGATCCTTTCAAGGCGGGGTCGGGAGGGATCCCAAACACGCAGCAGGCGTGGAGCCAGCCCTCAGGGTGGCCGGAGGTGCGATCGAAACTATCTCTTGAGAGGAGGCCAGGTGTGAGTGAAACTACTCCTCCCTCCCCTGCTCCCCAGGAGCTCTCTCTCTTCCCCCAGCCGGCATGGCGCGACTAGGCCTGGGTTGCGCTTAGGTCGAGGGCGGCCATCTGGGGTGCGGGGCCTGGTCACTGGAGGCCGCGAGGCCGATGGAGGGGGGAGGGTGCCTGGTGTCAGGAAGATGGAGGGAAGGGCGGGGGTAGCCCCGGGTTCTCTGGGGGACCAGGTGTGGACTGGGTTGGGTAGGCTACGTTAATCAGGGTTGTGTGGGGTGTAGAGGTCAGTCTGGTGTCGCTACGGGTCTGGATGGGCCACGCCACGAGGCTGGGTCCAACAGTAGGCATTTCCTTGACCATTGGCCGTAGGAAGAAGTCAACAAAGGTGGACAAAGGTTCCAACAGAGAACCAATCTCTGATATGATCGGACGACCAGGTGGTGGTCTAGTTGTTTTATGTATTTTTGGAAGTATGTAAAAATACGGCATAACAGGGAATTTGGTAATGAGGAACTCAGACTCTTGCAAAGTAATCCAACCTGATTCTTTAGCTTCATTAACAAGATCGTAAATCTCAATGGACAGTCTTGTTGTGGGATCCTCTACGAGAACCCGGTATGATTTGGTGTCGTTCAATTGTCTTAGACATTTGTCTCGATAGGTAACAGTGTCCATAATGACAATAGCTCCGCCTTTGTCGGCGGGCTTGATGGTAATGTTTTCTTCAAATTTGAGGAAACTATGTTTCTCCAAGTCTCCGCAACATCAATGGGCAGTATTTTTGCTCCCAGTCTGGCCAACCTTTATGTTCATCTTTTTGAACAGAATTGTGTGCTTACTGATCAGAATCCTTTTCGAGAGCAAATTGCTTGTTGGAAGAGATACATAGACGATATCTTGGTGGTCTGGCATGGCACTGTTGCCACTCTGTTGGAGTTTCATTCTTGACTAAATTCTCAAAATAATTCTTTGAAATTTACAGTCACACACGATAAAGCCAGACTCCCGTTTTTAGATATCATGATTTACCCTACATCAGGTACCTTGGGTAGTGAATTGTACAAAAAACCACAGACTAAGAATTCTCTTCTTAGTTTTCACAGTCATCACCCCAAATCTCTTCGACACAATCTACCTGTGGGACAGTTCCTGCGGGTCCGCAGGAACTGTTCTACTAAGGATAGTTTCTACCTTCATGCTGATGCACTTTCCAAACAACTGAAAGCCAGGAAATACCCGGCCCATCTGGTAAGACAAGCCTACAAACGGGCGTCCAATAACAACAGGGACGCCCTTCTTGAACCCCCGGTTCCCAAGGCACCTTTGACAAGAATGACCTACGTCACCACCTTCAGCACACTATCCAACAGTGTCCAGAAGTCAGTACGCAAACATTGGCACATTCTCAATGTTGGCAATGCTAGGATTCCACTCCCCTTGTTCTCCTTTAAACGAGGAGCCAGTTTGCGTGACAATCTTGTTCATACAAGACCTACAGCTAAACAGGGCACAAAAGTATCAACATTATGGGATTTACCACCGATACAGGGCCACTACCCATGTGGCTCGTGTTCGGCATGCCCTCAAATGCAGCCAACCAAATCAGTTGACTTAGGGTTAGAGAAACCATGGATTTTACGGAAACATACTAACTAACTCGGAGAAAGTCATTTACCAAATCACATGTCCCTGTTCACTCAGATACGTAGGGATGACAACACGCAAGATAAAAATCCGTATCAGTGAACATAAGAGTACTATTAGGCGAAACAAACAAGCCACTAGATTAACCCGTCATTTTCTCGCCCTCAATCACAAACCTGAGGACCTGAAATGGCTCATTCTAGAAGAACCTTTTATTCCATCGCACATCACCGACATCAAAAAATGTCTCTTTATAAGAGAACAGAAATGGGTCTTTAAACTAAAGAGTGATTGCCAAGGACTGAATGATCAGATACCATGGACATCGCTATGATAAGTTGTGACAGACAAGGTTGCATAGTATACATGAGCGCATGGCACTTCATGATTTGAATAAAGATATGGGACGGTTGCACTCACAAACTAAAGGTGATAGTAGTTTCGGGTAATCCTTATGTAAAAATCTCTGGTGCTGGTGAGACCACCTCCTAATCGTTGAGGTGTGAATAAATGAATGTCAAGATGCGTCTCAGGGAAAGACGTCCTCACACTAGCACTCCAATGCGGAAGATCCGCTGTTTGAAAAAGGTACGAACATAGTAGCTTGATTCATTGCTTGTTTAATGCATATTCGATTCATATGACTGTTCGAGGAGTATGATATTACTCATACTATCAATAGTTGTTCAGACCACAACGAGGTTCACAAATATATTTCCATTGTTTAGGCAAACCAATTTTTCAAATATCCCCGATGCATTTCGGGACTCGCCCTTCGTCAGGGGGGTGATTCTACGAAAGAAAATAGAGGAGGACATAAGGCTAAGGTCCAGGATGTAAAACCAAAGTAACTCAGGTGAGTATTTGTTAACGCATAAGAGACCGTAGTGTCTGTGCTTTTGCAGATAGCCGATGGTGAGTGTGTTATAAACATGCAAAACAAGTAACACAACCAGTGCTTCAGTTGTAAACATGTGACCAAAAGAATAATAACGCTAAATACGTGCCTATTTCAAAGATGTAAAACCGCTTAGAAAGCAGTGCTCTGAATTAGAACTGGGTGCATAAAAAGCAGAACACGTGGGTGTAGGAAACTCTTTACACGAGGTGAATAAAGTTGTGAATTTGAAAAAAACGGAAGCGAATGCGCTCCTGTTTACCAATGGCGAAGACGTTAAAATAAAAGGTACTCGAGATTTAACGAGGTGCACGAGATATAGTGAGGGAACTCAAATTAGTGAATATAACGAAAAACGATCTGAATTACCTGAAAAAACATCTCCCATATTCTCAATTACTGAGGACAGACTTATTACAAACACAAATTCCTAAGAATGAACAAGAGCCCTCCGAACTCTGAGAAAGTACATAAAGGAACCATTTCTTGTCTAAATTGTGGCGGATGTAATAATATCATCAAGGGTACGTCTTTCATGCATCCCTCTAAAGGTACACCTATCAAACTTAAGGTGACAGCTACTTGCGACACCAGCAATGTTGTGTATTTACTAAAATGCCCATGCGGACTTCCTTACGTGGGCAATACAGAAAGAAAAATGAAAACAAGACTCATCGAGCATAAAAGCAACATCCGAACCAAGAACATGAAATCTACTGTCGCAAAACATTTTTCTGAACACAATCACAATTGTAGCCAATTGAGGTTTTTGATTTTAGAACAAGTCATGATCCAAAGAGGGAGAGACAATGGTGCCTTCCTGCTGCAACGCGAACTTTATTGGATAAATAGACTGAACTCTGTTTACCCGCACGGGTTGAATGAACGTCTCGAATTTAGCTGTTATCTGTAATTGTTACACTGTGAATATTTGTTTACATCATCTATCGTAATTCATTTGATTTTCCATTTTTCCCATTCTATTAATTTCAGATCCCATGTTGAATCTGATTTTCTGATTTACCTTCACATGTTTAACGAGCCACGACACACTGAATAATGTTTATTCATTTACGCCACTCACCGCTTTCTTCATCTTGTTACCGTGGTTACTTCATATACACGCTAGTCTTTCTTCCTACTCTATCAGTCACATGACTCGCTTTTGAGCTTCACCGGGTTCATCATTTCCGGATACACGGTATTTAGTTCCGGGGCTTAAGCTGCATGTTTTACACCCATTTGGACGAGGCTTTCGCACACCAGCGTTTACGGAGCTATTCAGGTAATTCAGATCGTTTTTCGTTATATTCACTAATTTGAGTTCCCTCACTATATCTCGTGCACCTCGTTAAATCTCGAGTACCTTTTGTTTTAACGTCTTCGCCATTGGTAAACAGGAGCGCATTCGCTTCCGTTTTTTTCAAATTCACAACTTTATTAACCTCGTGTAAAGAGTTTCCTACACCCACGTGTTCTGCTTTTTACGCACCCAGTTCTAATTCAGAGCACTGCTTTCTAAGCGGTTTTACATCTTTGAAATAGGCACGTATTTAGCGTTATTATTCTTTTGGTCACATGTTTACAACTGAAGCACTGGTTGTGTTACTTGTTTTGCATGTTTATAACACACTCACCATCGGCTATCTGCAAAAGCACAGACACTACGGTCTCTTATGCGTTAACAAATACTCACCTGAGTTACTTTGGTTTTACATCCTGGACCTTAGCCTTATGTCCTCCTCTATTTTCTTTCGTAGAATCACCCCCCTGACGAAGGGCGAGTTCCGAAATGCATCGGGGATATTTGAAAAATTGGTTTGCCTAAACAATGGAAATATATTTGTGAACCTCGTTGTGGTCTGAACAACTATTGATAGTATGAGTATTATCATACTCCTCGAACAGTCATATGAATCGAATATGCATTAAACAAGCAATGAATCAAGCTACTATGTTCGTACCTTTTTCAAACAGCGGATCTTCCGCATTGGAGTGCTAGTGTGAGGACGTCTTTCCCTGAGACTTCATGATTTGAACCACATTCTCCCATTTGTAGAAGAGCACACTATTTCCAAACGTGTTAGCTTTTTGCTATCTGAATAGTGATCCAGTTCTCTTTTGCCCTCAAGTTGTAATTTTCACTCTCCATTATATGTAATCATTGATGGATTGCGAGAGACTAATAGTGAGGTTTATACATAAAAAGCATTTTTTTCACATTACAGACACCATCGTTATGTTGCTTCATTGAAGCGGGGTTCTTATTTCACAACGCTGCCACCTTTTGCCGCTACACAACGACATGATTAGTGATCACATTCCTTGGAATACGGTCTCCTTATGGTACAACGTCATGATGTTATTCTTTTTTTATTTTTTTATTTTGGACGTTGTTGAAGACTCTAAATGTCCTTATAGATCATATGCATTATAAGAAACTACATCTCCCATGAAAACATAGGTTGCACGTCACAACGTTATCCTGTCATCAACTTGCGCCCTGCTTTCGACGCAGACCGCGCACAGGATACGACGGGCTTTTCGTTTCATAAATAGGGATTCTTACAAATGTCGATTATCTCCCCTTCTGGCTCAGTAGCCGCGAGAGGTACTGACGGAGAGGTAAGATGCATATGACCAATCTTGTTTCAACTTTGTAAGGTATTGATATACACCGCGAATGAGGCGTGCTCTTGTCATGTTAGTAATTTTTCGCCGCCAGTAACTCTGTTCTGAACCAGGGCAGACAGAATTGTGCTTTAAGCCGTAACGTTACAGCAGTTTTTGGGAAAAGGTAGCGCATCTCATTGACAATAGGACTCGTTCCAGGCAAACTTCTGTTCGTGATAGCTGTCACCTTAAACTGGTTCGAGCACGGCATACAAGCTAGCACGATGCGGTAGTTCTTGGGAACGCGAGCACGGCATACAGAACCACTTCACTAGCCACAACGATGTGGCAGCCTTTGTAATTGATGAATACTCTCAGAATTAAGTTATACCTACGATCAAAGGACACACTTAATGCTTATGTCCTTGATTAACCACCTTCGGGGTATACATTCTGCTAAAAAATGACATCATAGCAAAACTGCATAGAGGCGTACTCTTCCCGGCAGCCAGACTCCCGTGAGTTCCCCCCGCCATGTTTTTAAATGCGCACTGTATATAAAGTATTGTTATACTCACAGTATCATTGCTCAGGTTATACAATGCTTTTCACTTATATTATTTCCTAGAGCGGTGCCTCCTATACGTGAGGCGAAGCACATACCCAGAATTACTCGGGTAAGTGGCAACAACAACAAAAAAAAACTTTTTTGTATCACTTGATGTGATGGTTGTACAGTTGTTTGAATAGACCAATAAGTATTTCGCATAATTGAAAGACTTAATCTTTATGCGGTTTTTGACCTAACTATGACGAAACACTACTGTGTTTTACTTTTCAAGTTTTTTCTGCTTCAACTCTTGCAGGTAACATCTTTTGTACCTACTATAAGGTCCAGGTTGTATGATTTATATGATATTCACTTTACAGTGTTGCAGTAGCTTTATTTGGTCCTGACGAAAGCTGGGATATAATTTATCCATGAGCTGAAACATGTAGACCAGTCTTTCCAAGACAGTTATTTGTTTAAACTGTTACAGCACTGTTTTATTTTGGTTTCAAGGTAGCACCCAAATAAAAATTCTCTTGTGCCTTGATAACCAATTTTAATTATCACATCTTTTTTTCACTTGCACTGCATACATCACCCCACACCATCCTTCATGTGGGCTCCTTCTATTCAAGTAACATACTGCTAGATGTATCTGGGACACACATTGAACCAGTATCTACGTTCATCTGGTAGTGGATGGTTCTCTGGCAAGTCCCTGGGTTCCCAAATGATGAAGCGAGCCACTGTAAGTGGGTGATGGGAATCTTTTTCATGCATACACATATCCAGTGAGATATATTTTTGTTAACAGTCGGATTTGACTTAGTAAACACGGTGTAGCAGCTTTAAGGTCACTAAACAACATTTGACTCACAGTTTTCTTTTGTATGATATGTTGATTTGGGGATTATAAACTGTTTGAGTCTCTAAACTGTATCCCTTAGACCCCCACTCTTTTTTTAGATATCTTATTACTGTCACTAACGTCAACACTGCCCACTTCCATTGGAACTCTGCAGCCAGCGCAGACGCTGCCGACCTCTCCAGGGGCTCTGCAGCCAACACTGACTCTGTCCACCTCCCCTGGGGCTCTGCAGCCAACACTGCCACTGCCCATCTCCCCTGGGGCTCTGCAGCCAACACTGCCACTGCCCACCTCCCCTGGGGCTCTGCAGCCAACACAGACACTGCCCACCTCTACAGGGGCTCTGCAGCAAACACTGACTCTGCCCACTTCCCCAGGGGGTCTGCAACCAATACAGACACTGCCCACCTCCCCTAGGGCTCTGCTATCAACGTCGACAATACCACCTACCCTAAGGCACTAACGCCAACACTGCCACAGCCCACTCCCCTTGGAACTCTGCAGCCAGCGCAGACACTGCCCACCTCCCCTGGGGCTAAGCAGCCAATGTCGACAATACCACCTCCCCTAAGGCACTAACGTCAACACTGCCACTGCCCACCCCCTTGGAACTCTGCAGCCAGCGCAGACGCTGCCCACCTCCCCTGATGCTCTGCAGCCAACACAGACACTGCCCACCTCTCCAGGGGCTCTGCAGCCAACACAGACACTGCCCCCTACCCTGGGGCTCTGCAGCCAACACTGACTCTGCCCACTTCCCCAGGGGGTCTGCAACCAATACAGACACTGCCCACCTCCCCTAGGGCTCTGCTATCAACGTCGACAATACCACCTACCCTAAGGCACTAACGCCAACACTGCCACAGCCCACCTCCCTTGGGACTCTGCAGCCAGCGCAGACACTGCCCACCTCCCATGGGGCTCTGCAGCCAACACAGCTACTGCCCACCTCTCCAGGGGGTCTACAACTAATACAGACACTGCCCCCTCCCCTGGGGCTCTGCAGTTGACACGGACAGTGCCCGCGTCTCCTGGGGTCTGCTGCCAACACAGACACTTCCCACCAGCCCTGTTGCGATGGAGCCCACCCTGAGTCTGCCCCCTCTCCTTGGCTCCGCAGCCAGCGCGGACAGGGCCAGCTCCCCACATACTGCTGTCTGTGATGGGGCCCTTGGTTCTGATGCAAAGAGCTTCGCCATCTCCACAGAGCCCCACCGCATCCATGCCACCTGTCCATAGGGGGTGGATTCTGACTCTGCCCTCTTGGCTCATGTGCTGCCCTTTGACCCCACACCAGGGCCGAGCCTACGCTTAATTTGTAAAATATGAAATCCAGGTGCTCAAATGCTTGTCTGAGGCCACACCTACTTTTCCTGGCTCCACCTACTGGCTGGTGAGCCTGGCTCCAGGAGTCTGGTTGGGTCTGCCCCAGTGGTGAGTGTGAGATTAGCATGCTGATGGCTGGGGAGGAGTGCACCTTGGACCTGAATAGGGCAGGGCTTTCCCCACACAATGCTGGCTCCGCCACCTGTGGTGCGACTGACGACCCTAGCTCTGCCAGTGAATGGAGTGAGGGGCTGAGCACATCAAGGGGGCTCCCCAACCAGCTGCGACTGGTTTTCCCCCTCATCCTGAACCAAGAACAAAGGGTTTTACAGTATAAGAAGGGACTGTGTCCCCTTACATGTTGTTCTCTTCCAGGATCCTACCTGAGGGGGTTGCTGCTGCTGCTGGACCAGAGGACCGCCACTTGGACTACCTCCCTGCCTGGAGGCCCAGTGAGCTGGCTCTGGGTCCAGCCTTGCCCCCTCCCACCCCTGCCTGGCTGCATGCAGGGGAGAACTTTGCTGAACTTTGTTGTTATTCTCCTCTAAGCCCTGGGAAGCGCTATATCCTGGCGTGCTGCTGAGGAGCACCTTCGTGGGGGCCAGCAGCGCTGAGCTGCGATAATTAGCAAGGGAACCCCGGCGTGGGATTCCCCGCTTTTCTACCGTGGTTTAAAACGGGTGCCCACCCCGTGTGCTGCCGGTGTCACGGGAGCCTACCCAGTATTTGGGTGCTTGTTGGCGGCTGCCCACCCGGCTTATTTAATTATTCCTACGGCGGGTGCCCACCCCGCCGTATATTGCATATAACGAGGGAGCCTACCCCTCTTATTGCCGAGATTTAATCACCGCCGCGGCCGGGCTCGAAGGAAGTCAGGCAGGCCGGGGGGCGGGACTCCGGGACAACCGGAAGTAGGAGGGCGGGAGCCTACCCCGCCTCCCTCCGAGGACTCGCGACTGTTTGTTTGGGCCCCGGAGCAGGCAGGAGCCTACCCTGCGCCCCGGTGCCCTCGCCCGAGAAGCGAAGGGTCCCCGAGGTCCTGGCTGCCTGAGCGGGGCTCTCGTGAGGAAGAGGAGAGCCCCGCCGCCTTCGGAGACGCCAGCGCCGCCTCCGCCAGAATCCCGGTGAGTGAGGGTAGCATCGCTGTTTGCAGAGCGCCTGACGCTCTGTGAGGCTCCAACGCGGGCCGCGGGTGTCACGAGTCCCCCGAGTGGGACTCAAACATAGGGGGCAGTGTCCTTGAGCCCCCGAGAGGCTCCAACGAAGGGGCCCATTGTTTTCAGAGCCCACGAGGCTCCCACGCTTTCGGGGGCATTATTTGTTAACGAGTCCCCCGAGCGGGACTTCAACGAGGAGGGCAACCTTTGTTTTCGAGCCCCGTGAGGCTCCAACGTCTGGGGGCATTATTTCTCGAGTCCCTGAGCAGGACTCCAACGTTGTGGGGCAGCCTTACACTTTGCTGAGTCCAGAGGGACTCCAACACTTGGGGGCAGTCTTTTTGGCAGAGCCCAGGGAGGCTCCAAGGCATGCCATATTTGTTTTAAAAGGCACAGTGGTGCCCACGCTCCTTTTCCCAGCTGCCCAGCACTTAGTGGGCAGCTGCACCGTGTAGGTTGTGCCCCTCCACACTTTGGCTTGCGCAGCCTGCGCAGCCTTCCCCTGACATTGACACAGGGCGTCCTTGCCCCTTCAAGGCCAATTGGCCTAGGGACTGCCACAGGTGGTGGCTAATGTGAGTTTTTGCGCTATTGTTCCTAAACCTGCACCTCTGAATGTATTTTATGCATCATGTGTTTTCCTTCCCTACACCTCTGAATGTGATACTTAGGTGGTTGTTTTCTCCTAGTACAGGTGGTGCTAGTGAGGTCCTGGTTCCCTGCGCGTTATTTTCCTAAGGTGGTTAGGGTTGCGTAGGCGGTACTTACCTGTTACCAGTAGTTACTGGTCGTGTGCTACATATGTTATTTAGTGCTACAGTGATTGTATGTGCTATGTTCTAAAGCATTATTCCTATTTTCTAAGTGCTAATCCCTGACAGTGGTCCATGTGGCCCTGTCCCCTGTACATATAATCCCTTGTAAATTCTGCCCGTGCCAGTGGCACATTGTAAAGTGTGTGTTTTTATCTAATGTGTTTTGGTAATACAAAGGCTATTTTTATATAATACCTTGTGTGGAGTTTCTTTTGTGGTGTGCCTTGGGTGTTGTTGCTGGGTTCGCGCACAAACGCTTTACACATCACCTCCGGGATAAGCCTGACTGCTCGTGCCAAGCTACCAAGGGGGTGAGCAGGGGTTATCTTTGGCGTGTAACTCCCCAGCCCAGCATTTAGATAATCACATGGTATAGGGATTATTGTGCTAAGTTTGTTTTTGTCATTTCTTTTCTAACAGGTGCGATGTCTGATATTTACATGTTTCTCTCGTCTTCATGGCTTGATTTTGCTCGCCAGAGACTGGCACTCATAGCCTTTGAAATGCCCTCCTAATTACACTGAAATGAGTGAAGTTATGATAATGGCACTCATAGGAATCTGAAGCCTTGGCAGCTATAGGCGGGCGAAGGGTGCACTGCACGGAGAGCAGAAGGAAACTCTCCACTGTGAGCCCTGATGCCAGGAGGAGAGCGCCCCCTTGCAGGCCTGGCTGCGCCCCATGTGCTCATCCCCAGCCTCTGCTGCAGGGAACCAAGCTGCTTCCTGCCCCTTTCCTTTGATCACATGCAGGCCCGAAGAGTGTGGCAAGTGTGAGGAATACAGAAAGAGAAATGAATTCCATATTGTTTAATATACTTTTGTAAATTAATTATTGATTGGCTGATGGGAGCAGCAGTGTATGTGAACAATATGTGGAATATGAGATGCGGTTTTCTCTCGAGTCACTTCTTATGCCGCATTGCGGGCCCCGGGGGAAGTGAAGGTCGCAGACCAGTCTTCCCCCGGGGTATTCGCGCAACGACCGGAAGGACATGGTGGGGGTCGGATTATAGGAAGGAAGGGGGCGGGAGTTGGGAGGTTATATAGGTGTCAGGAGAGGAGTTTCCGGCCTCTTCCTGACACCTGAGCACCACCGGGAGGGAGAAAAAAGTTTGTAGTTCATAGCGGAGGCCGATTGGACGATCGGCTGGTGGTCGGGGGATTAGCTATATGTCCTGGTTGGGCTAGGGAGAGCTGCTCGGTTTGCGATCCCGAAAGTACGGCGTGGCGGCTGGTTTGACCGTCATGTGAGCGCGAGGCTGGTCGGCTGGGGGAAGCGTTTGCGGCCGGGCGTGTCCAGCAGGCGCAGGCCTGGAGTGTCGTGCTGAAGGTGGTGCACGTGCGATGCACAGATCTGCTGCGGCCACCACCGGACCGTCGACTGTGGCAGGTAGGGAGGGGGCATTCTGATCGGGGGAGAGGGAGCGGGCGGCGGAGTCCTGCCGCGTGCCCACCGGCTGGGGTGGTGTAATGCTGCCTTCGCCCGCAGGGAGGTTGGGGGGGGGGCTTGGAGCCAGTGCGCGCGTCTGCTGTGGGCCCCGTAGTGGCGGCGGGTGGGTTTTTGAGGCGGGGACGGCGGGATTGGCGGCGCTGCCGCTTCTGTTGCAGGATACCAGGGTTCGAGCCTCGAGGCCGCGCCCTCGTCTCACGATTCTGGGCTACTCACTTAACCCCCCCATGCATGACAGTGTAACGTATATACGGAGCTCGGTAAAGTGCTCCAATGCTTTCGGGTCGAGTTCGCGCTCACGTTCGCATGCTGTGATTCTGGGCAAATTATTTCACCCCCCCCATTGCCTGAATGTGTAATGTAAACAAGGAGCTACGTAAAGCGCTCCAATACCTTCGAGTCGAGTTCGCGCTCACGGCCACATCCTGTGATTCTGGGCAAATCACTTAACCCCTCAGGCATGGATGTGTAAGGTAATCCCGGGGCTATGTAAAGCGCTCCAATACCTTCGGGTCGAGTTCACGCGATGTCATTATGCACAAAAAAAATAAAAAAATACAGCTTTGAGGCGGCTCCTCGTTTTCGGGGCATTCCATCTGGGGCACATTAGGCATGGTAGGCATCGAGGGAATTTGGGCAGGCAAAGGTTTGTGAGTCTCTTTTAGTGGCGAGGTGCGGAGCCGGCAGGAGAGCCCACATGCGTTTCTCCATTACCAGCGGCGAGGTGGAGGTATGGGGCCCATCAATTCTTGGACCTGCACCATTTATTTGGTTCATGGTGCTCAGGAGCCAACCGGAGGTTTCGGCATAGGTGGGGGGGGGCGGGGCCAGGTGACGGGTTGCGCTGCGAGGGGTATTTACGACAGGGGTGAGGGACGGCCAGCACGGCCTGAGGCCCGGTGGTGCTTGGGCCCACCAGGTTGGGGCGACCTGGTGGGGGGGATCCATGACCGGCGCATAAGGCCGGCAGATTAGGGGTGATGCCAGCGGGGCGCACAACGGCCCCGAGACGCTGGCCAGAAGCAGTAGGGGGGTCCGCGGCAGCCTGCCCTCCTTCGAGGGATTCGCGCATTGAGCAATACAACCATGTGAATCCTACCAAGTTCTGAGTATGTGCTGTGTGAAGGTTGGTATGGATGGTGTTGGGGGGGGGGGGGGGAGGATGGAAGAAAGTGACGGTGTGCGTGCCGGATACGGTGTGCTGGGAGGATGTCCGATGGGGCCTGGGAGTGGGGGGGGTTGCGCGTGGGGGGGGTTCGGGTAACCAGTCCATTTTGTTGATTGTTTCAGGCGAGTGCGGCCGACGACGGAGTGGGGGCAAGGAGCTCCAAGGGGGATGGCAGCTCCGGTCTGGAAGAGGAGGTCCCGGACGGACACTCAGGTAAATGAATGGTGGGGGGTTACAGTCTTGGAGTCGCACTTGGAAGCCTAGGTGTTCACACCCTGGTTGTCACCAGGTGCTCATTTATAAGTGGAGGCAATGGCATTTCCTTCAGTAAGGTTGGGTCGATGCTGGGGGCCTGGGGAACCCAGGGCCCGAATGACGCACAGCTGGTCAGCTGGGGTAGTTCGGTGGTGATACAAGCAAGGAGGCGGCATTACGTCTGACGAGGGGACCTTTGGGGCCGCGTGAGGAGAGTGTTTGGGTGTCACACGGCCGATGGTGATATCAGGCGAACGGAAGGCTGGCAACCAAAGGGTGGTTTGTCCCTAGTTGCCATGTTTAGCGGCTATTTGCCAGGCTTGGAGGGTGTCTTCTGAGGGTGAGGTCCGGGGACAGCTGTGGGTATTATAGGATGGACGGGAGTGTGCTGGGCTGGAACGGGGGGAGACAGGTTTAAGGTCAGCCCGAACGTAGCTCGACTTGGGGTGGTCTTTCTTTGACGCAATATTCAGCCGTTACCCACAGCGGGAAAGGCAGGCAGGAGGTTTTTCTCGGCACTTACGTTGATGGGCAAGTAATCAGACGAGGGGTGGACCTGGAGGAAGGGGGTGTGGGTTTTTCGGGGGACTTTTTTCTAACGGACAGGTCATGAAGCCCTTGGGGGTAGGCAGGGGTCTGGAGGTCCTTATCGATCAGGTGGAGGCCATGGGTCCATGGCACCATTTGACTCACATGAGGCGAATATGCGGAGGCAACGGGATTGCCGGACTGACGGTGCACACTGGGTGGGGGCTGAGGTCTGGAAGAAATGCGGGGCGCCGAGGCCGCAGTATCTGGAGCGCGAGCATCGCGAGGCGTGCCGGGGGGCAGTGTTATACAGGGGGGACTTGCTGGGGAGCGGGACTGGTAGAGGTAGTTTGCAGGCCACGGGACAAGATAATCACCGTTCGGTAGGCATCGCAGTAAAGGAGGCTGAGGGGATGCGCCGGAGGGGGTGCTGGTGAGACGGAGACAGCGTGGGCCGCTGCTTAGGGGACCCAGACAGGGTTAGGGGGCTTTCGGGCACGGCACGATGCGTTTGGGGTGGAGATGGTCACTGGGGTTGTAGTGGGCAGTAATTTGAAAGCAGGGATTCTGGCTGACTGGATGCAGTTTTTAGTCGGGGGCGTGGAAATGTGTTGTGTGTCGGGAGTAAGGAGCCCAGACAGTGACACTGCTGACAATGTGGCGATTTCGTCAAGGGCATCTGGGACTACGGTAGTGCAGGACACAGGAGCCGTACTGATATGGTACCGGTGGGGCGGCAGACACCGGTGCGGGGATTGGGGTGACGGGCGTTTGTGCATGGCTTGTCTGGGTGTAACAGGGACACTACGTTTTCGAAATAGGGCAGCGTGAGGCTTGCGGCGTAGTGAAGAAGGTAGTGTAGCGGTGCTACAGGCTATTCAGGTTTCGTTCGAGGGCTGGGCCGACGGGAAGTGGCTCCCTTAAAGAGAGGCACGATTCTTCCGCCTGAGGGCTGGCACATAGGTGTCATCAGGAGGGCTGTTCGGGGGTGGGGGGGAAGGTGGTGAGTGGGGAGCTGGCAGTATAGTAGGGTGTGTGGTGCCGTTATAGGTCAAAGTAGGGGTTGGGGGGGTGTTTTTTGGAGAGACTGGGGATGGACGGGAAAGAGACATAATCCACACGGGACTAACCTTTCTTTTTGTACTACAGGTAAGGGGAGTGGCCTGGGATCCAGTGTGGTCGCATGGACAGGCGGACATTCTCCCGAACGTTGGGCAGCCACAGAGGCGACATGGCGGGGGTACGGATGTCCTCAGGCGGGGAACGCTGTCATTTGGGATGTTTGATGATGGAGGGGGAACAGTTGCATTGACTCAGGGTGAGCGTTGCGGCCAGTGAGAGTGACTGTGTCATACGATATGGGAAATGGCCAGCAAAGGCGCTGGAGAGACGGTACTCAGGAAAATGGCAGGTCTGGTTTTTATCCGAGAGGCATGGCAAGGGATATGTTTCAATGACTCGGAATTTAGGAAGTGGGTTATGGGGAGGCGCTGCGCCTTGCAATGAATGGTCTCTGGGGACGTCTAGCATGCTTACAAGGAACTGGTCTGCAGCGAGGGGGACGGTTTGCGGGGGAACTGGTGGCCTGGTTGGGGATGGGGCACTTTCAGGGCTGAGGGATGGTCCTGGACACGTTTCTTGTTTGAAGGGGACACTGGCTTTATGGGTGGATGGTCGTCCACCGATGGTGCCTTGCAGAGAATGGAGTAAGGGTGGATGGTCATCCACCAATGTTGCCTTGCAGAGGAGGAAATTTTTGGAGGCTGTTGAACATGCTTAACGGCTAATAGCTCTCAGGTAATGGGGACTGTTTGAGGGGACACGGGCGATTTTGGTTTTGGTTTGGGGATGGAACACTTTTCATGGACGGGGATTGCCCTGGAAATGTAGCTTGTTTGAAAGGGGCACTGGCTTTATGGGTGGATGGTTGTCCACCGTTGGTGCCTTGCAGAGAATGGAGTAGGGGTGGATGGTCATCCACCGATGGTGCCTTGCAGAGAATGGAGTAAGGGTGGATGGTCATCCACCAATGTTGCCTTGCAGAGGAGGGATTTTTGGGGGATGTTGAGCGCGCTTCACAGCTAATAGCTCTCAGGTACTGGGGACTGTTTGAAGAGACACGTGGCGATTTTGGTTTTGGTTTGGGGATGGAACACTTTTCATGGATGGGGAGTGCAGATGGTGCCTTGCAGAGAATGGACTTTGAGGGCTGTCGAACATGCTTACAGGGGAATGGCCCGCAGTTAATGGGCTATTGGAGGAGGCACAGGTGGTCTTGTCTGGGGCTGGGACGCTCTTCAGGGATTAGGGATTGGCCTGGAAGGTTACTGGATTGCAACGGATACTGGCTGTATGGGTGGATGGTCATCCCCTGGGGGGGCTTTGCCGAGAAGGGAGTTTGGGGGCGATGGACCAGGATTACAGGGGGACGGTCCGCGGTTGAGGAGACGGAGGGAGGAAGACAGTGAAAACAGTTTCGTTTCAGGGTCCTACACCCATGCTATGGTGTGTGCACTGGTACAATTTTGTCACGGACGGGGTTTGTTTGGTAACTGCTGCTCAGTGACTCAGGACACAGTTTTCAAGGGTGGATGGTCATCCACCTGGTGCCTTGAGGGGGGGGGAGGCATTAGGAACGCAACCGGGGGGGGACAGGTAGTCCTATTTCGAATAGGTGCACCTTTCGCAGTCTGGGGTGTCCCGGCAATAGTGAACTTTATTTGGGACGCAGGTTTAGGGGATGGAGGGTCGTCCACAGGGGCCGCAAGGTAGACTGGATGGAGGCGAAAGGTGCACTAGCACTGGGGGTGGGGCAGGGAACCGCCCTCCGGGGGTTTCCATGGTTGGCGGTAATTTGGAGGGGTGGGTAGTCACATACGGGCGGATCCACCCCTCAGGGGGGGAGAACGGTACACAGGTGACTGATAGCGGGCGCGGGAAGCAATGACCGATGAAGGAAATTACACATGCTTGGAGGGCAAGTGAAGGTGAGAGGAAGGAGGTCACCGAGTGAATGGGGGAAGAGTCTAACACGTGAGATGGTTTTGAGAATGGATGAAAGGAGAATGAGTCGGTATGGGATGGGGAAAGTATATTTACTGCATTTATGTACTGTCGGATAAAGTCTAAATGATTGCAACCATGTCCTAATAAAATGGCCTTTTACGCTTCAAGTAACAGCGTGGAGTGTGGTTCTTGCGCGATAGCTCACTGGGGTAGTGTGGCTGGAACTCGGACCTCTGTTTCTGGCTTCATATAGTGTCGGTCTCCACTCGCGCATTCTTTTTCTCAAAGCATCGGGACGTCACACCGGCGTGTCCCCAGGAGTGTGATCCGCTTCTTTGCTTTTCTGTCTGTGATTGTCCAAGTGAAGGTAAGAGGGGCCACGTTTAACGTGTGTCATTATTCTAAGCTTTTCCTCTGATTCAAAAGAGCAAAAAAAGTTTGTTTTTATAGTTTTGAATTGGTATTGGTAACTCTGCCAGTGTGGCCCCCGGGGCCCCTGGGGCCCCGGGCAACCCAGCACAACACAGACAAAACGTGGCCGGCAGCGACCATGAGTGAAGGCTGCAGCCAACCGCGCACAACCAATGAAATCAAGTAAAACACCCCCCACAAACTAAGTTAAAAAGGCCACGCAGAAACAGATGGAATAGCCCGCCGCCGACCGGTCCGTACCCCCTGTGACCCCAGGAAGCAGTGACCACCGCTGCGTGCACAAACCACCACAAGGCTTCTTGACGACCATGGGCGTAGGAAGTGTTGGGGACGCGGGGGATATATCCCCCCCAGATTTTGGAGTGGGGGGGACACGGGGGACAAGGGTGGGGGGGGACGAGGGGGCAAAGGAATTTCCCCTCTCCCTTCTGTTATCGCAGGGTCATTAGCACGCGAAAGCTCCACCTAATGGCCCTGCACTTGACCTGCCTGGAGTCAGAGGCCACCCGCCCTCCGCCTTTTGTTCTGCTGCAGGAAGGCTCAGCCGTTCTGGGAAGGGCAGAGGACGGAGAAAAAATAAACGCTGTCTCTTTTCCTTCATGGCAAGGACAGTGTCCACTCCTCCTGGCCTGCCTCGGGCGGCTGCCCTCCTCTCTTTATTCCTCCATCTCTTTCTGTCTCTGTCTCGCTCCTGCTTACGCTGATTTCAAGAGGCAGCTCTTAAGGTACTCTCTCTTGCCTCTCCTTTTCTTTATTTGTTCCCCTGTGAAATTGATCCAAAAAAGGCTGAACACTTTGGCTGTAAATGTCCTCATTTTCTGACCGTTTTCTATTGAAAAGAAAAACCTCGGAATGGAGAGAAAAAATAGTTAAATACCTAAATAAAGCAATACAGAGTGGACAGCAGACAGGCCAGACTGTTATTCACACCCACACACATTAGCGCCACTTTACAGAGTTTGCCAGTGAAAGCGCTACTTTCTTTTTATCTTCTTTCTTTGAACAACATTGTTTTCCCAGGGTGGGTAAGTGCGCCATTCCTAAAGGGACTGCAATACCTGGTTGATGGGTAGAGTGGAAACGTTTAATATGATCGTTTTCAACTTTTTTATTATTTTAGCTTATAAAATGCGGCTCTGTGTTTGGGGATGTGGTCTTTTTTAAACCAAACTGCATACATTTTGAAAGGATATAAGCAATGGACATTGAAAGGGGTCCCTTCCTGGTCCTGTAGCCATGTCTTGAACTTTTCAGGCAAAATCACTTACTGATTTCTGAATAATGAGTTTAAAACCGTTAAGGTAACCATGTTTTTTTCTGATCACAGTTCACATGCTTTGCTTATTCATGCATTCCCTATGAGTGTTTGCTTTTTCCAGGGTGTTATTAATTTTTTTTCAGGCAGCATTTTACTGTTGTCTAGTGCATAATTTGAATTTAGTCGCAGCACAATTGAGTTGTGCTGAAGGCAGTGCGAGTTTCTCTCAGTGGGGCAGTATGGTGTTCAGTGTGGGAGAGGATGTGGCACTCTGGCCAGAGCTGCTGAATTTGGAACCGGAGAACCATGTTCAGACCTTCATGACCAGTTCACCATACCACACTCCTGACGAGCTTATTCCGATGCTACACCTTAGAAGGCCCGATAGACCTTAGAAGCCCAGGTGTCTTAGCACCCGCAGGTGGACCTGTCCACCACAATCCATACTGCAGTTCACTTCCAGTCTTACGGGCAGGCATATGAAGAAGCCCATCCTAGATCGACAGTGAATCTGTCACTGAGGTCAGAAGACCCTTGAGGCCAGCCCACCTCACCCATTGGTACCTCCATTGGCCTTTTTCCAGCACTAGCAGTGCAACTTGCCAGGGGTTGGCAATGTAAGATTTGCATGCACACCAAACTTAGGGGGTGATTATAATGGCAGTGGGACCGCCACGTCACCCCGTCGGTGGCGGTCCCACCACCATTGGTGACTGCATCACAGCCCGCCATATAACAATGGCGGGTGGTTACCTGGCGGTCGGAAAGACCAACCACCACGCACCCGACGGGCTTCTTGAGCCCGCCGGTGCGGCGGAGGGGCTCGTGGTTCCTACAATGCTGGCGGTGCCTACCATGCACCGCAGCAGGGATTACGATGTCCCTTACCCGCCAGCTTATCAATGGCGGTTCACCTGCCATTGAAATTCTGGCGAAAGGGACATTGGGGGCCCGTAGCAGGCCCCTTTCCCCTGGCCCCCAGACATGGGTCCTGGGGGGCATCTATGATGCCCCACAACATATCACTGCACCATGTGGCAGGCACCGATATATTTAACATGTTCCTTTTTTTTTTACTTTGCGGCGGATGATGCAGCCAGCAGCACCTGCTGCAATGTAAAAGATAGGCACTGCGAACACCGTAGTGGCAGTCGCATTGTAATGCCTATCGTGGGGCCTCCACCTTGAAGGCCAGCGGTCCCATTCCCCGATTCGATGGCGGTGGTACTGAAGTCTGCCTGCCATCGTAGTCAGCCCCTAAGTTTGCATTTTATGAATATGATTCAGCGGGAAATAAATTGATGTTTGCAATTTAATTGACTTTGGTTGGCCTCTTATCTATGAGATTTCCCCGTTGAATGTGCCTTTACATTATACATTTTCGGTTGTATGAATTGATTGCATACTACACTCTCCTACAGGTATTAATTTGAGTGTCATTAGGAGTGTCTGGGACCAATTGTTTTCTTAGGCATTGTTTTCTTTACTAACCTTTGCAAAGGGCCCTAAACTTCACAGCAACACAAGTCACATTTCTTTTAGTAATTTGGGATCCGTTTGAGCTACAAAATTGTTTTGGAGGAACTCGTTAGATTATGCAGCAGATGATGTATTATGTGGCAAATATGATACAGCCATAGTTAAGTGGAAAACATGTTTCCACTTAATTTTGCCCCAACATTGTAGTTGATCAATTTGTAAGTTCCCAAACCCAAAAGTCGAGTTTGGGCACAATTTGCATTTTAAAAGCAGCCCTATAACACAGGGCTACTTTTAAACTGACCTCAGGCTTCAGCAGTGCACACATGCAAGCGCAGAAAGGGCTGCTGGCCTCTAAACTGCCATGCCTTATTATATTCTAGGGACTTAAAAGTAGTTCTAATCCCCCTGCCCTATTATGTACTAGGGCCTTATAGGAGAGGCCATGCCAATCATAGGGGTACCCTAACCCATAGTGCACCCTAGTGTATGTAGGTGTTTTCACTGTATTTTTAAGTGCCTCTTTCAGAATAGCACTGGCTGTTTCGGCAGAGGCCAGGGTCAGTCAGTCGGGTGCCACCAGTACCAGTCAGCAAAAAGTTGGGGAGTGCCCAGGGCGGCTTTGCAACACTAGAGAAACACAAACTCAGAATGTAAAACATAACACCATGGTTGGGGGGTTCTCTTCAATAATCAGAATTGATTTCTATCCTAATGAACCCATTTTCCAACATTAGGATAGGGAAAGACTGGGGAAAAATCATAACGTTCTAATCTATACATTGAAGTTTTTATGCAGCTCTTTGATGACGGTTAATAGCTCACTGTTCAATGTTAGGATTTTAACTTATAAACTTCAAATACCAAAAGACTATCTCAGACAAAAGCAGTAACTCACTGACCTTTTGAATTAAAACTTTCACTAGACAAGCCTTCGATCTCTCTCAAAAAAAGATCATTAATCACCAAAGTTATCTTCACATTTTTATTGTTGCCTGAAAATTGCTGGAGACCAGTAATGCAGCAGCAGGTACTTTTCAAACCATAATGCACTTGCAAACACGACGCCCCCACCCTAAGTCAGCGGCCTTTGTTGGCTTTGTGCATTAAGATGCAAGATTCATGTATATGTTTTTTTTAAACATTTGGTCTCATTACTATATGAATGTAAATAACAATAAAGCATACATGCAAACTGTGACTACATGCCTGCTTTTCTCAATATTTCACTTCGAAAGTATGCAATTGTATTTGTTTAACGGGTGGTGATTTGTATAGGGTCACTGGAAAGTGCACAAGGTTGTCCCTGTCCCCCCCCGAATTTTAGTGTCTCCTACGCCCCTGTTGACGACGGTAGGGTAGAAATGAACTTTCAACTGGCGCCGGCCGCCCTATTGCAAAGCAGACCAGGGAGAAGAAAAGAGACGATGAAACGCTCAGAAAAGCAGCATCTTTATATGAATCAACAATAGGGGTTAGGTCAATGGCCCCGCCCTTTCCGCCTCCTCCTGGCCAGGGCATTGTACTTGAGAACGGTGCCCGGCGCCGGAGGCATGATGGCTCAGGGCACGCCTCCGACTCGGGTCACCTCACACATCATGCCAAGTAAATCTGTTTAATAGTGAGCCGCGTGGGTTTGGCTGCTGACGGTCACTGGTGGGCGGCACCGCCTTTACTAATAGGCCTGCTGCGGCCTTCCCTCCACGTCCAGCTGAGCTGCTGGTGACTCGTAGGGTGCGTGTGGGCCAGGGCGTGGCAGTTTGCAAAAAATCTACTCACCCTGAGACACAGCCCCTTCCCCCGCAGAGCCAAGTCCAGCACAATCAGTGTCCCGCCCACCGGCAAGGGCCGAAGGAACATTCGCATAACGGATATGGTGTGAATCTTTTCATTATTGGCTCTGACAGCCACAACACTCTTCACTGGGGACTCGGGAGAGGAACAACACTCTCTGCGGTGAGTCAGTGAGGTTATTTTATGTACTTTGCCACAAAGCCATATCACGTACAGACGGGTACCCGGCCCTGAGCACCGGCACAAATTAAGGGGCATATCAACAACAACCGGCGATAATTATCGCTAAGCGCACTTAGCGCTAGGATAATTATCGCCGGCTAGCGTGGATTTTTATCGCTGAGATAGCGTGCTATTAGCAACGCTTATCTCAAAAGCGATAAAAATCCTAGCACTAACTGCCTAACATGAGATTATCGCTGGAAACCCAGTGATAATCTCACGCAATGTGGCGTTAGCTTGCTGATAGGGACTCACAAACTTACCTGTGATATCCACCTTCCATAGGATATCATGGCTAAGTCAGTCCTGAAGCAGGCGTAAGGAAAGTAGCGATGACAGGGGTTACCGCTACTTTTCTTACCGCTATGCTTCATAGCGTGGGGCTTGATGATAGGAGAAATGTCGCTTAGTGACATTTCTCCTGTATGTCAGGGCAGAAACGCCCACTTTGCATCTCACTAGAGATGCAAAACTGGGCGTTAGGAATCCCCACGCTAAAGCACGGTTTCACGCGATAGCGTGGCCTTGATAATTAAGCGACGATAATTTATTATCGCCTCCTTGTAAATATACCCCTAAGAACTGGAAGAAGCATCATTAACTGTCCTGAGATGGGAGGAGTGTCCCGGGCCTGGAACAGGCCGGTCCCCGGGCAGACGCAGCATCCAGCGAGGACAGGATCCAACCGGGTGAACTGGTCGGGCGGGTGGGTGCAGGACTGGCTCTGCAGCATTGGCGAGAATCCGACCGGCCTCTCGGATGCACTCGGTCCCGTACCCTCCTTGCTGCTTGTGGAGGTGCCCTGAGGCCTGCTGGTACCTGCTGGAACCTGTCCTCTGTGGGACAGGAGCCATCATAGGGCGGGGACAGAGCAGGGGACATCTGCGGCTCTCGGATGGACTCTGTCCAGTACCCTCCTCGCTGCTCGTGGAGGTGCCCTGAGGCCTGCTGGTACCTGCTGGAACCTGTCCTCTGCGGGACAGGAGCCATCATAGGGCGGGGACAGAGCAGGGGACATCCACGGCTCTCGGATGGACTCTGCCTGGTACCCTCCTTGCTGCTTGTGGAGGAGCCCTGAGGCTTGCTGGTACCTGCTGGAACCTGTCCTCTGTGGGACAGGAGCCATCATAGGGTGGAGACAGAGCAGGGAACATCCGCGGCTCTCGGATGGACTCTGTCCGGTACCCTCCTTGCTGCTCGTGGAGGTGCCCTGAGACCTGCTGGTACCTGCTGGAACCTGTCCTCTGTGGGACAGGAGCCATCCCAGGACTGGAACAGAGCAGGAGACATTCCAGCTCTCGGATGGACTCTGTCCGGTGCCCTCCTTTCTGCTCTTGGAGGAGCCCTGAGGCCTGCTGGTACCTGCTGGAACCTGTCCTCTGTGGGACAGGAGCCATCATAGGGCGGGGACAGAGCAGGGGACATCCGCGGCTCTCGGATGGACTCTGTCCAGTACCCTCCTTGCTGCTCGTGGAGGTGCCCTATGGCCTGCTGGTACCTGCAGGAACCTGTCCTCTGTGGGACAGGAGCCATCATAGAGCGGAGACAGAGCAGGGGACATCCGTGGCTCTCTGATGGACTCTGTCCAGTACCCTCCTTGCTGCTCGTGGAGGTGCCCTAGGGTCTGCTGGTACCTGCTGGAACCTGTCCTCTGTGAGACAGGAGCCATCATAGGGCGGAGACAGAGCAGGGGATATCAGCGGCTCTCAGGTGGACTCTGCCTGGTACCCTCTTTGCTGCTTGTGGAGGAGCCCTGAGGCTTGCTGGTACCTGCTGGAACCTGTCCTCTGTGGGACAGGAGCCATCATAGGGCGGGGACAGAGCAGGGGACATCCGCGGCTCTCGGATGGACTCTGTCCAGTACCCTCCTTGCTGCTCGTGGAGGTGCCCTATGGCCTGCTGGTACCTGCTGGAACCTGTCCTCTGTGGGACAGGAGTCATCATAGCGTGAGGACAGAGCAGGGGACATCCGCGGCTCTCGGATGGACTCTGTCCAGTACCCTCCTTGCTGCTCGTGGAGGTGCCCTATGGCCTGCTGGTACCTGCTGGAACCTGTCCTCTGTGGGACAGGAGCCATCATAGGGTGGGGACAGAGCAGGGGACATCCGCGGCTCTCGGATGGACTCTGTCCAGTACCCTCCTTGCTGCTCGTGGAGGTGCCCTATGGCCTGCTGGTACCTGCAGGAACCTGTCCTCTGTGGGACAGGAGCCATCATAGAGCGGAGACAGAGCAGGGGACATCCGTGGCTCTCTGATGGACTCTGTCCAGTACCCTCCTTGCTGCTCGTGGAGGTGCCCTAGGGTCTGCTGGTACCTGCTGGAACCTGTCCTCTGTGGGACAGGAGCCATCATAGGGCGGAGACAGAGCAGGGGATATCAGCGGCTCTCAGGTGGACTCTGCCTGGTACCTTCCTTGCTGCTAGTGGAGGAGCCCTGAGGCTTGCTGGTACCTGCTGGAACCTGTCCTCTGTGGGACAGGAGTCATCATAGCGTGGGGACAGAGCAGGGGACATCCGCGGCTCTCGGATGGACTCTGTCCAGTACCCTCCTTGCTGCTCGGGGAGGTGCCCTATGGCCTGCTGGTACCTGCTGGAACCTGTCCTCTGTGGGACAGGAGCCATCATAGGGTGGGGACAGAGCAGGGGACATCCGCGGCTCTCGGATGGACTCTGTCCGGTACCCTCCTTGCTGCTCGTGGAGGTGCCCTGAGGCCTGCTGGTACCTGCTGGAACCTGTCCTCTGTGGGACAGGAGCCAACATAGGGCGGGGACAGAGCAAGGGACATCCGCAGTCTCAGATGGACTCTGCCCGGTACCCTCCTTGCTGCTTGTGGAGGCGCCCTGAGGCCTGCTGGTACCTGCTGGAACCTGTCCTCTGTGGGTCAGGAGCAACACCAGGAAAGGGACAGGAGCCATCAGAGGACGGGGGCATGAGCCAGACCAGAGCTGGGACAGCAGCCATCCCAGAGCGGGGACAGGAGCCATCACATGGCGGTGACAGGAACCATCGCAGAGCGGGGAGGGAGCCATCCTAGAGCGGGACCGAAAGCCATCCCAGAGCTGGGACAGGAGCCGTCACAGGGCAGGGACAGGAGCAGAACACAAATCCTAAAAAAAAGAAGTGGGGGTACTAATCAAGTTCATAAGTATGCAAGTGACATCACGGCGCGTGACATCACAGGAAGTGGCATCATAAGAAGTGTTAGAAATGAGGGGGCTCTGGTTGGTGCAGGTAAGTACCAGCGACAAGCAGGGGCCCTTTACTTCTAGTCAGGGCGAAGGATGGCTCTTTATAATAAACCCTGCTCACTCTCTAGGTGCGTGGCGCGAGCAATCAAGGCTAAACTTCAGGGTGTACACAGTTAAGCATTTGCAATTATACACACAGCAAATACATCGCATGCACCACAAATGGACACCAGGCAGGTTTTATGTAAAAATAAGGCTTTTATATATATATCTCTTATGCAGACTTATTACACGATCCAGTAACGTTTGAAAGGTTGGGCCACGATATCTAATATTGCCGAAAGTTCTTTAGTGCGGGGCAACAAGGTGAACTGTGGGTCCTGGCGCGCTTCGCGCTGGCGCGGCGACCTGGTGGAACGTGTAGGATGACAGGGAAAACAAAACGTTGCGGACCCTGGATCCGATGCGAGCTCGCCGTCGAGTTCGTGTGTCACAGTACCTTGTTTCTTTGTAAAGGTGGGTGCGGGGTGTCCAGTGGCTCTTCAGAAGGGCGAGGCGGCGTCCGGGGCTCCCAAATTTTACGGGGGGGAAACTGGTCCTTCAGGCTTACAGGGGGAGTGGTGTGTCCAGGTGGGCAGGTGAGCAGAGCGGGGCAGCCGGGTGCGTTTTCCACGTCCGGGCCGTCCGAGGCTTTTGGGATGCTCACAGCGCAGATTCCGGCGGGAGGGGTGAAGGTGCACAGCGGGCCTCCAGCAGGCGAGGTGACGGGGGTAGCCCAGCACGCCGTAGAGAGAGGGGCTCGGATCGAGCGAGGCTCTTCTCAAAGCAGGGGCGGCCAAGCAGCCCGGTCACGGCCCAAGGAGGGGCTGAAGAGCACCACAGTCACGGCTCCGGTGAGGGAAGGAATCCCATAGTCCAGCAGTAGCCAGGTGAAGGTCAGGATGAGCCCAATGGTCCTGGGGCTCAGTTCAGGGGGCAAGCTCGCTTCCAGGCCCTTGGAGATTGTTTTGAAAGCACAAGGTTTTTGAAATAAAAATGGAGCAAGTCTTAGTAAAAGGGTTCTTCTTCTCTCCTTTGGCAGCAAGGTCATCACTGCAGGCCAGTCCCCCAGGATAGGGACAGTTTTCCTCCGTACAGATTTCCTGGTGCCTCCTCCTCAGGCAGAGATTCTTCTTGGTTCAAAGCAGATCTGATTTCTTAGGAGCAGGGCTCCTACATTTATACTACATTTCCTTTGTTCTCCCAGGCCAGGGGGGCCCTTGCCTAGTTCAGTCCAGTTCTGGAGCACTTTGTTGATGCGATGCAGGCTGCTTCTTTCAGGGTGCAGGGCAGAGCCATCAGACGCTCCACAGGGGCGGAGTCCAGGTGCACTCCTCCCACCCATCTATCTGTCAACCTTTCTATTCACCACAAGGCTACCTAGCCCTGCCCATCTGGGTTTCCCCAGCCCTGTCACTCACACCAGCCAGATAGCAGATACACATCACGCAGAAGCGGGCTGAAATGGTCAGGCAAGCAAAGGCCAACTTCCTAAAAGTGGAATTTGCAAACGCAGAATATTAAAATAAACCTTACGAAAAGATGTACCTTATTATTCTGAGTTCAGGCATACTAAACTCGATCTTCTACCATGTTCCCTGGGCATGTTAGGATCATAGGAGGTAACAATCTTAAAAGCCCATGCTGGCCTATGAGAACAGGGTAGCCTTACAATAGTGAAAAACGAAAATGGCTGTAATTCACTATTAGGACATGCCACACACATCAGGGCTTGTCCTACCTTATGCTACAATGCACCCTGCCCTTGGGCCTACCATAGGGGTGACTAACATGAAGTTAAGGGAAGGTGGGTGCACTTGCCAGTCAGCATGTCAGTACCAGTCTGCACGCAGGTTCTGCAATGGCAGACCTAGACACATTTTACCGGCTGCTTCTGTGGGTGGCACAACCAGTGCTGCAAGCCCACCAGCGGCATTTGTATTTACACGCCCTGGCCCTCCTGGTGCACTTTACTGGGGTCTGATAGTAAACCAAATAAGCCAATCATGGAATCCAACCAACATATACATTTTACATAGGGAGCCCTTGCACTGTGGCACTGGTTGGCAGTGGCACATTGCGCTGAGCGGCCAACATCATAAAAACACATGAGGCACAGCGACAAAAAGTGGACAGGAGACTCACGCCAAAGTGCCAGGTCTAACACAAAGTGACATACCTGAGGAGGTGTTGTAATAATTTAACTATCACTATTTTTTCTTGTAAAGCACTATGGGTAGAGGAAGTTTATGCTGACAAAATGCTACATTGTTTTATGTGTAGCTTACAAAAGTATGAATCTTCAGGAGGGTTTCCCTGTATACTGAAAATGTTCTCCAATATACTCATGATAGACATGTTAAACATATATGTGAGGGCTTAAGATCTGAAGTCACTTCTTCTGATGTCACTTCCTGTGAAGTCACGCTGTTAGGATTGATATGATTCACTGTTATATTATTTGTATTATGTTAAATTTTATGAAGCTATTTTATAATAATTCTTATTGCATGCGCACACAATTAATAAGTAAAGATGTTATGTACGTTAGATTGACATCTGTACCACCATTTTATCGTTAGTAGAAGCCATTTTGAGTTATAATCGAAACTGCTACTTGACCATTTATGAAAAATGGCCTTTGGTAAGTTTTGTTTCTTAAATGCTGAATTTTGACTTCTTTCACTTGCACGTGTTCTCATTAACTCATGCCTTTCCCGTTAGGCAGAGGCTTCCTCCTACCTGTCTGGTGGGGAGGATAAGCCAGACAACTTTGGGCAGTAGATAGCTTGTGCCAGGATGTGGAATCGAAACTTATGCTCTGTACCCCCATTGTATTAAGACATCTACCAGTGTTTTTACATAGTAGGCGGGTCATAGTGAGCTCCGCAACATACATAATGTAGCCTTATGCTTGTTAGAGCCAGTCCCTCGACAGCCATCCTACTGGGCTGGTCAGACTGGACTCCGCTGCAGTGTACTTTGTGAATAAATCAGCTTGATTGCATTCTCGACGGCGTCATCAACTCTTCATTTCTTGGAAGGCAAGAGGAGGTCGAGAGTGACCCTGATGACCATAGTTGGGCCACTTCCTTCAACGTTAAGTGATGTCACGTGCCGTGACGTCACTTGCATATTTATGAACTAGGTTAGTCCCCTACGTCTTTTTTTAGGACTTGTGCACTGCTCCTGTCCCCTCTCTGGGATGGCTCCTGTCCCAGCTCCGGGATGGTTACTGTCCCCGCTCTGGGATGCCTCCTTCCCCATTCTGGGTTGGCTCCTGTCCCCCGCATGTGATGGCTCCTGTCCCATCTCCGGGATGGTTGCTGTCCCCCGCTCTGGGATGACTCCTGTCCCTGCCCTGTGATGGCTCCTGTCCCAACTCTGGGATGACTCCTGTCTCAGCCCTGTGATGGCTCCTGTCCCAGCTCCGGGATGGTTGCTGTCCCTGCTCTGGGATGGCTCCTGTCCCCACTCCGGAATGGCTCCTGTCCCGGCCCTCGGATGGCTCACTGTCCCAGCCCTGTGATGGCTCCTGTCCCCACTCCGGGATGGCTCCTGTCCCAGCCCTGTGATGGCTACTGCCCAGGGCACAAGCACTGGCATAACAAAACTTGAGGGGGCATCCCTGCAAGGCACCTAGGACCCCCTCCGGCCTCAATCAGGAGCTCTGCAGCGAGTGTGCTTTGCTGAGGGGGCCCCTTAGAGCTTGCCCTCCCCCGCATCGCGGGGGCTGCGGGGGCCTGTGTTACGCCCCAGGGCACAAGTCGGGGGTACACGGTTGTCATGTTGCCATGCCTGTCCTGGCTTCGCCCCAGGGTCAGGCATGGCCGTGGGAGGAAGAGGAGGAGCCGCGGGTGGAAGCTGCAGTTCCGTTAGGAGAGGCGCGAAATAAAAGACGCGCTCTGGCAGCACTCTGGTGTCCGTGTCATAATTTCGGTGAGGGGCACAAAACTGGCGACGAGGGTGGGATGCGGAGTCACACACCCCGATACTCCCGCAAGTGCACAGGAAGCGTGCGTTACCGCAAACAGGAGCGGAGCGCTCAAGCTGACAGAAAGAGCGGGAACAGCAGGACAGTGCTTGTATACGGCCCGCACTGAAAGGAATGCACCTGCAGTGAAAGAAATGCACCTGAAGGCCTGACTGTAGGATAAAATCAGGAGAGACAACCTACAAAGAGGGGTAAGCTCAGTAAAAATGCCCCTGTGAGAGTTGGAGTATGCCTGTATGAGTCCCTTTTGGCGGCCATTTTAAACTCAGGCACCTTGCACCAGCCAAACTTAGGCCTGATGTGGCGGCCATCTTAAAGTCAGGCAACTTACTAAAAAGACCCCTGAGGCCTGCCAAAGAGACACTGAATCTCTGTGAACGTCTCCAAAGCTTACTGGAGCCATTCTGCGCCTCACAATGTCGAACCCTGACTCTTCACAGCAAGCTGCGCCTGGCACAGCACAAAATGCCCCGCCGCCTGGACCGATACCTATGGGAGTGTCATACTTGCGACCCCCTGAACCACTACCACTGATGTCTGGTAGGAGCATGGGCCCCGCGTGGAAGAGTTGGCTTGAGGACTTTGAGGACTTCATGAAAGGGTCACAGGTCCATGACTCCAACCAACAACTCATGGCCCTGCGTAACCTTGTAGGTAAGGACATTGGACAAATCATCACAGACCTACCTCCAGCCAACGCTGTGTCATATAAGGGCGTAAGAGAAGCATTAAACAAGAATTTCCTTCCCAAACGGAACCTAGACTACGAGCGCTACACATTCAACCTTGCGTCTCAGGACGAGACAAACCCATGGGCGACTTCATCTTCCGTCTCAAGCGTCTAGCTCGTTATTGCGTATTCGACAATTTCACGACAGAAGACGCGCTGCGTCTACGAATTATTGACGGATGTCAATCTGAATCATTACGCCGCCGACTACTGATGAAGCACTACACTCTAGATGAAATAGAAGAACTTACTCGCATCAACGATCAAGCAGAAGAGCGCGCAAAGAAAATGGAAGCCAGTAAAACTGACAAAAAAGAACAATCTCTTCGTGTGCAATCTCACACAGAACCGAGGCACCATCCAGATCGTCTTCCAGCCATTGGCCAACGATGCCACTGATGTGGAAAAGACAACCACTTCGAAGCCGCTTGCCAAGCCCAGCGCACAGATACGAGACAGATAAAGCAAAACGTAGGATCATGACATCACGCCAGGGCCGTACAAGGACGGAGAGACCACTCGACAAGCTCATCAAGATCCATTACACAGTCACACAGCTCCTACCGATCTCAACGGTCAACGTCCAGAGAGTCATCCTCTCTTACACCCATCTCACAAACCAGTGATGAATATGTGTGCATGGTGGGAGACCCAGATAGACTGAAGAAGTACCCGTGACTACACATCCGAATAGGAAGTCATTCCGCCAAGTTTGTTCTAGACACCGGCGCATCACTCAACTACATCTGTGCCACTGAATACCAGAGCATGAACCCAAAACCGAAACTAGAACCAGCTGCAGTAAGGGTCTACACGTGGATGTCCAGAGAACCGGTACCATGTCTAGGACAATTTAGTACCACTCTGACCTACAAAGACAGGAAAATTCAAGCACAAATTCATGTGATTGAAGGTCCTGAAGCTGCAGACTGTCTCCTCAGTCTTCCAACAGCAGAGCGCTTGAAGCTAGTCGAGATCCTGTACAAAGTGGATGACTAGCCGGACATTGTCAACAAGTTCCCAAAGCTGTTCAGTGGCCTAGGAAAACTAGCTCACTTCAAGGTCAAGCTGCACATCAATGAACAAGTGACTCCATTGACACAACACCACAGGAAAGTGCCGTTCCATTTACAACAAGCGGTAGATGATGAACTCCAAGATCTACTAAAGGCGGACATCATAGAAAGATCAACTGGATCCACTCCATGGGTGTCGGCAGTAGTGGTCGTGCTCAAGAGAGGCCAGGACAACAAAGTACGACTGTGCGTAGACATGCGAGCCCCTAACATAGCCATCGAAAGGGAGCGACACCCAGGCCCCCACATCAGTGACATGATCACACGCCTGAACGGGGCAACAGTCTTTTTGAAATTAGACCTCAACAAGGGGTATCATCAGCTCGAATTGCATGAACGATCACGATATATCACCACATTCACCACACATCAAGGACATTTCAGGTATAAGCGCCTCAACTTCGGGATTTCATCAGCTGCTGAGATTTTCCACGAGGCTGTCCAGCGAGTCATACAAGACATCCCAAATGCTTTCAACTATAGTGACGACATCTTGGTGTTTGGAGAGACCCGGAAAGACCACGACAAGGCGCTAGACCGAGTGTGCCACTCCCTCCTCAACGCCAACCTCACACTCAATCAGGACAAGTGCGAGTTTCACAAGTCGACTCTCAAATTCTACGGACACATCTTCTCAAAAGAGGGTATGAGACCTGACCCCGAAAAAGTGTCAGCACTATCAGACACTCCGCAGCCGCACGATGTCAGCGACATCCGCTCATTCCTAGATATGGCCAGTTACTGCACCTGCTACATTAAAGACTACGCCACCATCAGTTACCCCCTGAGGGAACTAACTCTACAAGGGCAAATTTTCCAGTGGTCGGCAACGTGTGACCGAACGTTCAACAAAATCAAGGCAGCGGTGAGTTCAGCCATCAATTTAGCGTATTTCAACCCCAAGCTTAAGACAGAAATCACTGTGGATGCCAGCCCTGTTGGGCTAGGGGCGGTTCTAGCGCAATACCATGACGAAGCCGACCAACGCCACATCGTTGCGTACGCCAACCGCAGCCTTACTGACACTGAAAAGGCGTACTCCCAACCAGAAAAAGAAAGCTTGGCAGTCGTGTGGGCATGTGAACATTTTCACCTTTTCGTGTATGGCAAGCTCTTCAAACTCATCACCGACCACCAAGCGCTGACAACTATTTTTGGGAACCGCAGGGCAAAAATGCCTCCACGAATTGAACGATGGGGCATCCGCCTGCAAGATTACACGTACACCATCATTCACAAACCGGGGAAGGCGGAGAACCCGGCAGATTACATCAAATCAAATCAAATCAAGAGAATTTATATCGCGCACACATCACTCAACAAGAGTCTCATGGCGCTTGCAGACTGCTCGAGTGGACGGACCAGGGCTAATTAATATAGAGCCAGGTTTTCAACTCTTTACGGAATTTACCATGTTCTGGTATGCTGCGAAGATGAAAAGGCATTTTATTCCAGAGCGATGGTGCCAGAAAAGAAAACAAACGGCCTCCTTGTCTGACGGTGTTAATTCTTAACAGAGTTAGCAATGCCGCATCACTGGAACGCAGCGTTCTGGACGGGTGATACCACTGCAGCTTTTTTCGCCAGTATTTTGGACCGGTTCCATGCATGGACTTATGCGTGAGACATAATACTTTGAAGCGAATTCGCTTTTTAACCGGAAGCCAATGAAGGGTATTGAGACAAGCTGCAGAAGGGGATCTATACGGACGGTTAAGAACCAGTCTTGCAGCTGTGTTCTGTAAAACCTGGAGTTTGTCTGTAAGGTCTTCATTTATAGACAGCAATAAAGCGTTACCATAGTCCATTCTGTTTGTTATCAATCCTTGTGTCAGGGGTTTACGCGCCTCCATTGGGAGCCATCTGAAAACCTTTCTGAGGCTACACATGACACCGAAACAGGTGCCGATGACATGTTTCACATGGCTGCGCATGGATAGGCAGTCATCCATGTGAAAGCCCAAATTGCGGACCGTATTTTTCGGAGTAGGGCATAGGCCAAGCCTGGAAGGCCACCGATCCTGTGACCAATGGTTGATAGCTTTACCAAAGAGCACAATCTCCGACTTGGCCCCATTTAGCTGGAGATGATTTGATCTCATCCATTCGTCAACGTTTGTAAGACAGTTCTTGAAACTTTTTTTTGTATCCGTAGGGTCGGGACCTAAGGTGATCAGAATCTGCGTGTCATCTGCTTAAGATATGACATCAAAGCCGTGTGATCTAATCACTTCAGCCAAAGGAGTCATATAAAGATTGAAAAGGGTGGGGCTCAAAATAGAGCCCTGTGGACTCCCATTTTTACTGATCTTGCACAAGAAACGAAATTTCCCATCTGGACAGTAGTGGTGCGATCGGATAAGTAGCTAATAAACCAGTTAAGGGCATTTCCCCTGACACCAACCTCCCGCAGCCTTTGCTCAAGGATCTTATGGGAGATGGTGTCAAAAGCATCAGACAGGTCGAGCAGGACAAGGATAGCAGATTGTTGTTTGTCTAGGGTTAATCTGATATTATCAGTAATCTCAACCAATGCCGTTTCTGTACTGTGTGCTGCTCTAAAACCAGATTGAGAGGAGTTCATGCCTCTCAAGGTGTCCCACCAGTTGCTGGTTTACAATAGACTCCAATATTTTCCCAAAATAGGGAAGCAGGGAAATTGGACGATAATTCAGAAGCACCTTAGGATCAGCTGTTGGCTTCTTCAAAATCGGTCTGACTCTAGCTACCTTCCAGATAGAGGGAAAGACTGCATCGGACAGAGATTTGTTAAAAAGCGCAATCAAGCTATCTAGGACAGTAGGCGCCATTATGGAAAAATATTTAGAAGGAAAAGGGTCGGCCGGAGAACCGGATTTTATTTTTTGCATAGCTGAGGTGACGGATTTATGGTCACAATCGGTAAATGTATCTAGAAGACCCAAACGGTTAGATAAAAAACAGGGGCGTTCTTCTAGATGGCTGTGATTGGGTATGGGGGGAAAAGTCTTGTGAATATTCATAATTTTTTCCTCGAAGAAATTTGACACCGAGTCAGTCCAGTCTTGGGATATCGGTATAGTGGGCAAATTTGTAGAAGTAGTAAAATCTTTTAAAATATAAAAAAAGTTCCCTTGAAGAATTCTCTGCCGTAGCTATCCGTTTCAGCAAATAGGACTTTTTTGCTTGTCTTATTTCGGTCATATAGGAGTGATGTATTTTTTTATAGCTTACGCCATTTGCGGGGCTTTTGTTTTTCCGCCATAGTCTTTCGGCCCTTCTACACCGACTTTTAGCGATTTTTAATTGGTCGGTAAACCAGGGGGTGGCTCTGGTCTTAGGATTTACCTTCTGTAGGGGGGCAATTTTATCTAGAGTGGTCAAGATGTCTTTATTAAATTGTAACGCTCTTTGGCTTATGCTAGTTTCTGAAACCTTTTGCTCAGAACAAAACAATTTTTGTAAAAGCGAGGGGGTGACCTTGCGCCAAGATCTGCGCAAAACAGCTTCATTATCTGAATTACTTTTTCCTTTTAAGGTCATAGGGATAGCAAATTTCAATAAATAATGGTCAGTCCATATCAATGCTTCTGGGGGTTCCATAATAATTTCAGAAACATTTGTAAACAAGAGGTCTATTGTATGGCCGGCCCGATGCGTAGGACCATCCACCAACTGTACAAGACCTAGTGAATTCATGTTAGTAATTAGTTTATCAGTATCTGAATTTAGTAGCATCTCTGCATGATGGTTGAAATCGCCGATCACAAGGAAATTATCAGAGGCTAAAACGTGGGGTGCAATGAATTCTAGTAACTGATTAGAAAAATTCCCTTTAGCACCAGGGGGTCGGTAAGCCAAAGCCGCTCTCCAGGTACCATTAGAGAGGCCAGTGATCTTAACGGTGCATATTTCTACTTGGGAGTTCATTATATTCTCCAAGATAGTGATAGTTAAAATATCTTTATGGGCAATTAACAAACCGCCCCCTCTTTTTTCTTTCCTATCAACTCGAATGATTTTATATTGTGAAGGAAAGGCACCATGAATATCTGGGGAGGCGTGTTCACGAAGCCAGGTTTCAGTAATGAAACATATGTCAGGATTGTTTTGGTCTATTACATCCCATACCTCCATAGAGTGTTTAGAAATAGAGCGGGCATTTATGTAGATCGCTCTAAGGGGCCTGTTGTATTGGCTAGAGACACGGAAACATTTTGATGTCTTACAATCAATAGATACAGGAAAGCGCAAGATTTCCGGAACACTAGACAGATCCGTTTCCCATACCACGAAGAAAGCGCTACGAGAGCGCGTCTGGTTCCCCTCTCTTGACCAGATGGTGGAGACCATGCTACAAGACTGCCCACACTGTCAACTAGTAGGGCGAGAAGAACCACACGCTCCACTGCAGATGTCAGGCCTACCAGATGGTGTCTGGCAACACGTAGCCATTGACTTCTTTGGCCTGCTGAAGTCGGGAAAATACATCATCGTCATCATGGATGAATACTCGCGATTGCCCATTGCTCACCAGATTTCCTCCACTAAAGCGACCACTGTCATAGCGGTAATCGACGAAGCGTTTGCTGCATGGGGAATGCCCACGGTGGTGAAGTCCGACAACGGACCACCTTTTAATGGACAAGAATTTGCAGAATTCGCGTGACACTTAAACTTCAAGCATCGGAAAATCACTCCCCTGTGGCCCCAGGCAAATGGGATGGTGGATCGATTTATGGCCACCATCAAAAAGACAGTTCAACAAGCTGAGATAACTCACTGTGATATTCAACCAGCACTAAACGAAGTACTGCGAGCATACAGGACCACACCACACAGCACCACAAACCAATGTCCCGCCACTCTAATGCTCGGCTGGACCCCTCGCACCCGGATACCAACCACCGACGCTGTCACGCAATCCAAGACTACGACATCTGACCACGAAACCCTGGTCGAATTGGATCAGACTAAGAAAGCAAAGATGAAGGAATACGCAGACTGCCGCAGACACGCCAAGACATCTGACATCCGAGAAGGAGACTGGGTGCTGGTGAGACGAGAAAAGAAATCCAAAACAGACAGCTGTTATCACGATCACTCACCACAAGTAACAAAAAAAAAAAGGAACTATGATTACCACTGAGTCTGGAAGCAAGAGAACGACCAGGAATGTGTCACTGTTGGAAGGCGGACCCCGAGGAGTCGGTGAGACCACCAAGGGGGGGGGGGGCCCTCTCACTGCACGAAGTAGCCGAGCGCTGCCGAGAAGTCTCCTGAGAGATCCTTCTCCTATCACGTACTAGCACAGTAACACCACCACACAGGACTCAAGGAGGTTGTCTGGTGACAAGCAATTCTTTATCAGCAATAAAAAGGTTACGAGGTCAATATTTACACGAAGGGATCGAGGGATCCACCAAAAGTCTTAGTGTCTCTTTGGAAGGGTAGGGGTAGCGGGACAGTCTTTGGCAGGAATGCGGTACGAGGGTACCTGGGGCCCAGTTCTTATCCTCAAGCTGGAGGACCTCCGGATCTCGGATGGGTCGAGCCGCGACGGCGTCAGCAGGGCTCTGGCGTACAGTTCGTGGAGAGCCGCGATTCAATCAGCAGGGCTCTCAAGATGGTTTCTGCTCAGCTCGAGCCGCGACGTCGTCAGCAGGGCTCCGAGGAAGGTTTCAGCGAGGTTGGGCCGCGACAGCGTCAGCAGGGCTCCGATGTTCCAGGTGGTTCAGAAAGGGTTCACAAGAAGGAGCCGCGACGCAGTCAGCAGGGCTCGTGATGGTTCCGACAAGAGTTCTTCTCCGTAGGGTCAGCCGCGATTCAATCAGCAGGGCTCTCGACTCCGGGATACAACTGCCGAGCTGTGGTGGGGTCGCCCCAGATATAGGTCTGGAGCCCTTTGATGTCCGGACCTATGCGCCCGAGGGGGCGGAGTGGCCGGGTGGAGGTGGCCAGACGCCCAGCAGGAGAGGCGCCAGGCCCATGGGAGTTGCAGGGCGAACACACCTCGAGAGGGGAGGACAGTTGGGGGTCCCATCGATACTGTCCTCCGCCGGGGGCGATGAATGGTTCCTGCGGCACCCCCTGGCTAGTTCGTGGTGCCTCGATGTCGGGGCTTCGCTGGGGTCGAGGCCGGGTTGAGCGGGGTCGCGCCGGCTGGTGCACGGTGTGACGAGGATGCCAACAAGATGGCGGAGCCACGAGGAGTATGCGACCACGTGCAGCTCCGGGTGAAGGGCCTTGGTGCAGTTCAGACGGGTGGCCCGTGACGGCCGGGGCGGGGAACGGGCACAATCCAGGGGGTTAAGGACCACGCCACGAGGCCGGGTCCAACAGGCGTCCCCCCCAGCCGAAGGCATGGAGAGTCACCCATCTCCTTGGGGATTCTCCTCGTCAAGGCGGAAGAAGCGGGACAGGCCATCGGCGTTGGCGTGGTCATTGCCGGGCCGGTGTTCGACGTCAAAGTCCATCCCTTGTACCGAGATGGACCATCGCAGCAGCTTGGGGTTCTCGCCCCGCATTCGCATTAACCATTGCAAGGGCTGGTGGTCGGTCTGGACCCGGAAGTGGGCGCCAAAGAGGTAGGGCCGGAGCTTCTTGAGGGCCCACACCACAGCGAAGGCCTCGCGCTCAATAGTGCTCCAGCGTTGCTCTCGGGGCAGTAGTCGTCGGCTGATGAAGGCCACTGGTCGGTCGAGCCCCTTTTCGTCGGCTTGGGATAGGACGGCCCCGATCCCATACTCGGAGGCGTCCGTCTGTACCACGAACTCCTTCTGGTAGTCCGGGGCCTGCAGCACCGGAGCAGTACACATGGCTGTTTTTAGGGTGTCGAAGGCTGTTTGGCAGCGGGGTGTCCAATGTACCTTCTTGGGCTGCTTTTTGGACGTTAACTCTGTGAGGGGGCCAACAATGCTCCCATAGTCCCGGATAAACCGCCGGTAGTATCCGGTGAGGCCCAGGAAGGCCCGGACAGCGGTCTGGGTAGTGGGGGGTTCCCAGGTCTGGATGGCATCTCTCTTCGCTTGGAGGGGGGCCACCTGCCCGCTCCCCACTTGATGGCCCAGGTAGGTCACGGATCCGTGGCCGATTTGACATTTGCTGGCCTTGATTGTGAGCCCGGCCTGCTGGAGGGCGGCCAGGACGGCCTTCAGGTGGAGGAGGTGCTCGGCCCAGTGGTTGCTGTACACGGCAATGTCATCTAAGTAGGCCGCGCTGAAGGCCTCAAGCCCGGCCAAAACCTTGTTCATCAGTCTTTGGAAGGTGGCCGGGGCGTTCTTCATTCCGAAGGGCATCACCCGAAAGTGGTAATGCCCATCCGGAGTCGAAAAGGCGGATCTTTCTTGGGCGCCGGGGGTGAGCTGGATTTGCCAGTACCCGGCGGTGAGGTCCAGCGTGCTCAAGTAGCGAGCGGCCCCTAGGCGGTCGATGAGTTCGTCGGCCCGGGGTATCGGGTGTGCGTCTGTCTTGGTTACTGCATTCAGGGCTCGGTAGTCCACGCAGAATCGCAACTCCGGGGGGTGACCGGGAGCTGCGGCCTTGGGCACCAGGACGACAGGGCTGGCCCACGGGCTGTCGGAAGGCTCGATGACCCCCAGGGCCAGCATCTTCGCTACTTCGGCCTGGATGCAGGCCCGCACTCGGTCAGGCACCCGGTAGGCTCTGTGTCGTATGGGGGGGCTCTCCCCGGTGTCGACGTCGTGGACGCACCAGTGGGTCACCCCCGGGGTGAGAGAGAAGAGGGCTGCGTAGTCCGTCCCGCAGTAATTGCTGGCAGTCGTTGCGCTGTTCCGGGGTCAGGGACGAGGCGAGTTGGACCCCTTCGATCGATCCATCGTGAATGTCGGATTGCAAGAGGTCGGGCAAGGGCTCGGAGTCGTCCTCGCCCCCCTCGTCGGTCGCCAGCAGCAGGCTCAGTTCGGTCCGGGCGAAGTGGGGTTTTAGCCTGTTAGCATGTAGGACCCGGAGGGGGTTCCGGGGGGACTCCAGATCAACCAGGTAGGTGACGGGACTTTTCTTCTCCACCACCTTGAAGGGCCCGGTCCACTTGTCCTGGAGGGCGCCGGGTTCGACCGGGGCCATGACCCATACTTTCTGACCTGGCTCGAATTCTACAGTAGAGGTGTTGCGATCGTACCACCGCTTCATGTCCTCCTGGCTGGCCTCGAGGTTGGCTTCGGCCATGGCTCGGAACTTGCGGGTCTGGTTTCGGAGGGTCAGGAGGTATCGGTAGACGTCAGGAGGGGCGCCTCGGGGCTTCATCTCCCAGCCCTCCTTGACCAGGCTGAGCGGTCCGCGGACCGGGTGTCCATACAATAGTTCAAACGGGCTGAACCCCAGGGATTTCTGCGGGACCTCCCGATAGGCAAACAGGAGGCAGGGCAGCAGGACATCCCATTTCCGCCTGAGGGGTTCTTCCAGGCCCTGGATCATCCCTTTTAATGTTCGGTTGAACCGCTCAACCAGTCCGTTCCCCTGAGGGTGATAGGGGGTCGTGAACTTGTATGTGACCCCGCACTGTTGCCACAGGGACCGCATGTACCTGGAGATAAAGTTTGTGCCGCGGTCGCTCACCACTTCGCTGGGGAATCCCACTCGGGAGAAGATCCCCATCAAGGCCCGGCCTACCACAGGGGCCGTTATAGTTCTTAGCGGGACCGCCTCCGGGTACCTGGTGGCGTGGTCCACGAGGACCAGGATGAAGCGGTGGCCCAGGGCGGTTTGGGGGTCCAGGGGTCCCACAATATCGATTCCGACCCGTTCGAACGGGGTGCTGACGGCGGGAAAGGGCTGGAGGGGGGCCTTGACCCGACCCCCCGTCTTTCCGCTGGCTTGGCAGGTCTGGCAGGACCGGCAGTGGTTGTCCACATCTCTCCGCATCCGGGGCCAGTAGAAGTGGGTCACCAGACGACTGTACGTTTTGTCTTGCCCCAAGTGTCCGGCGAGGGGCACATCATGGGCCAGGTTGAGAAGGAACTCCCGGAAGCGGAGGGGGACCACCAACACGCGGCTGGCCCCGAGTTCTGCTACTTTCTGTTCACTGTACAACAGGCCCTCGGCCCAGTAGATCCAGTGGGTGCCGGTCTGGTCACCGTTGGCTTGCGCGGTCGCCTGTTGTCGGACCCCTTCGAGAGAGGGACAGGACTGTTGTTCTTGCTGGAACTGCTCTCGGGTGGGGCCCCCTTCGTGTCGCCATTGCGTCAGCTCTGGTAGGGCGCTCGGAGAAGCCATCTCTTCGGGGGAGGATTCGCTGGGCCCAGGGTCGGTGTCCGCCTCCTCCTCGCTGCGGGTGGGAGGGGGTGTGAGCCCCTCGGGTTGGGCGGTCCCGGAGGTCGAGGATGAGCGGGGGGCCTGGGCGGTCATGGACCGGGTGATGGCGCAGGCCCAATCAGCCAGTCCCAACATTCGGAGGTGCTCTCGTCGCTCTACTTGAGCCCAGGGGGAACTTTCCAAGTCGTTCCCCAGGAGGCAGTCGACCGGGGCGTCGTCGCGCACTGTCACCTTCAGCAGGCCCGTCACCCCTCCCCACTCGAAGGGGACCAGGGCCATCTGGCATAGGCTTTCACTGTTGTCGGCCGTCCGTACGGGGCACAGCACATTCGGTAGAATCTGTTCAGGGGTCACCAGGTGGCAGCGGACAGCGGTGATACTGGCGCCTGTGTCGCGAAGGGCTTCGGCCCGTTGTCCGTTGACCGTGACCTGCTGCCGGTACTTCTGGGTGTTGGTTGGGATGGGGGTGCAGGGTACCATCTCTCGGCTACCCAGGCAGACCAGGGACATGGCTGCCGGCTCCCACTCAGTGTTCTCTCGGTCGAGGGCCTCCTCTTCCTCTTCTCCTCCCCCCAAGGCGGCGGCTGTCAGCTGCCGGGGCGGGGGCCCGCCGGCCCCGTTTCTTCGGTTCCGAGGGCAGGCCGGATCGCTGGCAAAGTGTCCGGTTTGTTGGCAGCCATAGCAGGTCACTGGTGGCCGTGGTCCGGGTCGGGCCGGGCCCACCCTTCGAGCTAGGCTCGGGGAGAGATGTGGCTGCGGTGGCCCTCGAGGGGGGCTCCTGGGGGCCCCGGCGGGAGGGTCTCGGTTCCTGTTCGGCCCTCCCCCCCCACCGCGCTGGCGTGGGGGTCCGTTGGGGTTCCTCTGGTACTCCCCCATTGAGCTCCGGGGGACCCGGGAGTTGACCCATCGATCGGCCTCGACGGCAAGTTTTCGCGGGTCGGTCATTTTGCTGTCGAGGAGGTGCTGTCTCAGTTCCACGAAGCAATTGTTGGAAAGATGTTCCCACACGATGAGGTCGACCAGCTGCCCGTAGGTGGTTACTTTGCTTCCTCTGATCCACCCTTCTAGGGCCCGACTGAAAAAGTCCACATATTCCACCCATGTGGTGCCCGGGATTTTCTTGCAGTCTCTGAACCGCTGGCGGTACATTTCCGCTGTTAGCCCGTAGCGGGTGAGCAGGGCCTCCTTCATGTGATCGTAGGAGGTCATCACCTCCTCCGGTAGCTGGAGCAGCGTGTTCCGCCCCTCACTCAGGAACCGCCCCCACAGGCCCGCGCCCCAGTCCTTTCGGGGCACCCGATGAGAGGTCATGGCCACCTCGTAGGCCTTGAACCATTGTTGGATGTCGTCATTCTTGTAATACTCCTTGACGACCTCTTTCGGGATATGTACCTTGGTCTCGGAAGGCGGTAGAGTGTCTCTAGTACTGGGGGTGTCGGTCCCTCCGTTCTTGGCCTTGATCTCGAGTTCCTTGAGACTGCGCTCGTGCTCAAGAGTTAGTTTCTTTTCCTCCAACTCCCGGTGTCGTCTCTTCTCTTCTATCTCTTCTTGAAGGCGTAGCTGCTCGAGGGCCAGTTTCTTTTCTGCCAGCTGGAGTTCGCCGTCCAGCCGCAGTCGGGCGAGCTCTAGCTCGTGGCTCCGGACCTTTTCCCGCTCTCGTATTTCTTCTTCGGAGAGGCCGGTTTCTAGGCTCTTTCTTCCTCCGGTTGCCGGAGTCAGTGCGGTTGCTGTGGTCTCCGTCAGGGGCAAGGGCCCTTCTTCCTGGGAGGGGCCTGCCCCGGCCTCCAACCATGCCCTCAGAGCTTTCTGCATCTCTTCTTTGGTACCTAGGCTGGTGGTTGCAATGCCTTTGTCTTTGCAGAACTGTTTTAATTCTTTGTGCGTATATTCTTCCAGCCGTTCGGGCTGGAACTCCATTGTCGCGTTGTTTTCCTGGCTGCTCATGATGCTGTTCGTTTGGATGGGTAGCTAGTGGGTACTGGCTGGTACGTACTGCGTTCGGCTCGGATACCGTCGCTGGCCACCAAATGTTGGAAGGCGGACCCCGAGGAGTCGGTGAGACCACCAAGGGGGGGGGGCCCTCTCACTGCACGAAGTAGCCGAGCGCTGCCGAGAAGTCTCCTGAGAGATCCTTCTCCTATCACGTACTAGCACAGTAACACCACCACACAGGACTCAAGGAGGTTGTCTGGTGACAAGCAATTCTTTATCAGCAATAAAAAGGTTACGAGGTCAATATTTACACGAAGGGATCGAGGGATCCACCAAAAGTCTTAGTGTCTCTTTGGAAGGGTAGGGGTAGCGGGACAGTCTTTGGCAGGAATGCGGTACGAGGGTACCTGGGGCCCAGTTCTTATCCTCAAGCTGGAGGACCTCCGGATCTCGGATGGGTCGAGCCGCGACGGCGTCAGCAGGGCTCTGGCGTACAGTTCGTGGAGAGCCGCGATTCAATCAGCAGGGCTCTCAAGATGGTTTCTGCTCAGCTCGAGCCGCGACGTCGTCAGCAGGGCTCCGAGGAAGGTTTCAGCGAGGTTGGGCCGCGACAGCGTCAGCAGGGCTCCGATGTTCCAGGTGGTTCAGAAAGGGTTCACAAGAAGGAGCCGCGACGCAGTCAGCAGGGCTCGTGATGGTTCCGACAAGAGTTCTTCTCCGTAGGGTCAGCCGCGATTCAATCAGCAGGGCTCTCGACTCCGGGATACAACTGCCGAGCTGTGGTGGGGTCGCCCCAGATATAGGTCTGGAGCCCTTTGATGTCCGGACCTATGCGCCCGAGGGGGCGGAGTGGCCGGGTGGAGGTGGCCAGACGCCCAGCAGGAGAGGCGCCAGGCCCATGGGAGTTGCAGGGCGAACACACCTCGAGAGGGGAGGACAGTTGGGGGTCCCATCGATACTGTCCTCCGCCGGGGGCGATGAATGGTTCCTGCGGCACCCCCTGGCTAGTTCGTGGTGCCTCGATGTCGGGGCTTCGCTGGGGTCGAGGCCGGGTTGAGCGGGGTCGCGCCGGCTGGTGCACGGTGTGACGTGGATGCCAACAAGATGGCGGAGCCACGAGGAGTATGCGACCACGTGCAGCTCCGGGTGAAGGGCCTTGGTGCAGTTCAGACGGGTGGCCCGTGACGGCCGGGGCGGGGAACGGGCACAATCCAGGGGGTTAAGGACCACGCCACGAGGCCGGGTCCAACAGTCACACTTCAAAAGATGCAACCCGACAGCCTACACTTGGACTCGGAAACGTGACTGGGACACGGACGTGTCAAGTCAAGAAGAAAACAGTCACGAAGAACCCATACGGGTCTCGGAGACCCATGATCTGAGAAGAGAACTTCCCCACAGTCAATCACGGCCCAGTCGACCACGATAAGACATTCGGAGACCCATTTGACTCATTGAAGAGCTCTGAGAGAGACATTGAACATTTAAAATACAAAAGGGGGAGATGTCATGCCGCCATGCCTGCCCTGGCTTCGCCCCAGGGTCAGGCATGGCCGTGGGAGGAAGAGGAGGAGCCACGGGTGGAAGCGGCTGTTCCGTTAGGTGAGGCGCGAAATAAAAGACGCGCTCTGGCAGCACTCCGGTGTCCGTGTCATCATTTCAGTGAGGGGCACGAAAACAGTGTCTGCCCACTCTTTTCACAGGGTGGACACCAATAGGTCTCGCCTTACGAACCTTATTAATTGTTTAGCCATGCAACAGTTGATGTTGTTTCACGAAGGATATTGTGCTGGATAACTAAACACTTATAAGGTCTCAAAGGGGAGACATATTGGCAATGCCAATGCTTGTTTCTCTTATGCAACTAACAACCATTGACAAAGCCAATAGCGCTGCCTTGTTGTAGCTAATCTGACTTGTTGTATTATATATCTGAATGCAATGACAGAAGCAGAAAAATGCCAGGCATGCGGCACACAATGAGTTACTGATTTTTAGCCTAGGGGTTTTAAGCCACGCCCTTAACTGCATCAGCCATGCTCCTTTAAGAGACGACCCCCCCCCCCCCCCCCACCCGATTTTTCATCACACTGACTTAAAGCCCTGGGTTCAACCTTTAGACAAGCTTACCAAATGCGTCACTTCCTGCATGGGGTGAGCGGACGAGGCAGCGTGTATCATGGGCCTTTCTATGTGCATCTTGGACGTCGGCTGCATGCTTGCTTCGGTGTGAGAAAGAGGGGGTTGAGGCCTTCAGCCCCAATGGGGAGTGAGAGTCCAGCTTAAGATATTGTAATATCGGGGTCGGCTTTAAAGCCAAGTAGGGTGGGTGGGTCGCTGGATGTTACGGACCTTGAGGATGGACTACAAAATTGAGTGAAATCAGTAACCACAACTTTGCTGCTCCCCCCCCCCCCCCACCCGCTTGATCTTCCCTCTGTCTGTCACTATCTCCCCCTCTCCTCTGGCTGTCTTACTCGACGCCCCTTTCTCTCTTACTCTCACCTGCTCTTTCTTTCTACACTCAGCGCTCTCGCTCCTCTCTCTGTCCCTTCCCTACACGTTCCTCTGTTTCTCTCGCCCCCGCCCCTCTCCTCCTTTGTGTCTCTCCCTCTTCTTTCTGTCTCCCTCACTCGGTCTGCCTTCTTTCACTAGCTCCATCATTCCTTGACCTCTAGTCATGCCTGCCCCCTTTCCCCTCCATCGCATCTCCTCCTCTCTGGACGGTTCTCTCACACCTGCAGACTTCATTTTACTGGTTGACATATGCGACCGTTTCTGAGCTTTCCCGAGCTACGAGCAACACCAGAAGAAATATTTCCAATTTCTGCGTGAAATACAAATATGTTGCATTCTATGTAAACAGTTCCTTGTTTCCGTATTGTTACCACCCCACCCAGAGCGGGAACAGGAGCCGTCACAGGGCGGGGACGGGAGCCGTCCCAGGGCGGGGACGGGAGCCACCCCAGAGCGGGGAGAGGAGCCGTCCCAGGGCGGGGACGGGAGCTACCCCAGAGCAGGGAGAGGAGCCGTCCCAGGGCGGGGACGGGAGCCACCCCAGAGCAGGGAGAGGAGCCGTCCCAGGGCGGGGACGGGAGCCACCCCAGAGCGGGAACAGGAGCCGTCACAGGGCGGGGACGGGAGCCACCCCAGAGCAGGGAGAGGAGCCGTCCCAGGGCGGGGACGGGAGCCACCCCAGAGCGGGAACAGGAGCCGTCACAGGGCGGGGACGGGAGCCACCCCAGAGCGGGGAGAGAAGCCATCACAGGGCGGGGACGGGAGCTGTCCCAGGGCGGGGACGGGAACCACCCCAGAGCGGGGAGAGAAGCCATCACAGGGCGGGGACGAGAGCCACCCCAGAGCGGGGAGAGGAGCCATCACAGGGCGGGGACGAGTGCTACCCCAGAGCGGGGAGAGAAGCCATCACAGGGCGGGGACGAGAGCCACCCCAGAGCGGGGAGAGGAGCCATCACAGGGCGGGGACGAGTGCTACCCCAGAGCAGGGAGAGGAGCCGTCCCAGGGCGGGGACGGGAGCCACCCCAGAGCGGGGAGAGAAGCCGTCCCAGGGCGGGGACGGGAGCTGTCACAGGGTGGGGACGGGAGCTGTCACAGGGCGGGGACGGGAGCCACCCCAGAGCGGGGAGAGAAGCCGTCCCAGGGCGGGGACGGGAGCTGTCACAGGGCGGGGACGGGAGCCGTCCCAGGGCGGGGACGGGAGCCACCCCAGAGCGGGGAGAGAAGCCATCACAGGGCGGGGACGAGTGCGTCTTATTTTCCTAGGTGGAGGACCATGAATTTTCCCTTTAGCCGATTTCTTGGCCTTTTTCCCAATTTGTAGCCGTGTGTTGAAGACTTTATGGTTTCTTATATTATTTAAAGGGAAGGAATCACTAATGACATGAACACTGGGAACATGATTTGTAGGGGAACAATCACGGAATAGTAGCGGGACACTATCTTGGGAAAGAGGGGCATCACTGGTACCACAACTATCACAATCATCTGGAGGGGCCTGAGGGATAAGGGCCTCTAAGGCCCTACGTTTCATATTCTCAATTGAGCGTCGACGCTCAGTTCTACGCTCGGCCATTAAAATACCCCTCTCATCGTCCACACAGATCTTCTTGAAGTAGCTATCTAAGGGGCCATTTGTCACGCCCCCCGATTTATCCCCTAACATTTTGTTCTCTAACAAGGCCATAGCAATAATGATGTACCACGATACCTTCAATGTCAATAACCAGGCCCAGCCCTGCCTCGATCGGCCTCGGAGGGCCTTAGAGGGCCCGCTCTTTGCCCGGTCTTCGCCCCGGATTACGCCTCGCACGCGTCCCGCTAACGCGTGGGGAAGTGTGCGGTTAAGCTTGAAAAGGGGCAGGGCCGGGAAGAGGAGCCAGGTGCGGGCGGTGATTATAGCCCAAAGGAGCCTGGTCCTCGCAGTCCCGGGTAGTTAGTTGCACAGATGAAGGGTTCCTTGGCATAAAGAGCGCCGCCGCATCCACACTGCGATCAGCGCAGCAACGAGGGCAGAGACGGTTAGTTGTTTTAAAATCCGTAGTCCCAAAGAATATTCACAGCAGCAGGGAGAGTTCAGGGCAGCTATTCTGCGATGTCCACAGCCTACGAGCGGCACCCCCAGCTGCACAGAACCTACTGCATCAAAGTTTCATCGAATATCATGCAAGTTGTCCAGTTATGGATTGGATGATCTTTTGGAGGGAATTGCATTCTTGAGTTCACGTACTTTGATGGATTTACCGCCTCCTTCATAACAACATTGGTGCGGAGACAATGCTCAATTGGATTTCTTTTTTTTTAATTTCGCCAATTTTGGTTTATATATATATTTTTCTTTCTTCTCTTCTCTTTCCCGACGCTTTGAACTCTGCTTGACTTTTGAACTCTATTTTGGTCCCTCTTCTATGTCCTATGGCCTTACCAAGGGGAGGGTGTTATATGGCCCGTAGGGACATTGTCGACATTGCTAAGTTAGCATGAGCTTTGCTGCCATGATGCTGCTTTGTGCACGTTACTACATGACTTTATTTTTGCAAGACTCTGTTTATGCCCTTCACATGAGAACTGTCTGCCTTTCAGGTTCTCTGCTTAGTTTCTGGAGTTTAGTCTGAACACGTTGTACAAGGTCGATAAACAACTCCCCTTGTTATTCTGTTCTGGTCAGTCTCCAGCACCTAGACAGAACATGCTACACACAGCTGTAATGCTGGAGACTCACGCTTTGATATTACAGGGATGCATGTTGTTTTAAAAGACACGTGGAGAAAGCCTTTCCATGGAGAAGAGCTACGCTGTCCCTATGATGTAAACCTTACATCCAGCCTTTAAGGTATGGGGTCTGCTGACAAAGCCCAGAGATCTTCCTTTATAAAATAAACTTCTTCCAGTCAAGGGGAGGGTTGTTAGGCTGTCTAGTCCTTTTTCCACTGTCTGTATATAATGACTTCCCCCTTCGTACTCTACGGAATTGTAACAATGCTAATTACTTTGAGTTTATGCATTTTGCTGCTGGCAGAGGCTCATATACTGTATTATAGAGCCCGATAGTTAAAATAAACATTTTGAATTATTACAGTGACTCTCCCAATTCTTATTGGGGACCGGTACTAGTGAGGAAGCGAGAGGGTATGTCTTGCTACCGTGATTACTGAGAGTTTTCGGAACTATTGTGTTCTGGGTTGTCTAATCATTTGTAGGTTCATGATTTTGGAGGAGAAAGAATGAGACACTATAGCTAGACAGTTTGGGAATTTTGGGTACTAAGGTGATAGGTTGGTACACCCCTATACACCGAGGTCCTGTTTTCCTGCGCATTGTTCTGTGTAGGTGCAGAATCCTAGCAACACCGCTGTGCAAGATGAATGTGTGCTGTCAAGCACAGGTTCTGTGCTACAGGCAGACACTCCAGTACAAGTACAGCTGCCTTGTGCCATGCAGAGCCTCACACCATGGTGCCAGGTCAGTGTGCGCTGTCTGCACAGTATCTGTTCCCGGAGGCAGACCCCCAGTACAAATACAGGCTTCCTTGTGTGATGCCCAGCCTCACACCACGGTGCCAAGTGAGTGTGCGTTGTGACAGTCTCATACCACAGTGCCAGGTGAATGTGCACTGTGACAGCCTCACACCACAGTGCCAGGTGAGTGTGCGCTGTCTAGCACAGGATTGGTGCTGGAGGGGGACCCCCATACAAGTACAGCTGCCTTGTGCCATGCACAGCCTCACACCACAATACTAGGAGAGTGTGCACTGTGATAGCCCCACACCATAGTGCCAGGTGAGTGTGCACTGCCTGGCACAAGATCTGTGCAGGAGGCAGAACCCCAATACAAGAACAGGCTGTCTTGTGTGATGCATAGCCTCACACCAAAATGCAGAGGTGAGTGTGCAATGCACAGCCTCATACCATGGTGCGGGTAAGTATGCACTGTCTAGCACAGGATCTGTGCTGGAGGCAGCCCACTCACTACAAGCATTGCAGCATACATGTGATGTGTGTTTTTTTTTAGAAATTAACACATTTCCCCTTGTTAACGCTTACTTCAAACAATTGTTAGCTTTTCACGCCATGCTGGGTCTGTCTATCTTAGTAAATGGGCTTTGTCTAAAACCTCTGGGTGTTTGCTCTGATTCGCCCAAGTAACGCCCCCTTGGCGCGAAGAAGAGCCAAGCAGCTGTTTCCCTCTGAAAAGTGCACCTTCCAGCCCAAGCTGTTGATGTGCTGTGAAATTTGCACTTTCCTGTCAAAGCCGTTTTCTGTGAAAAATGCACCCTTCAGCCCAAAACATTGTTGTGCTGTGAAAAGTGCCCCTCCTAACCCAAGCCATTGCTGTGCTAGGAAAAATCCACCTTCCAGCCCAAGCTGTTGTTGTGCTGGGGAAAGTGCATCTTCCACCCCAAAATATTGTTGTGTTGTGAAAAGTGCACCATCCCAGCCCGAGCAGTTGGGCTGCTATGAAAAGTGCGCCTTCCAGCCCAAGCCGTTGTGGTGCTGGGAAAAGTGAACCTTTCAGCCCATGCAGTTGTTGGGCTTTGAAAAGTGAAAGCAGTTCCGGTCCAAACAGTTGTTCACTGGGTGGTGGAGAGACAGAATATTGAGTAAAAAATATTGAATTGCACAAATATCGTGGCAAAATTATCGTGGGTCAGGAATATCCTCAGACAATTTTCTCGTGGTCAAGAATATCGATTTTAGATAAGTAATATTGATTTAAAAAATATATAAGTATTTAATATTGTTTTCAAAAAAATAGTTGTCAAAAATATTGAAGGGTTTCATATCGTTTGCAAAAATATAGTTGTCAAAAATTTTGATTTTTTATTAATGTTATGTATTTTAGTATATATTTTATATGTATGTGATGTATGTTTTTTTGTATAAGATTTGCTAGTATTTTTATTATATGTGTTAAAATGTTAGTAGTTATTAATTTCTTTCAATTTGAATTTTGCATTTTTAGTTCTGTAGCGGGTTGTAGGTTTATAGGGGAACAGGGTGGGAAGTAATTTAATTATGTAACATTTCTTGATTATTTTTTGTAGTTTGTTTTTTATTTGAAATTTGCGTTTTTAGTTCCTTATAGGGTTGTGGGTTTATAGGGTAATAGAGTGGGAAGCAATTTAATTATATAAAATATATTGATTATTTTTAGTAGTTCTTATTTTTTTTATTTGAATTTTGCGTTTTTAGTTCCGTAGCGGGTTGTGGGTTTTTAGGGGAATGGGGTGGAAAGTAATATAATGATATTACAGTTAATTAATAATTTTTATTTATTAATATTTGTTTAATAGTGTTAAATGTATACATTCATTTGTTACTAATTATTTAATAATTAGTTGATAATTGATTTTAATTAATTATTAGTAATTAATGATGGTAATTGTGTAATTAATGTTAGGTGTGTGTTGTGGTGTTTATAGGTGTAAATGGCGGGAAGGGTGGGAAGTGGTTTATTTTTTATTGATGAATTATTAATTAGTTGTTAAATAATTTTGATTAATTAATTAGGAAATATTTATCGTAATTGTGTAATTAATTTTAGGTGTGTTTTGTGGAGATTATAATGTTAAAGAATGTGTACTCGAATTTTTATTATATTGTTATTAATATTTTTAAATTCATTATTAATTATTGAACTAAATTTATATAAAGATGTAGAAGTCTTTTTTTAATTGGTGTGGTGTTAAAAGGTAGGAACAAAAATGAATACATTTATGTTTTGAATGGTTTTTAAGTTTGCTAATATTTGCTCCTTTTAAATATATATTGTTTATAAATGTATTTAATAATTTATTTTATATATTATGTGTACCTTTTTATTTGCAATTAATATTATAATACGTGTTCTTTTTATATGTTTAATATATTACATCGTATATTTTTTTTAAGTTGTTTATTTATTTTTTAAGATTATTTAATTTTTTTCAAGTGTTAAAATGTTATTAGTAATGTTTTTTTCTCTGCTATCCAACACTTTCCCTACTGTTGCACTCACTGGAGTTGGAATAGTAAATGTAATTCTTCCGCTATCCAACATTTATCCTACTGTTGCACTCACTGTAGTGGGAATAGTAACTGACTGACTGACTGGCACTAGTGGACATCGCCTTGTCTCCTTTGCGAATCTCCTCTTGGGCGCAGGGTTCTCTTCCCGGTCCCCTGCCCTTCCTACCCGTGGCTGCAGCACCCTACCTGGTGGTTCCTGGTGCGTAGCCCATGGAGCAAATTCCGGAATGGCCGCGGCCTTGGTTGGGCTGCCTTCGCAGTTGTGGGGGGATGGGCACACGAGTCTCCCTTTTGTTCACCCTATCCTTGTGGTCCCCCCACATTGCCGAGATGACCTAACACGGTGATTGAATTTGGCACTGGACTTAGGGGCGGATTTACAAGCCCCTTGCGCCACTTTAGCGTCACTTTTAACATGGGGAAAGTGACGCAAAAGTGGCGCAAGAGGCTTGTAAATCTGTACCCTTAGTGACTATGTGACCTCATCTGGGTTATGGGTCCGCTTACTCTAAATTTTTGGGCCCCCACGAGGTTCTTTTCTCCCACTGCCGGTCTGCCAGAACTGATCTGCTTCCCAGCCCCCGGTTTCCACTCCCCTCCCCCAATCCCTCTATTCCTCTTTTAGGGACTTGTTCTTCTATGTTAGACTATACAACCGTAACTAATGTAACCACGTACATCTGTTATTCTTCTTATTCGTGACCGCTGAAACCTGAGCAACATGGCTGATGCCTGGTGGAGCTGCTAGACAGCATAGAGGAGATCGGCCCTGGTTCACCCCCTTGACCATCACCTACCCAGCCGGACATTGGGCACAGTTCTCCCCATCTCCCCTCCGTGTCTCCTTCCTCCCCCTCCCTCCGACGAATTACCGTAACATTGTTTTTTTGCCTGTGTTTTACTATGCTCTTGTAACGGATGTAATTTGTAACTTGTAACTCAAAGATCTTCATGTAAAGCGCTCTGATACCTACGGGTCTAGTCAACGCTATATAAAACTCTTCAGATAAAAAAATAAATAATTTTTACCCCTTTGCTATCCAATACTTTCCCTACTGTTGCACTCACTCACTGGAGTGGGAACAGTAATTTTTACCCCTCTGCTATCCAGCACTTTACCTGCTGTTACACTCATTGGAGTGGGAATGGTAATTTTTAGCCCTCCGCTATCCAATACCTTCCCTACTGTTGCAATCACTTGAGTGGGAATAGTAAATTTTACCCCTCCGCTCTCTAACACTTTCCCTACCGTTGCACTCTCTGGAGTGGGAATAGTAAATGTTACCCCTCTGCTCTCTAACACTTTCCCTACTGTTGCACTCACTGGAGTGGGAATAGTAGTTTTTACCTCTACGCTATCCAACATTTTCCCTACTGTTGCTCTCTTTGGAGTGGGATTAGTATGACAAACATATTCTTGATCAACCAACAATTTCCGGTCGAACGTCCATTGTGTTTAGTACATATGGATTTGCGGCAATCTTAGCCCGAGAGTCAAGGGGTTATGATCAGACATTAATTTCAGCAATATTTCTATTTCTGCCCCTCCTTGAGTCTGCTTTGATATAAAAAAGTAGTCCAGCCTGACATATTTCTGGTGGGGGTATGAAAAGTATGTATATCCTGGGTCGGAGGGAAACGTGGTCATTTTAGAACCTGGATCAAAGAATGTTTTAATATAAATAGATTTACTGCCTCACGTAATGCTGTCTGGGATGCGTTACGCAGGAGTAAGGGGGGAGATGGTGAGCTTTGTAGCTAACAAGAGACAGCGACAAGGGAAGCGCATGCCAAGGTTTGGCGTTTGGAGAGAGAGCGTTTGGGTAAGATAGTGCGGGGGGTGGAGGCAGCCACAGCCCAGTTAGATATCATCTTGGTTGAGGCTGAGAGAGGGTCTTATTATTCTCAAAAGGCTGCAGCGAGCCACCAGACTCATAGGGCGGAAAGCTGTGAGTGCGGCGAAACAGTTGGAAAATTACTTGCCTTGAAGACTAGACAAAAATCAGTGAAGAGTCAGATTTCCCTAATAACTAGTGGGGTGACCTCACACACAGATCCGGGGGACATAGTTGACGTGTACCATACATTTTATCAAGAGTTTTATATGGAGGAGAAGTAAGGCCCCCACAGGGATGTCTTTGTGAGGGCTAGTAAAGAATATAGGACGTTAGGGGGGTGCAAGTGAGAGGTTGGAGACTGAATTTACATTGGAGGAGACACAAACAGCGATACAGCAATTGGCTTCGGGCAAGGCAACAGGCCCTGATAAGATTCCATCTGAATTTTATAAAATCTTTCAGGAAGGGGGCGTGGCCAAGATGGCGGCGAGGTAGGACGCACGATTCGGAGCTCCCGCCCGCCGCCCGCCGAAAACAGCTTCTGATAGCCTCTAAGAGACCCGTGGACGTCTGCAGACACCGGCGGAGGGCTGCCCCGGTGACCCGCTGGCCCTGACTGACGCGGGAGGCAGCATCGGTTGGCCGCGGCTAGAGACGGAGTTTTGGGAGGCGGCTCGGCCTGCGGCGGATGGTACCCGGTGGAGGCTTCATCAACGCGGAGGCCCCGAGAGAGGTCTGCCGAGGCCAGCTACCCTGCTACCGGCCTCTGCCTGGGGACCTGCTGCCCCGATCGCGGGCCGCCCTCGCCGGGCGTTGGCGACTGCGGAGGCCCGGGCGGCGGGGGAGGGGCGGCCCTGGACTGCGGCGCGGCTCCTGGGGCTCGCCGGGGCCTGCGTTCAGAGCCTTGCTGGCGCTGGAGCGGGACCTCTCTCTGTCCCGGGTGGTCGACGCCTGGACCGGTATTGAGGGCTGACCTCCGCTGGGGAGAGCTGGGACTGGAGCACCGGCGGCTGGACGTGGTCCGGGACCCGGCTGGAGCACACCGCTGGCAGGGCCCGGATCCGGTGATCTGCTCCCGTGCGAGGGTCCACCTGGTGCCCGGGTGACCGGGGCTCCTGTGGCGAAGACGGCGGGGCCCTCAGCCCCTTCTTGGATCTGAACGGCGAGACGAGCTGCGACGCCTGGAGCGAGTGGAGGCCTACCTGTTCGCCCTGTGCACGTGAGCGCGGCCCGGGCCTGGGGCCGCGGGGGCTGCCCTGGAGGTGGTGAGTCGAGGGAGTGCCGGAGCAGGAGCGAGGTGAGAGGCTGGGGGCCTGGTGGGTGCCCGGACCCGGGACGTGGGGAAGTGTCGACGGGGGCGAGCCCCGGGAGCTGAGGGTACAATCAGCGACCAGCCAGCGAAATAGACGGTGGGCCACGATCGGACATTGGCCTGCGGGCGCACATGGCTGCCCTCCCCCCCGTGGCCTTCGCTGGGTGACGTGCCTGCCCGATTGGCGCCCCCCTCCGAGACCTTGCCACCGGACCTGCTGGGCAACGGAGGGGACGACCCGCGACCGGCTCCAGAACTTATCTGCCGTTGCTGGACTCTATCTCCCGGCGCTTCCCGACACCCGGTGGCGACATCGACGCGCCTCTCGGCGCTGGTCACTTCGTGCGACACTACGCTATGCCCGTATCCCAGGCGAGGAAACCTAAGCCTCTAAAGGATATATTCGGGCGCCCTCAGCCTGTCCCCAGCACTCAAGGCGCGGATTCCAAGATGGCGACCCTGCAGCATTCTCCCAGCGCTGGGGAGGAGCCAGTCACCAAGGCGTTCATGGAATCCCTCTTCCAAACTCTGCGGGCTGACCTACAGACAGTGAAGGCTGACCTCACCGCAGAGATAAAAGACATCCGCAGGGAAGTTGAGGAGGTGGGGGAGCGAGTGGCGGCGCTGGAGGAGAGGAGCGACGCCACCGTGTCAGACATGAACACGATCCAACAAGAAATCCTCCGCCTGCGAGACCAGCAGCTAGATGTTCAGACCCATCTCGAGGACCTGGAGAATAGGTCCCGCAGACATAACATTCGGATTCGAGGAGTGAAAGCCTCGGACGACACCACGGACCTCTCTGCCTTCGTCGTGGGCCTCTTCCGCCACATCCTGGCGGCGCCGGATGACGCTGAGATCGTCCTGGACAGAGCACATAGGGTCGGTTCACCCCGGGCGCCCAACAGCCCTCCAGCGGACATACTGGTCTGTGTCCAAGACTTTAAAACCAAGGAAGCTATCCTCGCGAAAGCAAGGACCCTCCACCCCGTCTCTTATAAGGGGCACTTTCCGGTGCTCTACCAGGACCTGGCCCTGATCACTTTGCAACGCCGACGACAGTTCCGCCCTTTCACAGACCATCTCCGGCAGCGGGGCATTCCATACTCGTGGGGGCACCCGTTCCACCTCATCTTCCGCCTCAATGGCAAACTTCACCAGCTGCGCTCGTTCTCTGAGGCCTGCGGAGTGCTGGACTTGGTGCCGCCGACTGAGGAGAGGGACTGTCTAGCTGCGGACTCGGGGCCAGGGCCCTCGGCGTCAGGATGGCGGCAACAGGGAGGGCGCAGACGGGGCTGGAAGCCCAACAAAACAGACATAGCTAAGAGTCAGCGGGACGCACTGGCCTCGGCGACGGACGCGCTGGCCGGGGCGCCCTCGGGTGCTGAGTGAGCAGCGGCCTCCTGTAGCTTCACGCACTTGACCCAGGGGTCTCCGGTGGGAGGCGGGCGGCGGAGGGAACCGATACTCCCCCTCTTGGTCACACTATGGTCCCCACACCGATGCTCCCCTGGCTTCGCCAAGGTGACGAACAATCTTTCTGGATCGTGACTTTGTTGTTGGGTTTTGCCAATGTTGTTATTATTGGTACACTTGTTTTGCAAGGGGTTTTGTTTTTTTTTTTTAGGTATGGGTCCCCTCGTCCGCTTTTCCCTGTTGCACCCCGACGGTTGATGCACAAGGGCTTGGAGGGTCTGAGTTGCCACTCGCACTTGCTTAGGATAGTGAGCGCCCTACAGCGTTTCCGCCTTGCTCACTGGACTGTAGATGCCACACACCCCCCTTAAAGTTCTTACGCTAAATGTGCGGGGGCTGAATAATCCCATCAAACGAAAGGCAGTCCTTAGTTACCTGGAACATTCGAAAGCGGACATATGCCTTCTACAAGAAACCCACCTACTGGCTAAGGACCACCACCGTTTGAAATCCCGAGCCTTCCCAACACAGATGTTTTCCTCGCTCAACTCTAAGACAGCTGGGGTGGCCATTTTGGTTTCCCGCTCCTTCACGGGCAGGGTCTTACCTATCAATTTTTACTGGGAGGGGTGACCCTGGATGTTGGTTCCATCTATGCACCCAATGAAGGGCAGATTGCATTCCTCCTCAATGCTCTTGACGATGCGGCCGCAGCCTCGGGCCGCTGTCTGCTGCTGGGCGGCGATCTCAATATTGTTTTTGACAACACACTGGACCGTTCCGGTCAGAGAACTGGTCAGGCGGGTGTTCTCATGGCTGCCGGGCGAGCCCGTCTCTGTGATCTGGGGCTGTCGGACCTGTGGCGCCACTTTCACCCGTCTAGTCGAGGCTACACCTTTTATTCCGGGGCACACAAAACGTATGCACGCTTAGATTACTTCCTTAGCTCCTCATCACTTCAGGCCCACGCCTTGAACACTGACATCTTACCTGCCTCCCTCTCCGATCACTCCCCAGTTCTGGTCACCTTCCAGCTCCCGCCATCCCTGCAGCCTCTCCGACATTGGCGCCTGCGCGATACACTGCTACACCACCCCTCTGTTATCGAACAGCTCCAGAAAACCATCTCTAACTTCCTCACTCTCAATGCTAATCCGGATACGACTCTAGCGACACAGTGGTTGGCACTGAAGGCTGTCCTGAGGGGGGAATTTATAGCCATATCCTCTGCCCATAACCGCGAACGCAGCCGCAAACGGGCGGAACTTTCCCAGCGCGTCTCCGAGCTCGAACAAATGCATCAGAGGACCGGCGCCTCCCGGGCCTGGCGGCAGCTCTGCATAGAAAGAAAGCAGCTTGCTGCCTTGGATCAGGACAGGGCCGAGTTCACCGCGATCAGGCTCCGACAAGCATACTACACGGGAGGAGATAGGTGCGGCCGCCTGCTGGCAAACAAACTGCGGGAGACCAGACAAAAGCAGGGAGTCCGCGAGATCCGGACACTAGGGGGGGAATCTGTGACTGACGAAGCCGATATAGCAGAGGCATTCCGCGACTTCTATGCGGGCCTCTATTCCGGGGATCCTCTGGAGGCCCAGGTCTGCGCTGATTACATAGCGGGGGCCCACATGCCTTCCCTTACTTCCGTGCAGGCAGATCTCTTGGAGAGGGATATTCGGATAGAGGAGGTTGTCTCGGCGATCTCACGCCTTAAGCCGGGTAAATCGCCGGGCCTGGACGGCTACACCGCTGCTTTTTATAAGACCTTTTGCAACCACGTAGCCCCTCTCCTGACGAGGTTATTCAATACCTTCGACCAAGCGGGAGCTATCCCGAGTGAAATGCTAGAGGCCGCGATAGTCGTTATCCCCAAATCAGGGAAGGATCGGACAGCTTGCAGCGTGTACAGACCCATCTCCCTGTTGAACATAGACATTAAATTGTACACTAGCATTCTCGCGGCTCGATTGGCGCCGCATATGGCCAACCTGGTTGAAACTGATCAGGCGGGCTTTATTCCGCAGCGGCAAACAAGCGACAACACTAAGCGCATCTTACATCTGATCGAAAAGGCGTCTCGTACGCAAGGAGAATATATGCTCTTGGCCATCGACGCGGAGAAGGCCTTCGACAGAGTGCACTGGCCGTACCTCGAGATGGTTCTGGAGAGCGCTGGGTTTGGGGAGAAGCTACGTACCAGGATCTTAAACTGCTATCGCTTCCCCATGGCGACGGTCCGGGTGAATGGCTATACTTCCTCCCGCTTCCCCATTGGGAGGGGTACTAGGCAGGGGTGCCCCCTGTCACCCCTCCTGTTCGCGCTCTATATGGAGCCTCTGGCTCTACGAGTGCGGCGACATCCCCTCATCACAGGGATTAAATTTGGAGGAGACATCCATACCATTAGTCTCTACGCGGATGACCTACTGCTCTCCCTAGCCGATCCAATACCGGCTCTGCGGGCTCTTTTCATCGAACTGTACGGCTTTGCGCGGGGGTCGGGGTTCAAAATCAATCTGGAGAAATCCATAGCACTTAACGTCTCCCTCTCCCCGCACACCCTGGCCCATATCCAGGAAGAGCACACCCTGAGCTGGGCAGCTGCCTCGATTCCCCATTTAGGCATTCACCTAGCCCCAACCCTTCAGGCCAACGCGGACATTAATTACTCCAATCTCCGCTCCCGCATTCGTACAGAGCTGCGCAGCTGGAACACTTACACGCTCTCCTGGCTGGGCAGGATTGCGGCCATCAATATGACGGTCCTCCCGCAGATCTTGTACCTCTTCCAGACTCTTCCCCTCCGCCCACCGCCCGGCTGGATCCAACAGACTCAGGCGGACCTAGCGCGCTTTATCTGGCATGGCCGTAAGCCCTGATTTCGACATGCAGTAGCGACTCTCCCGCCGGAGCGGGGGGGGGGTAGGGGTGCCCGACCTTCAACTATACTACCATGCTTCTCAGCTTAGATACTTAGTGGAATGGCACCAATTGGAATCGGAGAAACACTGGCTGTTCCAAGACCAAGCGGTGGCGGCCAGGCCGCTGCGGGGCATCCCCTTCCTTCGTAAACAGCATAGACCACCCAATCTCTACGCTTCCTATATCACAAGCACAGTGCTGGAATCCTGGGATCGTACTAACCTTGCCCACCGACTGACCTCCTTTCCGTCACCGCTCACCCCCATATTTGATAATCCAGAGTTTCGTCCTGGCGCGGACGCCCAGGCCTTTCGCGCCTGGCGCTCCTCCTCTTGTAGGTCCTTGGGTTATCTTTTCGATTTTGATGGCATAATCACATTTCAGCAGCTCAAGGAACACTATGGCCTCCCGGAATCAGAGCGCATGCCGTATTTACAAGTCAGACATTGGGCACTCCACCAACAGGTTAGGCCCCAGGCGCAGCGTCTCCTGACTGTGAGAAGTTGGCCTGATATGTAGTGCTCACTATTCTAGTGATCACTGTGTATCATTCCAAACGACCCTTATTGATGATTGGTTGTAAGTCAACCTTTTAGACCAGCTATCCTAGTAGCGTGGATACGAGCAGTCTTAGGCTAAACTCTAGAGGGTGTGTTAAGCCAGCTGTTTACCATCACATATACCCCTTGAACACCAAGTGAAAGGACACCACACAAGTTGTTATGAAAATAAAAGGATATTTATTTATAACAAGACTACCCTGGCTCTTTATGAGTCAGGGAGCTAAGCACACTACAAAACTCTTAGGAAAATACTTCAGTTGCACAATTTACACAAATGCCCGAGGGGCACGAGAAACCATCTACACTAACAGTGAAATGCGAATGGTTAGAGTCTGGAGGTACTGATTCCGGAGTGTTCCGATCAGTGGGACTAAACGAAAAAGGAACTGGACACTTGTAGAGCGAACCTGCGATGGAGCACCGAAATGATCGAGTTACCTAGCCCGGAGGCTGCGGCTGCGTGAAGTTCGGCAAGATGTCGGGAGTCCTCGTGTAGTCTCAGGAGCCTGAAAGAAGAAGTTGCTGGCAGGCGACCAGTGACGATGTTCAGAGCGATCCAAGCCTGGATCGGTGATGAAGGAAACCTGAAAGCAGAGGGGACTCAGTTCTCAACCGCTAGCCAGCGATCGTGTGGGTACCAGGGGGGTACCGGCTGAAGTCACCTCGACCAGGTGAGTGGGTGACGTCGGACTCGGCTGTTCCTCGGACCAGGAGGCGCGGCGGCGACCGGGATGGAGGGCGAGCTGTCCCACGAAGGTGTCTGCTGTCGATGATGCTGGGCCCAGGAAGGGGCAGCGGATCTTGGCAGTGGCAACCCAAGCGGGGGAGTCAAGATGGCGTCGGGAGTGGACCAGGAGGGTCCGTGGTACTCCTCTGTTGAAGGGGAGCAAGAGCCAGTCTGGAGCAACCAGACCGGTGATGCAAATAATCTTGGAGCGTCGTGAAGAGGGCCACAAGCCGGTCGGCAAGTGGTCGGACAACGCGGGGAACAGCAAGAAGCGGAAGGGCCCCCACGCAGATCTCGTGGATGCTGGGGAGACAGACTTCGATGCTGGAGCTGCTCAGGGTTAGGGCTTCTCAACCCTAGGTGCACTCACTCGAGGGTCCCTCGGTGGGCGTGCTAGATAAGCGTCGTGCAGGTTCTGAAGATAGCCGGTCCCGCAGGTCTCGTCACACCTACGACTCTCAGCTGGGCTGATGAGGTAGGTAAAAGGTCAGAGATGGCAGGGAACTCGGGTCTCGTCGAGCTGGGCAGTCTTGATCCGTAGGAGACGTACAGCAAACCGCAAGCGCTTAGGTGGGGCCTGCTGGTGCAGGGTGGCTACTCCTTAGCCACAAGGGAGAGTCTTCAGAAATAGTCAAGAGTTCCTTTCGTGGAAAGTGGTTCGTGATTCGGAGTTATCCGATGATCTGATTATCCAAATTGGGAAGGGGACTCGCTCCTACCTTTATTCTAAGAAAAGGGGCTGGCCCGTGACTAGGTTCTACCTATGGGTGGAGCCAGGAGGGGGGTGGTTACACCCCTATCCTTTGTCCGGCTTCGCGCCAGCTCAGGGGCTGGTGTGCCCCCGAAACTGGTTTGAGCCGGGCTATGCACAGTGAGCACCGGGGTGCCACTGGCAATCACCTTCCTTTCAGCCCTGCCTACCTGGGATACACAAACCCTTTGTCCAAGCTCCCCTTGCTGGAAGGTCCCCCAGCAGCAGGAGGTCAGACTTGTGTCTGGTGGCAGCATCCATTTTGTGATGCTGAGGCTTGAGTCAACTTTAACCGGGGTTCAAGGTTACTTCCATGTCGTGTCCCTCTAAAAGGGGGGAATGCTAACCCCGTCGCCAGGACTGGCGAGGGGTTCGGATTCCCATTCGTATGACACCTTACTCGACATGTGTAGGTGATGCGATGCCAAAGTTAGCAAATAACCGCAAGGATTATAATGCATTAAAAGTAGTTGGCCCGCGTCACCATGGAACGGCTATTAGGACTTGGTTCCGCAAGCCGTCGACGGGCTCAGCTCGCGCCAGAGCACCGTCCCACATGATTCCCTGCACTCTGCCTTCAGGATTGATAAGGCCTGCTATAGGAGTGACTGATAGGAATCCATGTGTCCATTTTTAGGGTTTAGGTGTAGGAATACTACACCTACAGCAACGGGTGATTACACCACGTGGCTCCAGCTGTCGTGCAGCCAGTTGTGTCAGAGTTGGACGGCCATTCCAGGGGTGGCATAATACATGCTTCAGCCCCTGGTAGGCCCTGGGTACACCGATGCCCTGGATACCTGTGGTATGCTGAGACAGGGACTGACAAGGCGGCCCAGTTCCAATTAGTGGATGCACCTAATGTACATGTGTGTTAATTTCGAGAGAGAACAGCTAGGCTGTGGGTCTGATTGGCAGGCCCACAGCCGGAGAAAGTCGTAAACCAATGAAGCAAAAGCAAAAAATCTGGGTGATCATAGGATTGCAGACCCTACTCTCCTACATGACCCCCCCCCAAACTTTGGGACAATAAGCTAACCTTGACCAGGTGAGTCTTCTTGCTCTAAGTGGAAATACCTGGAGAGCCCATCTGCATTGACATGATCAGTGCCAGGTCTATGCTCCACTGTGAAGTCCATCCCCTGTAGGGAAATGGACCACCTAAGTAGTTTGGGGTTTTCACCCTTCATTTGATTTAGCCACAAGAGGGGCTTATGGTCGGTCTGAATCTTGAAGTGAGTGCCAAACAAGTATGGCCTCAACTTCTTCAGGGCCCAAACCACAGCAAAGGCCTCCCTCTCAATAGCTGACCAATTCTTCTCTCTGGGGGTCAGCCTCCTGCTAATAAAAGCTATGGGCTGGTCATGACCATCAAAATTCAGTTGCGATAGAACAGCTCCCACACCCAGCTCCGAAGCGTCTGTTTGGACAATGAATGGTTTGGAGTAGTCTGGACTCTTTAGGATAGGTGCTGTGCACATGGCCTGCTTTAGGTCATCGAATGCCTTCTGACAGCTTGCTGTCCACTGAACTTTTTTTGGCATCTTTTTACTTGTCAGGTCGTTTAGCGGGGTCACAATGGATCCATAATTTCTGACAAATTTCCGGTAATAACCAGTCAGGCCCAAGAAAGCTCGAACCTGAGTCTGGGTGGTTGGAGGAGCCCAGTCCTGGATGGCCTGTATTTTGCTCTCCAATGGTTGAACCTGGCCTCCACCTACAAGGTGGCCCAGGTATACAACCTGTGTCTGCCCTATCTGGCACTTGGTGGCCTTGATAGTGAGGCCTGCCTTCTGCAGGGCCTCTAACACTTTCCTCAGGTGGACCAGGTGATCCTCCCAGGTGGAGCTAAAGACAGCGATATCGTCCAGATACGCCGCACAGAAGTCGTCCAACCCAGTGAGAACTCGATTCACCAGCCTTTGGAAGGTGGCAGGTGCATTTTTCAAACCAAAGGGCATTACCACGAACTGATAATGCCCACCCGGGGTAGAAAATGCTGTTTTGGGCTTGGCCTCCTCAGCTAACCTGATTTTCCAATACCCAGCTGTCAGGTCAAAAGTACTTAAGTAGTTGGCCGAGGCCAACCGGTCGATAAGTTCGTCTGCTCTTGGTATCGGGTGGGCGTCAGTCTTAGTGACCGCATTGAGACCTCTGTAGTCCACGCAAAACCTCATCTCTTTCTTACCGCCCTGGGTGTGAGGTTTCGGCATGAGCACTACGGGACTAGCCCAGGGGCTGTCCGAGGGTTCAATGACTCCCAGCTCCAACATTTTCTGCACCTCTGTCTTGATGCAGTCTCTGACGTGATCAGGTTGCCGATAGATTTTACTCTTTACGGGCAGACTGTCCCCAGTGTCGACCTCATGGGTACACCACTTGGTCTGACTGGGTGTCAGAGAGAACATATGTCGAAAGGATTGAAGAACCTGTTTACAATCCTCTTGTTGATGTCCAGAGAGGCTGCCACAAAAGACAACACCATCTACTGATCCATCGTCAGGGTTCTGAGAGAGCAGGTCTGGGAGAGGGTCACTCTCCTCCTCCTGTCCCTCATCTGTGGCCATGAGCAAGCCCATGCCCTCCCTGTCGACATATGCCTTGAGCCTGTTTACATGGAGCACCCTGTGGGGGCTCCGGGGAGTTCCCAGGTCTACCAAGTAGGTGACCTCTCCCTTTTGCTCAATGATCGTGTGGGGCCCAGACCATTTGTCTTTGAGTGCTGCTGGGGCCACTGGCTCCAGCACCCACACCTTCTGTCCAGGCTGGTACACAGTCAGGACAGCCTTTTGGTCGTGCCAAGCTTTCTGTAATTCTTGGCTCGCCTCCAGGTTTTTAGACGCCTTTTCCATGTACTCCGCCATCCGCGAGCGGAGACCGAGCACATAGTCCACAATGTTTGATGCCGGCTTTCTGAGAGGTCTCTCCCATCCTTCCTTTACCAAACAAAGGGGTCCCCTTACAGGATGTCCGAACAGAAGCTCAAAAGGGCTGTAGCCAACCCCCTTCTGCGGGACCTCTCTGTAGGCGAACAAGAGGCAGGGTATCAGGACATCCCATCTCCGCCGAAGCTTTTCAGGTAGTCCGTGAATCATCCCTTTTAGGGTCCTGTTGAATCTCTCAACAAGCCCATTGCATTGTGGGTGATAGGGTGTGGTGAACTTGTAGTTGACACCACATTCCTTCCACATAGCAGTCAGATATCCCGACATGAAGTTTGCACCTCTGTCTGAGACGACCTCCTTAGGGAAGCCCACTCTGGAGAACACTCCAAGTAGGGCCCGTGCCACCACAGGTGCTGTAGTGGTCCTAAGGGGAATAGCTTCAGGATACCTGGTGGCGTGGTCCACCACCACCAGTATAAACTTGTGCCCTGATGCTGTCTGGGGTTCCATTGGTCCGACAATGTCGATCCCCACTCGTTCAAAGGGTACCCCCACCACTGGTAGTGGTATGAGGGGGGCCTTTGTCGTGCCACCTGACTTACCACTGGCTTGGCAAGTGACACAGGAGCGGCAAAACTCCTTCGTATCTTCGGACATGTGGGGCCAGTGAAAGTGTGGAACAATTCTGTCCCAAGTCTTATTCTGGCCTAAGTGACCTGCAAGGGGAATCTCGTGGGCCAAGGTGAGAAGGAAACCTCTCAGAGACAAGGGGATGACCAGCCTCCTGGTCGCACCAGGTTTGGGGTCTCTTGCCTCGGAGTACAGGAGTCCATCGTCCCAGTACACTTTGTGGGTACCTGTGGCGTTCCCTGCAGCCTCAGCAGCGGCCTGCTGTCTGAGGGGTTCAAGTGAGGGGCAGTCTAACTGTGCCTTCCCCAGGTCTTCCCTGGAGGGTCCCCCTGAGCCCAGAAACTCAACCTGACCAGGTTCAAGCTCTTGCGGCTCAGTTTCCCTCAGTTCTTTAAGGTCATCCTCCTCGGAGACTTGATCCACGACCTGGGGCAAGGGGGAAGGCGAAGCCTTACCCTTACTGCTCCTTTTCTTGGAAGGTGTCTGGTCCATTCTTCCAGGATCCAGCACCTGTTCAGTGGGGCATCTTTTGGCCTGTGACCTGGTCACAGCAAGGACATGTGCTGGCAAGCCTAACATCTCCATGTGAGTCCTCTGCTCCACTTCTGACCATTGTGACGTTTCCAAATCATTGCCCAACAGACATTCTACGGGGAGGTCTGAACTAACCACAACCTTTTTCGGGCCACTTACCCCTCCCCAGGAGAAATCAACAACTGCCATACTGTGATTGGTAGTGACGTTGCTGGCATTGGTCACTAGGTAACTGGTACCTAGCATGATCTGTCCAGGGTCCACGAAGTTAGGCGTCACCATGGTGACACTGGCACACGTGTCCCTGTAGGCCTGAGCCACTTTTCCATTTATCAAAGGTGTCTGTCTGTATTTGCCCAAAGTATTGGGACTGGCATCAGGGGACATATCCATATCCCCTGTACAGACAAGGACGGCCTGAGTGAGCGTGCCGACTAAGTCGTCACTCCCCTCGGTTCCCAAGGTTAACCCAACTAATGCCTTGGGAGGCGCACTACCACTGCTGACTGTACTAGGGGGCGCAGGTGCCTTAGGGGCTGCAGTGGCAGGAGTTTGCCCTCCTTTCTTGGTGCACTCACTAAACCAGTGAGTCTTACTTTTACAGTATTGGCACCACCTTTTTGACTGGCGTTCTTGAGTCTTCTTCTTCTGTGAAGCCTGACCCCCACCCTCTTTGGTTTGTTGGGGACCTGTCGAAGACTTCTGGTCATTTTGTTCGTTCTTGTTACCCTTTTGGTCTGCTTTCTTCTGACCACCCTGGTTCTGATTCTGGTTCTGCTTGACCCTTGTTCTGACCCATCTGTCTGCCTTCTTTCCCAATTCTTGGGGAGAGGTCAGATCCGAGTCGACAAGGTGCTGATGCAACAATTGGTTCTGACAGTTGTTTAAAATCTGTTCTCGCATGATAAGATTGTACAATCCTGTGTAATCAGTAACCTTGCTACCCAGCAACCAGCCTTCCAAAGCCTTAGTGGCACAATCGACAAAGTCAGCCCAATCCTGAGACTGAATTTTCTGGGTGTCCCGGAACAGCACCCGGTACTGTTCCGTGGTTAAGCCGAACCCATCAATCAGTGTGTTCTTCAGGACTTGGTAGTTGTTAGCATCCTCAGCTCTTGTAGTGAGGAGCTTGTCCCTTCCTTTACCTTCAAAGGAAAGCCACAGTATAGCTGCCCACTGACTTGGGGGGACGCACTGGACAGTGCAGGCCCTCTCCAAGGCAGTTATCCACTTGTGGATGTCGTCCCCTTGTTTAAAGGGGGGCACTATTTTACTCAGGTGTCTAGTGTCTATACCCCTGTCTTTCTCTCTATTGAGAATGCTGCCACCAGTGGGATCTAACCCACTTAATTTCTGCTCTCGGGCTAAGGCAAGTCTTTCTTTGGCGAGGGCAAGTTCTTCCCGCTCGATCCTCAGATTGACCTCCCGCATCTTCGCTTCATGCTCCCTCCTCTGAGGGGAAGTCATTCCTCTCTGAGAAGGGGCCTGAGAGACATGCGTATGAACCGATCTACCAGAGCCTCTGGAGAGAGACCTAGCTCGTCCGTTCCCAAGGTTAAGCCTGCTTGAGCGTGGGCCCGGGGCTCCCCCAGTCCCATTCTCATGCCTGCTTAAGTTGGTCCTTGTAAGCCTGCCGACTACCACTGGACCTTTGTCTGCCTCGTCTCCCGATAACTCGTCCTCGTCCTCCTCCTCTGTGTGGAGGTCGAGGTCTGGGTCACCGAGGGTTCCCTCTAAGGGAGGCATGTTCCCATCTGCACTGGGGGGACCTGGGTTAGAGGACCTCCTAGCATCGTACGCCTCTAAGAGACCTATCAGTATTGCGATGGTAGGGTTAGAACCCTGGTTTAGCTTCCTGGAGGCACACAGTTGTCTCATCTCCTTGAAGCTAAGAGTTGCATATCGTGACACGACCTGTGGAGGGTCATGGACCACTAAGGGAGTCCCTGCAGACTCTCCGTGGACCGACATGCTTTTCTAGTGAGGTGTAAGTGTTGCACCTACCTACACTATGGGTTTACCTACTGATCCCTTGCTAAGAGTTGTAGTCAGGGTGTGCTAAGCCCTGTTACACTACAACAGCCGGTTCAGTAGAACTCGGAGTATTCTAAGTTAAGTTATATGTACCTGGGTACTTATGTGATCTTTCACTGCGATATTCTTAGGATACGTGTGTGGTAAAACAACAGCAAACTCAAATCCCAACCGCTGCTCACCAATGTGAGAAGTTGGCCTGATATGTAGTGCTCACTATTCTAGTGATCACTGTGTATCATTCCAAACGACTCTTATTGATGATTGGTTGTAAGTCAACCTTTTAGACCAGCTATCCTAGTAGCGTGGATACGAGCAGTCTTAGGCTAAACTCTAGAGGGCGTGTTAAGCCAGCTGTTTACCATCACATATACCCCTTGAACACCAAGTGAAAGGACACCACACAAGTTGTTATGAAAATAAAAGGATATTTATTTATAACAAGACTACCCTGGCTCTTTATGAGTCAGGGAGCTAAGCACACTACAAAACTCTTAGGAAAATACTTCAGTTGCACAATTTACACAAATGCCCGAGGGGCACGAGAAACCATCTACACTAATAGTGAAATGCGAATGGTTAGAGTCTGGAGGTACTGATTCCGGAGTGTTCCGATCAGTGGGACTAAACGAAAAAGGAACTGGACACTTGTAGAGCGAACCTGCGATGGAGCACCGAAATGCTCGAGTTACCTAGCCCGGAGGCTGCGGCTGCGTGAAGTTCGGCAAGATGTCGGGAGTCCTCGTGTAGTCTCAGGAGCCTGAAAGAAGAAGTTGCTGGCAGGCGACCAGTGACGATGTTCAGAGCGATCCAAGCCTGGATCGGTGATGAAGGAAACCTGAAAGCAGAGGGGACTCAGTTCTCAACCGCTAGCCAGCGATCGTGTGGGTACCAGGGGGGTACCGGCTGAAGTCACCTCGACCAGGTGAGTGGGTGACGTCGGACTCGGCTGTTCCTCGGACCAGGAGGCGCGGCGGCGACCGGGATGGAGGGCGAGCTGTCCCACGAAGGTGTCTGCTGTCGATGATGCTGGGCCCAGGAAGGGGCAGCGGATCTTGGCAGTGGCAACCCAAGCGGGGGAGTCAAGATGGCGTCGGGAGTGGACCAGGAGGGTCCGTGGTACTCCTCTGTTGAAGGGGAGCAAGAGCCAGTCTGGAGCAACCAGACCGGTGATGCAAGTAATCTTGGAGCGTCGTGAAGAGGGCCACAAGCCGGTCGGCAAGTGGTCGGACAACGCGGGGAACAGCAAGAAGCGGAAGGGCCCCCACGCAGATCTCGTGGATGCTGGGGAGACAGACTTCGATGCTGGAGCTGCTCAGGGTTAGGGCTTCTCAACCCTAGGTGCACTCACTCGAGGGTCCCTCGGTGGGCGTGCTAGATAAGCGTCGTGCAGGTTCTGAAGATAGCCGGTACCGCAGGTCTCGTCACACCTACGACTCTCAGCTGGGCTGATGAGGTAGGTAAAAGGTCAGAGATGGCAGGGAACTCGGGTCTCGTCGAGCTGGGCAGTCTTGATCCGTAGGAGACGTACAGCAAACCGCAAGCGCTTAGGTGGTGCCTGCTGGTGCAGGGTGGCTACTCCTTAGCCACAAGGGAGAGTCTTCAGAAATAGTCAAGAGTTCCTTTCGTGGAAAGTGGTTCGTGATTCGGAGTTATCCGATCTGATTATCCAAATTGGGAAGGGGACTCGCTCCTACCTTTATTCTAAGAAAAGGGGCTGGCCCGTGACTAGGTTCTACCTATGGGTGGAGCCAGGAGGGGGGTGGTTACACCCCTATCCTTTGTCCGGCTTCGCGCCAGCTCAGGGGCTGGTGTGCCCCCGAAACTGGTTTGAGCCGGGCTATGCACAGTGAGCACCGGGGTGCCACTGGCAATCACCTTCCTTTCAGCCCTGCCTACCTGGGATACACAAACCCTTTGTCCAAGCTCCCCTTGCTGGAAGGTCCCCCAGCAGCAGGAGGTCAGACTTGTGTCTGGTGGCAGCATCCATTTTGTGATGCTGAGGCTTGAGTCAACTTTAACCGGGGTTCAAGGTTACTTCCATGTCGTGTCCCTCTAAAAGGGGGGAATGCTAACCCCGTCGCCAGGACTGTCGAGGGGTTCGGATTCCCATTCGTATGACACCTTACTCGACATGTGTAGGTGATGCGATGCCAAAGTTAGCAAATAACCGCAAGGATTATAATGCATTAAAAGTAGTTGGCCCGCGTCACCATGGAACGGCTATTAGGACTTGGTTCCGCAAGCCGTCGACGGGCTCAGCTCGCGCCAGAGCACCGTCCCACATGATTCCCTGCACTCTGCCTTCAGGATTGATAAGGCCTGCTATAGGAGTGACTGATAGGAATCCATGTGTCCATTTTTAGGGTTTAGGTGTAGGAATACTACACCTACAGCAACGGGTGATTACACCACGTGGCCCCAGCTGTCGTGCAGCCAGTTGTGTCAGAGTTGGACGGCCATTCCAGGGGTGGCATAATACATGCTGCAGCCCCTGGTAGGCCCTGGGTACACCGATGCCCTGGAAACCTGTGGTATGCTGAGACAGGGACTGACAAGGCGGCCCAGTTCCAATTAGTGGATGCACCTAATGTACATGTGTGTTAATTTCGAGAGAGAACAGCTAGGCTGTGGGTCTGATTGGCAGGCCCACAGCCGGAGAAAGTCGTAAACCAATGAAGCAAAAGCAAAAAATCTGGGTGATCATAGGATTGCAGACCCTACTCTCCTACACTGACCCCTTATGAAAAATGGCTGATGACGCGCACGTCCAATAAGAAAATAATTTCTGACCTCTACAAAATGCTTCAGGACACCACCGCACACACATACAACGCAGGCCGGGCTCGGTGGGAAAGGGACCTGGGCAGATCCTTAAGCCACAAGGAATGGGACGGTATCTACCATAGAGCGCGGCACTCTGCATACCACATGGGTCTCACGGAGACTTTGACTAAAATTGCCACTTACTGGTATTATACGCCAGAGCGCCTGCATCGCTTTGACCCTCGCCGGAGTGCGCTGTGTTGGAGGGACTGTGGAGAAGTGGGCACCCTAGAACACGTTCTCTGGAGTTGTACCTGTATACAACCATACTGGTCCCTTGTCTTGGATGAGATTGACCTGCACTTCGAGACAGAGCTACCGCGCTTCCCCGCGTATATTCTTCTGGGCTTGCCCAACCCGCTGACATACCCACTCAAATCCCGGAGGGGTAGGCTGATTGCCATCGCCTTAGGCGCAGCGACGCAAAACATACTGATACACTGGCGCTCAGCCCAGCTCCCGACACTCTCTGGATGGCTCCAGAGACTCTGGGGGGTGTTGGGTATGGAGAAACTTACACTCACTTTAGCTGGTAGAGGATCCGAATTCCCAGAGTTGTGGAGGCCCTTCCTCACCCTACTGGTGTCTGAATTCCGTGAGCTGACCTGTCCCCGTTATCTGCGGTTACTGCGCTTAGCAGACACGCAGATCCCAAACGCCACTTCCCAGAATCGCCGCAAGCGGCGGCGTGGATCCTTTAGAGGCTGCCCTCACCTGACCAGTTAAAGCGGACGGGGGAAGGGGTGGGGGGAGTTATCATTGGGGTTTGTATGATTTTACTATTTTTATATTTTTTGGCCTCCGTTTATGTCTATTACCCGTAGTTTTGCTAAGCTTGGCAACCTAGTTGCCTCATTGGTATTGTGCCTCTGGAATTGAGGGTGTTTGTTGTTCAATGTTTGCTTGAAATCAATAAACAGATTTAAACCATAAAATCTTTCAGGAAGAGCTAGCTCCCTTGCTCTGGGACCTTTTTTTGGGGATACAATATTCTGGAAATCCACCAGACTCTTGGAGGGGTACTAATATTGTTATTTACCCCAAGAAAGAGAAACCATTGGATAAGCCCACCTAAGGTAGGCCCATCTCTTTAATGAATGCGGATGCAAAAATTTACTCTAAAATCTTGGCGAACCGTCCGCAGAGGATCATAGCCAAACTTGTATCACCTTGGCAACATGGCTTCGTACGAGGTCGAGATACAATTGACCATGTAAGACGATCCGTGGCCCTATTTGATATCACTGGGGAGACTAATGGCTATTTGGCTATGATCCTCTTGGATGAGGAAAAAGCATTTGATCGTGTTTCATGGGAGTATGGGTGGGTGTCTTAGCAGCCAAAGGGTTCGGCCCTCGGGCCATCGCTGCGATCAAAGCGATGTATAGGGCTCCGTACGCGAAATTACAGCTGATTGGTAGGGAATCTGACATGATAAGGGTTTTACGAGGAACAAGGCAAGGTTGCCCTTGTTCCCCAAATTTATTTGTCCTATATATAGATCCACTTATCCAATTGCTGATTGAGAACCAGGCAATTGTACCAGAGATGACCCAGGGATTCAGTACTAAAGTACCAGCTTACGCAGATGACATTGCGGTACTAACAGCTAACCCGATTTTTTTGATTTGATATTTTTGTACTTACCTGTCAAGGTATTGTAGTCGATATTTTTGTAGTGAATATTTATTTTTATATTTATAAAATCGATGTTTGTTGCATCGATATTCCATCACTGAACCATGCTGGCAGAAGAGCACCTTCACAGTCCAAGCAGTTGTTGTGCTGGGAAAAGTGCAGCTTCCAGCCCAAACTATTGTTGTGCTGTGAAAAGTGCACATTCCCAGCCAAAGCAGCAGTTGTGTTGCGAAAAGTGCACCTTACACCCAAGCGGTTGTTGTGAAAAGTGCACCTTCCACCCAAGCGGTTGTTGTGAAAAGTGCACCTTCCACCCAAGCGGTTGTTGTGAAAAGTGCACCTTCCACCCAAGCGGTTGTCATGTAGTGAAAAGTGCACCCTTCAGTCCAATCAGTTCTCGTTCAGTGAAAAGTGCACCTTCCAGCCCACGATATCGTTGTGCTCTGAAAAGTGCACCTACCAAGCCAAAGCAGTTGCTGTGCTGTGAAACATGCTCCTTCCCAGCCCAAGCGGTTGTGGTGCTGAAAAAAGTGCACCTTCCCAGCCCAAGCCATTGTTGTGCTGTGAAAAGTGCATCTTTTAGTCTAGGCAGTTGTCAGGCTGTGAAAAGCGCACTTTACCAGCCCAATCAGTTGTTGTGCTGTGGAAAGTGCACCTTAGCACCCCAAGTAATTGTTGTGCTGTGAAAAGTACACCTCCAGCCCACACAGTTGTTGTGCTGTGAAAAGTAACCCTTCCCAGCCTAAGCACTTGTGCTGTAGAAGGTGCACCTTCCAACCCGAAATATTGTTGTGCTGTGGAAAGTGCACCATCCCAGCCCAAGCATTTGTTGTGCTGTGAAAAGTGCACCATCCAGACCAAGCCGTTGTTGTACTGGGAAAAGTGAACCTCGCAGCCCATGCAGTTGTTGTGCTGTGAAAAGTGCACCTTCTAGCCCTAACCATTGTTGCACTTTGAAAAGTGTTTCTTCGAGCCGAAGCCGCTGATGTGCTGGGAAAAGGGCACCTTGCGGCCCGTGAGGTTGTTGTGCCTTGAATAGTGCACCTTCCCAGTCCAAGCAGTTGTTATGTTGTGAAAAATGCACCTTCTAGCCCAAACCATTTTGTGCTGTGAAAAGAACACCTGGAAAGTGCACCTTCTACCCAAGCGGTTGTCGTATTGTGTAAAGTGAACCTTCCAGTGCAAGATGTTGTGCTGTGAAAAGTGAACCCTCCCAGCCCAAAGAGTTGCTGTTAAGTGAAAAGAGCACCTTCCCAGTTTGAGACGCTTGTGTGCTGTGAAAACTGCACCTTCCCAGTCCAAACAGTTATTGAGATGTGAAAAGCGCACCTTTAACATGAACGAGTTGTGCTGTGAAAAGTGCACCTTCCAGCCCACGCGGTTCTTGTGCTGTGAAAAGTGCACCTTCCAGCCCACGCGGTTCTTGTGCTGTGAAAAGTGCACCTTCCAGCCCACGCGGTTCTTGTGCTGTGAAAAGTGCACCTTCCAGCCCACGCGGTTCTTGTGCTGTGAAAAGTGCACCTTCACAGTGCAAGCAGTTCTTGTGCTGTGAAAAGTGCACCTTCCAGCCCAAGCATTTGTTGTGCTGTGAAAAGTGCACGTTCGTAGCGCCAACAGCTTTTGTGCAATAGTAATAGCGTGGCCGCTGTGTGTTGCGACACAGCGCATCTTTTTATCCCCATGTGCCTGAGGTCAGGGGAGATACAGACGTTTCCGGAGGTCTCGGCCCTAGCTGCGCTGCCGTCGCCTGGAGTTCAGCATAGCCTGTGGCCCTGGTTCCGGGCCACCCTGGAGCTCCGTCCAGGGAGGAGACAGTGGAGCTGTCGGCGTGATCCCCAGCTTGGTGTCAGCATTCGTCAGGGCGGCGATAGCCTCAAGCTCCAAGGAGAAAGCAGTACGGAGTATACAGCTGGTAGATTCAAAGCAGCTGATCAGGTGACGGGCAAGGCTTTTGACAAGGGGGGGACGCGCTTGCAGAGGGAGCCAGTGTCTGTGTTTACCAGCAAGGTACTTTGGAGGACGCCGTGAGGGGAACGGCTTGAACGAGGGAGGCAAACCAACTAGCCTACCATCTTACCGGCACCGCCGTGAGGGGAACGGCCAGCGTTGCGGGAACCACACTCCCCAGAAGTCTTCGCGCCGGGCGCTCGCCGCTGTCGTCATCTGGCAGCACCTGGCCCTACTTCAGCGTCACTGGTGCCCCGCAGCGCGGGACGCGCTTGCAGAGGGAGCCAGTGTCTGTGTTTACCAGCAAGGTACTTTGGAGGACGCCGTGAGGGGAACGGCTTGAACGAGGGAGGCAAACCAACTAGCCTACCATCTTACCGGCACCGCCGTGAGGGGAACAGCCAGCGTTGCGGGAACCACACTCCCCAGAAGTCTTCGCGCCGGGCGCTCGCCGCTGTCGTCATCTGGCAGCGCCTGGCCCTACTTCAGCGTCCTTGCCCGTCATTGCCAGGAAGAGGTAGGGCAGGGCCCCCCCCTTACCATCGCTGGCCCAGGGGCATCTGGCTGTGAAACAACTACTGGCTATCTGTACCGATATACATCATGGGGAAAAAGACTTCAGCAGCACCCAGAAGACCGGGTAAGCCCAAACAACAAGCAGCACCTACTACCCCTTTGCCAAGTTTAACGGCCATAGATAAAATGTTGCAAAAAACAATAGGGGTTGTTGCTACGGCTATCCAGAACACTGAAAGACGCCTCTCGCTTCCACCTAGCCTGCCACTATTTATGCAACATGACAATTCTTTTGAAAAATCCCTCGATTCATTACTTGCTACATCTTATGCGGGACTCCCGGGCACAGTCACCAAAGAGAACCATACAAATGGAAATATGGCATCCCATGACCACCTGCCTACGGACACTAGGTTATCGTCAACTCCTATTATGTCCGATCCAAGCCTAAATAGGGGCATAGATTTTTTGCCATCCACAGCAGACAATTTGACTCAGACAAAAGGGATTGACTTATGTCATGACTCTGATGCTTTGGACTCAGGCGGAGATAAAACCACTAGTGGACCAATACAAACAAGGGGCCAGAAAGCAAAGAGGTTAAAAGCTAAGAGTAAGCGGAAAAATATTGAGCCCGCACTAAACAAACAGAAGGGTGGGAATAGCCAACCACGGAGGTCTGCTGCCCCCGTAGAACCAGATAAGGCCAAATGGGACGGCTTACCTAGCAGGATGGACCCCTCTATCACAGAAATTAACACAGTGTCAGGGGCTCAGGGATTTTGGGGGAGACTGGAGACACTGATATCTACTCTTTTGGGTCCTCTGAATCTACATGTATCAAATATAGAAAAAAGGATGAGAGTATTGATTGATCATGTATGATGATGCACAAACAAACCGGCCCAAAATGTTTAACAAAACTAATAAGAGTGTCCCCTTGTTGCCCCCAAAACCAAGCACAAGTAAAAGCCTACCACCTGTAGAACACCGTGCCAAACGGGCACTCAAACCAACATCCCCCAAGGCTGCCACCCCCATAGAGACGGCTCAAACTGTCCCGATAAGTAACACGGCATATCCTGGTCAAATTAATACTGATGACCAACTCGACCCACCCCCCCCCTTACCTAAGCCGGACCAGCCCATATTGACTACTGCCAAGCTTATTCCGGCCCGTATCAGCCTACCTCCAGAGTGCGGCCCCTATGTCCTGGTTTTAGCTAATGTCCCCAAGCTAAGGAAAGATCAAGAGGAAAATTTTGTTAGCCTAAAAAACAGAACCCTCCATTGGCTATCCAAACATTGCCAATTTCCAATGGATGGTGCTGGAGAGATTATCCATACCCAAAGAGTGGGGTGGGTGGGCCCCTTAAGGAAAAAGTTTGAAGGGGACTGCATAATCATAAACCTCTATGGGCCCAATGTACGTTAGCTAAAGCCCCACATCTCCCACTGGGATTATAATACCACCCTTCTTCCCCTTGGGTATTTTTATAGGCATTTAATAGATCCCAATCCTAGCCTGGGGACTTATTCTTTAGGACATCGCCAGGACATTAATATTGATTTTAGAAATAATCATCGATGTTACCACCAGGGCCAATATCCTGACACTAGAAATGGCCTTTTGTTGAGTAATGTGACTGCACCATCTGTACACCAAATGCCCTATCCCCCTTTCGTAGCTGCACCCCAGCACATTCCTAGGGAGAGGCCCTATGCAGCGACCAATCAAAATATTTACCCGGATGAGCTTGAGAGGAGGTACTTGTATAATGTTCCAACACACAATCGATTCGAACATGCCTTCTCGAATCTAGAGGAACTTGATTGACTGGGGGAAAGTGTTAGGATCATTGAATGTGTAGAGGCTACTGTTGCAATTGAGGAACCTTTAGATCCCATAAATATTATCACACCTCAACCCATGGCCACACAGCCTACCACGGTTGAATTCCCAGCTGCATGTGAGGGCGTAACATTAATGCCACAAACTAACCCCAGGCAGATCACCAGTGATAAGCATCTAGGTAGCCCAAGCGGCTGTGATCTGTCTATCCTTAGCTGGAACGTTGCAGGTATTGAATCAAGATTGTCTGACCCTCAGTGGGTCCAGCTATTGGACGGCAAAGATATCATTATGTTTCAAGAGACCTGGGCTGTAGGGAACGTGCACCTAGAGGGTTATCATTGTTTTAGTGTGCCTGCCTCCAAGCCCGCTTATGGTCGAGCAATGGGAGGACTTTTTATTGGGATCAGGATATTGGCTGGTGGTACTTTTAAGGACCTATCATCCGGGAACCCAAACATTCAGGTTCTCGAATATAAACGAAAGACCAAGATTTATTTAATTAATTTTTATAATAATGATTTTAATTCGACACCAAATAGGAACTACACAGCACTTTCTAATTTATTGGTACACCTTGAAACGAACATGAATATAGGCCCAGACGAGAAGTCAGGGTTCCTTATTGGGGGTGTTTTTAACGCAAAAATCCCAGGAAAATATCGATTAGAGGACAAAAGCTGTCCCGATTTAGCAGATCGTAGAGGTACTGAGCTTGTTAGGATTTTAAACGAACACATTCTTAGTAATGCTATGGAAGCAAGCCAATCCCCAAGGCTGATCTGTGCCCCCACGTATAGAGGGAGAGACTCACATTCGACGATCAACTTCATTTTTACATCCCCCCACCTAACAGACTGTGTTACAGACTCAAATGTGGTAGAGACTTTATATGGAGATCACAATCCCCTTACAGTCACCTTGTATTTAGGCCCCAGCCCAGTATATGCCAAATTTAACGGCGCAAGAGACATCATGCCATCAGGTGACGGTCTCCGTCTTAAATGGAGAGGAATTGATTGTGAAGCCCTACTTGACCGCGTAAAAAACGATCATCTAGCACTAATAAACTCTTGTTTATCACTGGACGGGGATTGCCACAGAATAGTTACCGACTTTGGTAAACTATGTGTGGCAATTAAAAATTATTTGTTAGTCCCACTACCCACAAAGGCGAAAGACCCAAGATGGTTTGACTCGGCTTGCTCTATGGCAAATAGGGAATTACGCAGGGTACTACCATTAAGCCAAGGAACACAGCGGAGGTACAAACAGCTAGGAAATTTTATAAACAAAAAATAGCTGAAAGAAAGGCGGCACTTTTGATGGAACAGTGGGAGTCCCTGGTTGATAGCGCCAATTTGAAGAGCAGTGGGCAATTTTGGTCCGCTGTCAGGAAAATGAGTGACATGGGTAAAAACTTATCCCCAATTGGCTGCAATATAACCGGTAGTATCTGGGAAGCCCACTTTTCCAATATATATGCTGCTCCCTTTGAGGAAATAATTACCCCGGATTTGGGACAGCTGCGAGACCTACGGATTGATTTTTCCGAGGTGGTGACAGCCGTCAGAGAGAGCCTTGGCAACAAGGCCCCTGGACCGGATGGCCTTCCTATAGATATTATAAAACATCGCTCAGATCTATGGGCACCAATTTTACACAATGTTTTTAACAGTTTGTCAAGAGCGCCCATCCCCAAGACGTGGTCTCTCAGCATTATCGTTCCAATCTACAAAAAGGGCGATAGGTCAGACCCAGCTAACTACCGCCCAATCTCGCTTTTGGACAATACTTTAAAAATACTCGGGCGAGTTATTTATAACAGGGTGGTAGAGTGGGCTGAAGATTCTGACCTATTGGATCCATGTCAGATGGGATTCAGGAGTGGGGTGGGTACGGTCGAGCAATGTTTGAACTTAAAATTAATAATTGATAAGTATACCGTTGCCCGATCCTCCCCTATATACCTCGCTTTTATGGATCTTTCATCTGCGTTTGATTTGGTAAACAGATCAAAATTGTGGCCCATGCTTCTCAGTTATGGACTGGACGAGCCCTTAGTACACTTCTTGGCGCACCTCCATACTGACCTCAGGGCACAAGTCAGGATTGGGTTGGGAGGTGAAGTTTCTGGAGTTATAAAAATTGGTAGGGGGGTCAGACAGGTGTGCGTTTTAGCACCCCTGTTGTTCATCATTTATATTAATGGCATAGCAAAGGCTTTAAAACAAGTAACTAGAGATGTCCCAATTGTTCAGGGGCATCCTCTGCCAGTTCTACTATACGCAGATGATGCGGTCCTTATGGGCCGTACCCCTAATGCCCTCCGTTTGCTTGTGGAAAATTTCGTACATCATATGGAGGGCTTAGACCTGCGCGTGAACTTTAAAAAATCTTTTGTTATGTCATGCGGACCTGGTAAACGGAAACTTAACACCATCCATATCGGGCCTGATAAACTTGACTCTGTAAACTCTTTTATATATTTAGGGGTGGCTTTCGCTGTGAACAACTCGTGGAGTGGGCATTTTGCCCACGCCACGAGTAAGTTCTCGAAGGCCATCAACTCAATACTGAGTCTCCCACGCCCTAAGAAATTAGGTGCAACCAGTGCTATTTTAAAAATTTTCAAATTGCAGTGTATTCTTGTTGCCACTTTCGGGGCTGAAGTTTGGGCCACTGCTAAAAACCCGGGCATCCAACGAGAAGAGACACGTTTCTGTAGAAAAGTACTGGGTGCCCCAATCTCGTCCTCTGAATTTATCTGTCACAAAGAGTTAAACCTCCCTTACATTTGTGATTTTATTAGAAGTAGACCCGCCTTATTCTGGTTGAGAATTTGGAGGAATAATGCAGCCTCCCTAACACAAGACATAATCAAAGACTGTCTTAAATGTGATCACGGTCTCTTAATCCCATGGTTAGCTGGAGTTTTAAAATCATTAAGTGCCGTGAACAAAGGAGATCTCTTTTTAGATCCCTCCAGAATCGGATGTCAAGACAAGGTAGAGGTCAAACATGCACTATATGCACTCTTTGAAGCAGAAAGGTTGGAAAGGGAAACACCTAAATCTACCGTTGCCAGATATATGGAGAATGACCTGCCCAGGCAACCTCTCCCACTTTATCTCACCCTTCCTATGATAAGTTGGGAGAGGTCTTTGTTATTTCGATTAAGGGCAGGTTCCATAAAATTTCTGTTGGGTTTCCCCTTGGGTTATAATTCCACTACTGAATGTAACCCCTGCCCCTGTGATGGCACCAGCAAACAGAATGATTTACATTTTTTATTTTTTTTGTAAATTCTATTTAAAATATATTAACTGGCTTTTAACACCCTATTTTAGAAAACACAGACCCCTCTCCCTGGAGGAGTCCCGTCTAATGTTACTCTCCTTGGATTCAGAGGAACTGACTTTTCGCACTAGTACCTTTTTAAAACTAATAATTCGTGTACGCAATATGATGGAAAATCCCTGAAAGATTGCTGTTTTAGTTCCCTTATAATTTTTAAAGACATTGTATTTTGTATATTGTAATAATGAATGGTTTTTATGTCTGTACTTTTATGAATTCAAGTAATTCGAATAAAGGTCTTTTGATTTGATTTGATTTGCATCTTTAGGAAGTGTGGGCCTTGGGTTGCTAAAGTGTTGATGGTGATGGTAAGTGTTCTCTTCCGCCCTCTCTCGCGCCAGCTGACACCAGTGAACACCAGCTCACACCAGTTACACCAGATCCCACCAGCTTATCCTGTTCACTTAATCCTAGAAATAACAGAGGTGTCAAAGATCTCACAAGCAAAGAACTCCTCCGTCCTCGAACCAGAAAGTTCCAGATTAACATTTTTGTGACATGAGCTTCCAATGAGCTGTTCCCTCCCTTTACAGGTCTCTTCATCGAGTGCCACGAAGCCTCCACCGAACCTTGTGACCCGCCCTCCCCCCCCCCTTCCCCCCCACGCCGAGGCACGTCTGCAGCCTCTTGTCACATTTTCTGTTCTCTGACATCTTCTTATTATGTTATGTATGACCCCCCCCCCCCTCGTCCCCCGCCCCTCGGTACTTCCCCTCTCTATGCTTTGGGGCATTGGGGTCTACTCTGGTCTAATTACAAACAACTCATTTATTCAAAAGTATTTTTAGAAATCTGATGAGTTCGCGTCAGTGCGCTTTATATAAAACATAGCGCCAAGGACAGCCGGAGGCGCTTTGAAAGAAATCTTTAAAGTACTGATGTGTGTCACGGCTCTGCCTGGCATAGAGGCATGGTGATTACAACATACATGTGCCAGGCATGCAGATGTGCCGGTGGTGGGGGGGAGGTGAGGGGGGGGGAGGGGTGCTAGTGAAACGGCCCATGCCAGCAGGAGGTCTGGTGTCGCCTTGTTCCAGACACAACTCTCGGAGGTCGGTTCCGTGTTTCCTGAAGCAGTGATGTGGGCTCTTTAAATCCGGAGCTGGGGAGTTCAGGACGGTTTTAGCCGTCGCACTAATGGCTCGGTCTGTACTGTGACTGTCTGCACTTGTGAGAGTCTAAACTTGGGCTTTCGAGATGCAGGAACGTCTGCTCCTAAGACCTCTGACCTCCCGAGTGGGTGAAGGCTCAGACAGGTAAGTGCCACCATGAGGGTGAACCGCCTCGTGCGCACTGACCACAGTGACTTTCACTACAGCATCCAAGGGTAACCAGTGACTATTTCACCACTTTCAACGTTTAGAAGTTTATCTATAGCAGTCTGCCAGGGCTGATGATGTCGATACAAAATGATCGTGTAAAGTGGGTTTGGGCAAGCCCCCTTCGACAGTGGCTCCGACCCCCTGAGCCCCGCCTGCCTCATGTTGCCCTGACACTTCACGGATGTGGCCTTTTTGTGCATATATCACATTGGCGACGAGGCAAACAATCTCACCGTTCTTTGCCGAGGTAGCGGGACGTCTCAGCCCTGTGTCCTGGCTTTGCACTAATGTTCACAAGCGCCGAGCAAGCCCCGTCAGTGCCCCGGTGAGACAGCGAGTCTGTGGCAAGAGCAGCCTGTGTGCTGCCACAGGAGGAACATGCTTCAAACCGCCTCTATGCGCGGTGTTTCTTGGCGCTTTCGTGATCTGCGTTCACTTCTCTTCCCTTCTTTGCGGACCTCCCTGTGCACTAAAAGGAGGGTTCACAACACTGCAAATTGTAGTGTCGCAGTTTGACCAACACCATTAACATGCCCCAGGCGGGTCGCAGATTGGGACCCAGTAGGGTTGGCGAGGGGGGCAGCCACGGTGGCCTGCAGGGGTCAGTGGATCACCATGTCTGGGGTAACTTTTAAATAAAGCAACCTTTGTTATTTTAATGTTTTTAATGCAGAAAGGAAACGGGATGCATTAAAACAGTTAAAGAGACCTATTTTAAGAGTAGGCAGCTCGTATAGACCGCTGCCGACTCCTAAACACGTGTTTGCCAACATTCCCGTAAGCGAGCGGTTTTCAACTAATTTTGTTTTCATGGTAAAATATTTAAGTGTTGCCTCTCGATTTCAGCGGCAAAACGTTAATTCCCGTCTCCAGGAAGCAGTATTTGGACGGGGCGCCCCTTAAAGACCCTCCAGAGAGCGACCCTTTAATGTGTACTTGAGACGTTGTTGAGGGGAAAAGCTTCTCCAAATCATGAATTGGAATCGTTAATTGGCATTGCGTTCGTATATTACAGAAAGTGTTGTAGTGGTCACAGTGAACAATGGTAACAATGGTTGTAATAATACAATTAATGTTAAATATAATAGTAAGGATGGATACAATAATAATAATTCACTTGTAAAGCGCAGAGTTGCGTCACAGCTGCGTCCAGGCGCTCGGCGGAGATCATACCTTGGGGGCAAAGGATTTAGACGGCAACTTCATGAAAAAGAGAGGTTTTCAATTTCTTTCTGAACGGAGATATCGTCGGAGCCTTCCCCGAGGCTGGAGGGAGGTAAGTCCTCACTTTGAAGCCCCCCTTTCTCGCTTTACGTATGTGTGAGAGGCTGAGAGCTGCTGTAGGTGGTTATTAGATCCGAGGGACCGGAATCGTTGCTACGGGCTCGAGTCTGCCCTAAACGTAGCCTGGAACATTTTGAGATTCATTCATAAAATATCGATGTAAAAAACATCGCAGTAAGAATATAGAATACAAAAATATTGACTCCCTGTACTTAAACTGCTCAGTACAAAAAGATCAAAACAAAAATATCAATGTAAAAAATATAGATGGAAAAATATCGATTTTTAAATATAAATAAATAAAATACAATATTTAAATATATTAAATATCAATATTATTTTTAACAAAACAAATTTAATATACATTTTAACTCAATATTACAAATAAACTTACTTAAAAAAATATAAACACACAAACATAATAATTTATACATATATTAACAAACATCTTTATTGAATTTGTAAACTTTAAATTACATAACAATAAAATCAATACTAATATCAATAATTTAAAATAGTGAATGCAACAGTACAGAAAATGTTGGATAGCAGGAGGGTAAAAATTACTATTCATTCTCCAGCAAGTGCAACAGAAGGAAAAGCGTTGGATAGCGTAGGGGTAAAAATTACTATTCCCACTCTAAAGAGTGCAACAGTAGGGAAAGCGTTGGATAGCGTAGGGGTAAAAATTACTATTCCAACTCCAGTGAGTGCAACAGCAGGGAAAGTGTTGGATAGCGGGAGGGTAAAAATTACTATTCCCATTCAAGTGAGTGCAACAGTAGGGAAAGTGTTGGATAGCGGAGGGCTAAACATTACTATTCCCACTCAAGTGAGTGCAACAGTAGGGAAAGTGTTGGATAGCGGGAGGGTAAAAATTACTATTCCCACTCTAAAGAGTGCAACATTAGGGAAAGCGTTGGATAGCGTAGGGGTAAACATTACTATTCCCACTCAAGTGAGTGCAACATTAGGGAAAGCGTTGGATAGTGTAGGGGTAAACGTTACTATTCCCACTCAAGTGAGTGCAATAGTAGGGAAAGTGTTGGATAGCGGAGGGGTAAAAATTACTATTCCCACTCTAAAGAGTGCAACAGTAGGGAAAGCGTTGGATAGCGTAGGGGTAAAAATTACTATTCCTACTCCAGTGAGTGCAACAGTAGGGAAAGTGTTGGATAGCGGGAGGATAAAAACTACTATTCCCACTCCAGTGAGTGCAACAGTAGGGAAAGCGTTGGATAGCGTAGGGGTAAAAATTACTATTCCTACTCCAGTGAGTGCAACAGTAGGGAAAGTGTTGGATAGCGGGAGGGTAAAAATTACTATTCTACATACACAGTGAGAACAGTGGCAGGGTATAAGATGCTGCACCAATTACTTGTGTTCTTGTACAATATCTAATACATATTAGTTATTTCAACCAGTAGTGGTCCAACAAATGCCCACCTCCCGAAACCAGCCACCAATTTGGTTTCAAATATAAAACAGATATACAGATAGAAGGGAGAGGCAATGCTATAATGACCAAAGAGTTAATATCTTTCATTCATCACAGACAATGACAGAATAAATGATTTCTGTAGCCGGAGATGTTCTTAGTCTTTTTTTATTTCAGTTTTGTATGTATAGCAGCAAAACAGCTAACACGTTTCACCCTTTCAGGCTTCTTCAGGGCTGTGAAACAATATACAAAAATGCAATATAAAAATACTTTATCTAACACTTTTATTCCACACCATCATAATACATACACATAAAAAACACTATGTACAATTAAAAGAAAAAAGAGTGTTCAAGGTCTGTTGTGAAATCACAAACAGTATACATGTTTTGATATCATAACAGCAAAATATCAGGAAATGGAAAAAAGGGAGGAGAACAAACCACGTTTCAAAATACAACATGTATCTGGGATATATTAAGTCTCATATAATTAAATGCCGATGTGCACGTTACCTTGGCGAATTTCAAAGCCCTGAAGAAGCCTGAAAGGCTAAAAATTACTCTTCCCACTCCAGAGAGTGCAACAGTACGGAAAATGCAGGATAGCAGATAAACATATTTTGATAATAACATTTAAGAAATTGTAAAATGTTAATTAATCATAAAAAGAAATAAACAATATTTCAAAAATATAAGATTAAATATATTAAACATCAACATTAACTATATAAATTACATATAACAAAAAGGTACAACTATTATGTAAAATAAATTAATAAATACATTTATAAACAATATATATGTAAAAGAAACAAATATTAACAAACAAAAAAACATTTAAAACATAAATGCATTTCTTTTCTTTTCTTCCCCATAACGCACCATCATAAGAAAAGCAACTTTTTCATTTACATTTATTTCTGTAAATAACATAATCAATAATGATTTTACAAATTATTATTAATAAAAAGGATTCACTGAATACGCATTCTTTAACACTATAATATGCACAACACACACCTAAAATAAATTACACAATTACCATAATTAATTGTTAATAATTAACAACTAATTAATAATTTATCAATTAAAAATAATTTACTTCCCACCCTTTTCACCATTTTCATCTATAAACACCGCAACACACACCTAAAAATATTTACACAATTAACATAATAAATTGCCAATTAATTAATTAAAATTAACAACTAATTATTAAATAATTAATAAAAACTAATTTACACATTTAACACATCTTAATTCAACAAATATTAATAAATAAAATGTAATCAATATATTTACTATAATTAAATTACTTCCCACCCTATTCCCCTATAAACCCACAACCCGCTACAGTACTAAAAATGCAAAATTCAAATTAAACAAAATGACTGCTAAAAATAATCAATAAATCTTATATAATTGAATTACTTCCAACCCTATTCCCATCTCACCCACAACCTGCTACGGAACTAAAATTGCAAAATTCAAACAAAAAAATTAAATATTTACTATTTAATATTAACAATTCTTAAACAAAAAATACATGCATCACAAACATATAAAATATATACTAAAATACATAACATTAATAAAAAAACAATATTTTTAAATCTATATTTTTGCAAACAATATTAAACACTTCGATATTTTTTACATCGATATTAAATACACAAAATCGATACAATGCACCACGATATTTTTTCTTTCGATATTCTTGACCAACAATATTTTTACCATGATATTTGTGCACATCGATATTTTCACATCGATATTCTGGCCCTCGCACCCCTTTTTGATAAGTAGCTCGATGTGCAAGGACTAGTGCCTTGAGTTCGGTGCGTTTAAGCACCAGTGACCAGGGCAGCTGTGTCAGTGAGATGTCACTGATCAAGGGAAATAAATTGTCACAGTCAGCGTGCCTGCTGCTCTGCGGATGATCCGGGGTCTGAGACTCAAACTCAGGGTGGGGGCGTCCAACAGGAAGTGATGCAAGTGGGGAGTGGTCTTCAGGGTATAATCTGGAACTGGGCGGAGCATATTTTTTACTGATTTCAGTTTCATGAAGGAAACAGAAGAGAGATTTTGAATTTGGTGTGCAAATGATACATTGGAGTTAAATTTGATGCCCAGGTTTCTTGAAAGAGAAGAGGTCTCTGTTGCAACCCCTATTTTGCCAGGCCTCTGCTTAATGGCTTCGGCACACCTCTTTCTTCCAAAAACTACAATTGATTTTTTTCTGAATTTAGTCTCAGGCAGATCTTGTTCACCCATCGATACCCGCTCAAACATCGTTTATAGACTGGCAACACGTCACGGTTGTCTTCCTGAAAGGAAAGAATCAGTTGGGAGTCACCCGTAGGAGCTCCTCTCAGAGCCCAGGGTTCAACCAGTTCAGCTAATGGTTTAACATAGATGTTAAACAATGTGGGGTTTAGTGCAGAGCCCTGGGGGGCCATCACAGGGCAGTTTAGCAGCAAATGGACAGGGAGGCAGGTGGGCTACCCCAGCTCTCTCCTCAGGTCCAATTTTAACCAGGCTCAGGACTCTCCCTGGATCCCCAACCCCCCCAATCTTTCAGGCAGAATTGTGTCTAACCCTGGGCGTAGTTCGCGAAGTAGCGCTACGCGTAGCTACACAAAGTGCACTTCGCACTACGCGAGTTACGCGTAGCACTTCGCGAACTGCGTAGTACCCTGCTCGCATTCTGCAAGATGCCGTTTTCAATGATTGCACAGTGCGGACAAGCAACCGGCACTGTGGAATCATTGAAAACTGCATCTTGCACAGTGCGAGCTGTAGTTTTCTGCCACTCAAGAAGATTTTTACTCGAGCGGCAGCTTTCTCAACGCGGACTGGTAGTTTCTCATCGCGAGCAGTCGGGAGCATACGCGACCACTCCCAATGAGAAACCTGACCTCCCCGCGTTAAGATTCTCGCCGGGAGGTTTATTTCCCATGCTCGCAATCGCCAACTTGATGTTGCTGATCGCGAACGAGGAAAAAGTCTCGCCGGGATGTCATTTTGCTTGCTCGCGGTCGTCAACTTGACGTTGAGGACCGCGAGCAAGCAAAAAATGACCGCTGCACTACGCGATTGCGCACACTACGGGTCTGATTTACAAAGGTAAACGTACAATTTTGCGTAAGTTTACGAGTGTTTGCATTTCACAAAGGAATTTTATTGGCAGTATCCTTACAACTGCAGAGTCTCCACACAAACAAAGATTGGATTGTCATATGCTTTTATGTGTGGAGATTCCGCAGTCATGAAGAGTCTAGTCGTAAACACCTATGTGAATTACAAATTATCATAAACTTACACAAAAGTGTACGTTTGCCCTCGTGCCTCGGGCCCCACATCTGAATCCAGCAGAATCATGGCTGAGTTGCTGTGCTTGACGGCCACAGTTTTGCCGTTTTGTGCATTCACCGGGCACGGGCGAAATTGAAATCACGCCGATGTCATCCTCGTAAATGTATGAAATTCGCTTACGCTTCCTACCAGACATCCCCGAAATGTCGGCATTACACCCCGTGTTTATTTGAGCTCAGTGAGCTGTACAGGTTTCCTGCGAGTGACACAAATAGCACGAGTGGCTGTGGTTCGCGCCGCGGGGTGGGAGAGGGGTGGGAGGGGGGGGGGGGTCGTGAATCATTTTCAAGCAAAAGGAATCCCCGCATCAAACTTTGACGGGAGTTTGCAGTTCACAGTGAAACACAGACCTATTGATCGATGGATTGAGGCATAATTAGGGGCAGATTTACAAGCCCCTTGCGCCACTTTGCGTCACTTTTAACAAGGGAAAAGTGACGCAAAAGTGGCGCAAGGGGGAGTGCCACTTTGTTTAATTGCCCCCGCATTTCATGTGAGTATGCACTTGCAGTGAATCCCCCCCCGGCGCGGGTCTCCCCTGTGTCACTCAGTCGAGCACTGAGCTCCCGGACTCTGGACTCGGGCTCGTACATCAATGACGCACTCACCGGTGCGCGGGCTTTGTCTCCGCAGCTCTCACGTCCCGTCCTGGGGTCTCCTTTGCGGCAGCGCTTGTCTCCTGTTTCGGATCCGTTTCTGGGTCTGCTCAGTCCACAGCTGCAGACCCCAAAGTGCTCCCTGCTTTGTGTTGCGTTTCCTCCCGGCGGGTGTGTGTTGGGAGCGCCCCTCTCTGTGTGTACATCGCCCCCGGGACCCTCGGGACTCTTGGCGAAATAGAAATTACGCCGGCAGAGTTTGTATGAATTCAGGAATTTTTTGTTTACTCGTTACGTGAACATCCCACAATTGCACCACTTTGTGTCATTTGTGCCATTCGCCGACTCGCCGTTCGTGGCAGACTCACCGCAACCCATAGCGGCAACAGAAACGGCGCAGCGGGTGTTTGCGCGGATTTCATTCCTAAGCGTGAACTCCCTCCTGGCATCAACAATATCACGCAAAAGGGAGGGATTCACTTTTAAGGCAATGACGGGTAATGTCAGGATATTTTGCCGAAATTTCACAATGATGCCCTTGGAGTGTGGCTGTTGAGATCACTCGCGGTGGGTTTTGGCTGCAATCTCACCAAAGGAATTACAAAATGACGGAATGGAATGTGCTCCGAGGTACTGCAAACGGTTCAAAGTACTTGCATTTACTTTGCTGCTTGGTGTGTGTATCCTGGATATTAAGGCAGTGTTCGATTGTTCAAATATTGCTTTAATAATTGTATTTTTCGTGCAGCTAAGGTGCACAGTTCTGACTTCTGTCTGTAATATATTGTGGGCTCGTCTGCCTTTGAGTGCAATATGCGCGAGAGGGCTCGTGCGTCAGCGCTGCAGCATCAAGGCTTCCGAGGGCTGACACGAGGTGTGCACTCTGCACTCCCCCTCACACCATGCAACGAAGCAAAGGTACGTGATGCGAGATGGAAACAGGGCGAGGCGCGTGAATTCCAGACACAGGTCACGCACCAGCTCTTCTTCGTCAGAAGGAGACATTGAAGTGTTGCACCTGCCGAGTTGTGATCAGCTTTCATATTTCTCACATTGTTACTCAGTTTTGTCAAAACTACAGACATCGATAGAAAATCGTGCAGAGAAAACAGAATTTGTCATTATTTTCTGGGTGCATTCTACAAATATAAGTGCATTTGTGCAGTATTGTTTTTTTCTATGAACCCCCTTCGGGAATACTTCCTAACCTCTTTTAACTTTAGGGTCGCAAAGTTGTGGCGCGTGTCATGTTTGTGACAACAGAAGTTTGCTGACGGCGCTCTCTGCGCCTTGGCGCGCCCCTGGTTCATGCCCATAGGGAGTCCGTTGCAGTCCCGGGCCCTGTCTGCGAGAGAATTCAGCTGGGAGGAAGTGACGTGGTGAGATCCCCGATGAATGATTGTGCACTGCAGCCCACTCCCCGACACAGGGTACCACTCACGGCTGCTTCTGAAGAGGAGGATGGGGGGCGCGAAAAAGGATTCTGCCGACACCCATGGAGGAAAACACCTTGTGAGGGCCCCGTGGCAGCGCCCGAACCCCTTTGTACAAGGCGGGGTGCAGTCCTCACTAACCATCCTACTGACACCAACCAGTGCAGCATGAAGGGCGGCGCCGGCCCCTCCGGCCAAACAGTCTGAGGTGGAGCGCTCATCCGAGGCAGAAATATGCCAGTTCGCACTGGAACAGGACGAGCTCTCGGCAACTTGTGTGAGAAGAGAGCGCCGGCGACGCGTGGTCCTGAGGAGAGAGTGCACGGGTGATGTGTGGCCCTGAGGACTGAGTGCACAGGTGATGTCTGGCCCTGAGGACTGAGTGCACGGGTGATGTGTGGCCCTGAGGACTGAGTGAACGGGTGATGTGTGGCCCTGAGGACTGAGTGCACGGGTGATGTGTGAAGTTTGGGGAGAAGAACTCGGAAGTACCCCCTGGGAGACCTATTGTGTCATCTATAGGTAGTACTTTTGAACATGTATCGAAATATGTTGATCACTTTTTACGTGAATATGTTGTTGAACTCCCTTCCTATGTCAAGGATAGTAAAGATTTTTTACTCAAACTCAATAACATCAAATGGGAACCCAATGATATCATGCTAACACTTGACGTCAATTCTCTGTATACCATTATTGACCATACACAAGGTATGCAAGCATGTAAACACTATCTGAGCAAAAGACCAATTGAATTTCTTGAACATACGAATATGGTACTAGAAATGATGCATCTGTGTCTTACTAACAACATCTTTATGTTTGATGGCATCATTTATAAACAGACCCTCGGTGCAGCGATGGGGACTTGTTTTGCCCCAAGTTTTGCCAATTTATTTATGGGGAAATGGGAGGAGGACATCAGGAAAGACAACACACTCCTCGATTTTTTCAGTAAAGTCAAAATTTGGTTGCGTTACATTGATGACCTTTTTGTAATCTGGACTGACACAGAACAAATGGCTACCGAGTTTATAGATAAACTCAACAACAATGATCGCAACATCTCCCTTACCAGTAACATGAGTAAGCACTCAGTGGAGTTTTTAGACCTACTGATTAAACCCCAAGGAGACAGATTACATACTAGTCTGTTTCGCAAGGCTACGGCGGGCAATACAATTCTTCACGCTCTTAGCAGCCACCCAGAGCCACTCAAATGGAGTATTCCATACGGAGAGCTGCTAAGAGCGAGGAAAAACTGTAGCACCAATGAAGCATTCCACCGTGAGAAGGAAGTCATGATCAAGAGATTCAGGGAAAGAGGCTCTCCTCAATGGGTCCTTAATAAAGCCATTACCAAAGTCAATTCCATCGACCATGCTCAAACTTTATCTACTGATACGGATACCACAGAAAATTCTCTAGAGGGCACCAATAGAGTGATACTCACTTTTAGTGGCAACTCCGAACAAATACACAAAATACTAACCAATAATTGGAAGATTCTGAAGAGTGATCCTATTATTGGCCATACATTTGAAAACAGACCCAGAATAACCTACCGGAAAGGTCGCAGTCTAAGAGATCTTTTGGTGCACAACGATGTTACCTCTAGAACATCTGGCAATGTACAGAACCTTACTGGCTTTTATCCTTGCGGCCACTGCAAGGCATGTCGCAATAGCCATATGACCAAAACTGTGAATATTCCTGGGCAAACTAAACCTAAAATGATCAACCAATTTCTAACTTGTAGTACGTCCTTTTGTGTCTATGTCTTGATCTGCCCATGCAAACTGTGGTATGTGGGGAGCACTACATGTATGGCTAAGAAAAGAGTATTAGAACATATGCGGGCCATCAACAAGAAACATACTAACTATCCTATTGCGAGACACTTTGACCTTTTCCATTTATCCAACAGCTCCTTGTTAAGTTACTTCGTCCTCGAACAAGTCCACCTTGGCCCAAGAGGGGGTAACAGAACTCTATTACTCCGCAAACGTGAATCCAAATGGATAATTGTATTAGAAACTAAGTTCCCTAAGGGTCACAATTTGGACGAGGAACTGAGTGTACACCTACATGAAGACTGATTACTGTTTTATATGTACCTTCTGTTTTTCCGTTTGCACAACCCCATCGGGGTCCTGCATGTCCGATTGCTGGTTGTTTAAATATGAGTACTTTTTAGCCATTTACAGATACTATGAAGTAATAGTATAAATATGTGCAATTTTAACTTATGCTTTTTTCTTAGGATGTTGGGTATAATTCCCCCTTTTTCTTTCTTCTTTTGTTGCACAGGAGGAAAGGAAGGGTCGCCATCTCATCGGATTATTTGCATCCGTACCGGTTACCCTACCCTTTTCTTCCCGGTTCTGTGGGTACAGTAAGGAAAGAATTTTATTTCTTCATTCTTTCTTTATACTTCCTTCATTGGTGATTTCATGATTTATTTTGAGCACTATTGTTTTGCAATGGAGGTGGTACAGTCTGGTGTTTTCAGAACTTTGTCTGATCCTGGAGGCAATTGATATTGCAACAGTGTACAACTGTGGTGCAGACACGGCTTTTCCTTTCTTTGCTCTAACTAGAGGTTTGAGCTGTACAATACACAACGGGCACTATGCCGTACATTTTTCCTTTCCAAAGTCTTAAATATGCATATACAATTCTAAAGTACTATACGCGATTATGTAATTACTTTTGGAAGTTAGTGACATGTATATACAATTATAAAGTACTTTATGTGACTAGGCCCGTGCATCCCATTTTGGGATAACCTTTGTGCACCAGATTAATTGCCTCTACCTAATTGTCGAATAGTGATGCAGAATACTAGCGATGACACACTATTTGTGTATTTACTTTCAATTTGCATTATAAGCACATGCTACTTTATGCTATTATTAATATTACTACAGTTGATAGCGTGTTCACTGTATGGCACTATGCCAATCATAATGTCTACAAATAGCTGGTTTTCAGTCCATTGTGTTGATACACTATTGTAGATACATCTTTGAACAATATGTTTTACAATTATTTTTTTGGCATAGCATGTAACCAGCTATATAGTCATGTAATCGTATAATCTGGCATTATTTTTTGGACATTCAGTAATGGCCGCCAAAGTTACAGGCACCACTAGACAAACTTCTGTCTGTCGTTTATTTCTCCAGCTATGTAAATACCTCCCATTTTGTGTACACTTCGTGGGATCAAGTCAGTTTCACTGACGAAACGTGTTACGATTGACTAAATAAACAGTCAATTTTCCCTCCTGAGTGCGAGTCCTTCTATGTAGAAGACGCTGTAAGCCTATATTATATAATATATGTATATATTTAATTATTTTTTTATTAAATTATATTGATTAATTATTAATTTTTAACATTATGAAATATATTTAATTATGTTTATTTTATTTATAAGTATTATTATGTTTATTTTACATATTTTTTGTAACCAAAAAACAAACGATATTTTTAAAAACGATATTTTTGACATCGATATTTTATTTTCGATATTTTTGTACTTACCATGTTGTAGATAGGATGTCGATATTCTTGACATCGATATTTTTGTTGCGATATTTTTGGAGGTCGAATTTCTGACTTTCGAAATTTTGTCAGAGATCCGCGCCGGTGCTGAGTGTCCCTAAGGACTGAGTGCACGGGTGACGGGTGGTCCTGAGGACTGAGTGCACGGGTGATGTGTGGTCCATATGAAGGGTGCCCCACCGCCCTACAATCAGTGGTGTCCATATGAAGGTTGCCCCCCAGCCCTACAATCAGTGGTCTCCATATGAAGGGTGTCCCCACCCTACAATCAGTGGTGTCCATATGAAGGGTGCTGTGGTAAATAATTTAATTACCGGGACTTAATTTGGTACAGAAACATAATAAAACAGCTCAGTAAATAAGAGGCAGAATCCGTGGTATTAGAGGTTCGGAATGGGCTTTATTCCAATGATCGATTATAATCGGTTGCTCCAAGTTCCGTCACCACGAAGGTTCAGGAAGTGAAGTACATACATTATTGACAAGAAATGACTTTTATAGAACATACATTACAATGAAGCGAATGCGGTAGGCGTAACAATTGATAAGGAAGATGACGATTCACCTGCGTAACCGAAAATGGGCGTAATGAGGAGTAAAAAGGAACATAATTGGTTATGATGTCATATATAGGTGGATCTATAAGATTATACTTGGCATAGATGCGTGCGCAGCAGCATGACGTGTGATTGACGTGCAACTAGGGGGTGAAGGGGACTTGACATTTAGCTCTATATGTGGAGACAAGAAGTCTGGAGGGTCAAGTCAACCTAATCCCAAATCATATCTAACATCCTATGTTTAAAGAACTATGTTATCCACAAAGGGAGGACTCTTGGACAAAATCTATTCTATACCGACTGTGTGTGCGTGCACAAGCGTCTAAGTGTCTAAGTGTCTATATGAGATGCAAGGGGCAGAAACCTTCCATGGTAACAGGGCTATGAATTACTTGCATGAGGACAGAGAGGCCGGGCCCTTTGCTCGGTAGCTGAAGGAAATGTTTACCTAAACTACTAGACAGGAATGCATCGGCTGAGGAGCGAAGCAGATAACTCGAAGGTGAAATACGGTTTTTGGCAGGCAGGCAAACCGGCCGAGGCAGGCACCGTTAGCCGCACAGGGAGTAGGACAAAGTTCATGGATACAGATGCGAGCTCAAACTGAAGCTGTCAGAGGCAGAGAGCAGAGAAAAGCTTGATGGCAGAATCGGGCCTACTCGCCTAAACTGCAAAATGGAGTAACTGAGCCATATAAAGTCGGTGGCCTTTCGTATTTAGGAATTGAATATCCAGCCCATTCATGGCGGATCTGACAGAGGACATGTTGACGGTGGACGCACATGTGTTTGCGTCTTCAGAACTAGAACTGGAGGGAACATACATGTACTTGTGATTCATACATGGAACCGTTGGGGTCCAAGATAGGGGACATAACTGATCAGAAAAATCCATATTTCCACATTCCCTCCTTGTCCCCTACTTGCCCGTTAAGAGATATCAATCTTCATCAATCCATTGATCTGTTCATATAACATCATTTGTTCTTCTTTCTTCTTCCGTGACAAATGAAATCCTGGTGGTGGAATACACGATGTGGCACACAGACCACAGATCGCTGGTCCACATTGTAGACATAGACAGCAACTGAATAGTATGAGAAGGCCAATACCTAGGAAAGATAGGACCTTCCATCCAAAGGTAGATAATACACTCCAAAACCAACCGGACCAAGTCCAGGTGCCTGGGTTCTGGTGTATCTGGCTTACAATCTTATGAAGGCGAGTTATGGCCTTATATACAGATGGCGAATTTTCTGGTATGAAAATGCAACAGCTTGATCCGATGACCCTACAAGCTCCGCCCCTATCAGCCAGGATGACGTCAAGGACAAGACGATTTTGAAGCACAACAATCCGCATAGCAGACTGCTCTTCTGTTAAATTGCCTAAAGCGGAAATAGTTTCATTCACTACTGCTTCAAGGGTTCTAGTTAATCTACGTATCAGCTTACTATTAGTAACAGTACCTATATAGGGAAAGAGACCTTTATTGAAATCTGTGTATTTTTCCCATGCTGTTTCAGTGTAATCGACTATTGGGAGATCTCTCCTTACTCTACTATTTACTAAATGAATATTTCTGTGATAATCAGGAGGAGCTAAAAAAACAGGTGGCAAAAGGAATCCAATATAGCAAGTACCATCCCAGTCTAGAGGCAAACGTACATATGCCGTCTGACCACATATGAAATAGGAATGGCGGGAAGCTCTAAATGTGGACTTGCCTTGATCACTAAACTCTACTACAGTCGTGCATTTACTATGGCCCATATGTATGGAACCATTTTTCCTTACACATAGTTCACCCTTTACTGGAAATATTGACATAGCGGGCAAAATTGGAGTAGCTTCGGATTCGACATTTAGGATCATAAGATTAAGCGTGAAATTACCTAATCCATACACTTCATTTTCTAGATCAGTTCCTGTTCTCTGGGGAAGTCCCTCCTTGTTGGGGTAGCAGACCTTAAGCAAAATTAAGTTCAAATTTCCCCATACCCAGTTATCTTGATAAACTGCAGAATTCGAATCTAGAGAATTAATTAAACTAAACCATGCTCCACAGGAGCCGTTGTGTGTGAACGGGTATGGAAAGAGAGGTAAAATTCCTTTATAATTCTGATAGGGAGGGAGTCGGCCACATATCCAACAATTTGTAGCATTGCTAACCTGATGGGAATGATGCAACATACTAATAAAAGTGTTATTGCGCAGCGCAAATCTATAAGACAACTCAAGCGGAGGTAATTCACTAAAAGAATGTTCAGCAGTAACATTGTAAACATGTCTAGAAATAGGATAATATATGTGCAACAATATACTTGTAGTAATTATTAAAAGACTCAAGAAAAACAAAATTAATAACGTCATTATGCAATGGCTACGCAGTGATTTACAGTACGCCTGTCGTTTCAACATTTTTCGCGATTTTCCATGATTCAGGTCTAAGGGATACATGTCGGGGACAGATTCAACCGCTTCACCTTGGAGAGGACTTAAACAATCAAATCGTCCGACGGTTTAGGCCTGAGTTTCAGTTTATAAAGTTCCTGACTGTTGGCCTCAGCCAAAGGTAGTTTTGAGTCAATGGGTGAAGACACACGAGGTGGGCTATTCACATCCGAAGGAAGTCCATGAAATTTCTTGATATGACTTGAATGCACCCATCCTTTTCTGCCTTCGATCTTCACGGCTGTCCTTGTGGTGAGCAGGACCAATTTGGGTGATTTCCACCTGGGCTCCAGCTGAGTCTTTCTGTCGAAATTCCTCACAAGAACGAGGTCCCCCGGAACTACGTCAAGGGGTTTCACCTCAGTGTTGTCGGGAAAGGCTGCAGCTACCTGTGAACGACAAGATTGTAGTGCAGACATCAAGGAAGCCAAGTAATCTGTCAGCATATTACAGTCAATATCAGTTATTTTTCGTGGCATAGGCGTCCCCCACATATTTGGTGGTCTGCCGAAGATCACTTCATACGGGGATAGCCCTGTTCGAGAGTGTGCTACCATTCTCGTGTAAAAGAGTGCAACTGGTAGTGCTACTACCCAGTCGACACCTTTCTCCCTGCATATTTTGGACAATCTAATTTTCAGGGTCTGATTATGTCTTTCTACGAGACCTGCTGCCTCAGGGTGTCGGACACAGTGGAATTTCCACTGATAACCTAACAAAAGTGAAACATGTTTCATTAATTCGGATGAGAACGGCTGGCCGTTATCTGAGTGAACAACACGTGGTAAACTGTATCGTGGGAAGAATTCTCGAACCAACTGTTTGGCAGTAGTCGGGGCAGTGTAATCTGAAACCGGGTATGCCTCCGTCCAACGGGAAAGAGCACAAACAACTACGAGAACGTATTTGAATCCTCGACATCGTTCCATCTGGATATAATCCATCTGGAGGACTTCAAAAGGGTGATCAGGAGGATGAAATCCACCCTGTTCTACGGGAACGCTTTTTCCTGGGTTGAACTGGCAACAGATCATACAGGTACGAACCTTTTGTTTGGCTGCTGCTCGTAAATGTTTGTTGAACCAAATGTGTTGAATGCTATCTAGCATAGCTTTTTCTCCTAGATGTGCTGGACTATGTATAGTGTTAATTATAACTTGGACCATTGAATCAGGAAGGAACCACACAGACTTATTCTTCATCATCCATCCTTGATCCGTTTGGATCCCTCCTAATTCGGTCCATTTCTTTATTTCATCTGGTGTAGCATGTGTCTGGATGTCAATTACGTCAAAAGTAGGATCTTTAACTGTCATACAATGTGTCGGCGTCGGGACTATTGTCTTTGTCATGTCGGATGTTTGTGTTTGAGCAGTCTGTTTAGCTGTTCTGTCGGCTAGATCATTGCCTTGAGAAATGATATCAGTAACTTTCGTATGAGCTTTACATTTCATAATTGATATTGCAGTCGGTAGATGTATCGCATCTAATAAAGTATGAATGAGGGGTCCGTGCTGAATTTGGGCACCGTGGGAAGTTAAATAACCTCTCTCTCGCCACAGCACGCCGAAGTCATGTACAACTCCGAATGCATAACGTGAATCAGTGTATATGTTGACTTTTTTATTTGTGGCTTGAATACAGGCTTGTGTCAGAGCGATGAGCTCTGCGGCTTGAGCTGACAAAGTATTTATACGATTTGTTTCAATGACTTCAGTATCTGTTGTGACTGCGTAAGCAGCCACTAACTCTCCTGTATTTGTTCTCATACATGAACCATCTACATACAATGTCAGGTCTGGATCTGACAATGGGACATCGGTTAAGTCTTGTCTGGGTTTCGTCGTTATAGTAATAACTTCAATACAGTCATGGGCTAGTGGGTCTGTTCCGATTACTGGCAAAAGTGTGGCAGGATTCAATGTGTTACAGCGTCTGATTTCTATATGTGGCTGGAACAATGTAAGTTCGTACCCTGTAAGTCGCGCTATAGTCAAGTGTTGTGTTTGCGTTCTATTTACAAGAACCTCTACTGCGTGTGGTACTTGAACTGTCAATGGATGTCCTAACACTATGGCATCGCTTTGTCTGATTGCTAAAGCTGTTGCTGCCACTGATTTCAGGCATGCAGGCAAAGCCTGGGCTACGGGATCTAATGTACTAGAAAAATAAGCACATGGTTTGTGTGATCCTGCTTGTTCCTGTGTGAGTACTGACAAGGTAGTACCTTCGCGTTCTGTAACAAAGAGTGTAAACTGTTTTCTGTAACATGGTGTTGCTAAAACAGGTGCTTGGCATAAAGCTTTCTTTAGGCTTTCAAAAGCTTGTGTATGTTCCTGAGTCCAAGGGAGGACAGTCGATGTGGCTGCCTCCTGTGTTGTCAACTGAATGAGCGATTTTGCTAGAAATGCATACTGAGGGATCCACTGTCTACAGTATGAAGTGAGGCCTATGAAAGCCCGTACCTCCTTTTGTGTCTTGGGTATTGGCATGTTAGCTATTAACTGAATGCGGTCGGGTGTAAGCTGCCTTCCCTCCTTGGACAGCGAGTGTCCAAGATAAACAACTCGCTGGACACAGAATTGCAGCTTAGAAGGGGACACCTTGTGTCCCTTTTCAGCTAGAAATTGTAAAACTGTCAGTGATGCTTTCTCACATTCGGGTTCGCTTCTAGCGGTGATCAACAGATCATCGACATATTGAAGCAAGGCAGTGTTAACTGGCATGTGGATACTGTCAAGTTCTCGTTTCAGTGCTTGGCTATAGATGCTGGGGCTTTCTGTAAATCCTTGAGGTGCGCGTGAGAATTTAAAGCTACGTCCATTTAAACTAAATCCGAACAAATATTGGCTTTCCGGATCTATTGGGACGCTGAAAAAGGCATTCTTGAGATCAATTACAGTAAAGAATGTTGCTTCGGAATCAATGGCTGTCAATAATGACGAGATATCAGGGACCACAGGGAATTGTGGCACAATGCACTTGTTTAATTCGCGCAGATCAATAACCAATCGATATACTGGCGGGGCCTTTGGATCTGTTCGTTTAAGAATCGGAATTATTGGTGAATTACATACATTGGAGTCTGTTTCCACAACTACTCCTTGGGCAATGAGCTCGTCAATGATTTGCAGCAAAGCCACTACAGCATCTGGTGGTAACTTGTATTGTCGCATTCGTGGTAGTACCACTCCTGCCTTTAATGTGACTCGATATGGTGTAATATTCATGCAACCAACATCAGTAGGGCCTTGTGCCCATAGATGTGTAGGTAAAGTCTGCAGTCGGGGATCCATGTCTCTAGATACATAGTGACCTTTAAAATCACGTAAAAACAATCTTACTCCTTCCGGAGAACAACATATTATAGCTCCTAGAGCTTTCAGTGTTTTTATTCCTAACAGATTTTCTGGACATGATTTAGTAAGCAATAAATCTGTAGTTCGGGTCAAAGGTCCTATCGTAAGTGGAAGAGGTTGTGACACTTCATTAACAATAGGTTTTCCTGAAAAACCAAGGGAAATATTCTGAGAGCCTGAGAGGGGTGCCCCTGGAACTTCACTACGTTTTATGGTTGTTCGACTTGCCCCTGTATCGAGTAAAAATTTTCTGTCTTGGCCTAATAATTCACTATGTACATAAGGTCCTTCTTGATCTACAGGGATCTCGATAAGGGGTAAGTCAACTTCCCTCTCTAGGCTGGTTCATGCGTATCGTTGGTAATCAGGATAGTCGTACTGTGCGGTCTGGTACAGTTGTCGTGTCGTGGTTTGTGTGGCAGCAACAGGCAGCGCTGGTGCAGCCGGCACAAACTGTACAGACTGTGGTGGAGCTGGCATGGCCTGTGCATGCTGCGGGGCTCCTTGTTCATTCTGATCCTGTCTAGGTGGCCGTGATCTTTCTTTTGTATTACCTATGGCGATATTATGTTTCAAAACTGGACAATCGTGTACGTAATGACCTGGCTGTTTACAATAGTTGCATGTCCCTTTTACAGGTCCTGCTGAATCACCGGAATGTGTCATACCCTTTTTATGTCCTTCAGCTGGAACTGTCTGAGAAACTAGCATTTTCATTTTCGTGTCTTTCATGCGTCTGTGTTCATGTTCTTGTTCCTCTCTAATTCTATTGTGATGGTACTGTAACATTTGTAACATTTGTGATGGAGTGTTACCTTGCCAGGTACTCTCGAATTTTAATACTCTATTCTTTACTTGGGGCAGGGCATTTTCTACTAATTTTGTTACAAACAGGTGCGGGTATGATTCGCTACTTGCTTTTATGCCACTATTTATACCAAAACATTTTTCAAATCGGGCATAGTAATCACTAGTGTCTTCATCTTGCTTCTGTTTACAGGCTGAAATTGTACCCCAATCTTCCTTTTTCGTAGTTAATAAACGTGGCAGTACCTGTACTAATAAACCTGGTAGTGCTTTAGTTTTATCCCCAAGTCCTGCTCCTGCAGTTCGGGCTTTTTCTTCTGCTTCTAATACTGACCATTCTATCTTTTGGTCTCCTACCTCCCACTCTTTTTCCCTGAGTTTTTCATAAATGCCAGCAGGCATTAATACCTTTAATATTGTCATAATGTCGGGATAGGTATACTCTCCCATGAGTAACATGTCTTTAATTTCTCGGTGAAAACCCGCTGGATCTTTGTCATGACTGGGTACCACTTTCTTCATTTCTAACAATTCTATTTTCGATATGGGCGTGTATACAAATACGCGTTTAAACTCATTGTCCTCGCCCTTTATTGGGTGTACTTCTCGTAGAGGATTCTGTCTGTCCATGTAATACGTGGTTCTTTCCTTAATGGGTAGTGAAACATGTTCTGAACATACAAAAAGAATGTATTGCTTTCTTGATTCTAGTATTTCTTTAATTAATTTAGTACCTGAACCTCTCCATCTATTCATGAGTAATTCAGTCAATATATCAGGTAAGGGACCAGGGTCCGAATGCTGACTCTGATATAGTATAAGGAGTTGTTGAATCATATAAATCCCAGCTAAACGCTGTTCATCTGGGGTGAGATTCAAAAATGTGCGTGCTACTGTATCATCACTATATTTTCCGGGACTGTCAACCCAATGGACAGCTGACCTGGCTAATTCTTGTTCATCCATAGAATCGAGTAAATGATAACCCCTTCGTTCTCGCAGTAATTTGTCAGCGGCTTGGAACGAATGCTCGGGGGACCTTATATTTATTATAGGTATTTGGAAATTCCTGTTATTATCTGGACATATCGGACGTATCGGGTCAATAAGACATCTATTATTATTACAAGATCTTCCTCTACCTACATAGGCTATGGTTTCTGACTGTCCTGTGGGCAGTCCTGACCCTTCTTCCTCGCTTTGTTCGAACTCGTCTACCTCTAATCTCTCTTCGTGTAGGCGTTCTATTTCTTTACGGATCTTTCGGCACATGGCTATTATACAATTCTGCTTATCATGTCTTCCTTCTGATATATTCTGGCTCCATCTGGTAAGAATTTGCATTGCTTCCGGGTCTACCCCTGGTCGGTCTTGATTTCTGATCACACAATTTATGAGGAAACGTAACAGTTCCCCCTGTATCTCCACTTTCTGATATTCCATAGCTCTGTTAATACATTCAGAATCTCGCCCTGTTTGAACAAAATGGTATATATTATCTAGATGCGCAGTCATTCCTGGTAACTTCCCTAGATACACCGCGGCTCGTCTGATACGTAATGATGCCATGATCATTTCGTCCTCTTTGCCGGGCACAGGGTCATATCTACAATCTACAAGAAGTTCCTTAAGCGTGCGGGCATTTATGAGTTTGGGTGTACGTGAATGTGCTGACTCTTGAAAAGTAAGTTTATTTATTCTGGGTGGCATAGAAAAAATGTTGCTAGTACCTCCCGTAGCCCCATCTGGGGTGTCGGGCGTGAAAGGATTCGTTGAACGCGATACAGCAACTATAGGTGTGGACACAGCTATAGAAGTATCTGCAGGGACAGATGTAGAAACAGATGTGCTTGCCGGAACTCGTTGCTGTAGAGATACGGGTACTGGATCTTGGCGTTGAACCTCCCTGGCAGGCGGTCTATGTGGGGCGGAATTAGCATACTCGGGAGCTGCGTCATCTAAATATGAGGAAAGAAAAACATCTTCTGCGGTTCTAGGATGCCCCTTAGGATGTACCTTTATTGGAAATAATGGGGTTGGCAAGTCTTTTGGTATCTCTGGAGTAGCCTTAGGTAATCCTTCGGCCAGAAGGGGATACATACCATTCATAAGGGCATTTCTTTGTCTGTCTACTTGTTCTGTTTTCACTCGGATACCTTCTTCAATTAATAGATTTTCTCGAACTTTATTTGAACTCTCTTTATTCTTCTCTTCCTGTCGGAGTGCTTTTTCTGTACGTCTATGAGATTCTTTACGCCATAACTCAACGGCATCTTTCTGTGACTGTCTGACTTTCCTTTTCCATAACTCTTCCTCGACTTTCATAATGCACTCTGCATCCCAGGTCCCCGCTGCGGGCCACCTCTGACTTTCTGGTAATTCCTTGGTGTAGTCTACCCATAAATCAAGAAATAATATAGCGTCTAAGCCATGTTTATGATACATGAAGTACCCTGGAGTGTCCCTAGGAGGAATAGGAACGGCTTCTTCGAGTACCCCTTTTCTTGTTGTGATCTGTCTTAATTTTGAAAAGAGCGGCATATTGAGAACTGATCTGATACTTGATTTAAAACAAACTTAATACAGTAAACACGATAATGAACCGTCATTCACACCACAATATGCAGAACGTACTTAAAACATTTAACATTTAACATTTACCTGAACAATCAATAATGATGACGATCTAAGGAAAACTTAAATCACTAAACATAATACTCGACATTTAACTGAATCATTCTGAATTATATACTTGATATACTGCTAAACAGTACAGATACACTGCTGAAACAGTGCAGACCGGATTTGTGTACCCAAACCCGTCTTGACCGGCACAAACTATGTGCACGTCAGAAAGCCTCCCCAGTAATGGTACTCACCGGGTAGCTCGGAAACGGAAGGCCTCGGAAACTGGACTGAACTTGAACCGGACTGGACTCGACTCGAACACTGCGGAGACTGGACTCGACTTGGGACTTCGGAAACTGGTGGGCCTCTGTATACCTCGGATCTTGCTCTCTCAGCTAGGCTCTGGTCGGGATACTTCGCACTTCTCACCGCCTCGTCTGGGTGTCGATCGCAGCCTCAGTCGCCCCCGCTTGACCGGAGGGAGATACAGGAAATCCTGCTGGTACGCGTTATTGTCCGTCCAGCTGTGGCAGGAGACCGGGCCTGCAACTCACCGCCGGCGCGTGAGATGAGAAAGTGTCCCTATTCGGGCGCCATTCATGTGGTAAATAATTTAATTACCGGGACTTAATTTGGTACAGAAACATAATAAAACAGCTCAGTAAATAAGAGGCAGAATCCGTGGTATTAGAGGTTCGGAATGGGCTTTATTCCAATGATCGATTATAATCGGTTGCTCCAAGTTCCGTCACCACGAAGGTTCAGGAAGTGAAGTACATACATTATTGACAAGAAATGACTTTTATAGAACATACATTACAATGAAGCGAATGCGGTAGGCGTAACAATTGATAAGGAAGATGACGATTCACCTGCGTAACCGAAAATGGGCGTAATGAGGAGTAAAAAGGAACATAATTGGTTATGATGTCATATATAGGTGGATCTATAAGATTATACTTGGCATAGATGCGTGCGCAGCAGCATGACGTGTGATTGACGTGCAACTAGGGGGTGAAGGGGACTTGACATTTAGCTCTACATGTGGAGACAAGAAGTCTGGAGGGTCAAGTCAACCTAATCCCAAATCATATCTAACATCCTATGTTTAAAGAACTATGTTATCCACAAAGGGAGGACTCTTGGACAAAATCTATTCTATACCGACTGTGTGTGCGTGCACAAGCGTCTAAGTGTCTAAGTGTCTATATGAGATGCAAGGGGCAGAAACCTTCCATGGTAACAGGGCTATGAATTACTTGCATGAGGACAGAGAGGCCGGGCCCTTTGCTCGGTAGCTGAAGGAAATGTTTACCTAAACTACTAGACAGGAATGCATCGGCTGAGGAGCGAAGCAGATAACTCGAAGGTGAAATACGGTTTTTGGCAGGCAGGCAAACCGGCCGAGGCAGGCACCGTTAGCCGCACAGGGAGTAGGACAAAGTTCATGGATACAGATGCGAGCTCAAACTGAAGCTGTCAGAGGCAGAGAGCAGAGAAAAGCTTGATGGCAGAATCGGGCCTACTCGCCTAAACTGCAAAATGGAGTAACTGAGCCATATAAAGTCGGTGGCCTTTCGTATTTAGGAATTGAATATCCAGCCCATTCCTGGCGGATCTGACAGAGGACATGTTGACGGTGGACGCACATGTGTTTGCGTCTTCAGAACTAGAACTGGAGGGAACATACATGTACTTGTGATTCATACATGGAACCGTTGGGGTCCAAGATAGGGGACATAACTGATCAGAAAAATCCATATTTCCACAGTGCCCCCCTGCCCTACAATCAATGGTGTCCATATAAAGGGTGCCCCCCATCCTACAATAAGTCGTGTCCATATATAGGGTGCCCCCCTGCCCTACAGTCAGTGGTGTCAATATGAAGGGTGACCCCCCGCCCTACAATCTGTGGTGTCCATATGAAGGCTGCCCCTCTGTCCTACAATCAGTGGTGTCCATATGAAGGGTGCCCCCTGCCCTACAATCAGTGGTGTCCATATGAAGGGTGCCCCCCGCCCTATATTCAGTGGTGTCCATCTGAAGGGTTCCCCCCAGGCCTACAATCAGTGGTGTCCATATGAAGGGTTCCCCCCAGGCCTACAATCAGTGGTGTTTCTATGAAGGGTGCCCCAGCCCTACAATCAGTGGTGTCTGTTAGACCCGGCCCTCGTAATATAGCTAGACCTGACCCCTGCACCTCACACCAGCCCCCAAACCCACGGCCTAGCCGATCCTTCCCACCAGAACTCGCACGCACCCAACCCGGGCTTCCCCGTCCGTGGCCTTCTGCCCTTCGGTCACCGGGCCCGCGTGCCCACTTCATGCAACAAGATGGCCGCCCGGCCCCAGTGCGACCCTGGCCTAGAGGCGCCACTCCGGCTGGAGGACATCACGCTCCCCTTGGGATGAGAGAGGGAGGAGCAGTTTCTATCACACCTCTGCGCTTCCCTGGGACGGTGGGTTTCGATCGACCTGCCGGCCTCCCAGAGGGCTGGCTCCACGCCTACTGGGTGTCTGGGACTCCTCCCGACCCGGCCCTGAAAGGATCAAAAGACAATGGCAGGAAACCCCAACAAGCGACCCCCAGGTGACAAGACCCCTGCCTGCACGGACTCCGGACATCAAAGAGGAGTCGCCCTATAACAAGGGGTGCTCTGGGACTGTCCGGCAGATTCGCCTTGGAACACCTGAGCCCTGCTGAGTGACTCGCGGCTCCCTGAAGATCGTAAGACCTCCAAACTTGTGCTTGAGCCCTGCTGAGCGACTCGCGGCTCCCTGAAGATCGTAAGACCTCCGAACTTATGCTTGAGCCCTGCTGAGCGACTCGCGGCTCCCTGAAGATCGTAAGACCTCCGACCTTATGCTTGAGCCCTGCTGAGTGACTCGCGGCTCCCTGAAGATCGTAAGACCTCCGAACTTGTGCTTGAGCCTTGCTGAGTGACTCGCGGCTCCTCGAAGATCGTAAGACCACCGAACTTGTATCCGAGCCCTGCTGAGTGACTCGCGGCTCCCACAGACTCTCTTGGTCCCGCCGGACCCCACGACGACAAGCGTATCCCCCAGCTCGAGGATTGTGAGCTGTGCGACGGGTACGCTCCTGCATTTGATCCATATCCGCAAAGACTGTCCCGCAACCTCCTACTCCCCTCTAAGACTCTGAGAGCCCACGCTCTGCTTGTATATATTTGCCGTGCTGATCATAAAGATCCTACCACTCCAATCTGATAAAGATTTGCTCGTAAGAACTCCTCGTGTGGTGTCTCTCTGTCGTATGGTGCCGAGTGTGCGATCCTAGATACGAGGTTCCTCCCCTGAGGAGTCTCCCACCAGTGCCCGGCTACGATACCTCGAGGGTGGGTCTCAGGGCAGTCAGGGCCCCCTCCGGGCCCCTCTGAGGTCGCCTTCTAACATTGGTGGCAGCTGTGGGATTCGGGCCCATAATCTAGAGATCGTACCGTGAACGGCTGACGCACTACCGACAAAGATGGCAGAAGGAAACGCCGTGGTTCTCATAGAAGACGACGCCAGTACCGTGTTCCAGGTGGAACAGCTGGAAGAGTACACTCACAAAGAACTAAAACAATTCTGTAAGGAACTCAGAATCGCTACCACTGGTCTCAACACCAAAGAAGATATGCAAAAGGCACTGAAAGCTTGGGTGGATTCTGGAGCCTCCCGGCCAGAAGGAGCAGGGGAGCCCCACGACGAAGCTGGACCCTCCCAAGGAGAACGCAGCAGCAACCAGGTGCGAGGCTTCATACCAGACGGGGGCCTATCCCCGGAGGAACTCGCAGACAGAGAAAAAAGTCGCCATCACGAGCTCGAATTAGCCAAACTCAAAATTGAGGGCGAGCTGAAATTAGCCGAGAAAAAGCTAGCAGTAGAACAGTTGCGAGTACAAGGAGAACTAGAAGAGAAGAAACTCCAACGAGAACACGAGGGAAAGAGACTTCAACTGGAACATGAACGCAGCCTGAAGGAAATAGAACTGAAAGCAAGAAGCGAAGAAACGCGGCCCCCGGGGAACCGGGAGGCGGCCGCCCCGACGGAACAGAAGGTCCACATCCCCAAGGATGTGGTCAAAGAGTATTACAAAAATGATGACATTCAGCAGTGGTTCTGGGCCTATGAGGTCGCCATGACCTCCCATCGGGTCCCACAGAAGGATTGGGGGGCTGGGTTATGGGGACGATTCCTGAGCGAAGGGAGAGACACCCTGCTCGACCTACCCACCTCCATGCAAACATCCTATGAACACATGAAAGCGGTCCTCCTCACAAGGTACGGCCTCACCCCGGAGATGTACCGCCAGCGGTTCCGGGACTGCAGGAAGATCCCGGGTACCACCTGGGTGGAATATGTGAATTTCTTCAGCCGCGCCTTCGATGGATGGATCAAGGGCAGCAAGGTAACCACCCTGGAAGAACTAACAGACCTTATGCTGTGGGAACACCTGGCGGCCAACTGCTTTGTGGAACTCCGCCAGCATCTGCTCGACAGCAAGCTCACGGACCCAAGAAAGCTGGCTGTCGAGGCGGATCGCTGGACCAACACCCGGGTCTCCCGGGGCCCTGTAGGAGAGTACCCCCGAGCCAGTCAGGGACCACCCCGCCAGAGAGGGGGGGGAAACCAGGGAGGGCAGAGAGAGTCCCAGGCTAGTCCCCCGAAGTCCCAACCTCCACCTTTCCCGGCACCCCCACCAGCTGTATCCGGCCCCCCCCTTAGACGGGGGCACCGGGTAACCATCACTTGTTTCCGTTGCCAGAAGCCCGGGCATTACGCCAACAACCCTGAATGCCCCATGGCCCCACGCACCACCCAGGCAGCACCCCCTACTAGACAGATAGCCAATGTAGCCCTGGGGGAGGAGGTTGAGGAGGCCGAGGAGTGGGAACCCGCCGCTATGGCCCTAGTATCCTTAGGAGATAGAGAGATGGTCCCTGGGAGCCTCCTGCCCTCTAACACAAAGAAATATGGGCAGCTCGTAACGATCAATGGCCACCAAGTAGAAGCCCTCCGTGACACCGGGGCCAGCATCACCGGTGTCCTTAGCCATTTAGTACACGAAGACCAGGTCCTCCCCAACGTCTTTTGCCCTGTCATTTCAGCCGACAACACAGAAAGCCTATGTAAGGTAACCCTGGTGCCCTTTGAGTGGGGAGGGGTGGTCGGTAAACTGAAGGTTGCAGTGAGAACCTCCCAGCCTGTCGACTGTCTCCTGGGGAACGACCTGGAAAGTTCCCCCTGGGGACAAGTTGAGCGCAAGACCCATCTAGGGATGATGGGCCTCCCTGAGTGGGTGTGCGCCACCACTCGATCCATGGCGGCTCGACTGACCCCCCTGAGGGAAGTCGACGACGCCCCGACCCCTGAAGATAGGATGGTCCCAGCCGAGGGTCCCCCCATTACCCCACCAGAAGAGTCGATCACCAGTGACGAACCCCCGCCTTCCGACTCCACCCCAGTCACCGAGTTCGGCGATCTGCCCGAATTAGCCCAGTGGCGCCACGAGGGGGGCCCCTCCCGAGAAGAGTTCTGCCGCGAGCAGGCTACCTGTCCCTCCCTGGACGGGCCCCGGCAACAGGCAGAGGCCCAGGCCACAGGCGACCAGACGGGGACGCACCGGGTGTATTGGGAGAATTACCTCCTGTACAGCGAACAGAAGTCGGTGGAGCTAGGGTCCGGCTGGGTGCTGGTGGTACCCCTACGCTTCCGAAACCTCCTCCTGGGCTTGGCCCACGATGTCCCCCTCGCAGGCCACTTGGGCCAGGACAAAATGTACAGTCGCCTCGTGACCCACTTCTACTGGCCCAGAATGAAAGCAGATGTAGGAGCCCACTGCAAGTCCTGTCCCACGTGCCAGGCCAGTGGGAAGAGCGGAGGGAAGAGCAAGGCTCCCCTCCAACCCTTCCCTGTCGTCAGTACCCCTTTTGAGCGGGTCGGGATCGACATTGTAGGGCCCCTGGACCCCCCAACTTCCCAAGGGCACCGGTTCATCCTCGTCCTGGTGGACCATGCCACCCGTTACCCTGAGGCCATCCCCCTGCGCACCGTCACGGCCCCCGTGGTGGGCCGGGCGTTGATGGGAATCTTCTCCCGCATAGGTTTCCCCCGCGAGGTCGTGAGCGATCGCGGTACCAACTTTATCTCCCGATACATGAAGTCCTTATGGCAACAATGCGGGGTGTCCTATAAGTTCACCACCCCGTACCACCCCCAAGGAAACGGCCTGGTAGAACGGTTTAACCGGACTCTGAAGGGGATGATCGCGGGCCTGGAAGAGCCCCTCCGGCGTAAGTGGGACATCCTGCTCCCCTGCCTCCTATTCACATACCGCGAAGTTCCCCAGAAATCCTTGGGGTTCAGCCCCTTTGAGTTACTCTACGGGCACCCCGTCAGGGGGCCCCTCAGCCTGGTCAAGGAAGGCTGGGAGGCGGCGCCTCGGGCCCCCCCCGAGATGTGTTCCGTTACGTCCTGACCCTCCGAAATCAGACTAGAAGGTTCCGAGAAATGGCCGAGGCCAACCTGGAGGCGAGTCAGGAGGAGATGAAGCGCTGGTACGACCAGAACGCCACTCTGGTCGAGTTTCAGCCGGGCCAGCAGGTATGGGTCATGGCCCCGTGAAACCCTGCGCCCTCCAGGATAAATGGACCGGGCCCTTCAAAGTGGTTGAGCGGAAGAGCCAGGTCACGTACTTGGTGGACGTCCAGTCCCCCAAGGACCCCCTCCGGGTCCTCCACGTGAACCGCCTCAAGCCCCACTTTGTGCGAACGGAGCTGAGCCTCCTACTGGCCACTGATGATGGGTCCGAGGAGGAGTCAGATCCTCTCCCCGATCTCCTGTGCACCAAAGAGAAGGACGGCTCCGTAGAGGGAGTGAACCTCTCCCCGTCTCTCACTCCCCAGCAGCGTGAGGATTGCCGCCAGCTCCTAGGGCAGTTTCCGGACCTTTTCTCCCTGGTCCCCAAGGTCACCGACTGGTGTGTCCATGATGTGGATACCGGGGACAGCCCCCCAGTGAGACACCGAGCCTACCGAGTCCCTGATCGGGTCCGGTCCTGTATCCAAGCCGAAGTCTCGAAAATGTTGACCCTAGGCGTGATCGAACCCTCAGGCAGCCCCTGGGCCAGCCCCGTGGTCCTGGTCCCAAAAGCAGCTGCCCCCGGGGTCGCACCAGAACTCCGCTTCTGCGTGGACTACCGGGGACTCAATGAAGTCACCCGAGCCGATGCCCACCCCATTCCCCGAGCCGACGAGCTCATTGACCGGCTCGGGGCTGCTCGGTTCCTCAGCACCTTCGATCTCACCTGCGGCTACTGGCAAATTGCGCTCACAGAAGGAGCCAAGGAGCGGTCCGCCTTCTCCACCCCGGATGGGCACTATCGCTTTCGCGTGATGCCCTTCGGGATGAAAAATGCCCCGGCCACCTTCCAGCGACTGGTAAATAGAGTCCTGGCCGGGCTGGAAAAATTCAGTGCCGCATATCTCGACGATATCGCAGTTTTTAGCTCTGCGTGGAGTGAGCACCTCCAGCACCTTCGGAGGGTGCTGACCGCCCTGCGCCAGGCAGGCCTCACCGTGAAAGCCAGCAAGTGCCAGATTGGGCAAGGTTCGGTAACCTACCTGGGGCACCAGGTCGGAAGCGGGCAGGTCGCCCCTCTACAGCCCAAAATCAACGCCATCCTAGCATGGGAACCCCCCACTACCCAAACGGAGGTCCGAGCCTTTCTGGGCCTCACGGGCTACTACCGGAGATTCATCCGGAATTACGGCAGCCTGGTCGGTCCCCTCACGGGACTCACGTCCAAAAAGCAGCCCAAGAAGGTGCAATGGTCCCCTGCCTGCCAAGAGGCGTTCGAGGCCCTGAAAGCGGCAATGTGTACTGCCCCCGTCCTCCAGGCCCCCGACTACTCCAAAGAGTTTGTGGTACAAACTGATGCCTCCGAGCATGGCATTGGGGCAGTCCTCTCCCAGGTGAATGACCAAGGCCTAGACCAGCCCGTAGCCTTCCTCAGCCGAAGGCTATTGCCCAGGGAACAGAGATGGAGCACCATCGAGCGAGAGGCATTCGCCGTAGTCTGGGCCCTCAAGAAACTACGCCCTTACCTGTTCGGCACCCATTTCAAGGTCCAAACCGACCATCGCCCCTTGCGATGGCTCATGCAGATGCGAGGAGAAAACCCCAAGCTACTGCGGTGGTCAATCTCCCTCCAGGGGATGGATTTCACCGTGGAACATCGCCCTGGGACTGACCACGCCAACGCCGATGGCCTCTCCCGGTTCTTCCGCCTCAGCGAAGAGAACCCCCAAGAAGATGGGTAGTTCTCTCCGCCTTTCAGCTGGGGGGGACGCATGTTAGACCCGGCCCTCGTAACATAGCTAGACCTGACCCCTGCACCTCACACCAGCCCCCAAACCCACGGCCTAGCCGATCCTTCCCACCAGAACTCACACGCACCCAACCCGGGCTTCCCCGTCCGTGGCCTTCTGCCCTTCGGCCACACCGGGCCCGCGTGCCCACTTCATACAACAAGATGGCCGCCCGGCCCCAGCGCGACCCTGGCCTAGAGGCGCCACTCCGGCTGGAGGACATCACGCTCCCCTTGGGATGAGAGAGGGAGGAGCAGTTTCTATCACACCTCTGCGCTTCCCTGGGACGGTGGGTTTCGATCGACCTGCCGGCCTCCCCGAGGGCTGGCTCCACGCCTGCTGGGTGTCTGGGACTCCTCCCGACCCGGCCCTGAAAGGATCAAAAGACAATGGCAGGAAACCCCAACAAGCGACCCCCAGGTGACAAGACCCCTGCCTGCACGGACTCCGGACATCAAAGAGGAGTCGCCCTATAACAAGGGGTGCTCTGGGACTGTCCGGCAGATTCGCCTTGGAACACCTGAGCCCTGCTGAGTGACTCGCGGCTCCCTGAAGATCGTAAGACCTCCGAACTTGTGCTTGAGCCCTGCTGAGCGACTCGCGGCTCCCTGAAGATCGTAAGACCTCCGAACTTATGCTTGAGCCCTGCTGAGCGACTCGCGGCTCCCTGAAGATCGTAAGACCTCCGACCTTATGCTTGAGCCCTGCTGAGTGACTCGCGGCTCCCTCAAGATCGTAAGACCTCCGAACTTGTGCTTGAGCCTTGCTGAGTGACTCGCGGCTCCTCGAAGATCGTAAGACCACCGAACTTGTATCCGAGCACTGCTGAGTGACTCGCGGCTCCCACAGACTCTCTTGGTCCCGCCGCACCCCACGACGACAAGCGTATCCCCCAGCTCGAGGATTGTGAGCTGTGCGACGGGTACGCTCCTGCATTTGATCCATATCCCCAAAGACTGTCCCGCAACCTCCTACTCCCCTCTAAGACTCTGAGAGCCCACGCTCTGCTTGTATATATTTGCCGTGCTGATCATAAAGATCCTACCACTCCAATCTGATAAAGATTTGCTCGTAAGAACTCCTCGTGTGGTGTCTCTCTGTCGTGTGGTGCCGAGTGTGCGATCCTAGATACGAGGTTCCTCCCCTGAGGAGTCTCCCGCCAGTGCCCGGCTATGATACCTCGAGGGTGGGTCTCAGGGCAGTCAGGGCCCCCTCCGGGCCCCTCTGAGGTCGCCTTCTAACATTGGTGGCAAGCGACGGGATTCGGGCCCATAATCTAGAGATCGTACCGTGAACGGCTGACCCACTACCGACAAAGATGGCAGAAGGAAACGCCGTGGTTCTCATAGAAGACGACGCCAGTACCGTGTTCCAGGTGGAACAGCTGGAAGAGTACACTCACAAAGAACTAAAACAATTCTGTAAGGAACTCAGAATCGCTACCACTGGTCTCAACACCAAAGAAGATATGCAAAAGGCACTGAAAGCTTGGGTGGATTCTGGAGCCTCCCGGCCAGAAGGAGCGGGGGAGCCCCACGACGAAGCTGGACCCTCCCAAGGAGAACGCAGCAGCAACCAGGTGCGAGGCTTCGTACCAGACGGGGGCAAGTGCAAAAACACAGGGAAAGACCACCCTAGGGCTGACAGGTCTAACAGGCGTCCCCCCCAGCTGAAAGTGGGGAGAGCTACCCAACCTCTAGGGAGTTCTCGTCACTAAGGCGGAAAAAACGGGAGAGACCGTCGGCATTGGCGTGGTCAACTCCGGGACGATGTTCCACCCGAAAGTCCATCCCCTGTAGGGAAATGGACCACCTTAGCAACTTGGGATTTTCGCCTCTCATCTGCATGAGCCAGCCAAGGGGTCGGTGGGCTGTCTGAATCAGGAAGTGAGAGCCAAAAAGGTATGGCCTCAACTTCTTCAGAGCCCAGACCACAGCGAAGGCTTCTCGCTCGATGGTACTCCACCGTTGTTCCCGAGGGCGGAGTCTTCTAGAGATAAAGGCCACAGGTTGGTTTTGGCCATCGTTGTTCAGTTGTGAAAGCACAGCACCTATGCCGTGCTCAGAGGCGTCCGTCTGCACGATGAATTCCTTCGTAAAGTCAGGTGTTGCAAGCACCGGAGCGGTGCACATCGCGTGCTTCAGGGTCTCGAATGCCTCTTGGCAAGCAGCCATCCAGATCACTTTTCGTGGCTGCTTCCTGGACGTCAACTCCGTCAAGGGGGCTACGATGGTACCATACCCCTTGACAAACCGGCGGTAATATCCAGTGAGGCCGAGGAAAGCTCGGACCTCAGTTTGAGTTTTGGGGGGCTCCCAGGCCATGATGGTCTCAATCTTGGCCTGGAGGGGTTGCACCTTACCCACGCCCACCAGGTGTCCCAGGTAGACAACAGATCCCTGTCCAATCTGGCACTTGCTAGCCTTAAAGGTCAGGCCAGCACATTGCAGAGCCTGTAGCACCTCCTGGAGATGCTGCAGATGGTCCTCCCAGGTGCTACTGAAGACAGCTATGTCATCCAGATGGGCCGCTGAGAAGGACTCCAGGCCAGACAGCACCTGGTTCACCAACCGCTGGAAAGTGGCCGGGGCATTCTTGAGCCCGAAGGGCATCACCCTAAATTGAAAGTGGCCCTCGGGGGTGGAGAACGCTGTTTTCTCCTTTGCTCCATCGTCCATGGCAATCTGCCAGTACCCTGATGTTAAGTCGATGGTGCTGAGGTACCGGGCTGCTCCCAGCCGGTCCACCAACTCATCCATCGTGGGATCGGGTGAGCATCTGTTTTGGTGACAGAGTTCAATCCACGATAATCCACACAGCACCGAAGTTCTGGTGTGGTGCCCGGTGGGGCAGCTTTCGGCACCAACACTACCGGACTAGCCCACGGGCTGCTGGAAGGTTCGATCAGCTCCAGCATTTTGGCCACCTCACCCTGGATGCTGTTCTTGACTCTATCGGACAGCCGGTAAGACTTGGTTTTTACAGGTGGGCTGTCCCCTGTGTCCACATCATGGGTACACAGATGAGTGATTCCAGACATGAGAGAGAACAACGAGGCGTACTGCTCCAACACCTGGCGGCAGTCCCTCTGTTGTTCGGGGGTCAAGGACGGGGAGAGGACCACTCCCTCCACCGATCCATCCTTCTCCTGGGCCGCCAGAAGGTCAGGAAGAGTCTCACTCTCTTCCTCCTCGCTCCCATACGTCACCATGAGGAGAGCAAGCTCAGATCGCTCATGGTGTGGCTTCAGGTGGTTGACGTGGAGCACCCAATGGGGCTGTCGGGGCGTCTTCAAATCAACGACATAGGTAGTCTGGCCTCGTCTCTCCAGAATCTCGTACGGACCAGTCCACCGGTCCTGGAGGGCACTAAGCTCCCCAAGCTCCATGACCCACACGTTCTGTCCAGCGTCCAACTCCACCGTCCGAGCGTTGCGGTCATACCACTCCTTCATGACGTCTTGGCTAGCCTCCAGATTGTCTGAGGCTTCCTCCCACAGCTTGGCCATCTGGCTACGGAATGCCAGCATGTAGCTGACGACATCACGGGGAAGCTTCTTCGAAGTCTTCTCCCACCCCTCCTCCACCAGGATGAGGGGCCCACTAACGGGGTGGCCATAGAGCAGCTCAAAAGGGCTGAACCAGACTCCCTACTGCGGCACCTCGTGGTATGAAAACAGCAGGCAAGGGAGGAGGACGTCCCACTTCCGCCTCAAGTGCTCTGGCAGGTTCCGGATCATCCCCTTCAGAGTCTTATTAAAGCGCTCTATGAGCCCTTTAGTCTGGGGGTGGTAAGGAGTGGAGAACCGATAGGTCACTCCGCACTCCTTCCACATGGCCTGCATGTATGCCGACATGAAGTTCGTGCCCCTATCTGACACCACGACCTTGGGGAATCCCACTCGGGTAAAAATCCCCATCAGGGCCCGCGCCACCACAGGTGCAGCGATGGTCCTCAGAGGAATAGCCTCCGGGTACCGAGTGGCGTGGTCCGCTAACACCAAAATGAACCGGTGTCCCGCAGAGGTCGGAGGGCCCAACGGCCCAACAATGTCAATTCCGACCCGCTCAAAAGGAGTCCCGACCATCGGGAGCGGTTCCAAAGGGACCTTCACCTTAGTCCCAGTCTTGCCACTCGCCTGGCAAGTCTTGAAGGTCTTGCAGTAGGTGTCAGAAGCAACTCTCATCCTGGGCCAATAAAAATGCGGGACCAATCGTGCAAAGGTTTTGTCCTGACCCAGGTGTCCAGCTAAAGGTATTTCATGCGCCAATTCCAATAGGAAGGCCTGGTAGCATTGGGGGACCACTAAGGCCCTCGAGGATCCATGCACCGGAACCTTAGGCTCACTGTAAAGGAGGCCATCCTCCCAGTACACATGGTAACTGCCGGTCTCTTGATTGGTCGCTTGGGCTTCGGCCTGCCGCTTCATGCCGTCAAGCGTGGGGCACTCTCTCTGCACCCGACAGAATTCCTCCCGGGTAGGCCCTCCTTCCACATGCCAATCAGCAAGGGTCGGCAAGTCCCCCACGGGAACAACATCCACCTCCGCGGACTCTGGGGGTACCTCCGCGGGCTCCCCATCTATCACACGGGGCGTGTCCTTCACAACATTCTCCCCTTCCTGACTAGCATTGGGCTGGGCCGTTGTCTCAGGCTCCAACCCGCGTTGAGTCCCTTGCCGGGCAGCCATGGACCTCGTGACTACGCAAGTCCATCTTGGTAACCTCAGCATCTCAGTGTGGGCTCTAAACTCCACGTCCTTCCAGGCGGTATGTTCTAGATCGTTTCCTAGTAAACAATCCACAGGCAAGGCAGGGCTCACAGCAACTCTCAACTGGCCTTTAACTCCTCCCCACTCAAAGGGAACTTGAGCCACCGGATAGTGACTCACACTGCCGTCAGCCAATACGGCCGGATGGAACACATCAGGGATCACTTGCTCAGGGGACACCAGCTGCCTTACTACGGTGGTCATGCTGGCACCTGTGTCCCTCAGAGCCTCCACCTCCTCCCTGTTAACCTTCACCCTCTGCTGGTACTTAGCAGTATTAGATGGTAAGGACGTCACTGGGATCATCTCCCTATCTCCGAGTGAAACCAGGGTCAGGCCTGTCCACTCCCCTTCCCTATCTAGGGGCAGCTCCATCCCCAGCGTTACACTAGCCACCCTGAGGCTCTTCCCTCCTGTGGGGGCTGGGGGTCTCTTGCCACACTTAGGATCGCCCTTGTAGTGTCCAATCTCCCCACATTCGTAGCAACGGACAGTTCTTGGCCGCTGACTCTTGTCAGGGTAAGTGGGCTTTGGGGAACTGGACTGAGGTGGGGTACCTACTCCTTTCCCAAACTGGCTAGTTTGTGGGCCTCGTGAGAACTCCATCTTTTTATCTCCCCCCTCTCTCTTCTGGGGGAAACCCTGTCCGCCTTTCGGGCCATCTCCCCCGAGGCCCTTGTGAGACACCCAGGTGCTAACCCAAATATCCGCCTCCTCCGCAAGCTCACGGGGATCAGTCAGCTTGCGGTCCACCAGATGTTGGTGCAGCTCCGGAAAACATTTATCCAAGAGGTGCTCTCTCAAAAATAGATTGTACAGGCCCTCATAATCATGCACCTCGCTGCCACGCACCCAACCATCCAGAGCCTTACGGGCATAGTCAAAAAAATCTACCCAATTTTGTGTGGACAGGTGAGGACCCAGATATCAAAGGGAAAGACACTAGAACGTAGGCAACAGTATCGGGCTAAAACAGGACTCCGCACACGTCCCTGATGTCAGACAGTACAACACTGCTGCTGTTGCTACAATAACTGTTCCTGGCAATTTTTTTTTGCTTGTTGATCCTCCTGATTGCCGCTCATTAGCTACGCCACAGATGGGTCTTATTATGGATAGAGTAGCCACTGTAGCTGGCAAAGGGGGGCCTGCTCAGGTTACTCAGGTCGCTGCTGGAATGAGCCTTGGGCTCGGCTACCCGCAGATACACGGGGGACAGGCCTGTATGTCTGTGGAATCAAATCCTGAGAATTATGATAAGAGTGAGGTAGAGGCAGGGGCTAGCGCACAAATAAGTAGCTGGGCTTTGGATTTAAGCAATGACACTATTTGCAACAATAATGTTTTAGGTTAAGCCGGAATTTCACCTCCACCAATATCTGCCTCTAGTGCCTTGACGTGTATTTCCGATGCTTCTACTAAGATAAATGACACAGAGTCTGAGAAACTGGCTTGTGACTCCTACAGTGCCTCTAACAGTGCCAAGAGAAAATCAAACCCAAAGAAGTCCACTAGGGGCACAGGAAAAGGCAAGGATAACCCTGTTGTATTACTGGGCGCTTTAAAGGCACACTCAGATGGCAAAATGGCTGATAACGCGAGTCCAATCTATAAGTGGTTTGCTGGCAAAGGCAAGTGAGAAGTGAGAGCTATAATATGAAAGCTGTCTGGCTCATCTTTTGGCACTGGCATTCCTACATCCATAACCCCTGCCTCTATAACCCCCACTTCAGGAATGGAGTTTCATGGGCAGGAGACACCTAATAGCTCCAAACTTGCGTATGGAGATGTGGCTACAGCGGGGGTTTCAATCTGCCCGAAATTGATTGCGACTCCTTCTAATAATGAGTTCAGTAATGAGCCTTTGTTAAATATGATTCTTCAGGTGCTTCACGATCAGAGGACAGAGACACAGGAATACTTTAGCCAAGCTAAGGCGGATTGCAATCTGATACAGCAAGTACTGTCTGTGGTATCAAGCAACGTGGCCGGCTTGACACAAGAGATCTCAGAACTACAACAACGTGTGGTATACACAGAGGATCAGTGTGCAGCTACAGCTAAAGCTGTTAGGTCACATGATGATCAATTGTTATGTCTTAAGGATAAGGTCGAGGATATAGAAAATCGGCAGCGAAGGCATAATTTGAGAGTGTTCGGCATACTGGAGGAGAAAGAGGGAGCCGACCCACGGACATTCATTGTACAGCTTTTTTCAGAACTCGTTTCCTGACCTATCGGCCTGGGATTGGGACTCACAGATACAATGAGCGCATAGACTTCCACCATTTCTAAGCCACGAATCCAGAGCTAATAGGCAACATCTGCGTCCTTTGATTATTTACTTTGGTAATTTTTTGTTACGTCAAGCTGTCTTTCTTCGGGCCCGTCCAGGCATAGCCAGTCCATTATCATTCTTTGTCAGGTCGGATCTCTGTAAGGAAACTATGGCACGGCGCTGGAAACTTCACCAGCTGATTGATCCTATGGAAGCTGCTGGGGCTCAAGTTTTTCTTCAAGAACCTGCACGTCTAAAGGTTATGCGGAATGGTCACACATGGACTTTATATACAGCTGATGAGGCCCAGCAGATACTTAGGGGGCTCATTATGATGGCGGGAGGACATAACTCCGCCCGCCATCCTTGCAGTGGTGGGACCGCCCACCACTAATGCGGCAGTCCACCCACACACATTACGAGGCCCTTAACATTGCATAGGGTGCTGCTGAATGCAGAACTGTTCGCAATGTCAAATTGCCATTCACTGCATTTCGCTGCACTGCGTGGCAGGCACCACACGGTGCCTGCCACGCAGTGCTGGGACTTGCAGGGGGTACCATGGGTACCCCCCAGTGCAGAAACACCCCCCCAAACAAGGGTAGCTCGCAACAGACCCCCAAACCCAATCCCCGCCAGCCTTTCCATGGAGGCATCGCCGCCATGGAAAAGCCTTTTCCAACCCACAGCCTAATTTGGTGGACGGTGCCTGCTAGGCACCGTCACGATTTTAGGAGCCCTGCACCGTCCGCCAGGCAATCGGTACAATTGCCTTTGGTGGTGAAGCAGCGGATGGATTTTGCGTCCGTCACGGTACCCACCACCATCCTAATTGGGCGGTGGGTAAAAGGCATAGTGATGGCGCAAGGACTGCCAGCCTGGCGTTGGTAGTCCTTCTGCCATCCTAATGACCCCCTTAGTCTTTGGGGGTCCCTGGGTAGGAAGGGCTCTCTGAAAAACTGGCTTCGGAACTTGGTTAATTGATTATTGGTTATTGGTTTAGCTTCATAAGCTTCTTATTATAATGCTTACTAGAAGCTAGATGCTAGAAGTGATAAGAATGTATCAGAAGATAGCTAAAGATTTAAGGGGGTGATATGATGGGCTGAGAGAGGTACTTTGTTTCCTATCTTTCTCACTCTCCCTTACTCTATGCCGTGAAATGAGGATTAATTTACTGTCTTGTGGGATTTTTAAGGGATCTTATTCTTCCACGCCCTGGGGCAATCTTCACAGCGGGTAGTATGGGGGGTACCTCTGCTCTCTTTCAGCTGTCAGGTCATCAACAGCATGGGTGGGGGGATTTCTTCTTCAGGAAACTGGGGTGGGGTGGTGGCTTTGTTGGGGGGGCAGTCGGGTTGCAGCTAGCGACAGGGTTGGGAAAGAGAGGGTTATAAATAAAAGAGGATTGAAGGGAATAGACTTACGTTTGATTATTGGAATGTCTGACATGGCTTCGAGCAGGATTTTTCGATTGGGTGGAAATCCTCTGTTGATATATTTCTTGCTCAGGTATTAATCATAGTTGGGGAGCTAAGCATATGTTTTCTTGGGTTTTTGCTAGAATGCCTCATGGAGGTATTTAAATGTCGGTGCTGGAATGTGGCCGGCGTAAATCCTGCCAATAAACGCAAGATGGTTCGGCGGGATCTTAGGATTTACAAGCCCCATATAGTTGCCCTTCCTGAGACTCATCTAGCTCACAAAGACAGACATTTTTTGAGGCATTTATACCATAAGATACTTGACTGCACCTCTCAGACCGTCTCTATTAGAGGAGCTGCATTCTGATAGATAAATTGTTAGAGTCGGGGATCTCTGGTTGGCGCAAGGTTGCCCTTGTGTCAAGCAGGAACCCTCTCCTCCACGTCAGGGCGCAGGATAACCCCTCGCGAATGACCCTTGCTCACCCTCTAGGTGCGTGGCGTGAGCAGCCAAGGCGATTCCTCAGGCGTTGTTGGTTAAGCACTTACAATCATACACACAGTAAATACATCAATCCCCCCAGAAACGGACACCAGACTTGGATATATATAAAAATACGATTCTTTATGTAAAAATAGGTATATATATCTCAGCAGACTTATCACAAGACCAATAACGTTTTCGCTATGCCACCAGGTTGTAAAGCAGGCAAATGTTCTTTGTTCTTAGCTTCAAATGGAGACCTTGTAGTCTCTTGCAAATGTTACTTGTGGTTCCAGTACTCACAGAGACCGGCTCCTGCGAACGGGGAAATAAGGCGTTGCGGGCCCCGAGCCCGATACTGGAACTTCTTTCGTGATGTGGAGAGTCGGCACAGGTCGGTGCGACTCTCGGTTTAAGAAGTGTTCTTGGGTCCTCAATCAGCAGGTGTGGGCACGTAGGCAGGCGCGGCCAGCGACCCTTTAGCACGGCGGTGCAGGAGGGTCTCCACAGCGGGGGCGGCGCGGCCAGAGATGTCCGGGGATAGCGAAGCGGGGTCGCAGGGCACGGTCAGTGCAGCTGGATGACCCGGCGTAGATCACAGTCGTCGGACGGCTTCCGGCGGGAGGGGTGATAGCGCGGTCAGCGCGCTCCAGTAGCAGGCGGTGACAGGGATGCAGGCGGCCTGGCCCGGGAACAGAGAGCGGCTCTGGACGGAGCGGGGCTCTCACGGGTTTGAGGCAGGCGAGCTTCTGAGTGTCACGGCCCTAGGAGGGGCGATGAGGGGCGCAGTCTCTTTTCCAGCGGGATGCACACACGGCTCGAATTGGAGGACGAGCAAAAGCACAGAGAACCCACTGGTCCTGGGGTTCAGTTCAGGGGGCAAGCTCAGATCAAGCCCTTGGAGAATGTTCAAGCACAAAGTAGCAAAGTCTTTTCAGTAAGTCTCTTCCTCTCCTTTCTCAGCAAGGCAAGCAGCAGGCCAGCTCCTCCAGCGTCTCCTTCTCCTTCTAGTCGGGCAGAGGTTCTTTGTGGTAAACAGGATTCTGATTTCTTAGGAGCCAGGCTCCTACTTTTATACAGTGATTCTTTTGTTCTTTGTCGCCAGGGGGCCTGGGCCTGGCTCAGTCCAGTTCTGGAGCACTTTGTTATGGTGACTCTGCTCTTTCCTTTCAGCAGCAGGGCAGAGACATCAGCCGCTCCACAGGGGGCGACGCCGGCTTTGTGGTGGCAGAGCACAGGTTTATTCAAGAGTCAAGGTGTACTCCTCCCACCCATCCTGGTGTCATCTCCCTACCCACCACCTGGCAGCCAACCTGTCTCTGGGGATCCCCCAACCTTGCTCCTTACTGTTGCCAGGCAGAACACACACACACAGCAGAGGCGGACTGAGATGGTCAGGTCAGTAAATACTAACTTTCTAAAAGTAGTATTTACAAACCCAGGATATTAAAATAAACTTGACTACAAGAAGTATTTTATTATCCTGAGTTCAGGCATACTAAACTTGACACTCTACCATGCTCTCTGAGTCCACTGGGGTCACAGCGTTGGTGTGATCCCAGCAGCCCATTCTGGCCTATGGAGAGCAGGTAGCCTTCAATAGTGAAGAACGGAAATGGCTGTAATTCACTATTAAGACATGCCACACACATCAGGGCCTGTCCTACCTTATGCCTACAATGCACCCTGCCCTTGGGCCTACCAGAGGGGTGGCTAATATGTAGGTAAGGGAAGGTTTAGGGACTGCCAAGTGGGGGCACTTGCGCAGTCAGCGCGACGGTCCCGGACCGCGCACAGGGTCGGCGGTGGCAGACCCTAGACACGCTTTACAAGGCCGCTTCCGTGGGTGGCGCAACCAGCGCTGCAAGCCCACCAGCAGCATTGGCATTCACAAGCCCCGGCACCCCTGGTGCACTTTACTGGGGACTGACAGTGAATCCAATAAACCAATCATGGACATCAATTACAGGTACACTTTACCTCGGGAGCACTTGCACTGCGGCACGGATTAGCCGTGGCGCAGTGCCCTGAGCGGACAACACCAGCAAAACAGTCGAGGCACATCATCAAAAAGTGGAAGGGAAACTCACGCCAAGGTGCCAGGTCTAACATAAATCATTTGATTGTACCCTCCTCAAGGCTTCACATAATATCAGAGACAGGTGGATAATCGTCCAGGTTTTGATTAAAGATGAAAAGCTTGTATTATGTACAATTTATGGACCAAATTCTGCTGAACGTCAGATGATTGGTACCCTAGCATTAGAATGGTTAGATTGGCAAGGCGAGCTAATTGTTATGGGCGATTTCAATTGCATCCTTGATCCTAAAATAGATTCTACTAATCGGTCTTCCTCGGGTAGACGAGGAAAGCCAGAGCAGCAATCTTAGAGCTGGCGCGCCTGTTTCGTCTTAAAGATATATGGTGATGATTATTTACTTCGCTGCCCAGCTACGCTAATTAGAGTGAACCACATAAGCATTATTCCAGGATCGACATGGCCTTTGTTAATAGAAGAATTTTGAGTACAGACAGGTGTGAGGTATGCTCTAAAATTGTATCGATCATAATCCTATTTTGCTGTCATTTTCGATGGGCTCCGCCGGCAGGCATTCGCATGTGTTTTCCTTCCCGTGATATCTGCTGGCTGATAATGACTATTTTGTATTTGCTAAAAACAGTATCAGGGATTTTTGGTCTGACAATAAGGGCACTGCCTCCCCCAGGTAGTCTGGGATACACTCAAGACCCACATAAAAGGGGGGTCACTCAACAGTACCTCTTTCGGCCTGCTCTGAAGCTGGCTAGTGAAGCGATACTACAGCTAGTAACAGCTCACGCTGCAGAGGCCGGGATACAAGGGCTGACACAGTCACATTCACATACACACCGGTCTTTGATTGAAAAAAGGCGACGTTGGGGACGATATTCAAGGAGAAAATAGCGGCTAGATATAATAAAAATCGGGCTATGCAATATGAGTACGGGGAATAAGTGGGCAAGCTTTTAGCGCATCAACTCTCTGATATAAGTGTGAGGCGTGAGATAAAAGCGATTAGAGGTGAAGGTGATCAATTGCACACACAACCACAGTCAATAGTAGGAGAATTTGCCCGGTACTATAAAAATGTATATGGTAGCTCTGGCCTGTTTGACGAAAGAAATGTCTTGAATACATCAGAAATTGTGATTTCCCGCGGCTCGAGGAGGAACAGGTACGGCGTGTGAAGGTGGGTATCAGCGGTGAAGAAAGACTTGATGCCGTATTGGCAAAGCTGCTGGCGATGACGCAATGCCTGTTGAGTTGTATAACACATTTCAGAATTGTATGCTTCCTGTGACGATGAAAGTGATGCTATACATTAGTGAGAATGGGGATACGCCCCAGTCTTGGGGACAACAAATATGTTTTCTCCCTTAAAAGTATAAACCGTCAGATGAGTGGGGTCATAGCACCCAATCTCACTTATTAATGCAGATGCGAAGGTATTTGTAAAAGTATTGGCATCTCGCTTCGCATCTTTTATGTCACAGTTGGTTTTCCAACATCAGCACGGTTTTATTCCGGGTAGAGATACCACAGCACATGTAAATGCTACTATAGTAGCCTTCGAGGCCACAAAAAAGTTCAAGTTGGGAATGGCCATGCTCGATGCGGAGAAGCATTCGACCGAGTTACTGGGGAATGTCTCTGCGCCACCTTAGCAGGGTTTACTATCCATGGTCCATTTCATACCTGGGTCAGGGCTCTGTACAAGCAGCTGAAAGCCAAATGAGTCTCTCAAGAAACACAATCTGCCTCCTTTTCGATATTAAGGGGCACTCGTCAGGGCTGCCCCCTTTCTCCTCTTCTTTTTGCTTTGTACATAGAACCATTTATAAGATCGCTCCTTGCTAATTCACTCATACTTCCAGTTCAATTAAAATCAGGTGAACTGAAAATGATGCCATATGCAGACGACATGGCCATCTTCTCTGAAGCCTTTGGAAGCTCTAGGCTTCATTCAAGCAGAAGCTAAAAGGTTTGGCACCTTCTCTGGCTACAAGCTAAATATACATAAGACGCAGGTCCTTCTTAATTTTCATTCCAACCGGTAGTGTCTGGGGCCTGCTCGGTCGCAACAGACTTCGGGGTGCAGATTTCTCCGAATTCTGAACCCATTACGATCCGCTCTTAAAGTCAATTGTCTTAAAGACGAAGGGGCAGATTTATGACGACTGGCGCATCCCTGCATATCAGCAGGGATGCGCCAGTTATTATGCGCCACAGCTGCGCCACCATGGATGCGCCGCATTTATAATGCGGCGCACCATGGGGCAAAAACGGCACAGATGCGTGACGCATCTGTGCCGAAAAGTGGCGCATTGCTGGAGTTGCGTCGCAAGCGCGACGCAGCTCCAGCAATGACCTGGGGGGCCCTATCTGTACAATGCTGCGTCAATCCTTACGCCTGCTTCAAGCAGGCGCAGGGTTTTGACGCAGCATGGGCCTAAAAGTGACTGAGTGAAATCTTGTAGATTTCACTCAGCCACTTTTAGGAGGCGTTCCTGCGACGGTACGCCCCCACCTGCCCTGGAACGCCTACATGTGGCGCAGGGCTTTACAACGTGACGCATCTGGGAGATGCGTCACGTTTGTAAATACCCCGCACCATGGCGCAGGATTTGCGCCGCTGCTGCGTCACAAAAGTGACGCAACGGCGGCGTAAATGAGGCGCAAGTGCAACATAAATCTGCCCCGAAGAATTGACATAAATTGCCAATCAGTGTTGAGGGCGCTGCAGCATCATTAAAATGAATATTTTGGCCACATTTCTTCATTTGTTTCGAGCAATTCCACTACGTGTTCCGAACTTTTTTTAGAGAATTTAGAGGGGGCACACAGTTGTTTTATTTGAGCTATAAACAGCCGCACCGCGCGATGAAGTATTCAAAATTCCCGTAGGGGGGAGGGGGGGGGGGGGGGGGGGCTTCAACAACCTGATGTTGAATATCATTTCTGGGCCTCCTTTGCTGGGCGACTTCGTAGTCTTCTTTCTGCTGGTACTAGAACTGTCTCTACAATCTTGCAATCAGCACCCACTGTAGACTGTTCCTATAGGAAGAGGTGTGACGCCGCGGCCGGGGTGACTGACTCCGGAATCTGGGGATCGCGGTTCGATCCCCGGCGCCGGCGGCAGATTAGCCCCGCACCATGTGACTCTGGGCAATAGCTTGCTTAATCTTTCCGGCGGCCCCCAGCGCCTAGAGACCCTTACGGTGATTGTTTGCGCTTTACAAATGTGGGTTATTATTAAGAGCAACGAACGCAGCTATTGTAAGACTCCTCGAGACATAGCTGATATCTGCTGAGAAATAGTGCTGAACTGTTCCCTACCCGAAGTACATGGCACTGTCCCATGCTCGGGCAGTCCTCAATTTCCAGAAATGTTTCATGACGCACAATCGACACTTTGGGCTAGTTACGGGCTGAGCCAACGAGGGCACTTATATGATATAAATCAGAGGCGCAACTAGAGCCAAATTTCGGGGGGGGGGGCTGAGCAAAAATTTCGGGGGGGGGGGCTGAACTTTAAGCACAGGGTGGAGCTACAGGGGCTCTTAGAAGGGGTGAAACCACAGCGAGGTTTCATTAACACGCAAATGGTCTTTAAAAGACCTGTGAAGTGCTCGGGTGCGGCTGCTTTTTTGCCCGGGAAGCTGTCTCATCCCGGGCTGCCACACACGACGGGGGGGGGGGGGGGGGGGGCTGAAGCCCTGCGAGTCCAATGGGTGTTGCGCGCCTGGTATAAATGGGTTTTGCACTTTTGATGATTTACAAAGGGGAGCTGGCCCCCCAAAACCGGCATGTAATAAATATTTACAAATCAGAGACCATCTTCGGGGACACAGAGGGTGAGAATACCTGTGGGATCTGACACATGACGGGCTTACACTCATCAACAAAGCGAAGTATCGCCAGGCTTACCAGCTATTGCCCCAGACCCGGGGCACTGAGTCTGAAGTTGGCATCTAAGTGGCGTGAGGCACTGGGGCGGGAGGCTACTCCTCCACTACTGTAAGTGCACTGCGTACCCCAGATGAGGCGGTGTGCTCCCCCAATCTAGACTTGCCGCAATCTAAAAGCATGTGCATGCTATGTTGTACCCCGGAGCGAACAGCTGGATGGTCCGCCGGCAGGGGGGCTATCATGAGGGATACGGGTAAGGGCCCTAAATGTGGAGTCATGGCTGCCATGTTTGTCACCTGTCCCGATCTGACACTTTTTGGGACAGAGGTTGATCAGATAGTTACAGGTCGGCTGCACCTCTTCTTGCAGCTAACCGAGGCAGAGAGAAGCACATGTCTGACCGGGGGGACGCTTGTTCTATGTGTCATTAAAGTCCCACCTCGTCTTTGTGTTGCAAGAGAGTGGATATGAAGGGGGCGCCCCGGGCACCGGACTGCTGGGTCATGTCAAATGAAATATGTGAAAGGGAGCCAGAGCTAAAATAAGGGGGGTTCGATCTGGGCAAAACTTCCATCGTATTTGGGGACTCGTGGCTAATACCGGATAGCTAGATTCCTAGGTGTCAACCCTCTCAATAAGTAGCTGTGTGTGCTGTGTGTTGGCAATCATAGTGGTACCTGTATTTTTCATGTCGTATGGAATCTAGAATCGCTTGAGTTGTCTGCTTTGGTTTCTTATTGTTCTAAGGTTTTGCTGGAATATTGTAATTTCTTTTGTCTATTCCGGGAGATAAATAAAGGAAAGTGCACATTCCAGCCCAAGCCGTTTTTGTGCTGTGAAAAGTGCACATTCCAGCCCACGCGGTTCTTGTGCTGTGAAAAGTGCACGTTCCAGCCCGAGCAGCTGTGCTTTGAAAAGTGCACGTTCGTAGCGCCAACAGCTTTTGTGCGATAGTAATAGCGTGGCCGCTGTGTGTTGCGACACAGCGCATCTTTAGGAAGTGTGGGCCTTGGGTTGCTAAAGTGTTGATGGTGATGGTAAGTGTTCTCTTCCGCCCTCTCTCGCGCCAGCTGACACCAGTGAACACCAGCTCACACCAGTTACACCAGATCCCACCAGCTTGTCCTGTTCACTTAATCCTAGAAATATCAGAGGTGTCAAAGATCTCACAAGCAAAAACCTCCACCGTCCTCGAACCAGAAAGTTCCAGATGTACATTTTTGTGACATAAGCTTCCAATGAGCTCTTCCCTCCCTTTACAGCTCTCTTCATCGAGTGCCACGAAGCCTCGCCGAACCTTGTGACCCGCCCCCCGCCCCCCCCCCCCCCCCACGCCGAGGCACGTAAGCAGCCCCTGGTCACATTTTCTGTTCTCTGACATCTTCTTATTATGTTATGTATGACCACCCCCCCCCCCACCATCCCCCGCCCCTCGGTACTTTCCCGCTCTATGCTTTGGGGTATTGGGGTCTACTCTGGTCTAATTACAAACAACTCGAAGGTATTTTTAGAAATCTGATGAGTTCGCGTCAGTGCGCTTTATATAAAATATAGCGCCAAGGACAGCCGGAGGCGCTTTGAAAGAAATCTTTAAAGTACTGATGTGTGTCACGGCTCTGCCTGGCATAGAGGCATGGTGATAACAACATACATGTGCCAGGCATGCAGATGTGCCGGTGGTGGGGGTGAGGGGAGGGGGGGAGGGGTTCTAGTGAAAAGGCCCATGCCAGCAGGAGGTCTGGTGTCGCCTTGTTCCAGACACAACTCACAGAGGTCGGCTCCGTGTTTCCTGAAGCAGTGATGTGGGCTCTTTAAATCCGGAGCTGGGGAGTTCAGGACGGTTTTAGCCGTCGCACTAATGGCTCGGTCTGTACTGTGACTGTCTGCACTTGTGAGAGTCTAAACATGGGCTTTCGAGATGCAGGAACGTCTGCTCCTAAGACCTCTGACCTCCCGAGTGGGTGAAGGCTCAGACAGGTAAGTGCCACCATGATGGTGAACCGCCTCGTGCGCACTGACCACAGTGACTTTCTCTACAGCATCCAAGGGTAACCAGTGAAACTATTTCACCACTTTCAACCTTTAGAAGTTTATCTATAGCAGTCTGCCAGGGCTGATGATGTCGATACAAAACTGATCGTGTAAAGTGGGTTTGGGCAAGCCCCCTTCGACAGTGGCTCCGACCCCCTCAGCCCCGCCTGCCTCATGTTGCCCTGACACTTCACGGATGTGACATTTTTGTGCATATATCACATTGGCGACGAGGCAAACAATCTCACCGTTCTTTGCCGAGGTAGCGGGACGTCTCAGCCCTGTGTCCTGGCTTTGCACTAATGTTCACAAGCGCCGAGCAAGCCCCGTCAGTGCCCCGGTGAGACAGCGAGTCTGTGGCAAGAGCAGCCTGTGTGCTGCAACAGGAGGAACCTGCTTCAAGCCGCTTCTATGCGCGGTGTTTCTTGGCGCTTTCGTGATCTGCGTTCACTTCTCTTCCCTTCTTTGCGGACCTCCCTGTGCACTAAAAGGAGGGTTCACAACACTGCGAATTGTAGTGTCGCAGTTTGACCACCATTAACATGCCCGAGGCGGGTCGCAGATTGGCACCCAGTAGGGTTGGCGAGGGGGGCGGCCACTGTGGCCTGCAGGGGTCAGTGGATCACCATGTCTGGGGTAACTTAAATAAAGCAACCTTTGTTTTCTTAATGTTTTAAATGCAGAAAGATTTCAGCGGCAAAACGTTAATCCCCGTCTCCAGGAAGCAGTATTTGGACGGGGCGCCCTTTAAAGACCCCCCAGAGAGCGACCCTTTAATGTGTACTTGAGGGAAAAAGCTTCTCCGAATCATGAATTGGAATCGTTAATTGGCATTGCGTTCGTATATTACAGAAAGTGTTGTAGTGGTCACAGTGAACAATGGTAACAATGGTTGTAATAATACTATTAATGTTAAATATAATAGTAAGGATGGTTACAATAATAATAATTCACTTGTAAAGCGCAGAGTTGCGTCACAGCTGCGTCCAGGCGCTCTGCGGAGATCATACCTTGGGGGCAAAGGATTTAGACGGCAACTTCATGAAAAAGGGAGGTTTTCAATTTCTTTCTGAACGGAGATATCGTCGGAGCCTTCCCCGAGGCTAGAGGGAGGTAAGTCCTCACTTTGAAGCCCCCCTTTCTGGCTTTACGTATGTGTGAGAGGCTGAGAGCTGCTGTAGGTGGTTATTAGATCCGAGGGACCGTAATCGTTGCTACGGGCTCGAGGCTGCCCTAAACGTAGCTGGGACCTTTTGAGATTCATTCATAAAATATTGATGTAAAAAATGTTGCAATAATAATATAGAATACAAAAATATCGACTCCCTGTACTTAAACTGATCAGTACAAAAATATCAAAACAAAACTATCAATGTAAAAAATATAGATGGAAAAATATCGATTTTTAAATATATAAAAAAATGCAATGAATTAAATATATTAAATAGCGATATTATTTATAACAAAACAAATTTAATATACATTTTAACTCAATATTACAAATAAACTTACTTAAAAAATATAAACACACAAACATAATAAATGATACATATATTAACAAACATCTTTATTGAATTTGTAAACTTTTAAATTACATAAAAATTAAATTAATTCAAATATCAATAATTTAAAATAGTGAGTGCAACAGTACAGAAAACGTTGGATAGCAGGAGGGTAAAAATTACTATTCCCACTCCAGAGAGTGCAACAGTACGGAAAATGCTGGATAGCAGATAAACATATTTTGATAATAACATTTAAGAAATTGTAAAATGTTAATTAATCATAAAAAGAAATAAACAATATTTCAAAAATATAAGATTAAATATATTAAACATCAACATTAACTATGTAAATTACATATAACAAAAAGGTACAACTATTATGTAAAATAAATTAATAAATACATTTATCAACAATATATATGTAAAAGAAACAAATATTAACAAACAAAAAAACATTTAAAACATAAATGTATTTCTTTTCTTTTCTTCCCTATAAAACACCATCATAAAAAAGCAACTTTTTCATTTACATTTATTTCTGTAAATAACATAATCACTAATGATTTTACAAATTATTATTAATAAAAAGGATTCACTGAATATGCATTCTTTAACACTATATTATGCACAGCACACACCTAAAATAAATTACACAATTACCATAATTAATTACTAATTAATTAATTGTTATTAATTAACAACTAATTATTAATTTATCAATTAAAAATAATTTACTTCCCACCCTTTTCACCATTTTCATCTATAAACACCGCAACACACACCTAAAAATATTTACACAATTAACATAATTAATTGCCAATTAATTATTTACAATTAATTAACAACTAATTATTAAATAATTGATAAAAAATAATTTACACCTTTAACACATCTTAATTTAACAAATATTAATAAATAAAATGTAATCAATATGTTTACTATAATTAAATTACTTCCCACCCTATTCCCCTATAAACCCACAACCCTCTACAGTACTAAAAATGCAAAATTCAAATTAAACAAAATGACTACTAAAAATAATCAATAAATCTTATATAATTGAATTACTTCCCAGCCTATTTCCCTCTCACCCACAACCCGCTACGGAACTAAAATTGCAAAATTCAAACAAAAAAACTAAATATTTACTGAAAGTTTAACACATATAATAAAAATACAAACAATTCTTATACAAAAAATACATGCATCACAAACATATAAAATATATACTAAAATACATAACATTAATTAAAAAAACAATATTTTTAACATCTATATTTTTGCAAACGATATTAAACACTTCGATATTTTTCACATCGATATTAAATACACAAAATCGATACAATGCACCATGATATTTTTTCTTTCGATATTCTTGACCAACGATATTTTTACCATGATATTTGTGCACATCGATATTTTCACATCGATATTCTGGCCCTCGCACCCCTTTTTGATAAGTAGCTCGATGTGCAAGGACTAGTGCCTTGAGTTCGGTGCGTTTAAGCACCAGTGACCAGGGCAGCTGTGTCAGTGAGATGTCAACGATAAAGGGAAATAAATTGTCACAGTCAGCGTGCCTGCTGCACTGCGGATGATCCGGGGTCTGAGACTAAAACTCAGGGTGGGGGCGTCTAACAGGAAGTGACGCAAGTGGGGAGTGGTCTTCAGGGTATAATCTGGAACTGGGCGAAGCATATTTTTTACTGATTTCAGTTTCATGAAGGAAACAGAAGAGAGATTTTGAATTTGGTGTGCAAATGATACATTGGAGTCAAATTTGATGCATAGGTTTCTTGAAAGAGAAGAGGTCTTTGTTGCGCCCCCCAATTCGCCAGGCCTCTGCTTAATGGCTTCGGCACACCTCTTTCTTCCAAAAACTACAATTGATTTTTTTCTGAATTTAGTCTCAGGCAGATCTTGTTCACCCATCGATACCCGCTCAAACATCGTTTATAGACTGGCAACGCGTCACGGCTGTCTTCCTGAAAGGAGAGAATCAGTTGGGAGTCACCCGTAGGAGCTCCTCTCAGAGCCCAGGGTTCAACCAGTTCAGCTAATGGTTTAAGATAGATGTTAAACAATGTGGGGTTTAGTGCAGAGGCCTGGGGGGCCATCACAGGGCGGTTTAGCAGCAGACGAACAGGGAGGCAGGTGGGCTACCCCAGCTCTCTCCTCAGGTCCAATTTTAACCAGGCTCAGGATTCTCCCTGGATCACCAACCCCCCCCAATGTTTCAGGCAGAATTGTGTCTAACCCTGGGCGTAGTTCGCGAAGTAGCGCTACGCGTAGCTACACAAAGTGCACTGCGTAGTACCCTGTTCGCATTCTGCAAGATGTTGTTTTCAATGATTGCACAGTGCAGACAAGCGTCCGGCACTGTGCAATCATTGAAAACTGCATCTTGCACAGTGCGAGCTGTAGTTTTCTGCCGCTCGAGTAGATTTTTACTCGAGCGGCAGCTTTCTCAACGCAGACTGGTAGTTTCTCATTGCGAGCAGTCGCGAGCATACGAAACCACTCCCAATGAGAAACCTGACCTCCCCGCGTTAAGAATCTCGCCGGGAGGTTTATTTCCCATGCTCGCAATCGCAAACTTGATGTTGCTGATCGCGAACGAGGAAAAAGTCTCGCCGGGATGTTATTTTGCTTGCTCGCGGTCGCCAACTTGACGTTGAGGACCGCGAGCAAGCAAAAAATGACTGCTGCACTACGCAATTGTGCACACTACGGGTCTGATTCACAAAGGTAAACGTACAATTTTGCGTAAGTTTACGAGTGTTTGCTTTTCACAAAGGAATTTTATTGGCAGTATCCTTACAACTGCAGAGTCTCCACACAAACAAAGATTGGATTGTCATATGCTTTTATGTGTGGTGATTCCGCAGTCATGAAGAGTCTAGTCGTAATGTCATCCTCGTAAATGTATGAAATTCGCTTACGCTTCCTACCAGACATCCCCGAAATGTCGGCATTACACCCCGTGTTTATTTGAGCTCAGTGAGCTGTACAGGTTTCCTGCGAGTGACACGAATACCACGAGTGGCTGTGGTTCGCGGGGTGGGAGGGGGGTGGGGGGGGCGTGAATCATTTTCAAGCAAAAGGAATCCCCGCATCAAACTTTGACGGGAGTTTGCAGTTCACAGTGAAACACAGACCTATTGATCGATGGATTGAGGCATAATTAGGGGCAGATTTACAAGCCCCTTGCGCCACTTTTGCGTCACTTTTAACAAGGGAAAAGTGACGCAAAAGTGGCGCAAGGGGGAGTGTCACTTTGTTTAATTGCCCCCGCATTTCATGTGAGTATGCACTTGCAGTGAATCCCCCCGGCGCGGGTCTCCCCTGTGTCACTCAGTCGAGCACTGAGCTCCCGGACTCTGGACTCGGGCTCGTACATCAATGACGCACTCACCGGTGCGCGGGTTTTGTCTCCGCAGCTCTCACGTCCCGTCCTGGGGTCTCCTTTGCGGCAGCGCTTGTCTCTTGTTTCGGATCCGTTTCTGGGTCTGCTCAGTCCACAGCTGCAGACCCCAAAGTGCTCCCTGCTTTGTGTTGCGTTTCCTCCCGGCGGGTGTGTGTTGGGAGCGCCCCTCTCTGTGTGTACATCGCCCCCTGGACCCTCGGGACTCTTGGCGAAATAGGAATTACGCCGGCAGAGTTTGTATGAATTCAGGATTTTTTTGTTGTGCTCGTTACGTGAACATCCCACAATTGCACCACTTTGTGTCATTTGTGCCATTCGCCGACTCGCCGTTCGTGGCAGACTCACCACAACCCATAGCGGCAACAGAAACGGCGCAGCGGGTGTTTGCGCGGATTTCATTCCTAAGCGTGAACTCCCTCCTGGCATCAACAATATCACGCAAAAGGGAGGGATTCACTTTTAAGGCAATGACGGGTAATGTCAGGATATTTTGCCGAAATTTCACAATGATGCCCTCGGAGTGTGGCTGTTGAGATCACTCGTGGTGGGTTTTGGCTGCAATCTCACCAAAGGAAATACAAAATGACGGAATGGAATGTGCTGAGAGGTACTGCAAACGGTTCAAAGGAGTTGCATTTACTTTGCTGCTTGATGTGTGTATCCTGGGTATTAAGGCAGTGTTCGATTGTTCAAATATTGCTTTAATAATTGTATTTTTCGTGCATCTAATGCGCACAGTTCTGACTTCTGTCTGTGATATATTGTGGGCTCGTCTGCCTTTGAGTGCAATATGCGTGAGAGGGCTCGTGCGTCAGCGCTGCAGCATCAAGGCTTCCGAGGGCTGACACGAGGTGTGCACTCTGCACTCCCCCTCACACCATGCAACGAAGCAAAGGTACGTGATGCGAGATGGAAACAGGGCGAGGCGCGTGAATTCCAGACACAGGTCACGCATCAGCTCTTCTTCGTCACAAGGAGACATTGAAGTGTTGCACCTGCCGAGTTGTGATCAGCTTTCATATTTCTCACATTGTTACTCAGTTTTGTCAAAACTACAGACATCGATAGAAAATCGTGCAGAGAAAACAGAATTTGTCATTATTTTCTGGGTGCATTCTACAAATATAAGTGCATTTGTGCAGTATTGTTTTTTTTCTATGAAACCCCCTTCGGGAATACTTCCTAACCTCTTTTAACTTTAGGGTCGCAAAGTTGTGGCGCTTGTCATGTTTGTGACAACAGAAGTTTGCTGACGGCGCTCTCTGCGCCTTGGCGCGCCCCTGGTTCATGCCCATAGGGAGTCCGTTGCAGTCCCGGGGCCTGTCTGCGAGAGTATTCAGCTGGGAGGAAGTGACGTGGTGAGATCCCCGATGAATGATTGTGCACTGAAGCCCACTCCAGGACACAGGGTGCCACTCACGGCTGCATCTGAAGTGGAGGGTGGGGGCGCGTAAAAGGATTCTGCCGACACCCATGGCGGAAAACACCTTGTGAGGGCCCCGTGGCAGCGCCCGAACCCCTTTGTACAAGGCGGGGTGCAGTCCTCACTAACCGTCCTACTGACACCAACCAGTGCAGCATGAAGGGCGGCGCCGGCCCCTCCGGACAAACAGTCTGAGGTGGAGCGCTAATCCGAGGCAGAAATATGCCAGTTCGCACTGGAACAGGACGAGCTCTCGGCAACTTGTGTGAGAAGAGAGCGCCGGCGACGCGTGGTCCTGAGGACAGAGTGCACGGGTGATGTGTGGCCCTGAGGACTGAGTGCACGGGTGATGTGTGGCCCTGAGGACTGAGTGCACAGGTGATGTGTGGCCCTGAGGACTGAGTGCACGGGTGATGTGTGGCCCTGAGGACTGAGTGCACGGGTGATGTGTGGCCCTGAGGAATGAGTGTGCCGGTGCTGAGTGTCCCTGAGGACTGAGTGCACAGGTGATGTCTGGCCCTGAGGACTGAGTGCACGGGTGATGTGTGGCCCTGAGGACTGAGTGCACGGGTGATGTGTGGCTCTGAGGACTAGGTGCACGGGTGATGTGTGGCCCTGATGTGTGGCCCTGAGGACAGAGTGCAAGGGTGATGTGTTGCCCTGAGGACAGAGTGCGCCGGCGACATGTGGCCCAGAGGACAGAGTGCACGGGTGACGTGTAGTCCCGAGGACTGAGTGCACCGGTGCTGAGTGTCCCTGAGGACTGAGTGTACGGGTGATGTGTGGCCCTGAGGACTGAGTGCACGGGTGATGTCTGGCCCTGAGGACTGAGTGCACGGGTGATGTCTGGCCCTGAGGACTTAGTGCAAGGGTGATGTCTGGCCCTGAGGACAGAGTGCACAGGTGATGTGTGGCCCTAAGGACTGAGTGCACCAGTGACATGTGGCCCTGAGGACTGAGTACACCAGTGACGTGTGGTCCTGAGGACTGAGTGCGCCGGTGCTGAGTGTCCCTAAGGACTGAGTGCACGGGTGACGTGTGGTCCTGAGGACTGAGTGCACCGGTGCTGAGTGTCCCTGAGGATTAGGAGCGCCCGTGATGTCTGGCCCTAAGGACTGAGTGCACGGGTGACATGTGGTCCTGAGGACTGAGTGTGCCGGTGCTGAGTGTCCCTGAGGACTCAGTGCACAGGTGATGTGTGTCCCTGAGGACAGAGTGCACGGGTGATGTGTGGTCCATATGAAGGGTGCCCCCCTGCCCTAAAATCAGTGGTCTCCATATGAAGGGTGCCCCCCGCCCTACAATCAGTGGTGTCTATTTGAAGGGTGCCCCCCGCCCTAAAATCAGTGGTGTCCATATGAAGGGTGCCCCGGCCTACAATCAGTGGTGTTCATATGTAGGGTTGAAGAATTCAGGCCCCAGCTAGGCCCGCAGAATACAAGGGTTCGCTCTCCTGTAACGAAAACTAGAAGGAAGTTGGCACGGAAACTGTAAATACAAAGACAGAGTTTATTAACCCTTAAGGGTGGTCCTACAACCTATACAACACTCTTCAGTATTGCATAGAGTAGCACACAGAACTTGCGTACACGGTCCCCTTTTATACACAACAGAGGGGCTCATAAGTGGGTGGATACAACATGAAGCAAAGAACATTACCCCTTTTATGGACATTTTCGATACAGAACCAATATGTGGGCGGAGTTAACATACTCCTAAGCCCGCGAAAACATGGTCAAGCAAGGACTAACTGATAACAGATGTGGTCAAGTCTGGGCCTGCGCCAGACGGACAAAGGAGCTATTTATAGACTGTTACTAGGCAGATTACAAGAGCAACTATCACGAAGATAGGACTCTTCTCGTGCAGAGCACGTGGAGACATGACAATACAAAATGGAGTCCTGACATTGGTCAATATAAGGAGAGAAACTTTGTCTAAGGAAAGGAGATTCATGTCTTTAGTGAATGCTTAATCATATCGTTGTTTCAATTTTCAACAGACGACCCTTTCAGCATTTACTGAAGACATTCGGCTTATTAGGATAATCATCATATATGTCAATTTTCATCATCTCTTCCACCTCTTTGGTTAAATGTTTCTGATAGGTGACATTGGCAATAGCTTTCTTATCAGGAATACAGAATGACACACATAGGGAACAGAGTAAAGGACCACATTGGACACAGATGCAACAAGAAAACAGAATTGCCACAATAATGCAGAGACCAGTTAAAACCTTCCATCCCCATGTAGTAATCAATGCCCAAAACCATCCAGAAAAGGTCCAAGTGCCATTTTCTGTATGAATCTCAGCTGCGATTTTATGCAATTTATTGATAGCATTATAAACTGATGGCGTATGGTCAGGAATAAACACACAACAACTACTTCCGATAATTTTACATGCTCCACCTCTATCAGCTAACATAACATCTAATACCATACGATTCTGTAATGCAACGATCCTAGTAATTTGTAATTCTTCCGTAAGATTCCCAAGAGCAGCAGCGGTTTGATTCGTCACAGCCTCTACAACTCTCGTTAATCTTCAAACCTTCCTACTATTTAGGGCAGCTCCAACAAAGAAAAACAATCCTAAGTTAAAATCAACATACTGCTGTAAGCTAGTATCAGTTTGATCAACATCATCAATAGATAGAGTACGTTTATATCTATTTACAGTTACATTGTTTAACAACTTCAAATCTTTATGATAAGATGCAGGTGCTAAAAATACAGGGGGTAATAAAAATGCTACATAGCATACTCCGGACCAGCCGGCTGGTAAACGATAATAACCCTTATTCCCACGTACGAAGTATGTATTATGGGAGGCTAAGAAAGTACTATTATTTAGTCCGTCGATATTCAGAACAATAATACAGTCGCTAACACCAACGGGAATATAACCCACACTCTGGACACACAGGTCCGCTTGAGCTTGTGCCACTTGAATCACAAATTGTTCCTTCCCTACAGTGTCTCTGGTGTTCGTGAAAATGTAGGGGATCGATTCATTGTCTGGTCGATATTCTTTCCATTCCCATATTGTCCCATTCAGTTGTGGATAACCATCTTTATCTTGATGACATTCCCTATTAAGTCTGAAAAGTAATCGTCCCACTGTAGGTTTCCGTGTGGCAAAAAGCAAAGTATACCATGCTCTACAAGAGCCATTATGAGAGAAAGGAAGAGGTATGAACGGCGTTCCTCCTTTCTTCTGATGAGCTGGCATCATACCACATATCCAACAGTTCGTAGCGTTCGTAGCAACATGGGTATGATGCAACATCTGGATGAAAGTGTTATTCAAATAAGACTGACGATGCTTCCATTCTTGATACGGAAGGGTATAAAAGTAGTGCTCCTCAGGCACTGGAGTGGTCAGAACAAGCAACTCACGGGCAGGAGTCACATCTTCAACAAACCATGTGGTTATACCAACAATAGCTACAATGATAATAAAACTCGTCGCACAAAGAATCTTCTTCTTTTCCATCTTGTAATAAAAGAGTCAATATCTTCCTGAAACTAAAAGGTTGTCAGAACTCTTCCCCTTAGGCAGCCGTTGATTTCTTCACCAGCGGGCCAAGACGGGTGTCACTACACTAATGCAGGGCTGACCACCCCCCCTTGCCACATTGGCTCTCCGTTTCACTAACCTAAGGGCCGTTCTGACAACGTCTTTAGATACAAAAAAAAAAGAAAATCACTTCCTTGGTCTGAGATGATATCTTCCTCCTCCAGGAATCGCTTGGTCCGGGAAGAGCTCCTCAGCGTCGTTTGGTTCCACAGCACGGCCTTTCTCCGCAGTCAGGATTTCTCGATGGTCGGTCAACACAGCAGGCTCCACCAATCCAGGCGGCACTTTACGACAGTGCAAGGAGTGGATCCAGTTCTTCCGATTGGAAACTCGCACAGCTGTCCTCGTTGCAAGCAAGACCTGCTCAGGACCAACCCATCTCGGTTCCAGACTGTTCGTTCTTTCAAAGACTTTTATCATGACCTGATCCCCAGGTCGGAGATTATGGCCTTCACCGGTGGACCGATCAGGGAGCGCCTCTCGAACCTGTTGATGAATAGAAACCAAATTATCCGTTAACTGTGCCAGATAATCATTCATCATTACACAAGGTACATCATACACTGCCTGCGGTTTTGGTGGACCCCAAATATTCATTGGGCGTCCAAACACGATCTCGTAGGGTGTGAGACCGGTCCGAGAATGCGGTATCGATCTAATGGACAATAATGCCAGCGGTAAAGCGTCTGGCCAAGTCAAAGAAGTCGAAGCTTGGATCTTCGCGATCTTAAGCTTCAAAGTACCGTTATATTTCTCAACCAATCCCGCAGACTGAGGGTGAAACACTGCATGGAACTTCTGAGTAATGCCTAGGCCTTTCAGGACATACTTGATAATGTCGGTTATGAAATGGGGTCCGTTATCACTCCACAACAATCTGCAAACACCATATCGAGGGAAGAACTCCTTCAATAGCATCTTGGCTGTAGTAATTGCAGTATTGTCTTTCGTAGGGTATGCCTCAACCCATTTGCTGAAGGCACAAACCACTACTAGAACATACTTCAGATTGTTACAGCGCTCAAGCTGAATGTAATCCATCTGCAAAACCTCAAAGGGTGCAGTAGGTGTTGCAAATCCTCCTGCTGGAGTTCGTGTACCCTTTCCTGGGTTATACCTCAGGCAAATCATGCAAGTCTGCACTACCCTCTTTGCCGTACTAGCGATCTCCGGATGCTCCCAAACTCGTGTGAGTAATTTAACAATTGCGGAAGCTCCGACATGCGCTAGTCCATGTGCCATCTGAACCATAGGTTGTACGAAGGCTGTGGGTAACTTCCATTTATCCATCTGCTTACTTCTCCAACACCCTTCATCTTCCAACTCTCCATCATTGGACCATTGCTCCCGTTCCTTATCGGAAGTGGTCCTCTGTATTTCCAACACTTCTCTCCTTGCATCGTGCCATCTTTCTGCCTGCGACTTTACAACATACATTGCAGTAGCCCCAGGCTGCATCGCAGTCTCTCGTGCCACTCGGTCTGCCAAAGCATTCCCTTCTCCAATTTTATCAACCACCTTCTTATGGGCACTACATTTAACTATAGCAATCTTCTTTGGATATGTTAATGCAGTCAAAAGGTTGTGAACTAACTCCCCGTACATTATTTGTGCTCCATGTGACGTTAGAAAGCCTCTCTCCTTCCAGAGGAGGCCAAAATCGTGCGCTACTCCGAAGGCATAGCGGCTATCTGTATAAACATTCACACACAATCCTGCACTAAGCTCACATGCTCGTGTTAATGCTATCAGTTCCGCTGCTTGAGCTGATTTCTGCGGTATGCGTGCTGTCTCCACTATTGTTTGTAATGTGGTAATTGCATACGCTGCTGAAGTCGTACCATCTGGTAGCTTCAGGCATGATCCGTCCACCCATAGTTCTCCATCTACATCTGTAAAGGGCGTATCCTGGAGATCAATACGACCCTTTGTCTGTTCCTCAGTCACAAGAATACAGTCGTGTGCTTTTCGTGCTTCAGACTGAGTTTCCGGAAACGGCAACAATGTGGCCGGATTTAACGTTGCACATCTCTTTAACGTAATATGAGGAGCCAAAAGCGTCAACTCATATCCCGTTAAACGAGCGCTGGTCAAATGCTGCGTCTTTGTCTGATTAAGCAGGGCATCAACAGCATGGGGAACTAATACCAACAGTTTGTGAGATAACACAATTCCCTCGCTTTGGCGTATTGACACAGCTGTCGCCGCAACCGAGCAAAAACACCCTGGTAATGCTCGGGCGACAGGATCAAGTACAGCCGAAAAATATGCACAAGGGCGCTGCTTGTCGCCGTGCATCTGCACTAAAACTGATAATGCACATCCATCTTTCTAATGCACGTACAGTGAAAAGGGCTTCGTATAATCAGGGGTACCTAACACTGGTGCTGAACAAAGGGCTTGTCGCAATTGCTGAAAGGCAATTTCACACTCATTTGACCAGGGAAGAGGAATCGGAGTGTCTTTTGTCAAGAGTGCTAACAATGGCTTAGCTATGTGTGAAAATCCCAATATCCATTGCCTACAAAAAGAAGCAAGACCCAAAAATGCACACACATCCTTCTGTGTGGAAGGTACTGGCGTGTCCAAAATTGCTTTACTACGATCTGGTGTGAGTGCACGCCCCTCCTTAGACAAAAGGTGACCCAAATAAGTCACCTTTGGTCTACAGAATTGCAATTTCTTTTTCGACACTTTGTGATTGTGAGATGCCAAAAAGGAAAGCAAGGATAACGTGCACTTCTCACACAACTCAGGAGTGTCGGCCGCCAACAAGATGTCATCGACATATTGTATAAGGGCGACACCATCAGGCAGAACAAAGGAATCCAATTGTCTTTTCAATGCTTGACTGTAAATACTAGGGCTCTCTGTATAACCCTGAGGGACTCTACAAAATCTATAAGACCTATTATTCAAAGAAAAGCCGAAAAGGTATCGGCTATCAGGGTGAATAGGGATCGAAAAGAAGGCATTTTTCAAATCGATAACTGAAAACGTGGTCGCCGTTGGCGGAACCAGAGTAAGTAACGTCGTGATATCAGAAACCACTGGATACTGGGGTATCACAATCTTGTTCACTTCCCGTAAGTCAATGATAAAACGATAAACCCTGGTATCGGTATCTTTCTTCAAAATGGGTAAAATAGGACTGTTGCAAACATTATAGGGAACTTCTTCCACTACTCCCACCTTAATCAAATCCTGCACAATCTGTATGAGTGCCTCCTCCCCCTCCTGGGAAATACGATACTGAGGGAGGCGCGGTAACACCGCACCCTCCTGGACACTAATGTAGACAGGCGGGATTACCATCCGTCCCACATCAGTATCCGAAGTGGCCCACAAAGAATGAGGGAGGGAAGCTAACACAGTATCCTCCGTAACCACACACATCCGATCTGCCATTGGGTGATTATCGTTTAATATCACACGTACCCCAGCAGGGGAGCAGCGGATCGTAGCTCTGAAGTGCTTAAGCATATCAAGACCCATAATGTTGTCAGGTGTGTTCGGAGCGAGCAAAAACGGACAGGGTGCAGAAAAGTGGTCAACATGGAATGCAAGAGGTCGGGAAAGAGGGCTTCGAGAGAGTGTACCATCAAACCCTACCGATGTAACCATTAAGCCGGATGGGGGAGCCCTCGGAACCAATTGTTTGGACAGTGCACTGCGAGTAGCTCCTGTATCAACTAGGAACCGATCAGTAGAACCCAAAACATTTGCTGAAACATAAGGACCCTTCTGATCAACCGGTACTTCAACTGATTCCAACCCCCATCCAACGCAATCCTATGCATGCTGCGAATCATGGTACCCAGAACGGTCGTTCCCAGACATTTGATACTGATTTTGCCGATCAAATACATTAGGTCTATCTCGTTGCTGTACATTAGGCTCAAATCGAGTACGATCATTAGCGTTCCCTCTATAATTCGAAAAACCCCCTCTACCTCTCGGTGGTCCCTGACCACGTCCCTGGCGAGATGCATATAACACCGGGCAATCTCTAGCCCAATGACCCGACTCTTTACAATACGCGCATTGATTTCTATTAACATCTGACCGGCCCGAAGGGGGACCATAGAATCCTCCTCTACCTCTTTCGACACCCCGACGAGGCGGACCATACACTTGTGCTAACATCACCTTAGTTTTCAGATCTTTCGATTTCTTCTCCTCATGCCCCTTCGCTTCTTGTTCCTGACGCTCATAATACTGAGCCATAGTCAGGAGGGATGCCGGAGACGAAGAAGACCAAGAACTTTCACTCGCTTTTAAACGAGCTGCTATTCCCGGTAATAAATTCGCCACATATTTATCAACAAAAAGATGTCGGCCCGTATCATCCGTAAGCGACTGACCACTGAAATCATGAAATGCCTCCTCAAAGCGTGTAAAGAAATCTGAAACTGATTCATCAACCTTCTGTTTACATGAGGCTAACATGTTCCAGTCAATCTTTTTAGGGGGGATAATTGTTTTCAACTTAGTCAAGATAGCAGCAGGAAGATCTAAAATAAGCTGGGGCGGCTTTTTCGCGGGTTTTCTCTCCCTATCCTCATCCTCAATCTCAGACCACTTGGCCTTGAAAGCGGCTTGATCATCCACCTTCCGCACAGATCGCCACATATCCGGTGGTAAGATAAGCCCAAAGAACAAATCTATATCTGCTAAAGTCATAGTACAAGAATTCAAGGCCCCTTCAACTTCTTCGTAAAAGGCCGCTGGATTCTTGCGGGGGTCAGGCAATGCATTCTTTAATGCCATAACATCAGCCCTATGCCAGGGAGTATAAACCCAATTATACACAAAATATCCCTTAGCATCGGGGGAAGAAATATCTGAGCTATCTCCCGCTCCTTTAGGAGGAACATACAAAGGTGCCGCCTCTCGCATTGGTTTAGCATGCACTAGTTCGCTCTTATCTGAGTGGGAGGTAGATGATTGGTCGTCGCCGATACATGAATCCGATTGCTCCTTCTCCCCTGCCTTTAGGCGCTCTCTCTCTTTAAGTTCAAACGCCGCGTCCCGCAATGCAAACAGCCGTCGGACCGCATCGGGTACCTTAGAGGGAGAAACAACACCATTACGTAATGCTTTAGCATCCAATACTACAGCATCAGGCTCGAAAACATCTGAATATTTCCGAAAAGCAGTAATCACTTCATCAGAAAAAGTTCCAACAAAATACAGCTTCTCTCTATCCTGCCAACTTTCCAAAAATTCCAATAATTCAGCAAGGGGTAGCTTGCCTTTAAGCGCACGAAAAGAAAGTTTCCGAAGCTCACCCATACGTTCATTGGATAACATGGACCGCGTGTCTACCTTATCCGAAACCGATACAGAATCCTGTGACCCCGGGGCAGACGCGCCAACATAGGGGGGTGGAGAACGATCTAATAAATAAAAATCATCTTCAAGATTAGTAAGGACAGGATAAAGTGGCTGGCGGACAGCATATTGACCCGAAACTTGCAACCTACGCTCTTTCTCTTGTCTCTCCGACAGTTCTCTTTCCTCCTGACGCTTCGCTTCCTGCGCTCTCATATGATCATTTTTCCGTTGCTCTTTATCAAACAGCGCTTTCTCACGTTTCTCTCGCTCACGCACTTCCTTCACCCATAACCGTACATATTCAAACATGTCTTGCCGAGCATGCCGTTTACACATACACTGTTCCACATACTCAATCTTACGCATATCAAACGATCCATACAAAGGCCATCGCAACTCAGGATCCTTTTTGGTGTATTTCCTCCACACTGTGCTGTACATTATAGAAGAAAGACCATGCTTCACATACTTATCCCTATTAGGAGTCCCCTCTGGCGGGGCTGGAGCAGATTCCTCGAGGTTTAACCGGTTTCCAAAGCAGCAGCACCACTTACGGAGTGCGCTAAAAGCAGGCATGCTCAAAAATAATGCAAAATATGCAGTATTATAAAAAAAAAGGCACTTAAACTTTGCGCCGTTCAAATTTACACAGCTCCGGAGAAATATCTCCACATTACCTGCCTATATGTGTTGCAACGCATATATTCTCACAATAATCAATACAAAATATGACCGGTCATCACAAATCAAACTCAAATAGCCAACCCAGGCTTCAAAACTCAGAGCAAGTACCGTACAACGGTTCTTACCAATCAAGAGTGTCCAGATTCCAACTGCCAAGTTCCAAAATTCGCCCAAACGGCTGTCGCGGCAAACCGACAGAAGAGGTCTCAGTCGAGGACCGGCGCCACCCAGAAGGTCAGTTCGGAAGGGAAGGAAGAAAACCTCGGGATGCCAGGACTAAAACCGCCACTGGCAGTGATCACATCCCCGGCCAAATTCCTCACCTTCGTCACGACCAATCCTTCGGGCATCCGAGTCGCCGATGAGCCCCACGTGACGGGCGCCAATTGAAGAATTCAGGCCCCAGCTAGGCCCGCAGAATACAAGGGTTCGCTCTCCTGTAACGAAAACTAGAAGGAAGTTGGCACGGAAACTGTAAATACAAAGACAGAGTTTATTAACCCTTAAGGGTGGTCCTACAACCTATACAACACTCTTCAGTATTGCATAGAGTAGCACACAGAACTTGCGTACACGGTCCCCTTTTATACACAACAGAGGGGCTCATAAGTGGGTGGATACAACATGAAGCAAAGAACATTACCTTTTATGGACATTTTCGATACAGAACCAATATGTGGGCGGAGTTAACATACTCCTAAGCCCGCGAAAACATGGTCAAGCAAGGACTAACTGATAACAGATGTGGTCAAGTCTGGGCATGCGCCAGACGGACAAAGGAGCTATTTATAGACTGTTACTAGGCAGATTACAAGAGCAACTAACACGAAGATAGGACTCTTCTCGTGCAGAGCACGTGGAGACATGGCAATACAAAATGGAGTCCAGACATTGGTCAATATAAGGAGAGAAACTTTGTCTAAGGAAGGGAGATTCATGTCTTTAGTGAATGCTTAATCATATCGTTGTTTCAATTTTCAACAGGGTGCCCCCCTACAATCAGTGGTGCCTATATGTAGGGTGCCCCTCCTCCGTCAAATCAGTTGTGTCCATATATAGGGTGCCCCTCTGCCCTACAGTCAGTGGTGTCCATATGTAGGGTGCCCTCCCCCACCCTACAATCAGTGGTGTCCATATGAAGGATGCACCCCTGCCCTACAATCAGTGGTGTCCATATGAAGGGTGCCCACCACCCTACAATCAGTGGTGTCCATATGAAGGGTGCCCCCCGCCCTACAATCAGTGGTGTCCATATGAAGGGTGCCCACCGCCCTACAATCAGTGGTGTCCATATGAAGGGTGCCCCCACCCTACATTCAGTGGTGTCCATATGAAGGGTGCCCCCCGCCCTACAATCAGTGGTGTCCATATGAAGGGTGCCCCCGCCCTACATTCAGTGGTGTCCATATGAAGGGTGCCCCCCACCCTACAATCAGTGGTGTCCCTACATAGGGTGCCCCCTGCCCTACAATCAGTGGTGTCCATATGAAGGGTGCCCCCCTGCCCTACAATCAGTTGTGTCCATATGAAGGGTGCCCCCCGCCCTACAATCAGTGGTGTCCATATGAAGGGTGCCCCCGCCCTACATTCAGTGGTGTCCATATGAAGGGTGCCCCCCACCCTACAATCAGTGGTGTCCCTACATAGGGTGCCCCCTGCCCTACAATCAGTGGTGTCCATATGAAGGGTGCCCCCCTGCCCTACAATCAGTTGTGTCCATATGAAGGGTGCCCCCTGCCCTACAATCAGTGGTGTCCATATGTAGGGTGCCCTCCCCCACCTTACAATCAGTTGTGTCCATATGAAGGGTGCCCCCCTGCCCTACAATCAGTTGTGTCTATATGAAGGGTGCTCCCACCGCCCTACAATCAATGGTGTCCATATGTAGCGTAACCCCCCTGTCCTACAATCAGTGGTGTCCAGATTTAGGGTGCCCTCCCCCGCCCTACAATCGGTGGTGTCCATATGAAGGGTGCCCCCGCACTACAATCAGTGGTGTCCATATGAAGGGTGCCCCCCGCCCTAAAATCAGTGGTGTCCATATGAAGGTTGCCCCCGCCCTACAATAAGTGGTGTCTTTATAATGGGTGACCCCGCACTACAATCAGTGGTGTCCATAAGTAGGGTGCCCTGCCCCGGCCTACAATCAGTGGTGTTCATATGTAGGGTGCCCCCCTACAATCAGTGGTGCCTATATGTACGGTGCCCCTCCTCCCTCAAATCAGTTGTGTCCATATGTAGGGGGCCCCCCTGCCCTACAATCAGTGGTGTCCATATGAAGGGTGCACCCCTGCCCTACAATCAATGGTGTCCATATAAAGGGTGCGACCCGTCCTACAATCAGTGGTGTCCATATATAGGGTGCCCCCCTACCCTACAGTCAGTGGTATCCATATGAAGGGTGACCCCCCGCCCTACAATCTGTGGTGTCAATATGAAGGGTGCCCCCCGCCCTACAATCAGTGGTGTCTATATGAAGGTGCCCCCCGCCCTACAATCAGTGGTGTCTATATGAAGGGTGCCCCCCCGCCCTACAATCAGTGGTGTCCATATGAAGGGTGCCCCTGCCTTACAATTAGTGATGTCCATATGAAGGGTGCCCCCACCCTACAATCAGTGGTGTCCATATTTAGCGTGCCCCCCTGCCCTACAATCAGTGGTGTCCATATGAAAGGTGCCCCCCGCCCTACAATCGGTGGTGTCCATATATAGGGTGCCCCCTGCCCTACAATCAGTGGTGTCCATATGAAGGGTGCCCCCCTGCCCTACAATCAGTGGTGTCCTTATAAAGGGTGCCCCCGCCCTACAAACAGTGGTGTCCATATGAAGGTTGCCCCCCGCCCTACAATCAGTGGTGTCCATATGAAGGGTGCTCCCCCTGCCCTACAATCAGTGGTGTACATATGAAGGTTGCCCCCCGCCCTACAATCGGTGGTGTCCATATGAAGGGTGCCCCCCCTGCCCTACAATCAGTGGTGTCCATATGAAGGGTGCCTCCGCCCTACAATCAGTGGTGTCCATATGAAGGGTGCCGCCCCCGCCCTACAATCTGTGGTGTCTATATGAAGGGTGCCCCCCTCCCCCCAAGTCATAGCTGGGCTACAACTCTGGTTGGTTTGTGTAATGTTTCGGTTAAGAGTCAGGCGGACGATAAACAACGAATCCTGAAAAGTGAACCTTGCAGCCCAAGCAGTTGTTGTGCTGGAAGGTGGAGGGACAGAACATCGAGTAAAAAATATCGAATTGCACAAATTTCGTGTAAAAAATATTGTGGGTTAGGAATATCCACACACAAGTTTCTCGTGGTCACAAAATATAGATTTTAAATAAGTAATATTGATTTAAAAAATATCTAAGTGTTTCATAATGTTTGGAAAAATATAGTTGTTAAAAATATTGATTTTTTTATTCATGTTATGTATTTTAGTATATATTTAATATGTCTGTGATGTATGTTTTTTGTATAAGAATTTTTGTATTTTTATTATATGTGTTAACATTTTAATAGTTATTAATGTTTTTCAATTTGAATTTTGCGTTTTAAGTTCTGTAGCGGGTTGTGAGTTTATAGGGGAATAGGGTGGGAAGTAATGTATTTATATAACACTTATTAATTATTTTAGTAGTTATTTGTTTTTTATTTGAATTTTACGTTTTTAGTTCCGTAGCGGGTTGTGGATTTATAGGGGAATAGGGTGGGAAGTAATTTAATGATATTACATTTAATGGATAATTTTTATTTATTAATATTTGTTTAATTGAGATGTAATAGTGTTAAATGTATAACTTAATTTAATACTAAGGGGCCTATTAGTCTGTCGGTCGGATCGCCACCACCCGCATTGCGGTGGCGATCCGCCCAACATTTTCCTCTGCCCGCCACCCATTTCAGTCCTGCCATATTAGTATGGCTGGGGGGACCCCGGTGGACGGAAAGACCGCCCGCCAGTTTTCCGAAAGTCGACTGGTCGGAAAAGGGGCTGGATATGGTGACAGTGTCAGCTAGACACCGCCATCCATATTAGAATGGGCAGCAGTGCAGGGCTTTTCATGGCGGAGACCCCGCCATGGAAAGCCAGGCGGAGTTTGCTTTCAGGGGCCTGTTGCGGGCCCCCGGGGAATTGGGGGTGTGGGGGGTGCACAGGCACCGCGTGGTGCCTGTCACCTTGTGCATGACAATGCACAACGTGCATTCCCAGAATTGTGGCGGGCGGTGCTGTGAGCACCGCCTGCCACAATGCTGGGAATAGGGGATGCCACGGCCACAGTGGCATCCTAATTGCCGGTGCGGGACCACCGCACCACTGGCGTCTGGTCCCAGCACCGCTAGGGTGGCGGGTGGACTTACGTCCGCCAGCCATCCTAATCGGCCCCAAATTATTTAATATTTAGTTGATAATTAATTTGAATTAACTAATTAGTAATCAATGGTGGTAATTGTGAAAATAATTTTCACAATTGTTGTGGTGTTTATAGTTGTAAATGACGGGAAGGGCAGGAAGTAATTCATTTTTATTGTTCAATTATTAATTGGTTATTAAATAAATTAAAATAATTAATTAGGAATTATTTATAGTAATTGTGTACTTAATTTTAGGTGTGTGTTGTGGATATTATATTGTTAAATAATGTGTACTCAATGAATGTTTATTATAATTTTTTTATGATTCATAATTTTTAAATTCATTATTGATTATGTTAATAATGGAAATAAATTAAAATTAAAATGTTGAAGTCTTTTGTATTGTGTGGTGCTATAGGGTAGGAAATACAATTAATACATTTATGTTTTAAATAATTTGTTTGTTAATATTTTCTCCTTTTAAATATAAATTGTATATAAATATTTATTATTTATTTTATATAATATTTGTACCTTTTTGTTACCTGTAATTAATATTATATGTGTTCTTTTTATATGTTTAATATATTTAATCATATATTTTTAAAATATTGTTTATTTATTTTTCAAGATTATTTAATTTTTTTTCAAGTGTTAAAATGGTTTTAGTATTTTTTGTTTCTCTGCACTCACTGGAGTGGTAATAGTAATTTTTATTACCTCTTCGCTATCCAGCACTTTTGCTACTGTTGCACTCACTGGAGTTGGGATAGTAAAATTAATTCTTCCGCTATCCAAGATTTAACCTACTGTTGCACTCACTGTAGTGGGAATAGTAATTTTTACCCCCCCCCTTCCCCCCGGTATCTAACACTAGCCCTACTGTTGCACTCACTGGAGTGGGAATAGTAATTTTTACCCCCCCCCCCCTTCCCCCCGGTATCTAATACTTGCCCTACTGTTGCACTCACTGGAGTGGGAATAGTAATTTTTCACCCCACGCTATCCAATAATTTCCCTATTGTTTCACTCACCGGATTGGGAATACACATTTTTACCCCTCCGTTATCCAACACTTTCCGTAATTTTGCACTCATTGAAGTGGAAATAGTAATTTTTACCCCTCTGCTATCCAGCACTTTCCCTACTGTTGCACTCTTTGGAGTGGGAATACTAATTTTTGCCCCTTTGCTATTGAACACTTTCCCAACTGTTACTGTCCCTTGAGTGGGAATACATTATTTTACCCTTCCGCTATCCTATACTTTCCTTACTGTTGCACTCACTGGAGTGGGAATCGTAATGTTTACCCCTCCGCTATCCAACATTTTCCCTACTGTTACGCTCACTGGGGTTGGAGTAGTAATTTAATTATTACTCTATGCAACATTTCCCTACTGTTGTTTTTATTGTATTTCGAAATGTACGTTTGAATTTTTTTTAATAGTTTAATGTTTTAATTATTTTATTTTTATTTATTTTAAAAGTTTAAAAGTTAAAAAAAGATAATAGTTTAATAAATTATTTTAAAGTAAATATATGTATGGTATAAATTATTATTTTTGTGTATTTATATATTTTTATTACGTTTATTTTTTATAGTTAGATAAAATGTATATTATGGTGCCGATTCTGATCGGGTAAAAAAATTTCCCGTACCACTCGTATCCGTATATTTTTATATATAAAGTCCCGTCCCACCGGTGAAGTACGATTCGTACGTGAAAAATACATACGATTCGTATCGGGAAAAGGTCTACGAGACGTACCCGGACAGTTTTACGTACAAATCGTAAAACTGAAGTCCGAGCGCACAAGTACGATCCGTACCGCCCTTCCCAATACACAAGCGTATGTAAAACGTCCCGTACGTAGCGAACTCTGTACCAATTGTATCCCGGGTAAACTTGTGCCCGGGCTACAAGTCGTACAGCCCCCCCTTCCCCCCAGCGTATGTCCGCACGTACCCCCGTATTTCAGCACCGTACCCCTGTATGTCAGCACCGTACCCCCCACCATGTCCGCACCGTACCCCAGCCCCGTACTTGGATGCACCGTACCCCAGCCCCGTACTTGGATGCACCGTACCCCAGCACCGTACCCCAGCCCCGTACTTGGACGCACCATACCCCAGCACCGTACCCCAGCCCCGTACTTGGACGCACCATACCCCAGCACCGTACCCCAGCCTCGTACCTGAACGCACCGTACCCCAGCCCCGTACTGGTACGCACCGTACCCCAGCCCCGTACTTGTACGCACCGTACCCCAGCACCGTACCCCAGCCCCGTACTTGGACGCACCATACCCCAGCCCCGTACTTGTACGCACCGTACCCCAGCACCGTACCCCAGCACCATACCCCAGCCCCGTACTTGTACGCACCATACCCCAGCCCCGTACTTGTACGCACCGTACCCCAGCACCGTACTTGTACGCACCGTACCCCAGCCCCGTACTTGTACGCACCGTACCCCAGCCCCGTACTTGTACGCACCGTACCCCAGTCCCGTACTTGGACGCACCATACCCCTGCCCCGTACTTGGACACACCGTACCCCAGCCCCATACTTGGACGCACCGTACCCCAGCCCCGTCCCCCAGCATCGTGTATGTATGGACCTTACAACAACATTGCGTATGCGAGCACGGTACGACAACATCGCGTTTGTATGCACCTTACATATGCGAAAATGACTCGTACTGAACCAGGACCCTGTAAAACAGCACAAGGAGGGTCAATTCGACTCGCACAACACCACAAAACACGTCTACAGTAGAAAAAACATCAAAATGACTGACCTGGCATATCCAAACAGGCAAACAGAGGCCCAAACTCACAACCACCTCTTATAACACACCCACCAAAATTTCAAACTCAGGCACACCCACAAATGGACCAATAAAAAGGGCCCACACACACAAACCATGAGCCTTTGCAACAGACTCACTGCAGATACAGAGCACACCCCAACAACTGCACCCATACACCTTAACATATACACCTTCACACAAACTCCTTCACACATACCCCCTCTTCACATTCCCACACACACCTTCACATTCACACCCACACACCCACAACCATCCACACCCTCACCCCACACCATGCCCACAGACAAGAATCCAAAGTTCACAAGGAAGGAGCTGGACATCCTTGTCAACGAAGTCATCAGAGTCGAGCCACAGCTCTTTGGAACATTGGTCAGACAGACCAGCATAGCCGAAAAATCACGCCTGTGGCAGAGGATCGTCGATAGGGTGAATGCTGTTGCACCCATCAGAAAGACCAGGAATGAATGCCAAGCCAGGTGGTACGATCTGCGGAGGGCAGTCAAGCGGAAAATGAACGAGGACTATGCCCAGAGCAACATCACTGGAGGTGGGCTGCCCCACAGACCGGTACATTACCATCCCTGGGAGGAGAAGGCGATGGCCCTGCTTCCGCCGGTGGGAGTACACGGACTCCAAGGACTTCCAGAGCCTGGTGAGTACACAAACAACTCATGGAACATGGGGGGAATGGCATCCACACCCCAACTACACAAAATGCATGCAACTACCCCCAAGCCCTCACCGGACACAACCACACTCAAAAACAACGCTCATGCCACTAACATGTGTATGCCCCATTCACAAAGCAAGGCCATGCCATGTCCCAGGCTAAACGAAGCACTAACCCAAGACTGGATGTCCGGGATGCTGGGAGGGTGGGGCTCAAAAAACACATTGTTCAACTCTGAATCAGACACCATTGCCCTCAGCCCATATGGCCCAGGTACATACCCATGCACAGGGACTGGCAAAGTACTGACAAGGTAGCTGACACTTGGCCCTGCTGTAGGCAGCACAAGGCCCTCCTGTGACCACTGCAAACTCAAACACCAACACAACAAGCTCAGATATCTAGGACAGGAACTCACACTCACTGTCATGGCAGCATGCTCCATGGGGGGACAGATACATCACCTGGGAAACCCACTGCCAAATCACACTACACCCACCAGCAGTCCCTGTCACACACACCCCTTACACAAGCACACACTCCCGGGGCAGGCAATGGATTTACCCACTCTCACAATGGACATGTGACACAACAAGATCAATCCATAGCCAAAGAAGCATCCAAGCCAAAAGTCTACATGCCAAACACTCAGGAGAACATATCAATCTGTCCCCCGCAACATACCCATCCACAAGTGAACATTGAGGAGAATGCTAGGCACATACAACTACCTGGAGGAACTTTGCCAACTTGAACATGTATGAAACATGGATGTGGCATGAAACAGCATTAACATTGTCTCTCTCTCACACACAGGGAAACGTCATGGATCTCCCCCCAGCAATGGGGGTGAAGAATCACAGTCCCAGGCACAGGAGGTACCTGATCCCACCGGCAGCGACGCCTCTCAACACTCCGCGGATGACCCCAACCCACCTGGGCCCTCTGGTGTTCAAGCCCCTGCAGCACCTGCTTCAGGAGCATCTGTGCCAACTACCACCCCCATTCCTGCCACATCCCAGGAGACACCCAGGAGCCCTGCCCGCACTGAACAACTGAGCCAGTCTGACCTGGAGGGACAAGGTTCGCCGGGCACCCAGGAGGAGGCAGACAACCCCGCAACTGCCATCCCTCAGGGGTCCCGTAGACCTGATGTGCCCACAATGGCAGGCCAGGCTCGTGTGGGCAGGGGTTGTGGGAGTGGAGGCAGGCGGAGGCGAGAACCTGACCAGCCAACTGAAGGGACCGGTATGTCACACATACGCAACATCATGGACGCATACCAGCGTGACACCAGGGCCATCAGCCAGGTAGTGGAGACCCTCACAGAGATTAAGAACCAGCAGGCCGAGCAACACGCCAGTCAACAAGAACACCAAGGACGGATGGAGGCAAGACTGGCTGAGCTCCTGGCGGTGCAAACGGACATAAGCCGTTCACTCCGTCGGATCGCCGACAACATGGGCAACCCTCCCTGTGCCACCAGGTGAAGACCACCACCAGCCACAGGGAGGGAGGAGGAGGAGGATTCGTCCGACGGAGCGTCCCAAGCATCATCAAGGCCTGCATCTGAGGGTCCCGCGAGGAAGGTGGGTCGTCCACGGAAAAGACCGTGAGAGGCAGCGGCCCATCCACATCTCCCAGGTCACCTGGCCTGGCACCTGGCCTTCATACGCAACAGCATCACCTCATTCACTGACATTCTCTGCCACATGGACCTGCTGGTCACAGTCTGACCAATGATGACAAACACTGTGTTCTGGACTCTGATGACTTCAAATGCCAAGGATCCCATCTCCCCCTGTGAACTTTGGATTCTAGGCACACTGTATAGCACCTGTTTTTTCCCACAAAACACGCTTCCCACCGAGAATAAAACTAAATTTCTTTCATTAGATGTTGCAGTCATTTTGCATGAGTCCACAACATACGTGTGGGGAAATGTCAAACTATGCCTGAGTGTTGAACTAACTCCAGCCATCCATACCATGGGATCTGAGTCCGGTCGAGGACACACATGGGTCACAATGTATCATCCAATACGGACATGGAGCACAATACTCACCCGTGATGGCCTCAAGCTGCTGAGGGGGGGCTTGGAATACTGTGCGGACAGACCTATTTGGAAGAATATCATTAAGGCGTAGAGGTCATGGCTCATGTGGAGGTTCCCGGGGAGGGAGTCCCAGGTATGTTTGGCCAGGTGGGAGAACTATCTCCTGCATGCTGGAGTTCGGTGGATGTGAAGAATGGTGGCCAGGGCAAGGTTGGATGCACGGAGTTGGCCCAACGGGGTCTTGGATGACAGACGTCCAAGGTTGGTTTGGGGTCAGGGGTTGTGGAATACCTGCCTCCTGAGTGTGGGTGAGGAGTCTGAAGGTCATCCTGCAGCAGACAGTGATCCATTGCAGCTATCTCAGGTGAACGGTGATGTGGCTGGGGTGCGGGATGTTGAAGCTGAGGTGTGCAGACGCACCCTGGATGTGGACAAGGTCTCTGGGAGTTTGGCTGTACTTGCTCCGTAGAGGGCGGGGCTGTAGTTGACACGGCTGGTGTCATGGCCCTGGGGGACGGTCTGTCTTGCCTTGGAGTGGATCTATCTGTGGATCATGTGCATCATGCGGAGGGTGTTGCAGCATGAGGTACAGATGCTGGTGAGTTGCATGGCAATTGTGAGCGACGAGTCCATGATGCACACCATCTTGCGTGCGTGGCCACTGGGTGCTGGTGCAGTGCCCTGGCGGGTGGGACACAAGGAGTTGACCCAGCTGTAAGGGGACAATCCTCAGATGATTACCTCAGTCCTGGCCAAGTCCAGCCTCAGGTGGCTGATGTTCAGCCATTCATCAACGGACCTCATGCCTTCTTGAAGTTTGGAACTGGCAATGGCTGTGTCTTTGGTGAGGGTGAGGAGCAGCTGGCTGTCAATGGCATACGAGATGATGATGAGGTTGTGTGCGCATGTGATGGTGGAGAGGGGGGTCATGGACACATTGAAGATTGACACGCTGAGAGATGAGCCCTGGGCCATGTGCCAGATGACGCCACTGTACTACATGATTAAGGCTTGAGTCCCACTCCCATGGCCTTGCTGGTGAGCCACTTGGTGATTTCATCCTGGTCCATCCTCTGGATACCAGTGTTGGAGATGTGTGAGCTGACAGTGTGTGAGCACATCGTGTATAATGCTGTGGAGAGGTCAAGGGAGGTGGCCTCACCATTGTTGAGCAGGGCAAAGTTGTCGGTGTTGGTGGCAATGATGACGGTTGCAGTGGGGTGATTACTGTGGAAGACGGTCTTGTGCAGGTTGCCTGGAGCTCTTTGCGTGGAGGAAGTTTGTCAGTTGCTCGTTGACTGTCTTCCTGATGACATTTGCTGGCTAGGGAAGCACTGTGATGTTCCTTGAGAGCCAGCGTTCCTGCCGTCCGTTGTCTTAGAAGGGCCTGGGTCACTGCATGCCTCTATCTACCATGGAATGTGGCTAACTCCAATGATACATACATGACGTGCTGGACGGGGGCTACAAGTGTGGGGAATGATGTGGTTGAGATGTTGTGTGGGAAGGGGCCTGATGGAGATCCCCAGGGGATGTTGCACATGAGCCGGGTGTTGTATCTCCTGATGGTGGAAGTCCATAACCTGAGGGGGTTGTTCCCGCGTATAATAGTGCTGTCTGCCTCTGTGTGCCAAGGCTGGCGTGTATGTCCATGAGCTTGCAGTTGTAGAAAGTTGCAAGGGATTGGCTCAGCCTTGCAAGGGTGGGGTGTCTTTTGGATGGAGAGCTGATGTCAGTGCACTCACAATGCTGAGGAGCTCCTTGATGTCGTGCGGTTTTTTGGCCTCGGCCCCATCTGAAGGATCTCCAATTGTCCTTGCTGATGATATGGTGATGGCTGTGTGTGCCGTTTTCCAGGGTTGTAAGGCCACTGATGGTAATTTGTGTCGCAAGCTGTGCACAAGAGTCCTGCTAGACGTGTATGAGTCCAGTAGGTCTGCCTTGTCCCAGGTGGCTTAATTGTTGTTGTGCGTCACAGGAAAGTCCGTCAATGTAGCTAGATTATTGGATCAGTTGCTGATCCAGTGTGTGAGGTTGCAGGGTGTGGCGGTGGTGTTGGTTCCAGTGTCCCACACAGCATGTCTGTGTTGACTTACATCAAGCATCTTTGGGGGATTGGTAGCGGGGTGTGTGGCAGTGTGTTGCTTGTCGGAGACATGGATGCTAATGTGGATGGACCAATGATGGATGCTGGTGTGGTTCTCATCCAGCCAGAAGTTCCTGGCCCACAGCAACATGTATCCTGTGGATGTGAGGGCGTGCGTGAAGATGGACGTGTTCATGGCTTTGCGGAATTGTGGATGTAGGCCTGGAGATCTGTAGATGAGTGTTACTCTGAGGGTTTGCAGGGGGTTTGTGCCAAACCGGATTGGTGACCCTGAGTGCGTACTTGTGAATAGATATCAACTCATCCTCCGGGATTGTTAGTGCCGTCCCTGTGGGTGTTCTTGTATCCGTCTGAGATGGCAATGAAGAAGGTGTGTGCTGAGGATGCTTGTTTGTTTTAGTATGTATTATTTTTGTTCTTTGTTGTTCTTATCTGATAGGCTCTATATTCTTTCCAGGCTCCTGATAACTCACTGGTTGGGTGTCTCCTTTCCTTAATTATTTTTGTTGCAACTTGAATTCTGACAACTCTTCAGTTGCCCTGTTCTCCTCTCTGTTCAGGTTTATTTTGATTTTGATTTTTTTTATTCGGGTGGTTGGATTCACTTTTCCTTACCATGTTACACTTATGTACTAGTGGTGATCTGCTCTTTTATGCTACTGTTGGACCCGTTGGGCCATATTTATTAAGTTGTTGATCCGCAAGCTATCTGTGAAACAACTGGAAACGTTTTGGACTTAAAGATTTCAAATTTGTTGTTGAACTTGAAATTATGTTAACATATTACTCTGTTTGTTTAAATTACTTTATTGTATTGTTTGATATTTATTTGTTTGATTTTTTAGATCGTGTGTTTGCCCCCCATTATCCCTGGTCTACGCCCTGATGAAGGTGGGGCCCCCTTGTGGGTCCTATACCGAAACGCGCGTTGGCGCTTGATTCGATGACCTTCCCCTTTTTCTGAGTACCATCTGGCCTCCTCTGGATGAGATACAATCAATTCATCCATTCGAATACCCAAGGATAATTTGTCTTCACCCATAATGTGATTTGATGTTATGAATGTGGTTACGATTGAGTGTATGTCTGGATGAGTTTGAGTTTTGAGTGGGGCATTTACGATGTGCTTGATTAATGTATACTTATTGATGGATTTTGATTGTTTGTATTAAATTCATATATGCTCTTTCTTGATGAAAAATATTTGTATAAACTGAAAATGAATTCTTCTACAAAAAAGTAAAATAAATACTTAGGGCCCGATTCACAGAACAAACTTAAGACTAAATCCTAAACTTAGTACCATTCTGGTATTCACAGAATGCACCTAGTACTTCTGCTATTCACAGAATGAACTTACTACTTTTGCTATTCACAGAATGAACTTAGTACTTTTGCTATTCACAGAATGGATTTACGACTCCTAAACTTACGTCCGCACTCGGGCCGGAAATTCCGGCCCGGAGGCGGAGCTTCCGGCCCGGAGGCGGGGCTTCCGGCCCAGAGGCGGAGCTTCCGGGCCGGAGGCGGAGCTTCCGGCCCGGAGGTGGGGATTCCGGCCATAGCTAAATCGGCTGGAATCCCCACCTCCGGGCCGGAAGCTCCGCCTCCGGGCCGGAAGCTCCGCCTCCGGGCCGGAATTTCCGGCCCGAGTGCGGACGTAAGTTTAGGAGTCGTAAATCCATTCTGTGAATAGCAAAAGTACTAAGTTCATTCTGTGAATAGCAAAAGTACTAAGTTCATTCTGTGAATAGCAGAAGTACTAGGTGCATTCTGTGAATACCAGAATGGTACTAAGTTTAGGATTTAGTCTTAAGTTTGTTCTGTGAATCGGGCCCCTAAGGTCTATCTTTATACCTATAATCTCTTGTGAGTGTTTTTGATTTTTATTTGTCTATTTCTGTTCCAGTTTAGTCTTGTTTTCTATCAAGTACCTATTTATTAGGCCCTATTACATACCTATTGAACCGGTTTTGTTCTTTTGTTGAAGTATTTTTGCCTTTTACCCCGCATACACCGGTTCTTTATCTCGCTCTTGGGGTCCCCCTTTCTTATTGGTTCTCTCGTCACAGCCCTGTTGCTGTGGGGGTCGCGATTTTTTGAGTACAGTAGCTTATTTTCTTTACCTCCCTTCTCTTGTATGTTTTCTGTCACTGGTGTTGAATTACTTTGTTTTGGGTTACATATTTTTCTTGTTTGGCAGACTACAGGATTATTGATTGCTTGTTGTTCTCTCATTGGGCCATACGTGACACCTAATAGCTCTGCCTTCCTATTGACACCATGGAAAGCATTAAAACCTTCGGGTTTTCTGACGATGACTTTGCCCGTATGATCGGTCTTGCGGCTGGCAGTGACGGTCAGTTCTCGCTGTCTAAGGGCCTGGAAGGGGAATGGACGAAATTACTTAACCTTAAGAAAAAATCCAAACGTACTGAAGCCCACGCCAACTTTATGCTTGAGTACCTTAAGGCCGGAACCATACCCTTCGGGTTACGTGTTCGCAATGTCCCCGGTCTATTTGTGGAAATAAGGCTATTTTTGGAGAAATGGGCACTTATCTCTAATAGATGCTCTCGCGACTGGATGATGTTAATCATCGAAACAGCGAGAGAGATATTAGCCATCCTGTCCAAAGAAATAGAGGCCCTTGAGGATAAACTTAAGAAAGACAATTCAATTGAAATGGCAACTAAAAAACTAGATGAAATTGCCCAAGAGCTAGACTCTTTCTCTACTTATCTCCTTAAAAGGAAAACAGATAAATTAAAGAAAGATATAAGACTATTCTCGCAGGAACGCACTTACCCCTATCTCACGTCAAACTTCTATACCATGGTTGAAGGCAGCGGCCCTGGTGCCAGCAACATGAGATGGGGGAATAATAAAAAAGTGGTAACATTCTCGGACACTACTGACTCGGAAGGGGAAGGACCTGGTGACTATGAGTCGAATTACAACCCCAATTATCAACCCCGGCAAGAACAATTCGATAGACCAATGACCCCTGACCATTTTTTAGGCAATCGCAGGGGGAACTTCCGCCCCAGAACCCGAGCATCCCGGATGAGGAACTACCATCAAGCTCGAGGTCAACCCCAGATGTATATACAAACCAGGCACAACCAGTACTGGAAAACACAGTAGACATTCCTGTGTTTAATCTGTCAACATCTGAGGTTGACCAAGAATCTTTGAGCCTTTTATCCAGGGGTCTTACTTTTGTGCCTACCACCTCCTTCAACAAATTCGAATTTTTAAAGGATTTACATTCCTTTTTCAGGAAAATTAGATTAAAATTTTTTTTTTCTAATAGACCATCACCTGACGTTGAGAACAACTTGTCGGGATTAAAACCCCCCTCAGATTTCACTCCTGGACTTGATTTAGTTGGTCCAGAAGTAGGGATTTTCGAGAAAGCAGTCACTTCCAATATTTTGAAAATCCTTAAATATGTGCCTAAACCAACCAACAACCTACCTCCTGCTGAACAAAAGGCTCTCACATCGCTTCAAAATAACAAATCTCTTACAATCAAGCCATGTGATAAGGGAGGTGGTATTGTTTTGTTCAATACCGCCAATTACATTGAGAAAATGAATGTTTTGCTATCTTCTACCAAACATTACAAAAGGATTAGAAGTAATCCAGAGACTAACCTCAAAACTCGGATCTTGTCCCTGGTCAAAAACGCTATTGATATCAGGAACTTATCTGTACCAAAGAGGCAGAATATCTAACACCCAGCTATACCCGGATACCCATTATTTATGGGGTACCAAAGACACATAAGAACATTTTGGACCCGCCATTACGGCCCATTGTGTCCACGATTGGGTCGGCCCTTGAACCCCTAGCGAAATATGTGGATTGTTTTTTGAAACCCTTGGTGGGTGAGTTGGAGTCGTATGTGAGAGATACGGGCCATTTTATCTCCAAGATTGAAAACATTCCCTTTGATCCTGATAGGGACCTGTTGGTCACCTTAGACCTTGAAGCCCTATACACGAATATACCGCAGGAGGGGGCATTAGCGGTTGTTCAAGAAATCCTTAACAATGATAATCGAATCACCAACTCTTCATTTATCATTCAGTGTCTTGAGATTGTCTTAAATGACAACTATTTTGAATTCAATGGTGACTTTTTCCATCAAATACAGGGCGTCAGCATGGGGGCGTCCTGTGCTCCCAGTATAGCGTGCCTCTATATGGGCAAATTTGAACAGTTTAACATCTATAACAACATGGCCCCATTCTATGAGAATGTCCGAGCATGGTCACGATTCATAGACGATATATTTTTCGTCTGGAGCGGTGACCACAGCTCCCTGGGAGAATTTGTAGCCTGGCTAAATGCTGCTGACATTAACCTCAAATTCACGGTCCACTCTAGTAATTTGAAGGTTGAATTTCTAGACGTGTGGGTCGAACATCATGATAAGAAAATTAGTGTGTCTCTATACACTAAGCCCACTGCCCGGAACACTCTCCTCTTGTATGGCAGCTATCATCCGAGGAGCCAGAGGGATAGCATCCCATTCAGTCAATTTCTACGGCTCCGTAGAAATTGCTCACATTTGAAAGACTTCCTTGCTCAAGCTGACATTCTTAAGACCAAAGTTTTGAAACGTGGTTACCCACATAAACTCATCAAAGACTCTTTTAAAAGAGCTCGATATTTTAACAGGGAAGCCATGTTTGAAAGAAGGGAACCCGACCCGGTTGATAAATTGGTATATGTCACCAAGCATTCCAATATTAACCATATGGTCAGACAGACTATCAATTCCCTTTGGTACCTGTTAAATATCGGTAATGATGGGAGCAGTATTCCTAAACCTCTTTTTGCGTTCAAGCGAAATAAGAATCTAAAAAACTGCTTGATTAGAGGCAAAATTATGGGGAATGCAGCACCCATTCAAACAGCTATTGTTGGACTTAAACCAGTGGAGGGCAACCATCGTTGTGGCACCTGCCAAGCATGCTCTCATGCTATGGTTGGCAACACTATTCTGGCCAACAATCGGACTATTACTCTTCACGGAATGACTAATTGCAGGTCTTCTAATGTGGTTTACATCATCATGTGTCCTTGTGATCTTCCCTACATCGGTGAAACGAGTCGGGAAATAAGATTGCGAATTTGTGAACACAGGTCCAATATTCGCACTAGTAAAACATCCACCCCTCTAGTTAATCACTGGCTAAACATGAATCACAAGGACTCTGATTTGAAATGGACTATCTTGGAAAAAATACACTCTCCCCCTGGAAGAAATCCCACCTCTATCAGGAAGAAAAGGGAGACATTCTGGATTTTTTACCTGGACTCTGTTCATCATGGCCTTAATGAAATTATCCTATGGGAAAATGCCATCATATAATTGCTCTGAGTGTGATTTAATCTCTTCCGCTTCTTTTGATTGTACATGAACCCATTCTCTTCTTTGGAGTCTGGATTTGGTCCATTCATTTTCTCATTTACAATCTTAGCTTAAATTTGCCCTGAGTCTGAACCTGCCGCTCTAACTTGTACTAAATTTCTATTGTTTTTATTTTTATTTAATTTTAGAGATTTATCTTCTTCTTCATTTTCGTTGGGGCGATTAACATCCACCGTTCCCATTATTATTTTGCTTCCATCCCGATATCTCTTTAATCTGGATAGCCTTTCGGTGCCTTTGCATCATTTTGGACGATGTTTTCAATATTTTGGTTATCAGGATAAAATATGGGTACCCATTCCTGTAACTTCACTTCTGTTTGTGTTGCACTCTTTATTATTGTGTGTCCTTCACGGAAACACTTTCATACCTACATGGCTCAGCACTGATAGTGCAGATTCATTATTTTTCTATCCCATATTAATGATTCAAAGATGGCGCCATAATCTCTAACAGTGTGTAGATCTTTACTCCACGGAATCCTCTGTCTATGTTTAGTCTCCTCCCTCCCACCTACGATCTCATTGGCTGGTGGTTCATTGACGATAGGTATTTGAAAAGGGCGGGTTTTTCTCCAAACCCACTGCGAAGGATACAGCGACGCCGTTCCTTCCCCGTACCTGCGACATCGGCTTGTGTGGGATCCGGACCGCTCTGAGGCAGTAAGTGTCTGATGTGAGTGTCATTGTTAGCCGATGTGAGATTGTTTTCATTTACTTACGTTTACTGAGCTCGTATCCTCAGGGATCGTCTTCGTACGTTTTTTCAGCAAGCTGTGGTTTCACGGCAGCGGTCGACAAGTCTATGCTCACTTACTTAAGCTGATTAGTGCTACTATAACCCCTGTTGTGCCCGTTTATGTTTTCTTTGGGTGGGGGACTGTTTAAACACAGTGCCCTACACGTTTAAGCCCTGACCGGAATTTGTAATTATATTGTGTCCGTGTAATTTCCATCCCGGTGCCTAACTGGCTGTTAGGGTAATGGATTGTATGAGACTGCTCTCAGTTAGCCTCAGAAGCCGCACCCACTTATCGCTGTTTTCCTTTTTTTGCTTTATAGAAACTTTATTTATGCCTGCCAGCAACTTTCCTGATACGGACAACTGGTTATTTATTTACTATTGCTAAATCTTGTATTTTTATACGCTCAATCTTACAAGATCCCTATTGAAGCATTCCTGGCTCGCGCTCAGAAAGGAACCACCTCGAATTCAAGTAGGTTGTTTATTAAACGTATATAGATTAATTTTTTTGTTTTTTTCTCATACCCAGTGAGTTCCTGGTTGAACAGTCTGTCTCAGGAGACATTGGCAAATTGTTAACTACTCTCTACATCATGTACACTTATTGCCTTTTCTAGATTTCGGGCGCGCATGACTTGAGCATATACTTCACGTCCGCTTCCCACTATTGGAAAGAAACTCTCATTAATAGTGAGCCTCACCTGACGCTCCTACGGGATACTGAACCGTGTTGTCATATAGGTTTGGAGGTTAAATATCTACGGCCCTCCAAGGACGTTTGTTTTAGTATGTATTATTTTTGTTCTTTGTTGTTCTTATCTGATAGGCTCTATATTCTTTCCAGGCTCCTGATAACTCACTGGTTGGGTGTCTCCTTTCCTTAATTATTTTTGTTGCAACTTGAATTCTGACAACTCTTCAGTTGCCCTGTTCTCCTCTCTGTTCAGGTTTATTTTGATTTTGATTTTTTTTATTCGGGTGGTTGGATTCACTTTTCCTTACCATGTTACACTTATGTACTAGTGGTGATCTGCTCTTTTCTGCTACTGTTGGACCCGTTGGGCCATATTTATTAAGTTGTTGATCCGCAAGCTATCTGTGAAACAACTGGAAACGTTTTGGACTTAAAGATTTCAAATTTGTTGTTGAACTTGAAATTATGTTAACATATTACTCTGTTTGTTTAAATTACTTTATTGTATTGTTTGATATTTATTTGTTTGATTTTTTAGATCGTGTGTTTGCCCCCCATTATCCCTGGTCTACGCCCTGATGAAGGTGGGGCCCCCTTGTGGGTCCTATACCGAAACGCGCGTTGGCGCTTGATTCGATGACCTTCCCCTTTTTCTGAGTACCATCTGGCCTCCTCTGGATGAGATAGAATCAATTCATCCATTAGAATACCCAAGGATAATTTGTCTTCACCCATAATGTGATTTGATGTTATGAATGTGGTTACGATTGAGTGTATGTCTGGATGAGTTTGAGTTTTGAGTGGGGCATTTACGATGTGCTTGATTAATGTATATTTATTGATGGATTTTGATTGTTTGTATTAAATTCATATATGCTCTTTCTTGATGAAAAATATTTGTATAAACTGAAAATGAATTCTTCTACAAAAAAGTAAAATAAATACTAAAGGTCTATCTTTATACCTATAATCTCTTGTGAGTGTTTTTGATTTTTATTTGTCTATTTCTGTTCCAGTTTAGTCTTGTTTTCCAGCAGCGCTGTGTAGGCAGTTTGAGTTGCACACTCAGCATGCGAAGGTGTCGTATGTGCGCTTAGGGTATGCCTGAGAGCAGGCGGTTGATTTTCGGTTGGACATTGCTTGGAGGGTGGCTGCAACATGAGACTGTTGTGTGATGTGGGTCATGCAAGGACATGAGGGTCGTGCAATGTGCACGTTGCATGCGCTGACGGTCCTGCTTTTGGCACGGCGTGGCCGCAACAGTGGCACAGACAAGCTGATGACAGCCTAATGAATGGGTGAAGGGAGGAAGGGAGGAGCATCTTAGAGGCGTGTGGGTTGCAGAATCAGGGAACTTGGTGGGCCCTTGCCGCAGGGGCCGCAGCAGCAGGCGGCATGTACTGGAAACTAGGCCGAAAGTAGCACACAAAGACAAGGATGTCAGAAAGGACAACTGCAACAGGCGTACGTAAAGGAAGGAGTGTCAGGTTACTCATGGCTCACCCATAGAAAATGGGTGAACAATCACCAAAGATGACTGACACAGGATCAGGAAACAGAAGGCCGGGCTGCGCACAGGAGACACACCCTCAGCAGGTGTTGACGGCCCATTGGGGGGAGAAACCTGCCCAAATACATACACAACCATGGACTTCATGCACAATAGAGATTATTAGCCATGAAGAACTGCATGCATGTTGCCGAACTACACATACACTCATATGCACAATCTTTGACAACTATGCCAGAGATGACGCATGCAAAGGGGCAATAGACCTGCATTGACAGAGATGAGGCACTCTGGAGGGTGAGGAACACCTTTATTACTCAAACTCACACTAAGGGAAATGCATCAATATGAACAGACTCACAGGTCATTTGACTAAACATGTGGGACCTACACTGGACACCCCCTTCACAACACGGATGTTGTAAATCCAAATGAACTGGCACACAAGTTAAGGGGATGAGCCAAACACCTCCTGATGCACACGGAGAGGCTGCAATTCCCCTTTGAGCCTGTTATGGGGATGTCCCACACTATGTCCACCAGTAGCATCCCGTATGTTTCAGAGGGAAGTTTTACACACATTGATGCCTTCATCAGAATCCAAAACCCATTACAGATGACTGTCATGAAGGGTGACTATTAATTCATGGGAGTCATGCTACATGATATGTGCCCCATGGGGAATAGACATGTATGCATGGTAACACAACATGCACAGAAGCAGTCCCCATACATTCTAAACACGTACCAACTCCAAAATGCCTTGCTGCAATCCTTACCCAAAATGACATTTCCCCATGTCCGTGCATGGAACGCTGATTCAGCACACGTTGCAATACTCATGAGGAATAGCAGGAGGACAACGATGACACGAGCAGACAACATGCGCAAGAACCTGGGAATGACAGACACACAAGAAGTCAGCTAAAAGATTTTTCTCCGCATACATGGTCATTTACTAAACATGAACAATGTTGTCCCCATGCTAATTTAAAAGAAAGTGTCCCTGCTAAAATGTGTGGAATGACATCATCTCTCGAGTGACACATCAGAACACACATCTAAGTCACTTTGCATACAGTCAGCTGGACACACACATTGCAACACATGCCACCCAAGGCTACAAGCGTGCACACTCAGACCCAGTGACTCACCATTATGAGAAGAAGTTGCGTATGAGCTGACTCCGGATATCCTCCTCCTCCTCACTTGCCTCGTGACCAAGCCCTTCATCCTCCACGGGTGGATGTTCCTGCTCATCCTGCTCCAGGATGAGTGGCACTGCCATGTTGTGCAGCATGCAGCACACGAGGAAGATCTTGCAGACCTTCGCCGGTGCATATGGGAGGGACCCACCTGTCTTGTGAAGGCACCGGAATCGGCTCTTCAGGAGGCCAAACGTCCTCTCAATCACTCACCTGGTCTGCCCGTGTGCATTGTTGTACCGGTGATCTGCAGCTGATCTTGGGTTGCGGAGAGGTGTCATCAGCCATGGCATGTTGGGATAGCCAGAGTCCCCTACATGGAAACATCATGTAAATAAGTGGGTCAGGAGATGCCGTAAGAGCCAAAGATACCGCAAAACACAGGACAACCAGAGTATACCCACCAACAAGACATGCTCGTTCGTTGTGCAGCCGCAGCATCATTTGTGGCACCCTGCTACACCTCATGATGTAGGCATCGTGTGCTGACCCTGGAAAACGTGCACAGACATGGGAAATCAGCATGTTAGCAAGACACACCACAAGGGCATTTATAGAGTGGTAATGTTTACGGTTGCGATAGGCTACCTCCTGTGCCTGTGGTGGTACCAAAGCCACATGTGTCCCACCAATGGACCCAATGACATGGGGCATCCCTCCCAGGGCATAGAAATCACCCTTGACACCTGTCAACTCCTCAGGAGTAGGAAAATGGATGAATTCTTCAAGGTTCTCCAACATGGCAGCCAAAACATCACGCAGGACACGGCTGAACATTGTCTGTGACATGCCACCAACATCAGCTATGGTGAATTGAAACATACCTTTGGCAAAAAAATGTAGGGCTGCCATCACCTTCATCTTGGGGGTCAGCGCAGTAGGATACCTGTGTCGCGTTTGGAGGTGTGGTGCCAGCTTGTCGGTCAAGTCCTCAATCAACTGTTGAGTGAATCTGTAACGTCAGATGCAGGCACGTTCCCTCATGGCAGCCAAGTCTTGCATTGGTCGGGGGACAGGTGGTGCTCTGCAGAAAATTGTATTGAATAACGAAGATTGAGAGCATAATAACATCAATGTCAATGAACAGAGCACATGCTAAACTGCTACTACACATCAGCTAAATACAGAGTCTGGTCTGTGCAATACATCCAGGACACGTATGATACTCCTACAAAAAGCCAGATACACCCATTGATTGGCAAGTCTACATGACATGCCCTGAAACGAGCTGGGGGCCAATCTGAGTGAACAGCCAGAGACATCACAGGAGTGACATCCATCCACATAGCTGCATTTAAAGGATGTCATCTCACACAGACAGCTGACGGCAAGCTAAACACACAGGTCACATGGAATGTCAAATGTACAGATCAAACACATTGCGATGAAGGGGTACACGTGAAAACAGAAAACACAGACATTGAGACGACGCAGATATGTCCTTATGTGAAAATATGATGTCCGATGAATACAGACCCTGCTTACGTGGGAATCCACATGTGGCATGGTGGGCGTAGATGTGTGCCATGCCCATCTCCACACACATTTCCTTTGGTTTTTGCTTTGTTTGCCATAAGTTGGCAGGGTATGCTCAGACGTGAGTCCCTTGTTCACTTTGCCACTGGATTCAAGCAAGCCTGGCTGAAGACGGCTGAAATGCCAGAAACCGGTCCCAGGAAGCTTGTTTCCGGTCCAGGGAAGACATGGCTTGGCAGTTCGGGCTGGACTGTTCCCATGAGGCACAGGATCAGACTGATTTGCATATAGCCATGTCTGAACTGGGGTGGCAGAATGGGCTAAAGAACGGTGATGGATTAAACCCAGATCAGTTGACTGGGGTTGAGTGCTTGCAATGTTCAACACTCCGTCCATCGTTTCCTTTGGTTTTTGCTTTGTTTGCCATAAGTTGGCAGGGTATGCTCAGACATGAGTCCCTTGCTCACTTTGCCACTGGATTCAAGCAAGCCTGGCTGAAGACGGCTGAAATGCCAGAAACCGGTCCTAGGAAGCTTGTTTCCGGTCCAGGGAAGACATGGCTTGGCAGTTCGGGATGGACTGTTCCCATGAGGCACAGGGTCAGACTGATTTGCATATGGCCATGTCTGAACTGGGGTGGCAGAGTGGGCTAAAGAACGGTGATGGATTAAACCCAGATCAGTTGACTGGGGGTGAGTGCTTGCAATGTTCAACACTCCGTCCATCATTTCCTTTGGTTTTTGCTTTGTTTGCCATAAGTTGGCAGGGTATGCTCAGACGTGAGTCCCTTGCTCACTTTGCCACTGGATTCAAGCAAGCCTGGCTGAAGACGGCTGAAATGCCAGAAACTGGTCCTAGGAAGCTTGTTTCCAGTCTAGGGAAGACATGGCTTGGCAGTTCGGGCTGGACTGTTCCCATGAGGCACAGGGTCAGACTGATTTGCATATGGCCATGTCTGAACTGGGGTGGCAGAGTGGGCTAAAGAACGGTGATGGATTAAACCCAGATCAGTTGACTGGGGTTGAGTGCTTGCAATGTTCAACACTCCGTCCATCATTTCCTTTGGTTTTTGCTTTGTTTGCCATAAGTTGGCAGGGTATGCTCAGACGTGAGTCCCTTGCTTACTTTGCCACTGGATTCAAGCAAGCCTGGCTGAAGACGGCTGAAATGCCAGAAACCGGTCCTAGGAAGCTTGTTTCCGGTCCAGGGAAGACATGGCTTGGCAGTTCGGGTTGGACTGTTCCCATGAGGCACAGGGTCAGACTGATTTGCATATGGCCATGTCTGAACTGGGGTGGCAGAGTGGGCTAAAGAACGGTGATGGATTACACCCAGATCAGTTGACTGGGGTGAGTGCTTGCAATGTTCAACACTCCGTCCATCATTTCCTTTGGTTTTTGCTTTGTTTGCCATAAGTTGGCAGGGTATGCTCAGACGTGAGTCCCTTGCTCACTTTGCCACTGGATTCAAGCAAGCCTGGCTGAAGACGGCTGAAATGCCAGAAACCGGTCCTAGGAAGCTTGTTTCCGGTCCAGGGAAGACATGGCTTTGCAGTTCGGGCTGGACTGTTCCCATGAGGCACAGGGTCAGACTGATTTGCATATGGCCATGTCTGAACTGGGGTGGCAGAGTGGGCTAAAGAACGGTGATGGATTAAACCCAGATCAGTTGACTGGGGGTGAGTGCTTGCAATGTTCAACACTCCGTCCATCATTTCCTTTGGTTTTTGCATCTCCACACAGACACATGTTGGATGCAACAACAGCAGATGTAGTTGACGGAACACTAACAGCAAGCTCATGGGAACACATGACACACACATGACATAGTCACATCGGGGCACGCTGATCGTGAAATGTCAGTTGTTAATGTCCCTGTCCCTGGCATCAGGGGACAGTTGCGGGTGGTGGTGACTATGCCATACCAGTGATGCTGTGCTTGACATGTTTGTACCACATGCACACATGTGCAAAGTGTGAAGGGGAAGTGTGCCACATAGTGCCCCATCACACATGACATGTGTACACAGGTCATCACACATCAATTGTGCAACTACATGAGAAGACATGTGCAATATCACTGCCTGACACACCTAGGCCCTGCACATGCAAGTCTGCAATGACAATGACTTGATGTACAGCCTTGAGCGAGTCGGAGACCTCCATTCCGGAGACCTCCATTCCTTTCATGTGCGCCTCCTATCACCAGTGTAAGCATGTGAAACACCCCGTACACACGCTCTCAGAGCGTGTGTACGCCCCGTATCACTATAGTAGTGGTGCTGTAGGAGTACGAGTGGTACAGACCGTACACACGCTCTCAGAGCATGTGTATGGCCCGTATCACTATAGTAGTGGTGCCGTAGGAGTACGCGTGGTATGGACCGTACACATGCTCTCAGAGCGTGTGTATGGCGCGTATCACTATAGTAGTGGTGCCGTAGGAGTACGCGTGGTACGGGCCGTACACATGCGTGTGTACGGCCCATATCACTATATTAGTGGTGCCGTAGGAGTACGCGTGGTACGGACCGAACTATTGTAGTGGTGCCACGCGTACCCCTACGGCACCACTACAATAGTGATACGCACCGTACCCACGCTATGGATGTGTGAGTACGGTGCGTATCACTATTGTAGTGGTGCCGTACGTGTACGGGTACGTGTGAAACGCACCATACATGTTTTTTGGATTCAAAAACTACATAGGGGACAAGTATTAGGCCCAAAATGCATGCTGGTTGTCATGGATACAGAGATTTCTGTTGCAATGTGGCCATCATGCTGGCTTGAAAAGTCAGTTGGCCCAAAAATTACAATGTTGCAAAGTGGTGTTTGCCTTGCTATGATGCTCAAAATTTGAACCATGCAAATTCGTGTCATTGGTGTATGTTTAAAGGGATTGGAGGAAACGTAGGATGCAAATGAGTCTGACCAATCACTCTGAACTTCTGTAAATGAAAGCCCCCAGCAAGACAGATATAAGTCAGCCAGAACCCATGAGAGGGCACTTGCCTGCACAACTTTCCTGTCGACCACACTGCTGCTGTCTGTGCTTCCTCTGGCACCATGTCGCGTACTGTGGAGAGGGCCCAGCCATTCACACTTGAGGAGAATGAGGCATTGCTGGATGTCTTCCTCCCACAGTACACCAGCCTGTATGGGAGACCAGGGGAGCAGGTGAGTGCTGACTCCACTACCTTTGACTGTGCACCTTTTTTGTGACTGTCACTTCTGGCATTATGTCCAGGTGTGACAGACATGCAATGTTGTTTAGAGTGGGTCCCAGGGGGGGGGGGGGGAGGCTTATGTCTCTCAGGCAGAGCATGATGTAGTTCCTGTGTGCACTCCTCACTTGCATTGTGCTTACTGTGACATTCACTGCATAGTGCATGACACATTCAGCCTGGCAAATCCTTGGTGGCATTTTTTGGCTATTGTCCTGAGGTGATTCAGTGGTTCCCCCGGTGTGACAGGTGAATGTACCCACAGATGTGTGTGAGTTGAGTGGACCTGTGGTGAGAGTGTCCAAGTGATGTGTACGCCCTCCTGGACATTGATGTGTGTGAAGGTTCCTTGTCACGTGGGTGAGTGTCTATGTGAAGTGTTGCACCACAGCTGCATGTAGGAGGCAACAGCTCTACCCATCTGATGTGAGAAGTAAGCTGTGCTGTGTGTCTGACTTGCTGAGCTAGCCTGACACCTGTGACACCCCACAGGCAAGTGGCACATGTGCAGAGTGAGGTTTGTATCCGCTGTTGCCAATGGCAGGTGATTGATCTGTGCCTGTGTGTGTCTGTGTACTCTGCTGAGGTTGCGTCAGTGGCCTGGGGCATGTAACTGCTTTGAGGTGCTGTCCATCAGCCTGGTGTTGCTTGTGATGCAGAGTGTGTGCCATGATCATGGAGTGTGTCGCACCCCTCCTGCCACCTGTGTACTTTACATGCCATGTAGTGCATTGAGGCTTCCACAGAGGCCAATGTCCATATGAGAAAGATGCTATTCCTTGGCAGCATCCTATGCCCTGTTCAACATATCAAAGATGCTCAATTGTGTGTGTCTGTGACATGGAGCAGGTGTAGTGATGTTGTCTCACTTTGTCATCCTCACAGGGAACTGCCTACGAGAAGGGGGGGATCTGGAAGGGCTGTGAGATTGGCGGGGGATCGCAGTCGGCACCTAGCCCAAGCCCGAAAATGGTGGCAGGACATCCGGTGATGGACCCAGCGGATCGCCCGGGTCCAGCTGGGGCTCTCACCTCCACGCCCCCACAGCGGGCGCCGACACCTGACCACCCACATGACGCGTGTCCTGGTGGTGGTCTTCCCTGACCTGGATAGGCAATTACAGGAGAGACAGCAGGAAGGAGGGGGTAGGTACATGTCTGTTTGTTGTGCTGTGTGTCACCAGCTTTTGGAAGTGCTCTGTAGCCTGGATACACTGCCAGGGTTTATATGTGCAGTGCATATGCTGTTCCCCAAAGTCAACCGGTGCTCTTATTCATCCCTTCCCCTCCTTGACATGTCCCCTGGTCTGTGTGTAATCACTATTGCACATGGTCATCTAGGCTGCCAGTTGATCCAAGTGCACATTGCTTTCTGCATCATGTGGGAGGGTGGTCTGTGACATGTGTTGGTACCTTGCCTGTGCCCTGTCCTCTTCACTCTGTTGGGGGTACATATTTGTTGGCACTGATGCTGAGTCTCAACACAGGAGTGTGAGGTTTCAAATGAACAGACTTGCAGCATGCATGACCGATGTTGTGGCCTCAGACATGATGTGCATGAGTGGAAGATATGCATAGTGCCGGGACGGTTGCTCATGTTACAGTCAGATCATTCCAGGAACAAGGAGCAGTGTGCCCCCTACAGGCCCCTGAGACACCCTTGCCTCGGAATCATGTGTGTCATCCAACACTGTGCCCATTCTCCGTGGGCCCGATTCACAGAACTAACTTAAGACAAAATCCTAAACTTACTACCATTTTGGTATTCACAGAAGGCACTTACTCATTTCGGTATTCACAGAAGTTAGGAGTCCTAACTTTAGGACTCCTAAATGCCTTCTGTGAATACCGAAAGTCTTAAAATTAGGATTTTTCTCAGTTTAGAAGTAGTATAGTTAGGACTCCTAACTTTAGGACTCCTAAATGCCTTCTGCGAATACTGAAAGTCTTAAAATTAGGGTTTTTCTCAATTTAGTAGTAGTATAGTTAGGACTCCTAACTTTAGGACTCCTAAATGCCTTCTGTGAATACTGAAAGTCTTAAAATTAGGGTTTTTCTCAATTTAGTAGTAGTAAAGTTAGGACTCCTAACTTTAGGACTCCTAAATGCCTTCTGTGAATACCGAAAGCCTTAAAATTAGGGTTTTTCTCAATTTAGTAGTTGTAAAGTTAGGAGTCCTGACTTTAGGACTCCTAAACTGAGAAAAATCCTAATTTTAAGACTTTCGGTATTCACAGAAGGCATTTAGGAGTCCTAAAGTTAAGACTCCTAACTTCTGTGAATACCGAAGTGAGTGTCTTCTGTGAATACCAAAATGAGTAAGTGCCTTCTGTGAATACGAAAATGGTAGTAAGTTTAGGATTTTGTCTTAAGTTAGTTCTGTGAATCGGGCCCCGTGTGTTCAGCATAGTTTGGCCTCTGTGGCATTGTTCCCTGGCCTCATTTGTATTCATCCAAAGTGTGCTACATGTGTCCACTGGACAGGGAGACCCCATTTGGCTTGTGCATACTCACACTGGGTAGTGCCTGTGTGTCTATTCACAACTATCTGTTGATGGTTGTTTGTCAAAAATATGTGTTGGCAGCCTCACGAGGTGATGTGGAGTACATTTGGGAATTCTTGCAGCACATTTTTGTAAACCTTGATTAAGAGGTGTCACTTCTTGATCTGTCTCAATCACATTGTCTCAGGTATGGGGGGTTTGTGCGGGCGAGGCCTACATGGCCAAACCTTATGTCTCCTTGCCAGGTCTGACCTGTGTGTGATAATTGGCTGGACAGAGACTCAACGTGCAGTGACCCAGTGATGTTGTGCAGGGTTTAATGTTTGTGCTTTGCAGCATGTGTCAATTGTTTAAATACATGATTCCTGCTCATACATTTTTTGCACCAGTGTGTGGTCGAGATGCTACGTAGTTTGGTCTTTGTGTGCTGACATCTGTGTGGACATTATGGCTTGCCATGAGGGTGTCTCCTCAGTGCAGGTATGCCTTTTTACAACACAATTGCAGGCCCATTAGCTTATGCATTGTCCTGGGTTTGGACATGTGTGCCACTCCACATGACAGGCAGTGGGTCAGATGTGTTGCCAACTGTGTCATCAGGTAACGGATGGCCATGTGACAACTGACATAATTCAAGTTATTAGTCAAAAGGTATTGTACCTTGGCACTCACAACACTTGTCAACAGGTCTTCATGTTTTAAATGCTTTAGTTTGATGTTTTGTTAATGTTAGAATCCGGATTCCCTGGGTGGCACAGGTGAGTACCTGGGACACGCAGGGGGTCCTTCCTCTAGTCAGGGTAAGGGGTTACACTCTAACAATAACCCCCGCTCACCCTCTAGGTAACTTGGCGCGAGCAGACAAGGCGTTATCTTAGGTGTAATGGTTAAGCATTTGTGATAACATAAAACAATCCAATGTCACCCCCACAAATGGACTCCACACTGGGTGTATCAAAAATAGACTTCGTTTATAGATTTCAGATTTATCACAAGACCGAATAACGTGTAAAACTGGCCCACAATATTACTTGGCAAAAGAGCTCTTAGTTCAGCGTAGTGTTACAAGGTCTGTGCACTTCGTTCCCGGCTTTGTTGGGGAACGGCTCTCACTCGCTCTGCGGGCTCTCCAAGGGGGAGCGTGCACCTCACGGTACGATCGGGCACAGTACCTTTATCTTGTGAAAGTCAGCACGAAGGCTGCGCGGGCATCCAGTGCAATCTCTGATGCGGTACTTTCCAGCGGGTTGCGGCGTTTGCGCCGTGCCAGTGAGGGGTAAACTGAAGGTCACGCTGCGGGGCACAAACACTCGTACGCTCCTCACAGGGGAGACGCACGGGACCACCACACGCGCCGTGGCTTTCCCAAAAGCAGAGGGAAGGCGCGTACGCAAGCAATGTGGTTCGTAGGGGGGTAAAGAAAGTACGGTCACAGTCCTTCCGTTACGGCGCGAGTTGCGACTCGTAGGGGCCAATAGTCACGTTGCTCAGGCTGGATGAGACCTTCCTTTGCGGTGCGAGCTACGGCTCGTAGAGGGGCCACAGTCACTTTTTTCGGGCCGGACAGTGGGTGCAAGCTTCAGGGAAAGTACGCTTCGTTCGGGAAGCGCACGCAGCAGTTCTCTTCCCGATTACAGGGAAAACGGTCCGTTTTCCTGCGCTCTCACACGGCGGTGAAGTCCACTGGTCCTGGGACTTCGTTCAGGGGACAAGCCCAGCACAAGCCCTTGGCGATCGTAAACAGCACAAGTTGAAGCAAAGTTTATCAGCAATCTTTCTCCTCTCCTTCAGCAGCAGGGCAACAACTGCAGGCCAATCCCCCAGGTCAGGGACAGTACTCCTCCCACAGCTTTCCCGGTTCCTTCTCCTCAGGCAGAGGTTCGTCTTGTAGCAGGATCTGATTTCTTAGGAGCAGGGCTCCTACATTTATACTACATTTCTTTTGTTCTCCCAGGCCAGGGGGGGCCTTGCCTAGTTCAGTCCAGTTCTGGAGCACTTTGTTTACGCGATGCAGGCTTCTTCATTCAGGGTGCAGGGCAGAGTCATCAGACGCTCCACAGTGGGCGGAGCCGGCATTGTGGTGGCAGAGCACTGTCCTATTCAGAGTCCAGGTGCACTCCTCCCACCCATCTACCTGTCAATCACCACCAGGCTACCTAGCCCTACCCATCTGGGTTTCCCCAGGCCTGTCACTCACGCAAGCCAGACAGCAGATACACATCACGCAGAGGCGGGCTGAAATGGTCAGGCAAGCAAAGGCCAGCTTTCTAAAAGCGGCATTTGCAAACGCTGAATATTAAAATAAACCTTACTAAAAGATGTACCTTATTATTCTGAGTTCAGGCATACTAAACTCGATCTTCTACCATGCTCCCTGGGCCTGTTAGGATCATAGGATGTAACAATTCTAACAGCCCATTCTGGCCCATGGCAACAGGTAGCCTTACAATAGTGAAAACGAAAATGGCTGTAATTCACTATTAGGACATGCCACACACATCAGGGCTTGTCCTACCTTATGCTACAATGCACCCTGCCCTTGGGCCTACCATAGGGGTGACTAACATGAAGTTAAGGGAAGGTTTAGGGACTGGCAAGTGGGTGCACTTGCCCAGTCAGCATGTCAGTACCAGACTGCACGCAGGTTCTGCAATGGCAGACCTTAGACACATTTTACCAGGCCGCGTCTGTGGGTGGCACAACCAGTGCTGCAAGCCCACCAGCAGCATTTGTATTTACAAGCCCTGGCACTCCTGGTGCACTTTACTGGGGTCTGACAGTAAACCAAATAAGCCAATAATGGAATCCAACCAACATATACATTTTACATAGGGAGCACTCGCACCGCGACACTGGTTGGGAGTGGCCAACACCATAAAAGTACATAAGGCACAGCGACAAAAAGAGGGAGGGAGACTCACGCCAAGGTGCCAGGTCTAACACGTGTCCCCTCCAGCTGAAAAGTGGGGAGAACTACCCTACCCCAGGGAGTACCTCATCACTAAGGCGGAAAAATCTGGACAGACCGTGAGCATTGGCGTGATCTGTACCAGGGCGATGTTCCACCGTGAAATCCATACCCTGTAGGGAAATGGACCACCTCAACAGCTTTGGATTCTCACCCCTCATATGCATCAACCATCTGAGGGGCCTGTGGTCTGTCTGAACCCGGAAGTGAGACCCAAACAGGTAGGGTCTTAGCTTCTTCAGCGCCCAGACCACAGCAAATACCTCACGCTCAATAGCACTCCATCTCTGTTCCTGTGGAAGTAACCTCCTGCTAAGAAAGGCTAAAGGTTGATCTAGGCCCTCCTCATTAATCTGCGAAAGAACAGCCCCCACACCATGCTCTGAAGCGTCTGTCTAAACGATAAACTCTTTGGAGAAGTTGGGAGCCAAGAGCACGGGCGCCGGGCACATAGCAGCTTTCAGAGCCTCAAAAGCTTTCTGACAGGTGTCAGTCCAAATCACTTTCCTGGGCTGTTTCCTAGAAGTCAGCGCTGTCAAGGGGGCAACGATGTTGCCATACCCCTTGACAAACCTCCTGTAGTACCCGGTGAGACCGAGGAAGGCTCTCACCTCTGTCTGGGTTTTGGGCGACTCCCAATTCAGGATGGTTTCTATCTTGGGTTGAAGGGGCGCCACCTGGCCGCTCCCAACCTGGTGCCCCAAGTACACCACGGAACCCTGCCCGATCTGGCACTTACTCGCCTTGATCGTGAGGCCTGCCTTGCGCAGCACCATCAACACTTCCCAGAGGTGGCGCAGGTGTTCTTCCCACGTGGAGCTGAACACCGCAATGTCACTGAACGAATCCAGGCCAGCCAACACCTGGTTGACCAACCTCTGGAAGGTGGCAGGGGCATTCTTCATCCCAAAGGGCATAACCCGGAACTTGTAGTGCCCATCTGGGGTGGAAAATGCTGACCTCTCTTGGCACCATCGGTCAAGGCGATCTGCCAGTACCCAGATGTTAAATCAAACGTGCTGAGGTAATGGGCAGCCCCTAGCCCATCTATGAGCTCATCAGCTCTGGGGATGGGGTGTGCGTCAGTCCTGGTGACTGAATTGAGTCCCCTGTAGTCCACACAGAACCGGAGTTCGGGTGTGGCTCCCGGCGCTGCAGCCTTTGGGACCAAGACCACTGGGCTGGCCCAAGGACTACTTGAGGACTCAATTACCCCGAGTGCAAACATCTTGGAGACCTCCTCCTTTATGCATGCCCTCACCCTGTCACCCGGTAGGCCTTGTGCCTCACAGGTGTACTATCCCCAGTGTCCACATCATGGACGCACCAATCAGTGACACCGGGAACCAGGGAAAACAGATCAGAAAATTGCCCCAGCAATTGGCGACAATCATTCTGTTGCTCAGGGGTCAGGACGGAAGAGAGGATGACACCATCCACTGACCCATCTTGCTCCTGGGTTGACAGGAGGTCAGGAAGAGGCTCGGTCTCCTCTTCCATCCCAGCATCTGTTGCCAAGAGCATGCCCACTTGGGACCTCTCCAAGTGGGGCTTGAGGCGGTTGACATGAAGGACCCTTGGAGACCGCAAGTCCACCAAATAGGTAACAGGACTCTTGCGCTCCACCACCTCAAAGGGACCGGTCCACTTATCCTGGAGCGCACAAGGCTCCACGGGGGCCAAGACCCACACCTTCTGTCCAGGCTGAAGCTCTACCAGAGTGGCATTCTGGTCGTACCACCGCTTCATCTCCTCCTGGCTGGCTTCCAGATTTGCCTCAGCAAGTTGCCTGAATCGCCTAGTCTGATTCCTGAAGGACAGCATTTAGCTATATACATTCTGGGGAGGTTTCCTGGGAGATTGCTCCCAGCCTTCCTTGACCAGACTTAGAGGTCCTCTCACTGGGTGGCCATACAGGGGCTCAAAGGGGCTGAACCCTAGAGACTTCTGTGGCACCTCATGGTAAACAAAGAGAAGGCATGGTAAGAGGACATCCCACTTACGCCTCATGGGTCCTTCTAGGCCCATTATCATGCCTTTGAGGGTTTGGTTGAATCTCTCAACCAACCCGTTTCCTTGGGGGTGGTAAGGTGTGGTGAACTTGTAGGTTACACCACAATCTTGCCAAAGGGATTTCATGTATTTGGACATGAAATTGGTACCCCAGTCAGACACCACCTCTAGAGGGAATCCCACTCGGGAGAAATTTCCCATCAGTGCACGTCCCACCACGGGGGCCATCACTGTCCTCAGAGGGATGGCTTCCGGGTACCGGGTGGCATGGTCCACCAGGACCAGGATGAACCTATTGCCCATCGCTGTCCTGGGGTCCAGTGGCCCTACAATGTCAATCCCCACTCGCTGGAATGGGGTACCGACCACAGGGAATGGCTGGAGTGGAGCCTTCTGCTTCCTTCCACTCTTTCCACTTGCCTGGCAAGTCTGGCATGTCCTGCAGTGAGTGTCTGAACTCCTGCGCATTTGAGGCCAATAAAAGTGGGTGACAAGCCTTTCAAAGGTCTTGTCCTGCCCCAAATGCCCTGCCAATGGCACATCGTGAGCCAGCCCCAGTAGGAAGGCTCTGAAGTCGTGGGGTACCACCAGCGCACGGGCTGACCCAGGCTCAGCAACCTTAGGCTCTGTATACAGGAGGTCGTTCTCCCAGTAAATGAAATGTGACCCAGACTGATCACCTGCGGCCTGGTCTGCAGCCTGCTGCTGCATACCCACGAGAGAAGGACATTCTTTCTGCGCCGTACAAAAGTCCTCCCTGGAGGGACCTCCTTCCTACTGCCAATGGGTCAGCTCAGGCAGGTCCCCCAGTTCAGCTATCTGTTCCCCTGTAGGCTCCATGGCATTCCCCTCAAGGTCTGCTTCCTCCTGGACCGTGGGAACTTCAGGGGCCGGTTTCCCGCGCCCCCTGCTCCTTCTCTCTAAGGCCAGTCCCTGGGCCTCCCTTTCAGGCTCCAGGACCTCTTGAGCACCTCTTCTTGCTGCCATGGACCGTGTGGTGACACACGCCCAATCCGGCATACCCAACATCTCCAGGTGAGCACTCCGCTCCACCTTAGCCCAAGGTGAGCTCTCCAAATCGTTCCCTAACAGACAGTCTACAAGCATGGCGGGCCTCACAGCTACCTGAAGAGTACCAGAGACCCCCCCCCCAACTCAAAGGGAACCTGAGCCACCTTGCAGTGACTCTCTGTGTTGTCAGCAGCAACAACTGGATAGAATGCTCCGGGGACAACCTGCTCTTGAGACACCAGGTGACACTTGACAGCTGTCACACTGGCTCCTGTATCTCCCAGAGCTTCCACTCTACGGCCATTTACGGTCACCCACTGCCTGTACTTCTTAGTGTTCTCAGGCAGTTGGGTTTGGGGGACCACTTCACAGTCTCCTAATGAGATAAAGGACATCTCTGTGGGACCCCACCCTCCTTGGACACCCATCGCCGCCCCCAAGGCTACACTAGTCACCTGCCGGGGTGGAGCTCCAGTGGGTCCTGGTTTACCATACAAAGGACACTTTACACCAGAGGCAAAATGCCCCAGGCTACCACACTTGTAACATTTATGGGGCCCCTTCTGAACAGGAGGACCTGTCGGGGCCCCGGTCAGTCTCGGGGGTGGGGGAGGTTGAGAACCTTTCTCTTGGTTCCCTTGGGGATTACTTTGGGGACTTTTTGGGAACTCCCTCTGGTTACCCCTGTCCCCCCCACTCTTCTGCTGGGGACCCTGCCCACCTTTGGCAGAATCTCCCACATGACCCTTGTGGACCCTGGTACTGACCCAGCGGTCCGCCTCCTCAGCAAGCTTCCTAGGGTTAGTCAGCTTACTATCAATCATCAACCTTGCTACCCTTCACCCAACCATCCAGTGCTCTGCAAAAAAAAGTTACATACTCCACATACGTACTGTTAGGAATCTTAGTGCAACCCCTGAACCTTTGTCTATACAACTCAGGGGTCAACCCATACTTAGTCATCAATGCTGCCTTCATATGGGAATAAGAATTCTAAACATCTGAGGGTAAGTCTAGCAGTGTGTCCCGCCCCTCACTAAGGAACCGTCCCCACAACCCCACTCCCCAATCTTTCTCAGGGACCCGGTGGGAAGACATGGCTACCTCATCGGTCTTGAACCACTGCCCTATGTCATCATTCTTAAAAAATTCCTTAACCACATCCTTGGGTATGTACACACTTGATTCTGCCTGCACTGAGGGTGTGCTGCCACCAGAGGGAGTAGGCTCTAAACTTTTAGCTTTCAGATTCAATTCCCTCAACTTCATTTCATGCTCCATTTGGATTCTTCTCTCTTCCAGAGCCAGCTTTTAGCTTTCTAGCTCCAGTTGCCCACTCAATTTAAGTTTTGCCATCTCCATTTCATGCATCCTGGTTTCTTTCCTGTCTGCCAACTCTCCTGGCGACAGGCCTCTTCCAAAACTCTGGACGCTTTCTGCTGGTTCAACAACTACCACATCTCCAGGTGCCCTTGACTCAATCCAGGCCCTCAGCGCCTTGAGTAGATCTGCCTTGAGCTTACATCCAACAATGGGGACTTTGAACTTTTTACAGAAACCCTTCAGCTGGGCCTTGGTGTAGCTCTCTAGTCTCTCCTCTTCCCATTCAACATCCTCAATTTCAGAGACGACAGATGCTGCTCTCTCCACAATGACTGAACCAGGCATGGTTTCTCCCAACAATGGCGATTTCCAGCAAAACGAAAACTTAAACAAGTATGTGGCTACGTTATGGGTCTGAACTCACTATGTGGTGTTCCACAAAAAATTGCTGTACATAAATCACAAATGCAAATTCAGAATCCTCCTCACCGCTGACCACAAATGTTAGAATACGGATTCCCTGGGTGGCACAGGTGAGTACCTGGGACAAGCAGGGGGTCCTTCTTCTAGTCAGGGTAAGGGGTTACACTCTAACAATAACCCCCACTCACCCTCTAGATAGCTTGGCGCGAGCAGACAAGGCGTTACCTTAGACGTAATGGTTAAGCATTTGTGATCACATACAACAATCCAATGTCACCCCCACAAATGGACTCCACACTGGGTGTATCAAAAATAGACTTCGTTTATAGATTTCAGATTTATCACAAGACCGAATAACGTGTAAAACTGGCCCACAATATTACTTGGCAAAAGAGCTCTTAGTTCAGCGTAGTGTTACAAGGTCTGTGCACTTCGTTCCCGGCTTTGTTGGGGAACGGGTCTCACTCGCTCTGCGGGCTCTCCAAGGGGGAGCGTGCACCTCACGGTACGATCGGGCACAGTACCTTTATCTTGTGAAAGTCGGCACGAAGGCTGCGCGGGCATCCAGTGCAATCTCTGATGCGGTACTTTCCAGCGGGTTGCGGCGTTTGCGCCGTGCCAGTGAGGGGTAAACTGAAGGTCACGCTGCGGGGCACAAACACTCGTACGCTCCTCACAGGGGAGACGCACGGGACCACCACACGCGCCGTGGCTTTCCCAAAAGCAGAGGGAAGGCGCGTACGCAAGCAATGTGGTTCGTAGGGGGGTAAAGCAAGTACATATACATGTTCCCCCAGTGTTGTGGAATTTGGGTAAGTCCTTGGTTGTTAGTGATACCAACTTACGAGTGTCAAGTCATCAAGACCTCTGTGGGCCCATGTGTATGTACTTTCTGCAACACCATTTCTTTCTAACAGTGGCTTCTTTAAAGAAGGCTGCCAGCTTCTTCAATGGCTGGGTAAATGTAGTTTTGTGTGCACCTCCTTGGGAGCCATCTGTTATGAAGGGACATTTGTGTTCTGTTCACAAAATGGCACATTCCCACATTCTAAGCATGTCGATTGTGTAAAGTATTGTGATTCCCAAGGGACCAACATTTTTTAGTTTGGTGTTCCAAAGAACTTACAGGTCTCTGAGTGTGGGGACACCTTTGGTATTGAGGTGTGTTACTTTGCCTTGGATGCACCACTACTGTTTCTTTCATGGTAAACAAGAGGTGGCATGACTTCATTGTATTGCTGTGCTCACCTGTTCCCAGACACTAGCTCCTCAGTTTATTTCTCATTCAAGTTTTGGGCTGGTGTGTCCTATTTTTCCTTGTGTCCAAGTGGCATGGTGGGTCTACAAACTGGGCAGTACAGGGCTTACATATGTGCGGAGTAATCTAGCTGTTACTCATGATGCATTGCCTGATATGCACTGTGACCTATTGGTTTTGTACTCATGTGTCAGATGTATACAGGTGACTGATGTTTTTCTGTATCTTCAGCTTGCCCACAGCATCATCATTGGAAACCGAGGGAGACACCTGCACGGACCTGGATGAGGGACCCAGCACCAGTGCCACCAGTGCTGGCGAGTCTGCGGGAGCCAGTGGCACGGAGGGCGAGGGGAGACAGTCGGAGGACCTGTCTGGTGGCGAGCCGAACTATGACGCAGACGGGTCCGAGGCTGACCTCATCGAGGGGGCGGAGGCTGCTACAACACCTGGCAGCAGCCCAACATCTGTCCCCGCCTCCTCCATTCCCATCACCGCCCTCCCAGTTGCTCCGGTCCCTTCCGTCCGTGCAGGGCACCACCATGTCTCCTTCTGGACAGGCACCGCCCCCCCTGCCCCTGTCACCCCTGCTGCCCTCAGTGCAGAGTCTGTGGACATACTGCGGCAGTTGCAGGTTGGGCAGGCATCGGTGCTGAATGTCCTCCATGGCCACACCACACTGCTGACACAGATGGTGTCGTTCATGGAGGGCATGTCAGCAACGATGTCTGACCAACGCAGGTTTCTGCGGTCCATGGACTCTTCCCTGACGGCAGCAGTGGCTCTCCTGCAGCGCTCCGTCCCCCCCACCCCTGCACCATCCACACTTCCCTCTCCCATACCTGTCCCATGCACACCCAGACATTCCCAAGAATGCACCCCACCAGACACAGGCAGCACACCACCAAGTAAGGGCAAGTGCCCACCTCCTGGCACGCACACTCAGGGGGATGTAGGCACACCCACTGGTTCTGGGGCAAAAAGACAAAAAACAGCCACAGTCTGAGTCCGCAGGCCTCACAACCCAGGCCCCTCCAAAAGCACTCCCCTTGGCTCCCCTGCCAAACTGTCACCCAAAGAGGTCGACATGGGTGAGCTGGCCCTCAGCCCCACTGTGACACCACCCCGCAAGCGGGCGAGGAAGTCTCCGGGCCGGGGAGTTGAGTCCACCCCCATATCCACCCCCTCCCCCAGAGCGCTGCACCCCATCCCTCGGCCACCCCCCCCCTCCGTTGGGCCTGGGGTTTCTTCCGGTGCAGGGGTTACTCTGGACGCCCCGGCAGCAGTGTGCAGCGCCGAGCTCACCTCCATCTTTGGCGCTGCCCCACCCCCTGTGGTGGAGACGTCCACCCCTGCACCCACCACACCTACCCTTCCCCCTCCTGTCCCTGCGGTGCCTGGTGCTTCCCCACATGATGCCCCCCCCCCCGGTCGATGAACCTGAGAGTTCCACTGTGCAGGCAAGCTAGGGGAGACGCGTGCCCATGTGTCCCCCCAAGGACTTCTATTATGGACTGGTCATTGGCCTTTGTATATAGTGTGATTTCATAATTTGTTTTTTATGCTGAATAAAGCATTTTTTTTTACTTTGAACACTATTGCATTTCAGGTATTGATGTTGGTGCTGAGGCTCCAGGAGTTGGTGTTGTGGTAATGTGTTATGGTTCTGGGAAATGTTCTAGTCTGCTGGTCATGAGGTGGACCATGGTATCTGCGTGCCATCACAAGGTCTCTGCAGAGAATCATTGGTAGTGTGTGTTATTTTGATTTTGAGACATTGTCCCAAGGAGTGTTCCATCCTCTGTGGCACCTGACATCTTCCCTGCAAAGAGTTGCACAATTGTTGTGCTAACCTGTGTCTACATTTCCTTTGTTGGTGACGGATCCCTTCAACTATGGCCATGCCTGCTCAGCAATGTCTCCGGCTGCATCGTCTGTGCCATCCTTGCTAGTCACTGTACTTGTGTATTGAGTATGTTGAAATGCCTTCATGGCGAAATTCTCACTTTTCCGCACTATGCATGTGTGTTCTCCCAGCCTAGCACACATATGGTACTTGTTCTACAGGGTATTTGGGCACCTGACTCACAATTGTGGGCATTGTATCTGTGGGAACTCCACATTATTCCTTCCATGACAGACAACATCTTGGTGGCTGTCCCAGCACCGTACATTCCTATCAGTCCTGGGATGTGCGTAGCAGTGTGTGTTCTCTTTGGCTCTCTTAGTTTGTTATGCAGTGACATGACTATACAGTCTTGTGGCATGATCTCAGTGTGTGTATTGTGCTGCATCTGCCAGGGGTGGGTATGCATGTGTTATTTGTCCTCACACCCACATGTGGTGTGTCATGCAGTGGGGGTGAGACCTCCTTCCTCCTGGGAGTGGGACACTGCTGTCAGTGATGTGTTGTTATGGCACTATCCTCATTGTCCTAAGTTAGGGATACGTACATTCACCCATGGAGCTGTGGTCATCTGATAATGATGTACACCCCCCCATGTCTCTGTCGACTGCTGGGAGTCCTCTGCACCCACCCCCATGTCTCTGTCCACTGCTGGGAGTCCTCTGCACCCACCCCTCCTGTGTCTGGGCACTGCTGGGAGTCCTCTGCACCCACCCCTCCTGTGTCTGGGCACTGCTGGTAGTCATTTACACCCACCCCTCACATGTCTGTCCACTGGTGGTAGTGATATGCACCCACCCCCATGTCTCTGTCCACTGCTGATAGTGATATGCACCCACCCCCATGTCTCTATCCACTGCTGGTATTCCTCTGCACCCACCCACATATGTCTGTCCACTGCTGGGAGTGATATGCACCCACCCCCATGTCTCTGTCCACTGCTGGGAGTGATATGCACCCACCCCCATGTCTCTGTCCACTGTTGGGAGTCCTCTGCACCCACCCACATATGTCTGTCCACTGCTGGGAGTGATATGCACCCACCCCCATGTCTCTGTCCACTGCTGGTATTCCTCTGCACCCACCCACATATGTCTGTCCACTGCTGGGAGTGATATGCACCCACCCCCATGTCTCTGTCCACTGCTGGGAGTGATATGCACCCACCCCCATGTCTCTGTCCACTGTTGGTAGTCCTCTGCACCCACCCACATATGTCTGTCCACTGCTGGGAGTGATATACACCCACCCCCATCTCTCTGTCCACTGCTGGTAGTGATATGCACCCACCCCCATGTCTCTGTCCACTGCTGGGAGTCCTCTGCACCCACCCACATATGTCTGTCCACAGCTGGGAGTGATATGCACCCACCCCCATGTCTCTGTCCACTGCTGGTAGTGATATGCACCCACCCCCATGTCTCTGTCCACTGCTGGGAGTCCTCTGCACCCACCCACATATGTCTGTCCACTGCTGGGAGTGATATGCACCCACCCCCATGTCTCTGTCCACTGCTGGGAGTCCTCTGCACCCACCCACATATGTCTGTCCACTGCTGGAAGTGATATGCACCCACACCCATGTCTCTGGCCACTGCTGGTAGTCATATACACCCACCCCTCACATGTCTGTCCACTGCTGGGAGTCCTCTGCACCCACCCACATATGTCTGTCCACTGCTGGGAGTCCTCTGCACCCACCCCTCACATGTCTGTCCACTGCTGGGAATCCTATGCAGCCACGCACCCACCCACCCACCCCCTTGGTGCAGTACACTGCTGTCCTGGGCCTACACACACACCAATATAAACGTAATATGCTGCACCAGACCGTAAGCCAACATTTGTGGCGTGTGTACGCCTTGTATCCCAAATGTACTGGTGCCGTAGGGGTAGGTGTGATACAGACCGTAGCCCCACATTCATAGGGTATGTACGGTCCGTACCACGCATACCCCTACGGCCCCAATCCAATAGTGATACGGCCCGTACCCACGCTATGTATGTGTGGGTACGGTCCGTATCACTATAGTAGTGGTGCTATAGGAGTACGCGTGGTACGGCCCGTACACATGCTCTGAGAGCGTGTGTACGGTCCGTACCACGCGTACCCCTACGGCACCACTACAATAGTGATGCGGACCGTACACATGCTCTGAGAGCGTGTGTCCGGTCCGTACCACGCGTACCCCTACGGCACCACTACAATAGTGATACAAACCATACACACGCTCTGAGAGCGTGTGTATGGGCTGTACCACGCGTACCCCTACGGCACCACTACAATAGTGATACGGACCGTACACACATTCTGAGAGCGTGTGTACGGGCCGTACCACGCGTACCCCTAAGGCACCACTACTATAGTGATATGGGCCGTACACACGCTCTGAGAGCGTGTGTACGTCCGTACCACGCGTACTCCTACAGCCCCACTACAATAGTGATACGGACTGTACCCACGCTATGGATGTGTGAGTACGGTGCGTATCACTATTGTAGTATTGTCGTAGGGGTACGCGTACACGTCCACTTCCGTTGTTGCGGGACGCAGGGATTGGTGGACATGCCCCCCGAAGTGACCACACCCTGGAGGTAATGTATGTCCTCAATATTGGAGGTTTTAATTTGGGTAGGGGGTATGTTCCCTGCCCCTCATCTCCCCTTGGCCCCTGGGTGTTGTTCTCACCTTCTGCGGCGTGTGCGTCGGGTTCGGTGCACGAGATCGTAGGCTAAGAGGGCCGGGATGACACGTAGGATGGGGTCCATGGCTGTCCGTCGCGTACCGGGGCTCCGTTTTCGCGTCAGACTCCGTTTTCTGGGATTTTTAAGGCTGCCGTAAAAAAAAGCTGTGCGGAGTGACGTAGGGACGATTCGTATTTGCTGGTCCGTAAAACGCTGCCTGAATCCGTACGGACGTCGCGTATGCGCTGTCCAGGATCAGACTCTTAGGTATTTTTTAGCCGTATGGTGTTTTGTACGTTTCGTACAGAAATGGTATTTCTGTACGAATCGTACTTGCTGGATTGTACGGTGGATTTCCCGGGTACGAGTCGTATGGAGAATACGCTCCGTACGACGATTCGTACCCGGGTTTTACAGGATTGGAATCGGCACCTGTATGTAATTTGTTTTGTTGAAGATAATATTAATATTTTTTGTATTTAATATCTCTTATTTTATTTTATTTTTATTTCTAAATGTATGTTCTTTACATCTATATTTTTAACTTCGATATTTTTGATTTGATATTTTTATACTTACCTGTTTAGGTATTGGGGTCAATATTTTTGCAGTCAATATTGTTTTCGATATTTAGAAAATCGATGTTTGTTACATTGATATTCCATCAGTGAACCATGCTGGGAAAAGAGCACCTTCACAGTCTAAGCAGTTATTGTGCTGGGAAAAGTGCACCTTCCAGGCCAAAGTATTGTTGTGCTGTGAAAAGTGCACATTCCCAGCCAAAGCAGCAGTTGTGTTGTGAAAAGTGCACCTTCCGCCCAAGCGGTTGTTGTGAAAAGTGCACCTTCCACCCAAGCGGTTGTCATGTTGTGAAAAGTGCACCTATCAGTCCAATCAGTTCTTGTGCTGTGAAAAGAGCATCTTCCAGCCCAAGATATTGTTGTGCTGTGAAAAGTGCAACTCCAGCTCAAACAGTTTTAGTGCTGTGAAAAGTAACCCTTCCCAGCACAAACAGTTGTTGTGTTGTAAAAAGCGCATCTTCCCAGCCTCAGCACTTGTGTTGTGGAAGGTGCACCTTCTGGAGAAGGAAGATTGCGGATTGAGGAGAAGGAAGATGGCGGATTGAGGAGAGGGAAGATGGTGGATTGACGCCGCCACAGAGAGCACGTGCCTTCAGTTGCTCTCGCCCTGAGGTTTACCGATCCTCACCGTAGCTGCTCTAATGGGGATTTAATGGCGATGCAGTAGCGTGGCGCAGATACTAGCGGCACTGCGGCGATAGTTTAAAGGAGACTGGTGAGGATTTTCTCTGGTTTCATGTTTCTGATACTGACGCTGGAAGCTCGCTCTTTCTGGCAGATTACCAGAGCTGCGAGGTGGCTGACGAGACGATCTGCCCTCAATTACAATGGGCTGAACTCAGCGAGGCGTATAGCAGTCATGGCTCAACAATACGGGAGGAGAAACCAGCGTGTACCTGGTGCAGCCTTTCCACCGCCAGAGAGAACTGACAAGGTCGAGAAAGAGGTTGTGTCTGCTCAATCAACTCGGGCAGAGACGGCGGGTCGCCGCATGGCCAATGTAACAAAGGGACACAGCTCCCAGCTAGGAAAACCTATTTTAAAGCTGCTACACGCTGGAATAGCCTCTGATATTTTGCAGACCTGTGGTTTAACAGCACCTACTCTGGAGCAGACTATGGCGGATGCTTTATTGGAAGCGGTTCAGCAGGAGCCTGAGGGAAACAATGTTGCTACGGATCTTTCTGGCAACAGGAGGGGTAAAGAGGACGATCAGGCTCGGATGACTGAGAATGGCATTTTGTTACAAGGTAACTCTTTTCCACAGTCCGCCCTGATGTCAGACAGTACAACACTGCTGCTGTTGCTACAATAACTGTTCCTGGCAAATGTTTTTTGCTTGTTGATCCTCCTGATTGCCGCTCATTAGCCACGCCACAGATGGGTCTTATTATGGATGGAGTAGCCACTGTAGCTGGCAAAGGGGGGCCTGCTCAGGTTACTCAGGTCGCTGCTGGAATGAGCCTTGGGCTCGGCTACCCGCAGATACACGGGGGACAGGCCTGTATGTCTGTGGAATCTAATCCTGAGAATTATGATAAGAGTGAGGTAGAGGCAGGGGCTAGCGCACAAATAAGTAGCTGGGCTTTGGATTTAAGCAATGACTCTATTTGCAACAATAATGTTTTAGGTTAAGCCGGAATTTCACTTCCACCAATATCTGCCTCTAGTGCCTTGACGTGTATTTCCGATGCTTCTACTAAGATAAATGACACAGAGTCTGAGAAACTGGCTTGTGACTCCTACAGTGCCTCTAACAGTGCCAAGAGAAAATCAAACCCAAAGAAGTCCACTAGGGGCACAGGAAAAGGCAAGGATCACCCTGTTGTATTACTGGGCGCTTTAAAGGCACACTCAGATGGCAAAATGGCTGATAAGGCGAGTCCAATCCGTAAGTGGTTTGCTGGCAAAGGCAAGTGAGAAGTGAGAGCTATAATATGAAGGCTGTCTGGCTCATCTTTTGGCACTAGCATTCCTACATCCATAACCCCTGCCTCTATAACCCCCACTTCAGGAACGAAGTTTCATGGGCAGGAGACACCTAATAGCTCCAAACTTGCGGATTGGAGATGTGGCTACAGCGGGGGTTTCAATCTGCCCGAAATTGATTGTGTCTCCTTCTAATAATGAGTCCAGTAATGAGCCTTTGTTAAATATGATTCTTCAGGTGCTTCACGATCTGAGGACAGAGACACAGGAATACTTTAGCCAAGCTAAGGCGGATTGCAATCTGATACAGCAAGTACTGTCTGTGGTATCAAGCAAAGTGGCCAGCTTGACACAAGAGATCTCAGAACTGCAACAACGTGTGGTACACACAGAGGATCAGTGTGCAGCTACAGCTAAAGCTGTTAGGTCACATGATGATCAATTGTTATGTCTTAAGGATAAGGTCGAGGATATAGAAAATCGACAGCGAAGGCATAATTTGAGAGTGTTCGGCATACTGGAGGAGAAAGAGGGAGCCGACCCACGGACATTCATTGTACAGCTTTTTTCAGAACTCGTTCCCTGACCTATCGGCCTGGGATTGGGACTCACAGATACAATGAGCGCATAGACTTCCACCATTTCTAAGCCACGAATCCAGAGCTAATAGGCAACATCTGCGTCCTTTGATTATTTACTTTGGTAATTTTTTGTTATGTCAAGCTGTCTTTCTTCGGGCCCGCCCAGGCATAGCCCGTCCATTCTCATTCTTTGTCAGGTCGGATCTCTGTAAGGAAACTATGGCACGACGCTGGAAACTTCACCAGCTGATTGATCCTATGGAAGCTGCTGGGGCTCAAGATATTCTTCAAGAACCTGCACGTCTAAAGGTTATGCGGAATGGTCACACGTGGACTTTATATACAGCTGATGAGGCCCAGCAGATACTTAAGGGGCTCATTATGATGGCGGGAGTACATAACTCCACCCGTCATCCTTGCAGTGGTGGGGCCGCCAACCACTAATGCGGCAGTCCACCCACACAGATTACGAGGCCCTTAACATTGCATAGGGTGCTGCTGAATGCAGAACCGTTCGCAATGTCACATTGACATTCAATGCATTTCCCTGCACTGCGTGGCAGGCACCACACGGTGCCTGCCACGCAGTGCAGGGACTTGCAGGGGGTACCATGGGTCCTCCCCAGTGCAGCAACACCCCCCCCAAACAAGGGTAGCTCGCAACAGACCCCCAAACCCAATCCCCACCAGCCTTTCCATGGAGGCATCGCCACCATGGAAAAGCCTTTTCCAACCCACAGCCTAATTTGGTGGACGGTGCCTGCTAGGCACCGTCACAATTTTAAGAGCCCTGCACCGTCCGCCAGGCAATCGGTACAATTGCCTTTGGTGGTGAAGCAGCGGACGGATTTTGCATCCGTCACGGTACCCACCACCATCCTAATTGGGCGGTGGGTAAAAGGCATAGTGATGGCGGAAGGACTGCTGGCCTGGCGGTGGTAGTCCTTCTGCCATGCTAATGACCTCCTTAGTTTTTGAGGGGTCCCTGGTTAGGAAGGGCTCTCTGAAAAGCTGGCTTCGGAACTTGGTTAATTGATTATTGGTTATTGGTTTAGCTTCATAAGCTTCTTATTATAATGCTTACTAGAAGCTAGATGCTAGAAGTGATAAGAATTTATCAGAAGATAACTAAAGATTTAAGGGGGTGATATGATGGGCTGAGAGAGGAATTTTCTTTCCTATCTTTCCCACTCTCCCTTACTCTATGCCGTGAAATGAGGGCTAACTTACTTTCCTTTCAATAACTTTATTCAACAAAAAAAGTCATAAAAGCAACATATGTGAGAAGTTGGCCTGGTATATGATGTTCACTAGTTAAAGTGACCACCTTGTACCATGCCAAGCAACCCTTATGGTGTGGTTGTAAGTCAACCTTTTCGGACTAGCTGCCCTAGTGGTAGCGTAGGCTAAGCAGTCTTTGAGGCTAAACTCGTTAAAGCGTGTTAAGCAGGCTGTTTTACCATATGTAACCCCCTTTTATACCAATGAAAGGACACCACACAGATATATATTCACAATATATATGTATTTATTACTCAAAGTATCCCCTAGACTCTTTATGAGCACAGGAGCACAAATCGTTAAACAAGACTGTGTTATAATATACAGAACTTGCACTTTATATGGATGGGCTCTGGTGGCCACTCAAACCATATACTAAAATAGTGGTATAAGTACCACGAACAGGAAAGGAAAAAGGCATAGGGCCTCTAGAATCGCTGGGCCTACAAGGAGCTAACTTCAGTTAGTGACCAGGAGGTCTACGGGTCGCGTGTGCAGTGAGGAAAGTTACACGCGGGCTCCCATATGTTTTCAATGGGTGCGTAAAAGTTCAAAAGTTACCACTAGAAGGGTCTTCTGGATGGACTACGAACTTAAGACTTAAAACACAGACACTAGAGATGTTTCTCTACACTTGGGCACCGGAGTGCCAGCTTTACCTCACCCACAGGAAGCGGGTGCATAGGTCTCGAAGTGCGTCGGGTTTCGTCTATCTGTTCAATGGAGCCTGATGACAAAGATGCTGCATGCGGCCGGTCCAGAAGAGATGCAGTGGATCCAAGAGTGGATCGGAGTTGTAGAAGACCTGAAAGCAGAGGGGACAGTGTTCACAGTTGCTAGCCAGTGACCGGCGTGGCACCAGGTAGGTACCAGGCGACGTCGGGTGCAAACAGGTGATGAGGTGTAGCTTGTCTCCGCAGCCACGTGGTCCCTGAAGGTCGACGACGTCCAGGAGTCGGTTCACGAGCTGTCCCATGCAGGCTCTCGCTGTCGGCGGTGTCGGAGACTCGAAAGAAGCAAACAAGCCTTGGCAAAGGCAGGAGTCGTGGAAAGTAAATAAAGCTTTTGGAGAACAGCTGGGGCTAGTCTGGAGCAACCAGACCAGCGTCGTTGATTTCAAGTTAGGTCGCCAAAACGGCCACTAGCCAACGGGCCAGGGACCGGGCAGGCGCGTTGAGATGCAAAGTGCAGAGTGGCCCCACGCAGATCGTGGAGATGCTGGAGGGCTCACCTTTGGTGCAGATGCTGCTCGGATGTTGGGCTTCTCAGGACCCAAAGCACAACTCGGAGGGAGCCTCTGTTGTCGCGCTTGCAGCTTGTCGTTGGTCTTTCAAGATGGCTGGCTCCACGTGTCTCGGTGCCTCCACGGGTTCCTTCTTTTCAGGGACTGTGGATCGGGCGGTGAGAGGTCTGGCGGTCCAGGTCTTGTCGGGCTCTGGGCTCGGGCTCCGGCAGGAGGCGGCGGCAAAGCAGACGTCAAATAGCTGGTTGGTGCTTGCGTTAGCAAGATGGTCTCTCCCTGACCATAGGGGAGATTTCCTTCTGTCCTCTGTGCAGCAGAGCGTCGAAGTTCCCGTCTTCTTCTTGTGGTTACGTTGATTCCAGGATGTCTGAAGTCTTAGGACACAGCTCCAACCTTTAAGCGGATTCTAGGGGCCGGACTACCTGCTAGGTCCCTCCCTAAGGGTGGGACCAGGAAGGGGGGTGGTTACACCCCCAATCCTTTGTCCAGCTCGCCCCAGGTCCAGGGCTGGTGTGCCCCAGGACCGGTTTGAACTGGCATATGCACCGAGGCTCCTTGTGAGCCTCAGGCATGTCTGATTCTATTCAAGCTCTACCTGACCAATACACAAAATCCTGTCTGGAGTGGTGCACGCACCTCCCCTGGCAGGAAACCCTTTGTCCACGTCTCCCAAGCTGGAAGGACTCCCAGCAGCAGGAGGGCAGACTTGTGTCTGTGGTGGCAGCATCCATTTTATGGAGCTGAGGCTATGTCTGATTTTACCCGGGTTTCAGGTACTGTACATGTCGTGTCCCTCTAGAAGGGTGGAATGCTAACCCCGTCGCCAGAATTGGCGAGGGGTTAGTATTCCAATTCGTATGACACCTTACTCGACATGTTTTGATAAAGCCAAACCAAAGATAGCATTTAACCGCGAGGTTCATAATGCACTTAAGAGTATATGGTATGACGATATCAGGAAACGGTAGAAGGAAGTTGTTCCGACCACTGCAGACAGGCTCAGCTCATGCCAGAGCACCATCTCACATGGAACCAAGCACTCTGCCTTCAGGATTGTCAAGGCCTGCCATAGGAGTGACTTATAGGTTACCAGGTGTCCCATTTAAGGTTAGGTATAGGTATACTACACCTAAGTAAGAGGTGGTTACACCAACTTACCCCAGCTGAGTGATCAGCCAGTTGTGTCAAATTGCTAGGCCAGGCCAGGGGTGGCACAATACATGCTTCAGCCCCTGGTAGGCCTTAAATACACCAATGCCCTGGGTACCTAGTGTACACTGGTACAGGGGCTCACAGGGTGATCCAATTCCAATTGGTTATGCACCTAGGGTGCATAGTGTTAATTTAGTAGAGAGAACAGCAGGCTGGGGGTCTGATTGGCAGGCCCACAGCCTCAATATGTCAAAAACCAGTGAAGCAAAAAGCAAAAATTTTAGGTGACCATAGGATAGCAGACCCTACTCTCCTACAACATATATATACAAATACATTATACATGTTAAAAAACAGTTATATAAATAGTTAAAACCTTTATCACCATGTTTAAAAATTAATTAAACTAGATACATTTTTTGCCGAAGTACTTTTGAGAATAAAATATAGGGGATAGATCACCTTGCATCACTAATTTCATTACAGACAACTCCGATACGACTTTTATCTTGCTGCTCAATTTCTTTTAATCCAATAAGCCATGCCCATTTTAAGAATTTTGCCATGGCTATTGCTATTAGGAGGCTAGGGTCTGTACACAGTATTCTCAATGCCTCCTCATGTTTTCGAAATCCGATTATACGACAGGTAGGTTTTATCCATTTGTTTCTTGGGGCAACATATAAGGGACAAAAGAACAAAAAATGGCTCAAACATTCTATCTTGTCTTTACATTTTGGGCATTTATCGTCGCCAAAACCTGCCCACCTTGAGGTAAATGCCCTTATTGGTAAACAACCTATCCTAAATTGGAAATAGAGCTTACGATCCAATGGTTTTTCGATTGCATCCCAATACGGTTCCAGTGCAGGAAGGGGCTTAAATTGAAGGAAATGCCCTGCGAGATGGGAAGAAGCATTAGCAGCGCATTTTTCTGAAGTAATCATCTCCCAATATATCCTCTTCATTTCTATTTTGGAGGGAAAGACAGCATTTGTGGGATCTTCCCATAAGTCCATCAGTCCCATTTTCCCTAGAAGGATCCTTATTGAGATTAGCCAACTGATTTTGTGAAAGTGGTCCTTCTCTATAAGGTCCTTGAGTCCCTTAGCATAATGATGTAGTTCCTCGGTTATCCATAGTCTGCGCCAATATAATATTGGGCGCAGCATGGCTAGATCTTTGACTGATCTTTTAACAAGATCCCAAAACAGAGGAACTAAAGGAGTACTACAAGGTACATACGTAGCTTTCCTCAGGAACTCATTTTCTAGTGCCGTCAACTGCTTGACGTTTGTGAACCCCCACAATTCTGCACCGTATAGGACGGAGCCTAAGACTTTCATCCCATAGATCTCAAGTAATGGTCTAATCGGTTTTGTAAAAGATGACTTATATCTTTTAAGTAAAATGCCCGCCTGTTGTTTGTGCCTTAGTATCATCATTTCTAACTGGGCATTCCAACACATATCATTCTGTAAGTTAACCCCAAGATACATAAAAGCTTCAACCTGTTCTAGAGGGTTATTGTTCATATATAATCTTCCCTTAAACCGTTTTAGTGACTTGTGACGTTTGGGTTCAGAAAAGACCATAAATTTTTTTTTTGCGCAGTTTATTTCTAAACCACGCATATCACAAAAGTCAGTAAAACGCTGGAGCGCTCTTTGAAGACCACTTGGACTCTTTGAAATTATTAGTGTATCGTCCGCGAACATAAGGATCGGGACGCGTTCTCCAGCGATCATGGGGGCATCAGTTGGGACCATGGAAAGATATTTTGCCACCCCATTTATGAAGAGTGAGAACAGGATTGGTGCCATAACGCACCCCTGCCTCACTCCCCTTTTAACCGGGAATACATCTGTAAGCTCACCCGGCTTGCCCCATCTTACTCTGGCATATGTATCCTCGTGTAAGCGGGCAATCAAAGTCACCAACTCCAAGAACATGCCCATTTCCTCCAGTACTTTCCAAAGCTTCCCTCGCGGGACAAGATCAAACGCTGCCCTGAGGTCAACGAAGACTGCGTACAATACCCCTTTGTCCAAGACAACTGTACGCCAGTATAGGACAACCAATCTAAAGACCTGATCTATCGTGCTGGTCCTAGGTCGGAAACCTGCCTGCAGTGGGCTCAGGATATCCCCCTCGTCCATCCAGGCCTGTATCTTTCCCAGAACCAGTCGCCCCACTATTTTCTGTAACGAATCGATCAAGCTAATAGGTCTATAATTAGCCGCAAGGGCCTTATCCCCTTTTTTATAAACAGGGACAATTTCAGCACCTTTCCAAGTGTTAGGAATAGCCATCCCCTAAGCAATGGCGTTAGAGAGATAACATATATACTGTCTCCATCTCTCTCTGTCACTAAGATAAAGGTCCGTGGGTATAGCGTCTATCCCTGGAGCTCGCCCCTTGGTCACAGAGTTCAAGACACTATCTAGAATTTATGGGCACATTGTTTTGCGGAGTTTCTGCGCGACCTCCTCCTTCCCATTTATAAGTGTTCCAAAACAATGCCTGATTCTTAGTTTTACTTGCAACTTTAAGGTCCTGCCACAGTTGGTCATCCCACTCCCTTTTTGCCTCATGGATCTTTTTCCTATAGTTACTGCGTGCCATTCTTATTATCCCAGGGTTCCTAGTCTTTAAGGCTGTACTCAATGCAGCACGAGCCTCCCTACATGTTTTGTTGTACCACTTATCAGATTTTTTCATATCCTTTGACTTAGTAGTATATAACTTGCAAAAGTGGGTTTTAAGATTAAGAAACAATTTTTTATGTTCTTCCTCAATTGGGCTATACTTTTCTTCATTACTAGCACCAGTTCCAATTTTTTCTAGGGTTTTTACTATTAGGTCATTAATAGCGATAAGTACATCCGGCTGATTAACGACATTACACCATTTAAGATGGCGTTCATCATTTGTTAAAATGATTTCAGGGTCTGTCAGTTCTTCTCTAAAGTTTAACAATCCTTCTTTTCCTAACCTAAATAATGCTGCTAAGGGGTTATGATCACTCTCGACATGGGATTTAACCTCCATGTCCACCAAAGTATACCAAAGTTTCAAGTGGACAAGTATATAGTCGATGTTACTCGACCTTGTACCATTATCGAAGGTTTTCACCCCCTTTCTGTCAGACAAAGTCCGACCATTGGCAGCCCTTAGTTGATTAGCTAGACAAAACCCATTCAAGTTAAGCGCAGCCTCGGTCCACTTGACTATCGACCTACCCTCTAGTTCAGGGACACCCTACCTGGAGTCATCCTCTTCCAACATATTTACGTTTTCCAACCCAAAGGGTTCGAAAGTTGTATTAAAGTCACCCGCAACTATCGGTAGGACCCCTTCTGGCTCCAATTCAATCAATGATTCTAATGCCATTAGCACCTCAGATTTTTTCCCTCCAGGGATTCCTCTAACATACACATTAAAAATATCAATTTTCAGGCCATCCCCGATACTGAGTCTAATGGCAGAAATATCACAATGTCTAACTGGAAGTAATTGAATACTACAACTTAAATGTTGTTTAACCCAGATTATCAGTCCTCCCATTGGACGTCCCCTTTGCCCTCTCACAGCAGGGACATAGAAATTCAAATATCCTGGGTTGAAGACAGGTTCCACAGACCAGGACTCTTGGAAGAGACAAACATCAAATTCATTAATGAAGCCTCGCCAGCGTGGGGAAACAATTTTTGTCCCAATGCCAGCCAAGTTCCACGATACCATTGAAATCGTTGGAATCAGACAAGCTAGGGTTTGCGAGCCCTTTACTAATATATTCCTGGTTGGGGTTTAACCTGGCAGTGGCATCACATGCCCTGTGATAATTTGTGGGCCCCTTGCTAGCTCAGTCTTTTTTGGGATGGTGCTAGAGTTTAACATTGTATTCTCCGCAAAGATCGATAAATGATTTGAGCTAAGAACACAGGGTCCAGAGTCGGGGCTATTAGTACTTGATCCTAGGGCAGTGTCACCACCTTTGTTTTCCCTAAGATTCAATGCTCTACCTGCCAGAGCTACACCTTCACTTGCTTGTCCCTCACCTTCGGCGATGCTATCGCTTAGTAAACCAATTACACTTGTGTCCTTGCCCCCGTCCTGTGTTTGCTGTCAATCACATTCTTCCAATCCCGACAGTACTGAGAACCTGTTAAATAATCCTAAATTCCTTGTGGCAGAGTAACTAGATTGTTCATTCCATGAGGACACTTGTCTACTTTGATCCTGCACTGGGGCATAAAAGTAGGTCAATGGCAAAGGTTGGATTGTGGATCTATTTTCTATTTGTGGCCAATTACAGATGTGTTCTACACATCGTTTGTCTCTAAAATTGACAATAACACAATCCCCCCCAACTGTCTTAACATTTCTACCTATCCAGTTAACCCTTCTCACAGACAGAATCTCTGCCCTACAATGTACAGGTAAAGGCCTGTTGGCATTAAGCCAAAATGTGCACTTATTTTTTAGTTCTACATAAGTCTCCTTTTTACCCGCCACTAGAGATGGTACCCCTGACAATATAACCACATAAGGGGCCGATTCAGGGGGAAGTTCTATAGTTGGCAAGTTTAGAATCACTTGGTCCCGTTATTTAGATAATGGTTGGCAAGCACCCGTTGCTGGTTTAGTAATCACCTCATTATTTTCCTTAGATATCTGTCCCAACTTACTCAAGTCTAGACCCCTAGCTGATGAATTATCAGGTCTAACATTTTCTATCGTTTTTCCTTTAGAACTACTGTTACAGATTTGCAAATCATTCATAGATACACCCACATCCCCGGCATTTTTACATTGGAGTATACACATTGCCGGCTTTCTAGTTATGTCATTATTCTGTTTACCCATCGTCTTCTGGACTAATGCCAGCGAGAGTTCCAGGCATGCTAATCTGGATTCAATACGATCTAGCCTTCCATTTATAGGGTGAATAGACTTCTTGAGGACAGCTTCTAATTTTTTCCAAAACAGGGTACCCGACTCATCTGGAGGATCAAGCTCAGTTATTGGTAATGGCAATATTTCTTCACTTGCTAAGGAAGAAGAATCGTATCTAACTTTAGGTGCAGTATTCTCCTTATTGGGTTGCTCTTTAACTTTTCCTTTCTTTGCTTTATCATTTTTTTTTTAGCTTGTGTTTGTGTTCTGGTTTTAGACCCAAAACTACTATTTTCTGTCATAGATACATTTGGTTGGCAGCCCAAACCCTTTTTTGCAATATTTGCTGACCTAGTTTTTATAGTAGGCAAGGGCAGAATTCTATTAGAAGTGCTATGGCATTTTTTCCCTAAAGTAGATGCTGTTTGATTATCCAAAGCCGTGACAAGAGCTTCAGTACAAACAATAGGACTACTTAAAGCTTCAGCCAAAGAACATATTGTGTCATCAGAATCGACCTAGCCCCAGCCATACTTCCCAGAGATGACCTTTTTTCACAGAGGGGGTCTAAAGATAACCTTTTCTCAGTCAGTTCAATATCTTTGGCCAAGGATGTAGATACCCGTAGGATGAAATTATCTAAGGTACCCATGAGCAGTCCACCAACGTTTGCAGCAATAGAACCACTATTATTAGGCATTGTAGACGCTGACATTGCAAATACCTAGCCGTCCTTTAATTACAACTAATTCAATGTGTCGGCAGGATTCCCGGTAGACAGGTTACACTCAACAAGTGCGACTATGACACAGCAACCTTATCTCTATATAGGCGTTAAGGGGGTGGCCCGTCCCGTCCTTGAATGGGCTTAAACAGGTCTGCCCTTGGTCCGGGCTTCGTCCGGCGTCGCCCGCGCACGTCCCGCGACGCGGAGGAAGCCTCTCCCTTTTCTGTGCCTCCGGGCGCTAAGAGTGCGGGAGTTGCCCGCTAGGCAACCTGGGAGCTGTAGTCTCCCCCTGCTGTGGCCGCTCGATGGTGTGGAGCGGCGGTAGGGGAGGCTCACAGCATCAGGGCCCCAGGTGCGGCAAAATGGAGAGCGATATCAAGTGCAGCACCGTGAAGCACCGTGTCACAAATCTCAGCCGCCTCCAGTATGCAGCTCTACCACCATGTAACCATCACGTGAGCGCCTCGGGGCTCGATTAGTTTTTCAAGTTTTTCAAGTTCAGCAAGAGTTCCAGGTAACTGGGGACTCAATTAGTTTTTTTTTCAAGTTCAAGCTCAACAGGAGTTCCAGGTAACTAGGGGCCCCCCAGCGGTGCGGTGTGCCCGAGGTTCCGCTGCTGCAACACACCAGCAATCTCAAAGTTTCACCTCTGATGCTGTAGGGTCAAGGCTTCTAACGGCCATTAATGCCCCTCCCTATTCACTACCTGCTACCACCACTCCATATCTTTACGCTCCGAGCAGGCTTCCATCCATCCATCGAGTTCACTTCACCTCACCTCTGCTCGGAAGGGGGAGGTAGAACCATCCGGTGCACCGCTTTTCACCGCGGCGTTATCGATAGGAGGTCGCACGGTCAAGGAGGCTAGCACGCACTAGCGGGATTCAGCTGCCTCCAGTCCTATACCGCCTCCCATCCAGTGCGAAGGCCGCTGACGGGTTCCGAGGGATCGGGTCTCCACCGCAAGGGCCGCCACGCTGCTGACTCGCGGCGACCACAACTTGCGGTGGCTCCTCGCTCCTTGTCCACAGCGTTTCGCGTTCGCGTCCACAGCTCCACCCCTTTCCGAACTGTGATTCAATCCTTTCTCAACATCCACGGCCTCTCAACATCCACGGAAGAAAATACAATTCCAAGTAACCCCTTTAACTTACTGTCTTGTGGGATTTTTGAGGGATCTTATTCTTCCACGCCCTGGGGCAATCTTCACAGCGGGTAGTATGGTGGGTACCTCTGCTCTCTTTCAGCTGTCAGGTCATCAACAGCATGGGTGGGGTGATTTCTTCTTCAGGAAACTGGGGTGGGGTGGTGGCTTTGTTGGGGGTGGCAGTCGGGTTGCAGCTAGCGACAGGGTTGGGAAAGAGGGGGTTATAAATAAAAAAGGATTGAAGGGAATAGATTTACGTTTGATTATTGGAATGTCTGACATTGCTTCGAGCAGGATTTTTCGATTGGGTGGAAATCCTCTGTTATTATATTTCTTGCTCAGGTATTAATCATAGTTGGGGAGCTAAGCATATTTTTAGGTCAAGGACCGCCGGTCTGCCGATGGCAGAACCGGAAGTCGGAGATTTAATGACTTGGAGAAGAGGGGCTTGAACCCGCCCCTCTTCTCCCCTGTTCTCCATTGGCTGGCCTCTTGAATGCTGGCCAGCCATTGGAGAAGAGGTCCCATCACTCCGATCAGGCCCCGTCCTTTTCGGATCAGGGGGCGTGTTTTTTTCAGAAAGTCTAATTATCTCCTCCAGCCAATGGCAAGAGGAGATAACAGAAAAACACGCCCCCGAATCCGAAAACGCCACTGCGTTTCTCCGAGGCATTTCTGCTTCGCCTCGGAGAAAGGAGGTGGTGTCTTCCGGTGCCCTCGGCTTGTTCCTCTTTACTTGTTGATAATGGTGCGGGATCTTGCTGCTCTGATACCCCTCCGGTACGTAATTCAATTTCTGCGTCCTTGCTGTCTCCGGGTATGTCCTCCACTAATAGAGAATCTACACAGATGGTCCTGAATCCGTGCTCCTCTGTCCAGATTTAGGGGCACATTGTTAGGAGGTTAAAACGCACGCCAACGCAATGCAATTAACTCTCTGCTGCGAAAACATTCCCCCTCGCGCCCATTTGTATCTCCTCTTTGTCACTGTACTTAACGTGTGTGTGTTCCAGACCTCTCCTGTTTTTAAACAATTACCCCGCCCTCCTACTATAGCAATGCAAATAACGCTCTGCTTTGAAAAAAATCACTCTAGCCCATTTGTGTCTCGTCTTTGTTCCTGTTCTTATCACGTGTGAGTTCCAGACCTCTCCTGTTTCCATAGTCCTGTTCTGCCCTCCTACTATACCAGTGCAAATAACGCTCTGCAGCGGAAAACTTCACCCTTTCGCCCATTTGCCCATTTGTTGATTCGAGTGTAAATCGAGTTCTCGGATAATTCTGGCACGGGAATACCTAAATGTTCATGAATGTTTAAAATATGCACCACTTTCTGCCTGATAACCTTATTTTCATTACTTTCTTTTTGCCGCCCTATTGACCCTTCCCTTTCTCCTTGGAGTACCACAAATGAAAAGCGTGGATTGTAACAACTGTGTGCATCTCACGCCTCTGCATGTTGTGCATGTGCTGCATACATTTATGCATGCAAAGGATGTGCATAGAATAATAATAACGAAAATCCCCAAGGTTTGATTACTGTGTCCTTGGCAATGATCAACAAAGCGCCGTTAGTAGGAGAGTCCCAATATGATTAATAGGAATAGGAGTCGTTTCAGTGATATGGCTTGAGAGAAGGATCGATAGTTCTTTCATGGATTGTTTTAATGAATTCTATGATTTTGGAAGTCTAGCTATACACACACCTGCAAGATTTTAGCTACACAATGGAGACCAGCGATAGGACGAAAAATATTGCTGTGGTGAGGCTTAGATTTAGCGTTATTGAAGAGCCGTAATTAACCTCTTTGAACAATGCCTTGGTCTATAGAAATGTGTACAGACAGAAGAAGCGTTGTCCTAGGGGCGCAGTGAAAGACACGAGATCGAGGCTCGTAAATACAGGCTGCGGAGCACCCCGCGATGAGAGTGCTGAACAGAGCTCTGGGATAGAGCAGCGGGACTAGGGAGGGAACAGACGAGGACGCACGCGCATAGTCATGAGCTCTAACTTCAACAAGCATTTACAATGCAAGGGTCTCGGCATTGGTAAAGTTAGAGCTATTGGCATTGCTCATGACATTGTTTTTGTTTATGTTTTTGTTTTTAAAACATTTAAAGAAACGGCATTGTCATGAGCAATGCCAATAGCTCTAACTTTAACAATGCTAAGACCGTTGCATTGTAAATGCTTGTTTCTTGGGTTTTTGCTTTAATGCCTCATGGAGGTATTTAAATGTCGGTGCTGGAATGTGGCTGGCTTAAATTCTGCCAATAAACGCCAGATGGTTCGGCGGGAGCTTAGAATTTACAAGCCCCATACAGCGCATCTTTAGGAAGTGTGGGCCTTGGGTTGCTAAAGTGTTGATGGTGATGGTAAGTGTTCTCTTCCGCCCTCTCTCGCGCCAGCTGACACCAGTGAACACCAGCTCACACCAGTTACACCAGATCCCACCAGCTTATCCTGTTCACTTAATCCTACAAATATCAGAGGTGTCAAAGATCTCACAAGCAAAAAACTCCTCCGTCCTCGAACCAGAAAGTTCCAGATGAACATTTTTGTGACATAAGCTTCCAATGAGCTGTTCCCTCCCTTTACAGGTCTCTTGATCGAGTGCCACGAAGCCTCACCGAACTTTGTGACCCGCCCCCCCCCCCACGCCGAGGCACGTCTGCAGCCTCTTGTCACATTTTCTGTTCTCTGACATCTTCTTATTATGTTATGTATGACCCCCCCCCCCCCCTCATCCCCCGCCCCTCGGTACTTCCCCTCTCTATGCTTTGGGGCATTGGGGTCTACTCTGGTCTAATTACAAACAACTCGTTTATTCAAAAGTATTTTTAGAAATCTGATGAGTTCGCATCAGTGCGCTTTATATAAAACATAGCGCCAAGGACAGCCGGAGGCGCTTTGAAAGAAACTGATGTGTGTCACGGCACTGCCTGGCATAGAGGCATGGTGATAACAACATACATGTGCCAGGCATGCAGATGTGCCGGTGGTCGGTGTGGGGGGGGGGGGGGGGGGTTCTAGTGAAAAGGCCCATGCCAGCAGGAGGTCTGGTGTCGCCTTGTTCCAGACACAACTCTCGGAGGTCGGTTCCGTGTTTCCTGAAGCAGTGATGTGGGCTCTTTAAATCCGGTGCTGGGGAGTTCAGGACGGTTTTAGCCGTCGCACTAATGCCTCGGTCTGTACTGTGACTGTCTGCACTTGTGAGAGTCTAAACTTGGGCTTTCGAGATGCAGGAACGTCTGCTCCTAAGACCTCTGACCTCCCGAGTGGTTGAAGAGTGCTCAGGCAGGTAAGTGCCACCATGATGGTGAACCGCCTCGTGCGCACTGACCAAAGTGACTTTCACTACAGCATCCAAGGGTAACCAGTGACTATTTCACCTCTTTCAACGTTTAGAAGTTTATCTATAGCAGTCTGCCAGGGCTGATGATATCGATACAAAATGATCGTGTAAAGTGGGTTTGGGCAAGCCCCCTTCGACAGTGGCTCCGACCCCCTGAGTCCCGCCTGCCTCATGTTGCCCTGACACTTCACGGATGTGGCCTTTTTGTGCATATATCACATTGGCGACGAGGCAAACAATCTCACCTTCTTTGCCGAGGTAGCGGGACGTCTCAGCCCTGTCTCCTGGCTTTGCACTAATGTTCACAAGCGCCGAGCAAGCCCCGTCAGTGCCCCGGTGAGACAGCGAGTCTGTGGCAAGAGCAGCCTGTGTGCTGCCACAGGAGGAACATGCTTCAAGCCGCTTCTATGCGCGGTGTTTCTTGGCGCTTTCGTGATCTGCGTTCACTTCTCTTCCCTTCTTTGCGGACCTCCCTGTGCACTAAAAGGAGGGTTCACAACACTGCGAATTGTAGTGTCGCAGTTTGACCAACACCATTAACATGCCCGAGGCGGGTCGCAGATTGGGACCCAGTAGGGTTGGCGAGGGGGGCGGCCACGGTGACCTGCAAGGGTCGCGGACCACCATGTCTGGGGTAACTTAAATAAAGCAACCTTTGTTTTTTTAATGTTTTTAATGCAGAAAGATTTCAGCGGCAAAACGTTAATCCCCGTCTCCAGGAAGCAGTATTTGGACGGGGCGCCCTTTAAAGACCCCCCAGAGAGCGACCCTTTAATGTGTACTTGAGGGAAAAGCTTCTCCGAATCATGAATTGGAATCGTTAATTGGCATTGCGTTCGTATATTACAGAAAGTGTTGTAGTGGTCACAGCGAACAATGGTAACAATGGTTGTAATAATACTATTAATGTTAAATATAATAGTAAGGATGGTTACAATAATAATAATTCACTTGTAAAGCGCAGAGTTGCGGCCCAGCTGCGTCCAGGCGCTGTGCGGAGGTCATACCTTGGGGGCAAAGGATTTAGACGGCAACTTCATGAAAAAGAGAGGTTTTCAATTTCTTTCTGAACGGAGATATCGTCGGAGCCTTCCCCGAAGCTAGAGGGAGGTAAGTCCTCACTTTGAAGCCCCCCTTTCTGGCTTTACGTATGTGTGAGAGCTGCTGTATGTGGTTATTAGATCCGAGGGACCGGAATCGTTGCTACGGGCTCGAGTCTGCCCTAAACGTAGCTGGGACCTTTTGAGGTTCATTCATAAAATATCGATGTAAAAAACATCGCAGTAAAAATATAGAATTCAAAAATATCGACTCCCAGTACTTAAACTGGTCAGTACAAAAATATCAAAACAAAACTATCAATGTAAAAAATATAGATGGAAAAATATCGATTTTTAAATATATAAAAAATAAAATACAATATTTAAATATATTAAATATCAATATTATTTTTAACAAAACAAATTTAATATACATTTTAACTCAATATTACAAATAAACTTACTTAAAAAAATATAAACAAACAAACATAATAATTTATACATATATTAACAAACATCTTTATTGAATTTGTAAACTTTAAATTACATAAAAATAAAATCAATACTAATATCAATAATTTAAAATAGTGAGTGCAACAGTACAGAAAACGTTGGACAGCAGGAGGGTAAAAATTACTATTCATTCTCCAGCGAGTGCAACAGAAGGGAAAGTGTTGGACAGCAGGAGGGTAAAAATTACTATTCATTCTCCAGCGAGTGCAACAGAAGGGAAAGCGTTGGACAGCAGGAGGGTAAAAATTACTATTCATTCTCCAGCGAGTGCAACAGAAGGGAAAGCGTTGGACAGCAGGAGGGTAAAAATTACTATTCATTCTCCAGCGAGTGCAACAGAAGGGAAAGTGTTGGACAGCAGGAGGGTAAAAATTACTATTCATTCTCCAGCGAGTGCAACAGAAGTGAAAGCGTTGGATAGCGTAGGGGTAAAAATTACTATTCATTCTCCAGCGAGTGCAACAGAAGTGAAAGCGTTGGATAGCGTAGGGGTAAAAATTACTATTCCCACTCCAGAGAGTGCAACAGAAGGGAAAGTGTTGGATAGCGCAGGGGTACAAATTACTATTCCCACTCCAGAGAGTGCAACAGTAGGGAAAATGCTGGATAGCAGATAAACATATTTTGATAATAACATTTAAGAAATTGTAAAATGTCAATTAATCATAAAAAGAAATAAACAATATTTCAAAAATATAAGATTGAATATATTAAACTTCAACATTAACTATATAAATTACATATAACAAAAAGGTACAACTAATATGTAAAATAAATTAATAAATACATTTATCAACAATATATATTTAAAAGAAACAAATATTAACAAACAAAAAAACATTTAAAACATGAATGTAAGTAAGTAAGTATACTTTATTTAGATATAAAAATATCCTTAAAAGAACACCTCAAAGTTACACAGCAATACATTTTAAAAACAGAACCTTAGCATAAAAGCAGTAGTTGATAGAAACTTCAAATTACAATAAAAAACTTCACCGATATATCAATGGAATAAGGACTTAATGTGCAAAATGCAATGACCAGTATAACGTTTAAAGTGCATTTGAATTCAAGTGTTTGACAAAGACCGTAAATACAGTCCATGGACCATAAAATGACAGCCAATTGTGCAAAGCAACAGTCAGATAAAAAAGTGTTAGCAGCATTTGAGAAATCACAAAATAAAATGAAATAGCTCTTGAAAAAGCATAAAAACAAACCAACCCGTTACTGCTTAAGAGAGCGGTAGGCATGTCGTAAAAGAATTGTAAAAGCAATATTTAAACCTGTGTTTTCTGGCATTAATGCTGCAATAATTGCTTGTCTGCACGTTCGGATTCCCAGCCTGTTCCACTCAGTTTTCAGTTTACGTCTACGTTGTGACATAAAAGATGGACAAAGACAAACTATACGCTCCATGGTTTCGGGAGACATGCCGCACCCCCTGCAATTACGTCCTCTGACAGACGGCGCCAGACGGGCAGATCTTTTAGAAATTGCCAATCGCCCAGTCTGGCAGCCATAAAGCTGATTTTTAGGTGCAAGGAGTAAGTGCAAGATAAGTAAGATGCGGGGGATAACCGACCATATGAAGACATTGTTGCCCAAGCATGTCTGCGTTTGGCAAATTGGGCTTTATCGATGATCAGGGACCTCATTCGAATGCAGTTCTTAATGCTAGTTTTAAATGCTGATTTTCTAGGGTTGAGGTCCCATAATGCACCTGCAGACATTTCTTGGATCGAATCCTTAAAAAGGCGGCTGTAAGAGCCGCGTGGATTTGTCTGGGAAATATCCAACCAAATTAAGGAGTCCAATGAGACTGGCTTTGCCTGTCTCAATTTGTGGCACAGGTTTAGATACAGTCCAGTGGCTGAAATGTCTTAGTTTAATAGACCGAATTCTAATCTGATCTTTGCTGCAGAAGCTGATTTGGAGAAGTGGAGGATTTTTTTGTAGAGTTTTGTCACATGTTGGTTAAAAGAGGAGTTTAGTTTCCCCCTAAAAATCTCAGCACCATAAGTCAATGTAGGCCCTATTTTTGCTCTCATAACTTCCAGTAATGGGGACAGGCGTGGGCCAGACAAATTTCTTGAGAGCTTGCAGAAATTTACCCGTAGGTTCATGGCTTTTACTGAGATGACCTTACGCTGTTGGTTAAAGTTACCCCTGGAGTCAAAAGTGACCCCAAGATATTTATAAGTGTTTCCTATTCTGAGGCTAGAGTTGTTGTAGTTTTCTACCAAAAGTGACCACTTGGGTTTTCTTTAGATTGACCTCCAACCCATTCATGGTTGTGTAGACTTCTTAATAGCCTCTGCAGCCCTACCCGTGTCAAACTGAAAAGGACCAGATCGTCGGCATATAAAAGATTGCTTATCGGGACACCTCCCATCTTGGGCGAGTGACTGTTCGTTTCTTCGAGGGAGGACGGCAGATCTGCTATGAACAGATTGAGAAGAAGGGGGGCCAGCACACATCCCTGTTTGACTCCTCTAGTTGTCATAATTTTTCGAGAGAGCTGTGTGCCGGTCCCCAACTTCACTTGTACCCACGTGCCCGAATGGAGTTGGATGATCGCATCCAGAAGCTTGTCTGGGATCCCCCATTTTTTTAGCTTCTCCCATACAGTGGCCCTTGGTACCCGATCAAATGCAGCTTTAAAATCTATAAAACAACAAAAAACCATGCTGGATGCGACTAATGCTTTGTTGACAATAATAGACAATGACAGTAAATTGGTCATGGTGCCGGAGGTGGCGGTGAAGCCAGTTTGCTTCAATGGAATCCAATTGTTCTGCTCTACCCAAGGTCTCAGTTCCCCCAATAATGTTCCTGCAAAAAACTTGGCTTCAATATCTAACAGAGCTATTAGTCTGTGATTATTTGGAGAAGCATGAGAGCCGGACTTGTAGATCGGATGGATAATTGCCCCTCGCCATGAATCCGGTATGGTTGAACTTGTCAGTGCACAATTGAAAAGATTGGTTAAATATCTCGACCATAAATCAATGTTTGTTTTAAACAGGGACTGCGGTAGGCCGTTTGGACCCGGAGCGCCATCAGATCTTGCTTTTGAAAGAACTTTGGTGACCATTTCTTGAGTGACTTGTAGATCTTCACTTCGTAGATCTGAGTGGACCATAGAGCTGCTCCTGATCAATTGTGGGTTGAGTGTCAGTTGTTTAGGAACAGATAAAACTCTAGACACAGAGACCTCTGAGGTCCTAAAATGGTCAGTCAAATAGGCAGACGAGGCAGCTTCTGCAATGTTTGCTGACCCGGATCTAGAGGAGCTAAAGTTTTGGCGGTTGATTAGGGCCCAGAATCTTTTAGAGTTACAGCTTTTGCTCTCCCATAGAAGTTTGCACCAAAATTGGGCTAGATGGCGTCGTTTATGAGATTGTATTGCATCCCTGAGTAATTTTTGGATTGCTTTATACCCATTCAAAAACTCATTGTTTCCTGGGGATGTCTTAAGAGTCCGCAGAGCTTTGTCTCTAGATTTCTTCAATGCCCTTGTTTGACTGGAGATTTGGAACTGGCGGCTAACGAGAGCCTTGTGAGCGTGTTGGCTAGAAGGAAAGCAACTTGTCAGTTGGGAGCAGAAGGATGACCACGCACCAGTGGAAAAAACCGCTGCGGCGGTACTTCCTGTAATAAATACCAAACAAGCTTCCATGATATTAGGGCTGATGTCGTCATTCCATTTTAGCCGTTTTAGGTTTTCTGTGTAAATTCCTGGGCATGTCGTTGAGGCAGGTTTATGAAACTCCTGCTGAATATTAAGGATGACGACTTGGGGACGGTGATCACTTCCTGATCGAGGAAGAATACTATAGTTGCTCAGATGATGGAGCAGCGCTGAATTGCAGATGGTGTAATCTAAATAGGAGCATTTGCGGCCATTTGACCAGGACCAGTTGGGGGGAGTATCATTCGTAGATGTGCCGTTCATTACCAGAAAACCAATACTTAAAAATTGCAGCACGCAAATCTCACCGAGGCCGCAATACACTTGGTTTGGGGGTTTGGACTGGGCCTTGACTTCCGGGGTTGTTGATGGAGAAAGCCCTTCGTAATCGGTGGAATTACCCTGGAAAAAGTTAGTGTTGAAATCTCCAGTAATAATGTAATCAGAATTGGGATAATCCACCACCAGGTCACACACAATTTTCATTAAACGCGTTAGATGGGCCTTTTTTGAACGGGTATTAGGGTTGATATAAACGTTAAGAAGTAAAAGAGAACGCTGATTGTTCCATGCACTAATTTTAACACCAAGTAACCAGTCTTCGTCAAAGGTCAGTATCTCAATCGGGCCTTTTAGGTTATTTGAAACATATATCGACAGACCACCTTTAGGGTGGCCGTAGAGACACGTTCTCATTGCCGGTTTCCAGAATTCAATGAAACCAATTACTGGGCTGGTTTGAGAAGCCCAGGTTTCCTGAAGGGCAATTAAAAACATAAATGTATATCTTTTCTTTTCTTCCCTATAACACACCATCATAAAAAAAGCAACTTTTTCATTTACATTTATTTCTGTAATTAACATAATCAATAATGATTTTACAAATTATTATTAATAAAAAGGATTCACTGAATACGCATTCTTTAACACTATAATATGCACAACACACACCTAAAATAAATTACACAATTACCATAATTAATTACTAATTAAATAATTGTTATTAATTAACAACTAATTATTAATTTATCAATTAAAAATAATTTGCTTCACACCCTTTTCTCCATTTTTATCTATAAACACCGCAACACACACCTACAAATATGTACACAATTAACATATTTAATTGCCAATTAATTAATTAAAATTAATTAACAACGAATTATTAAATAATTAATAAAAACTAATTTACACATTTAAGACATCTTAATTCAACAAATATTAATAAATAAAATGTAATCAACATATTTAGTATAATTAAATTACTTCCCACCCTATTCCCCTATAAACCCACAAACAACAACAGTACTAAAAATGCAAAATTTAAATTAAACAAAATGACTACTAAAAATAATCAATAAATCTTATATAATTGAATTACTTCCCACCCTATTCCCCTCTCACCCACAACCTGCTACGGAACTAAAATTGCAAAATTCAAACAAAAAAATTAAATATTTACTAAAATTTTAACACATATAATAAAAATACAAACAATTCTTATACAAAAAATACATGCATCACAAACATATACAATATATACTAAAATACATAACATTTATAAAAAAACAATATTTTTAACATCTATATTTTTGCAAACAATATTAAACACTTCGATATTTTTCACATCTATATTAAATACACAAAATCGATACAATGCATCACGATATTTTTTCTTTCGATATTCTTGACCAACAATATTTTTACCACGATATTTGTGCACATCGATATTGTTACATCGATATTCTGGCCCTCGCACCCCTTTTTGATAAGTAGCTCGATGTGCAAGGACTAGTGCCTTGAGTTCGGTGCGTTTAAGCACCAGTGACCAGGGCATCTGTGTCAGTGAGATGTCACTGATCAAGGAAAAGAAATGGTCACAATCAGCGTGCCTGCTGCACTGCGGATGATCCGGGGTCTGAGACTCAAACTAAGGGTGGGGGCGTCCAACAGGAAGTGACGCAAGTGGGGAGTGGTCTTCAGGGTATAATCTGGAACTGGGCGAAGCATATTTTTTACTGATTTCAGTTTCATGAAGGAAACAGAAGAGAGATTTTGAATTTGGTGTGCAAATGATACATTGGAGTCAAATTTGATGCCCAGGTTTCTCGAAAGAGAAGAGGTCTCTGTTGCACCTCCCAATTCGCCAGGCCTCTGCTTAATGGCTTCAGCGCACCTCTTTCTTCCAAAAACTACAATCGATTTTTTTCTGAATTTAGTCTCAGGCAGATCTTGTTCACCCATCGATACCCGCTCAAACATCGTTTATAGACTGGCAACACGTCACGGCTGTCTTCCTGAAAGGAGAGAATCAGTTGGGAGTCACCCGTAGGAGCTCCTCTCAGAGCCCAGGGTTCAACCAGTTCAGCTAATGGTTTAAGATAGATGTTAAACAATGTGGGGTTTAGTGCAGAGCCTTGGGGGGCCATCACAGGGCAGTTTAGCAGCAGACGGACAGGGAGGCAGGTGGGCTACCCCAGCTCTCTCTTCAGGTCCAATTTTAACCAGGCTCAGGACTCTCCCTGGATCCCCAACCCCCCCAATCTTTCAGGCAGAATTGTGTCTAACCCTGCGTGTAGTTCGCGAAGTAGCGCTACGCGTAGCTACACAAAGTGCACTTCGCACTACGCGAGTTACGCGTAGCACTTCGCGAACTTCGTAGTACCCTGTTCGCATTCTGCAAGATGTTGTTTTCAATGATTGCACAGTGCAGACAAGCGTCCGGCACTGTGCAATCATTGAAAACTGCATCTTGCACAGTGCGAGCTGTAGTTTTCTGCCGCTCGAGAAGATTTTTACTCGAGCGGCAGCTTTCTCAACACGGACTGGTAGTTTCTCATCGCGAGCAGTCGCGAGCATACGCTACCACTCGCAATGAGAAACCTGACCTCCCCGCGTTAAGAATCTCGCCGGGAGGTTTATTTCCCACGCTCGCAATCGCCAACTTGATGTTGCTGATCGCGAACGAGGAAAAAGTCTCGCCGGGATGTCATTTTTCTTGCTCGCGGTCGCCAACTTGACGTTGAGGGCCGCGAGCAAGCAAAAAATGACTGCTGCACTACGCAATTGCGCACACTACGGGTCTGATTCACAAAGGTAAACATACACTTTTGCGTAAGTTTACGAGTGTTTGCTTTTCACAAAGGAATTTTATTGGCAGTATCCTTACAACTGCAGAGTCTCCACACAAACAAAGATTGGATTGTCATATGCTTTTATGTGTGGAGATTCCGCAGTCATGAAGAGTCTAGTCGTAAACACCTATGTGAATTACAAATTATCATAAATTTACACAAAAGTGTACGTTTGCCCTCGTGCCTCGGGCCCCACATCTGTATCCAGCAGAATCATGGCTGAGTTGCTGTGCTTGACGGCCACAGTTTTGCCGTTTTGTGCATTCACCGGGCACGGGCGAAATTGAAATCACGCCGATGTCATCCTCGTAAATGTATGAAATTCGCTTACGCTTCCTACCAGACATCCCCGAAATGTCGGCATTACACCCCGTGTTTATTTGAGCTCAGTGAGCTGTACAGGTTTCCTGCGAGTGACACAAATAGCACGAGTGGCTGTGGTTCGCGCCGCGGGGTGGGAGAGGGGTGGGAGGGGGGGGGGGTCGTGAATCATTTTCAAGCAAAAGGAATCCCCGCTTCAAACTTTGACGGGAGTTTGCAGTTCACACTGAAACACAGACCTATTGATCGATGGATTGAGGCATAATTAGGGGCAGATTTACAAGCCCCTTGCGCCACTTTTGCGTCACTTTTAACAAGGGAAAAGTGACGCAAAAGTGGCGCAAGGGGGAGTGTCACTTTGTTTAATTGCCCCCGCATTTCATGTGAGTATGCACTTGCAGTGAATCCCCCCGGCGCGGGTCTCCCCTGTGTCACTCAGTCGAGCACTGAGCTCCCGGACTCTGGACTCGGGCTCGTACATCAATGACGCACTCACCGGTGCGCGGGCTTTGTCTCCGCAGCTCTCACGTCCCGTCCTGGGGTCTCCTTTGCGGCAGCGCTTGTCTCTTGTTTCGGATCCGTTTCTGGGTCTGCTCAGTCCACAGCTGCAGACCCCAAAGTGCTCCCTGCTCTGTGTTGCGTTTCCTCCCGGCGGGTGTGTGTTGGGAGCGCCCCTCTCTGTGTGTACATCGCCCCCTGGACCCTCGGGACTCTTGGCGAAATAGGAATTACGCCGGCAGAGTTTGTATGAATTCAGGAATTTTTTGTTGTGCTCGTTACGTGGAAATCCCACAGTTGCACCACTTTGTGTCATTTGTGCCATTCGCCGACTCGCCGTTCGTGGCAGACTCACCGCAACCCATAGCGGGAACAGAAACGGCGCAGCGGGTGTTTGCGCGGATTTCATTCCTAAGCGTGAACTCCCTCCTGGCACCAACAATATCGCGCAAAAGGAAGGGATTCACTTTTAAGGCAATGACAGGTAATGGCAGGATATTTTGCCGAAATTTCACAATGATGCCCTCGGAGTGTGGCTGTTGAGATCACTCGTGGTGGGGTTTGGCTGCAATCTCACCAAAGGAATTACAAAATGACGGAATGGAATGTGCTCCGAGGTACTGCAAACGGTTCAAAGTACTTGCATTTACTTTGCTGCTTGGTGTGTGTATCCTGGATATTAAGGCAGTGTTCGATTGTTCAAATATTGCTTTAATAATTGTATTTTTCGTGCAGCTAAGGTGCACAGTTCTGACTTCTGTCTGTGATATATTGTGGGCTCGTCTGCCTTTGAGTGCAATATGCGTGAGAGGGCTCGTGCGTCAGCGCTGCAGCATCAAGGCTTCCGAGGGCTGATACGAGGTGTGCACTCTGCACTCCCCCTCACACCATGCAAAGAAGCAAAGGTACGTGATGCTAGATGGAAACAGGGCGAGGCGCGTGAATTCCAGACACAGGTCACGCACCAGCTCTTCTTCGTCACAAGGAGACATTGAAGTGTTGCACCTGCCGAGTTGTGATCAGCTTTCATATTTCTCACATTGTTACTCAGTTTTGTCAAAACTACAGACATCGATAGAAAATCGTGCAGAGAAAACAGAATTTGTCATTATTTTCTGGGTGCATTCTACAAATATAAGTGCATTTGTGCAGTATTGTTTTTTTCTATGAACCCCCTTCGGGAATACTTCCTAACCTCTTTTAACTTTAGGGTCGCAAAGTTGTGGCGCGTGTCATGTTTGTGACAACAGAAGTTTGCTGACGGCGCTCTCTGCGCCTTGGCGCGCCCCTGGTTCATGCCCATAGGGAGTCCGTTGCAGTCCCGGGCCCTGTCTGCGAGAGAATTCAGCTGGGAGGAAGTGACGTGGTGAGATCCCCGATGAATGATTGTGCACTGCAGCCCACTCCCCGACACAGGGTACCACTCACGGCTGCTTCTGAAGAGGAGGATGGGGGGCGCGAAAAAGGATTCTGCCGACACCCATGGAGGAAAACACCTTGTGAGGGCCCCGTGGCAGCGCCCGAACCCCTTTGTACAAGGCGGGGTGCAGTCCTCACTAACCATCCTACTGACACCAACCAGTGCAGCATGAAGGGCGGCGCCGGCCCCTCCGGCCAAACAGTCTGAGGTGGAGCGCTCATCCGAGGCAGAAATATGCCAGTTCGCACTGGAACAGGACGAGCTCTCGGCAACTTGTGTGAGAAGAGAGCGCCGGCGACGCGTGGTCCTGAGGAGAGAGTGCACGGGTGATGTGTGGCCCTGAGGACTGAGTGCACAGGTGATGTCTGGCCCTGAGGACTGAGTGCACGGGTGATGTGTGGCCCTGAGGACTGAGTGAACGGGTGATGTGTGGCCCTGAGGACTGAGTGCACGGGTGATGTGTGAAGTTTGGGGAGAAGAACTCGGAAGTATCCCCTGGGAGACCTATTGTGTCATCTATAGGTAGTACTTTTGAACATGTATCGAAATATGTTGATCACTTTTTACGTGAATATGTTGTTGAACTCCCTTCCTATGTCAAGGATAGTAAAGATTTTTTACTCAAACTCAATAACATCAAATGGGAACCCAATGATATCATGCTAACACTTGACGTCAATTCTCTGTATACCATTATTGACCATACACAAGGTATGCAAGCATGTAAACACTATCTGAGCAAAAGACCAATTGAATTTCTTGAACATACGAATATGGTACTAGAAATGATGCATCTGTGTCTTACTAACAACATCTTTATGTTTGATGGCATCATTTATAAACAGACCCTCGGTGCAGCGATGGGGACTTGTTTTGCCCCAAGTTTTGCCAATTTATTTATGGGGAAATGGGAGGAGGACATCAGGAAAGACAACACACTCCTCGATTTTTTCAGTAAAGTCAAAATTTGGTTGCGTTACATTGATGACCTTTTTGTAATCTGGACTGACACAGAACAAATGGCTACCGAGTTTATAGATAAACTCAACAACAATGATCGCAACATCTCCCTTACCAGTAACATGAGTAAGCACTCAGTGGAGTTTTTAAACCTACTGATTAAACCCCAAGGAGACAGATTACATACTAGTCTGTTTCGCAAGGCTACGGCGGGCAATACAATTCTTCACGCTCTTAGCAGCCACCCAGAGCCACTCAAATGGAGTATTCCATACGGAGAGCTGCTAAGAGCGAGGAAAAACTGTAGCACCAATGAAGCATTCCACCGTGAGAAGGAAGTCATGATCAAGAGATTCAGGGAAAGAGGCTCTCCTCAATGGGTCCTTAATAAAGCCATTACCAAAGTCAATTCCATCGACCATGCTCAAACTTTATCTACTGATACGGATACCACAGAAAATTCTCTAGAGGGCACCAATAGAGTGATACTCACTTTTAGTGGCAACTCCGAACAAATACACAAAATACTAACCAATAATTGGAAGATTCTGAAGAGTGATCCTATTATTGGCCATACATTTGAAAACAGACCCAGAATAACCTACCGGAAAGGTCGCAGTCTAAGAGATCTTTTGGTGCACAACGATGTTACCTCTAGAACATCTGGCAATGTACAGAACCTTACTGGCTTTTATCCTTGCGGCCACTGCAAGGCATGTCGCAATAGCCATATGACCAAAACTGTGAATATTCCTGGGCAAACTAAACCTAAAATGATCAACCAATTTCTAACTTGTAGTACGTCCTTTTGTGTCTATGTCTTGATCTGCCCATGCAAACTGTGGTATGTGGGGAGCACTACATGTATGGCTAAGAAAAGAGTATTAGAACATATGCGGGCCATCAACAAGAAACATACTAACTATCCTATTGCGAGACACTTTGACCTTTTCCATTTATCCAACAGCTCCTTGTTAAGTTACTTCGTCCTCGAACAAGTCCACCTTGGCCCAAGAGGGGGTAACAGAACTCTATTACTCCGCAAACGTGAATCCAAATGGATAATTGTATTAGAAACTAAGTTCCCTAAGGGTCACAATTTGGACGAGGAACTGAGTGTACACCTACATGAAGACTGATTACTGTTTTATATGTACCTTCTGTTTTTCCGTTTGCACAACCCCATCGGGGTCCTGCATGTCCGATTGCTGGTTGTTTAAATATGAGTACTTTTTAGCCATTTACAGATACTATGAAGTAATAGTATAAATATGTGCAATTTTAACTTATGCTTTTTTCTTAGGATGTTGGGTATAATTCCCCCTTTTTCTTTCTTCTTTTGTTGCACAGGAGGAAAGGAAGGGTCGCCATCTCATCGGATTATTCGCATCCGTACCGGTTACCCTACCCTTTTCTTCCCGGTTCTGTGGGTACAGTAAGGAAAGAATTTTATTTCTTCATTCTTTCTTTATACTTCCTTCATTGGTGATTTCATGATTTATTTTGAGCACTATTGTTTTGCAATGGAGGTGGTACAGTCTGGTGTTTTCAGAACTTTGTCTGATCCTGGAGGCAATTGATATTGCAACAGTGTACAACTGTGGTGCAGACACGGCTTTTCCTTTCTTTGCTCTAACTAGAGGTTTGAGCTGTACAATACACAACGGGCACTATGCCGTACATTTTTCCTTTCCAAAGTCTTAAATATGCATATACAATTCTAAAGTACTATACGCGATTATGTAATTACTTTTGGAAGTTAGTGACATGTATATACAATTATAAAGTACTTTATGTGACTAGGCCCGTGCATCCCATTTTGGGATAACCTTTGTGCACCAGATTAATTGCCTCTACCTAATTGTCGAATAGTGATGCAGAATACTAGCGATGACACACTATTTGTGTATTTACTTTCAATTTGCATTATAAGCACATGCTACTTTATGCTATTAGTAATATTACTACAGTTGATAGCGTGTTCACTGTATGGCACTATGCCAATCATAATGTCTACAAATAGCTGGTTTTCAGTCCATTGTGTTGATACACTATTGTAGATACATCTTTGAACAATATGTTTTACAATTATTTTTTTGGCATAGCATGTAACCAGCTAGATAGTCATGTAATCGTATAATCTGGCATTATTTAAAGGACATTCAGTAATGGCCGCCAAAGTTACAGGCACCACTAGACAAACTTCTGTCTGTCGTTTATTTCTCCAGCTATGTAAATACCTCCCATTTTGTGTACACTTCGTGTGATCAAGTCAGTTTCACTGACGAAACGTGTTACGAGTGACTAAATAAACAGTCAATTTTCCCTCCTGAGTGCGAGTCCTTCTATGAAGAAGACGCTGTAAGCCTATATTATATATTATATGTATATATTTAATTATTTTTTTATTCAATTATATTGATTAATTATTAATTTTTAACATTATGAAATATATTTAATTATGTTTATTTTATTTATAAGTATTATTATGTTTATTTTACATATTTTTTGTAACCAAAAAAAACCGATATTTTTAAAAACGATATTTTTGACATCGATATTTTATTTTCGATATTTTTGTACTTACCATGTTGTAGATAGGATGTCGATATTCTTGACATCGATATTTTTGTTGCGATATTTTTGTAGGTCGAATTTCTGACTTTCGAAATTTTGTCAGAGATCCGCGCCGGTGCTGAGTGTCCCTAAGGACTGAGTGCACGGGTGACGGGTGGTCCTGAGGACTGAGTGCACGGGTGATGTGTGGTCCATATGAAGGGTGCCCCACCGCCCTACAATCAGTGGTGTCCATATGAAGGTTGCCCTCCAGCCCTACAATCAGTGGTCTCCATATGAAGGGTGTCCCCACCCTACAATCAGTGGTGTCTATATGAAGGGTGCCCCCTGCCCTACAATCATTGGTCTCCGTATGTAGGGTGACCCCGCCCTAAAATTCGTGGTGTCCATATAAAGGGTGCCCCCGCCCTACAATCAGTGGTGTCCATATGAAGGGTGCCTCTCCGCCCTACAGTTAGTGGTGTCCATATGAAGGGTGCCCCCCGCCCTACAATCAGTTGTGTCCCTATGAAGGGTGCCCCCCCTACAATCATTGGTGTCCATATGAAGGGTGCCCTCCCCGGCCCTACAATCAGTGGTGTCCATAAGAAGGGTGGCCCCCCGCCCTAGAATCAGTGGTGTCCATATGAAGGGTGCCCCCCGCCCTACATTCAGTGGGGTCCATATGAAGGGTTCCCCCCAGGCCTACAATCAGTGGTGTTTCTATGAAGGGTGCCCCAGCCCTACAATCAGTGGTGTCCATATGAAGGGTGCCCCCTGCCCTACAATCAGTGGTGTCCATATGAAGGATGCCACCACCCTACAATCAGTGGTGTCCATATTTAGGGTGCCCCCCGCCCTACAATCAGTGATGTCCCTATATAGGGTGCCCCCTGCCCTACAATCAGTGGTGTCCATATAAAGGGTGCCCCCCTGCCCTACAATCAGTGGTGTCTATATGAAGGGTGCCCCCCTGCTCTACAATCAGTGGTGTCCATATGTAGGGTGCCCTCCTCCACCTTACAATCAGTGGTGTCCATATGAAGCGTAACCCCCCTGTCCTACAATCAGTGGTGTCCAGATTTAGGGTGCCCTCCCCCGCCCTACAATCAGTGGTGTCCATATGAAGGTTGCCCCCGCCCTACAATCAGTGGTGTCCATATGAAGGGTGCCTCCCGCCCTAAAATCAGTGGTGTCCATATGAAGGGTGCCCCCACCCTACAATCAGTGGTGTCTATATGAAGGGTGCCCCCCCGCCCTACAATCAGTGGTGTCCCTATAAAGGGTGCCCCCCGCCCTACAATCAGTGGTGTCTATATGAAGGGTGCGCCCCGCCCTACAATCAGTGGTGTCCTTATAAAGGGTGCCCCCTTCCTACAATCAGTAGTGTCCATATGTAGGGTGCCCCCCCTACATCAGTGGTGCCTATTTGTAGGTTGCCCTTCCTCCCTAAAATCAGTTGCGCCCATATGTAGGGTGCGCCTCTGCCCTACAGTCAGTGGTGTCCATATGTAGGGTACCCCCCGCCCTACAATCAGTGTTGTCCATATGAAGGGTGCCCCACCGCCCTACAATCAGTGGTGTCCATATGAAGGTTGCCCACCCACCCTACAATTAGTGGTGTCCATATGAAGGGTGCCCCCCCTGCCCTACAATCAGTGATGTCCATATGAAGGGTGCCCCCCACTCTACAATCAGTGGTATCCATATGTAGGGTGCCCCCGCCCTACAATCAGTGGTGTCCATATGAAGGGTGCCCCCGCCCTACAATCAGTTGTGTCCATATGAAGGGTGCCCCCCACCCTACAATCAGTGGTGTTCATATGAAGGGTGCCGCCCCGCCCTACAATCTGTGGTGTCCATATGAAGGGGGCCCCCGCCCTACAATCAGTGGTGTCCATATGAAGGGTGCCGCCCCGCCCTACAACCTGTTGTGTCCATATGAAGGGTGCCCCCACCCTACAATCAGTTGTGTCCATACGAAGGGTGCCCCCCGCCCTACAATCAGTGGTGTCCATATGAAGGGTGCCCCCCCTGCCCTACAATCAGTGATGTCTATATGAAGGGTGCCCCCACACTACAATCAGTGGTATCCATATGTAGGGTGCCCCCGCCCTACAATCAGTGGTGTCCATATGAAGGGTGCCCCCCCTGCCCTACAATCAATGGTGTCCATATGAAGGGTGCCCCCGTCCTACAAACAGTGGTGTCTATATGTAGGGTGCCCCCCCCTCTTTACAATCAGTGGTGTCCATATGAAGGGTGCCCCCGCCCTACAATCAGTTGTGTCCATATGAAGGGTCCCCCCACCCTACAATCAGTGGTGTTCATATGAAGGGTGCCGCCCCGCCCTACAATCTGTGGTGTCCATATGAAGGGGGCCCCCCGCCCTACAATCAGTGGTGTCCATATGAAGGGTGCCGCCCCGCCCTACAACCTGTGGTGTCCATATGAAGGGTGCCCCCACCCTACAATCAGTTGTGTCCATACGAAGGGTGCCCCCCGCCCTACAATCAGTGGTGTCCATATGAAGGGTGCCCCCCGCCCTACAATCAGTTGTGTTCATATGGAGGGTGCCCCCGCCCTACAATCAGTGGTGTCCATATGAAGGGTGCCGCCCCCGCCCTACAATCAGTTGTGTCCATATGAAGGGTGCCCCCCGCCCTACAATCAGTGGTGTCCAAATGAAGGGTGCCGCCCCGCCCTATAATCTGTGGTGTCCATATGAAGGGTGCCCCCACCCTACAATCAGTTGTGTCCATATGAAGGGTGCCCCCCGCCCTACAATCAGTGGTGTCCAAATGAAGGGTGCCGCCCCGCCCTATAATCTGTGGTGTCCATATGAAGGGTGCCCTCCTCCCCCCACGTCATAGCTGAGCTACAACTTTGATTGGATTTTGTAATGTTTCGTTTAAGAGTCAGGCGGACGATAAACAACGAATCCTGAAAAGTGAACCTTGCAGCCCAACAGTTGTTGTGCTGGAAGGTGGAGGGACAGAATATCGAGTAAAAAATATCGAATTCCACAAATTTCGTGTCAAAAATATCGTGGGTCAGGAATATCCACAGACAAGTTTCTCGTGGTCACAAAATATCGATTTTAAATAAGTAATATTGATTTAAAAAATATCTAAGTGTTTCATAATGTTTGCAAAAATATAGTTGTTAAAAATATTGATTTTGTATTCATGTTATGTATTTTAGTATATATTTTATATGTCTGTGATGTATGTTTTTTGTATAAGAATTTTTGTATTTTTATTATATGTATTAACATTTTAGTAGTTATTAATATTTTTCAATTTGAATTTTGCGTTTTTAGTTCTGTAGCGGGTTGTGAGTTTATAGGGGAATAAGGTGGGAAGTAATGTATTTATATATCACTTATTGATTATTTTAGTAGTTATTTGTTTTTTATTTGAATTTTGCGTTTTTAGTTCCGTAGCGGGTTGTGGGTTTATAGGGGAATAGGGTGGGAAGTAATTTAATGATATTACATTTAATGAATAATTTTCATTTATTAATATTTGTTTAATTGAGATTTAATAGTGTTAAATGTATAACTTAATTTAATACTAAGGGGCCTATTAGTCTGTCGGGCGGATCGCCACCACCCGCATGGCGGTGGCGATCCGCCCAACATTTTCCTCTGCCCGCCACCCATTTCCCCCCTGCCATATTAGTATGGCTGGGGGGACCCCGGTGGACGGAAAGGCCGTCTGCCAGTTTTCCGCCAGTCGACTGGGTGGAAAAGGGGCTGGATATGGTGGCGGTGTCAGCTAGACACCGCCATCCATATTAGAATGGGCAGCTGTAGGAACTGGGGTCACCAGTCCCCCAGGGGGGTAGCTTGGCTCGAGCAAGTAGGCACACGAAGGCTTAAGTGTAAAGTGACCATACAGCACACACATCCACTGAGACAGGAAACGCACGCAATGACCGACACCACACCAGGTAAGTTGAGTAAAACTCAAATGGCTTTTATCTATATCAAGATCCGGGCAATTAATAATCACGGTATCCCCAACTCATCAGAGCATTAAACATGGCATTTCATTAGAGCATTAACCCTGGCATTTCATTAGCGCATTAAGCATGGCATTGCATTAGGGTATTAAACATGGCATTTCGTCAGAGCATTAGGCATGGCATTTCATTAGGGCATTAAACGTGGCATTTGAGGCAAGTAATCAACATTTCTTTAGGCAAGAATTGGACCTCAGCGCATTTCATTAGGCAGGAATAACCAGGTCTTTTAAGGCAAGTAATCAGCAGTTCCTCAGGCCCACGATATCCCCTACATCAGGTGAACGATCAGCCCTTCATACCGTAGGAGTCCACAGGGCCTGGGGCAGATTAATCCCCGTTCCTGGGGCAAGTGGGGGCCAACAGGGCCCAACGATAGCCTCCCCTGGGGGAGGGGCGAGCTCCAGGCCTCCCTCTGGCCTTCCGCCCTCCTCCCCGGGGGTTACCTGGTCTTTCGGCCTCCTCGGGGCCCTTGCGGCGGGTTCTGTCCAAGGCGGGGGCTCGCTTCTCGTGGAGCCCTTCCCGCCAACAGTACCAGCTCTCCGGCGGTGTCCGGGAGGTGAAGGGGGATTTTGCAGCAGGCCCCAAGGTGGGCAGAGCTTCATGGGGTCTCCGGCGGGCCTCGGGCGGCCGGGGAGCCCTGTGCTGTAGAGGGGCCGGTCCTGGGCCCTCCGATGGCTCCTAGGGCCCGGGGGACCGGTCGTAGTGGCCGCACGGGAGGCGTGCCCACAACCGCCAACGGCAGCGCGGTCTGCGGGGGTGCGGCCTCCCAACCCAATAGGAAAGCGGCGGGGGCGGCGTTCAGGAGTCCGCCCCCGTCACGTGACGCGGGAAGTGGCCTCAGGCCTAGCGCGGCCTACACTGGAGTCAGGCAGCAACAGGGCCCTCAATGAAGTAATCGCCCAGCTCGCGCCTGCAGTGGCAGGGCCCTGATCTCCTCGGCGGGCCCCGCGAACGTCGGCGGTGTTCGGTCCTGCAGCGCTGGGCCGCAGCGGTGAGTGTTTCTATGACACCCCAGCAGGGGTGGGGGGAATTCAAGGCCCACCGTGCCCAGCGCTCCCCTAAGCCGAGCGGGGGAGCGCAGCAGCTCATGGCAGTGCAGGCTGGAGTGGGGCAGGCCACACGACAGTGGCAGTTCAGTGAAGGGGGTCCCAGGTGGAGTCAGGGAGCGCAGGGGTGGCACAGCGCGAATACCTGGTCGATCCCCCAGCAGTCCAGTGGGAATTTTATAAGGTCTTCTTCGGCGCTTGCTGGTTCCTGCTGTCACGATCCGCGCTCAGGTGGCGCTGAGTGACGCTTCTCCTCTACCCCTGGACTACGGCCGAGCAACTCGGCGACCGCAAGAACTACATCCCCCAGAACTCCCGGTAGTTCCCGTCCCACGTGACAGTTCACGCTGCCGGAAACACTGAAAAGCGGCCAATCCCGGAGAAGCAGTGCCGATGATTCTCTGAAGCCTTCGGTATCGGAAGACCCGAGTGGATGGTTCTTCTCAGCGGCTTGACTTCCAGACCAAGTCTCGACTACTACTTGTTCCTCGCTCGGCAGCCGGTGAGTATTGAGACAGCAGCTGCCCGACTTTAGCCCTTTCGACTTAGACGCGACCTCGAACCTTCGAGGGAGAGCGCTAAGAGACAGACTACGCCCACGGATTTCCGGGCATCTCCGCCTGGGGGTTTCGCTCCTCTGCTCCCGGCTCCTCCTGGAGCATTGAGTAGCAGCGCAACGCCACAGCAGCGCCCACGGATTTCCGGGCATCTCCACCTGGGGGTTTCGCTCCTCTGCTCCCGGCTCCTCCCGGAGCATTGAGTAGCAGCGAAACGCCACAGGCAGCGCCCAAGGATTTCCGGGCCCCAGCGTTCCCACAGTATCGCGCTCCTCGGCTCGAGACCTTGCTGAGCCTAGAGTAGCAGCGCAGACTCTTGACACAACCAATCTCCGCGACTCGGATCGCCACAGCGAGGTTCTTTCAGTTCCGTGAAGTAACGGTGCTGGAGAACGTCGTGCGCTCAGTAAAGAGGAGAAGACTACCCTTCTCGTTTCCCCACAGTTAGACGAAAAGAGACGACCGGTAAGAGAGCTACACACAAGGGGGAGCCTGGGGAAAGGGTCAGGGAGCCATCACTCATTGTGTGTTTGTCTATTCACAGGTCTCCCGCCCAGCCGTCCCTTTCCGTCCTTCCCTCGCTCACCTACCCCTTTCGTCCGAGTGTATTACACATCCGCCGGACTAGGGGCAGATGGGAGGTGGACCCCTTTAAGCTTCAGCGTCATCCTGAGGAGCGGAACCAGTGGGATCCCGACAGAATCATCGGCCCACGAATTATCTCCTCCCGATCACGCTGTCGTAGACCATGACCACCTTAGAGGACGTGGTAGCCGCTCTTGCCCTAGTGCAAGCAGAATTAGTTGCTTCTCGTTCAGACACCGCCGCTCTACATACACGGATAGATCGGCTCCAAAGGAACCCCTTCGATGCAGGGACCCCGTTCCAGTCAGCGACCCAACCAGTAGTGGTAGAAATGCCCACACACGTCCCGTTGGCCCCTCCTGAACGATTTCATGGAGACATACAGAAGGTGCAAGTCTTCATGACCCAAGTCCTGTTGCATTTTCATTGTAAGCCAAAACTCTTCCATACCAACCAAGCCCGGGTAGCCTTTCTCATTTCCTACTTGGCAGGGGATGCGGCTCAATGGGCGGTTCCCATAGTCCGTCGTGACGAAGCCCTGTTGTACGATTGGGATGCCTTCCGCATCGCCTTTGAAAGAACCTTTGACCGCAGAGCTGATACCTTCTCGGCTGACCGAGACCTGCTGAAACTACGGCAACACCCCAATGACTTCCTAGGCTACCTCAACAACTTTCGTCGGTTGGTGGCAGAAACCGACTGGCCAGAAACCAAACAGTCTGCCATCTTCTACGGAGGGCTAACGGACGAACTCAAGGACGTCATCGCCCAAATTGATCCCCAACCCCAGACCTGTTCGGCGATGGTGGAATTGGCCGCCCGTTTGGAGCATCGGCTCAGAGAACGAAAAGGGGACCAGAAGCGGAAAGATAAAACACCGTTCCCCTACGACCATGCCCGAGCTTCGGATCAGACGGCCTCCAAGTCTGAGGCCATGGAAATCGGAACGGTGAGAGCCTCGCTAACCCTGAGCGAACGTGATCACCGCCGTAAACAAGGCCTGTGTTTGTACTGTGGGAAGAAGGGGCACTTCCTTCGGGAATGTCCAGTGAGACCCAAGACGAGCAGAACACGCCCCGGACAATCAGCTATGGTCACAGAAGAAGGAATCGCGGGAAACTCCAGAGCTTGAAGGTACCGCAAGGGAAGCCTCCAAGCCACCACTCCATCCCTTCCATGGAATCCGACACCTCTCGAGAACCAGATCACTTCTTCATCTCCCTGGAAGCAGTGATCAACCAGCAACCACAAACCATAAGAGCCATGATCGACTCCGGGGCTACCGGATGTTTCCTGGACAAACAGGAAGCAGAAAGGCTGGGGATTCCATTAACGCCCAAGGAACAGCCCGAACTCGTTTTTGCGGTCGACGGGAAGGAACTGGAGTCGGGACCCATCCGATTCGTCACCCCGTTTCTCTGGATAACCATAGGAGGGGACCATGGCGAGTGGTTGCAGTTGAACATCATACAAGCTCCCCGATGCAATCTGATCCTAGGTTTGCCGTGGTTACGGAAACACGAACCTACTATCGAATGGTCCACCAACACCATCTCGTTCCACTCCGCCTCATGCCAACAACGGTGCATCAGCCCTACTCCACACCCGAACACGATCCGAACCCCTGCTCAACATGTGGCGACTGCCGCGGAAAAGGACGTGACGCTCCCTACCTGGTATCTACCCTATAAAGACGTGTTCAATGTGCAGATGGCGGAAGAGCTACCCCCGCACCGAGAGTATGACTGCCGCATCGATCTAGTGCCAGGCGCGGTTGTTCCGTGTGGGAGGATATACGCCCTCACCGGGCCAGAAACTCTCCATTTGAAGGAGTATCTAGACACCTACCTCCGGTTGGGGTTCATCCGTCCCTCCCGGTCGCCCGCAGCGTCCCCGCTCTTCTTCATCCCGAAGACCAGTGGTGAGCTGAGATGTTGCATCGACTACCGCGCCCTCAATGCGCTGACGATTAAGAACAGATACCCCTTGCCACTGATTCCGGTTCTCTTGGAGCAAGTCCGCGAAGCACACATCTACACCAAGCTGGACCTCCGAGGGGCGTATCATCTGGTGAGAATGAGAGAAGGCGATGAGTGGAAAACCGCCTTCAAAACACGGTTTGGACTCTTCGAGTACTTAGTGATGCCCTTTGGACTGTGTAACGCCCCGGCGGCCTTCCAGTTTTTCCTCAATGAGGTCCTACGAGAATTTCTGGATAGGTTCGTCGTGGTGTACATTGACGACATCCTGATCTTTTCCATCACCCCGGAGGAGCACATCGTTCATGTCAGGCTCGTGCTACAAGCATTGAAAACCAACCGCCTCTTTTGTAAACTCACCAAATGCGAGTTCCATGTGACGACAGTGGAGTTTCTTGGAGTTCACCTCACCCCCACAGGACAGGTCATGTCCGTCCGCAAGGTGCAGGCGGTGGAACAATGGCCCCAGCCCCAGTCAGTCAAGGAAGTCCAAAGCTTCCTTGGCTTTGCGAATTTTTACCGCCGGTTCATTCACCACTTTTCTCACCTGGTATCACCTCTCACCAGACTAACACGAAAGAACGTGTCGTTCCACTGGTCTCCCGACGCCCAGCACTCGTTCGAACAGCTCAAGACGGCCTTTACATCCGCACCCATCCTGAGACACGCCCGGCCCGAGCTCCCCTTCATAGTGGAGGCAGATGCGTCCGACGTCGCCGTGGGAGCTGTCCTATCCCAACGCCATCCAGACACCGGCCACCTCCACCCAGTGGCCTACATGTCCCGGAAATTGAACCCCGCCGAACGCAATTACTCTGTGTCCGAAAAAGAACTTCTTGCGATCCGGGAGGCGTTTGTGGAATGGCGACACTGGCTCATGGGAGCTCAGCACCAAATCACTGTTTTCACGGACCACAGAAACCTCCAGTTCCTGCGATCTGCTCGACATCTCTCTCCCCGGCAACGTAGATGGATGTTGTTCTTCGCAGAATACCACTTTATAGTCACCTACCAGCCTGGCTCACAAAACCAAAAAGCCGATGCCCTTTCCCGGCAAGGTACGACCAACATGCCGACAGCGGAACCAAAAAGGGCTATCCTGTCCCCAAGTCAAGTGGTAGGAGGGGCGACAACAGACACCTTTCTGAGGGCAGTGAAGCGCGGACTCGCCACATTCGCTTGGAGATCTTGGTTAAAAGGACACAAGGAATGGAACCTACGACATGGTGTCCCCATGTGTGGCTCCAGGATGCTAATCCCCACGCTTCCTCTGCAGAAGCTCGTTTTCCATTGGTGCCATGAACTACCCTGTGCAGGACATACGGGAGGAACGAAAACCCTGGAGAAGGTATTAAGACAATTCTGGTGGCCGTCAGTGAGACCAGATGTGTTACTATGGGTAAAACGCTGTGACATCTGTTCCCAAATGAAATCAGACCATCGTAAACCACAAGGCCTCCTACGTCCCCTTCCTACACCCCAGACACCATGGGACAGAATCTCGGTGGACTTCATCGTTGGATTGCCCAAAGACCAAAACTGTACCACTATCGTGGTGGTGATCGACTACCTTACCAAAATGGGACACTTTCTACCGTGTAAGCAGGTACCCACGGCAGGGGCATTGGCAAAGCTCCTGTTGGTGAACGTGGTGCGACTCCATGGCCTCCCCAGCAGCATTGTTTCAGACAGAGGGTCCCAGTTTACGGCGCGGTTTTGGAAGGTCTGGTGTGCCGAACTGGGCATTCAGTCATCCTTGTCCACCAGTTTCCATCCCCAGACTGACGGGCAGACCGAGAGACTTAACCAAACCCTGAAACAGTTCCTCCGGTGTTATGTGGACAAGGCATCAAATGCCTGGGTGGACTGGTTGTGGGTTGCCGAGGTCGCCTACAACGACTCTGTCCATACATCCACACAACACACCCCTTTCTTTCTTTCCTCAGGGTACCATCCTCGATTCACCCCATTTAAACTCCCTCACACGAATCTCAGCGTTCCAGAGGTACAGGAAAGGCTTTCGGCGATTCGCCTAACCCTCACCAAGGCCCGTGAGAACCTGCGACTGGCCAAGGCCCGATACAAACTTCAGGCAGACAAACGTCGCAGACCCGATCCTGTGTACCATAAAGGGGATAGGGTATGGCTATCCACAAGAAACATCAAATTCAAACGTCCTAGCGTCTTTAATCCGAAGTTCATAGGTCCCTATCCCGTGGTGAAACACGTCAACCCGGTATCGGTGCAACTGAAGCTCCCGAACCATTTGCGCATTCACCCAGTCTTCCATGTCTCCTTGCTTAAGCCCTCGTTCAGTCCAGTGCGTAAGCTGCCCGCTCCCGTATGGGTTCACCATGAACGCGAGTACGTGGTGCAACGCGTGCTGGACTCCAAGACTGTTCGGGGTAGACTTTGGTATCTTCTGGCTTGGAAGGGGTATGGCCCGGAGGAGAACTCCTGGGAGCCCACTTCCTCCGTCCATGCTGCTCGCCTGGTGGCGGCTTTCCATCGCCGGTGTCCTGGCAAACCGGGTCCTGTCCTCAGCGCCCCGTGAGGGGTGAGGGGGGATGTGCTGTCACGATCCGCGCTCAGGTGGCGCTGAGTGACGCTTCTCCTCTACCCCTGGACTACGGCCGAGCAACTCGGCGACCGCAAGAACTACATCCCCCAGAACTCCCGGTAGTTCCCGTCCCACGTGACAGTTCACGCTGCCGGAAACACTGAAAAGCGGCCAATCCCGGAGAAGCAGTGCCGATGATTCTCTGAAGCCTTCGGTATCGGAAGACCCGAGTGGATGGTTCTTCTCAGCGGCTTGACTTCCAGACCAAGTCTCGACTACTACTTGTTCCTCACTCGGCAGCCGGTGAGTATTGAGACAGCAGCTGCCCGACTTTAGCCCTTTCGACTTAGACGCGACCTCGAACCTTCGAGGGAGAGCGCTAAGAGACAGACTACGCCCACGGATTTCCGGGCATCTCCGCCTGGGGGTTTCGCTCCTCTGCTCCCGGCTCCTCCTGGAGCATTGAGTAGCAGCGCAACGCCACAGCAGCGCCCACGGATTTCCGGGCATCTCCACCTGGGGGTTTCGCTCCTCTGCTCCCGGCTCCTCCCGGAGCATTGAGTAGCAGCGAAACGCCACAGGCAGCGCCCAAGGATTTCCGGGCCCCAGCGTTCCCACAGTATCGCGCTCCTCGGCTCGAGACCTTGCTGAGCCTAGAGTAGCAGCGCAGACTCTTGACACAACCAATCTCCGCGACTCGGATCGCCACAGCGAGGTTCTTTCAGTTCCGTGAAGTAACGGTGCTGGAGAACGTCGTGCGCTCAGTAAAGAGGAGAAGACTACCCTTCTCGTTTCCCCACAGTTAGACGAAAAGAGACGACCGGTAAGAGAGCTACACACAAGGGGGAGCCTGGGGAAAGGGTCAGGGAGCCATCACTCATTGTGTGTTTGTCTATTCACAGGTCTCCCGCCCAGCCGTCCCTTTCCGTCCTTCCCTCGCTCACCTACCCCTTTCGTCCGAGTGTATTACACATCCGCCGGACTAGGGGCAGATGGGAGGTGGACCCCTTTAAGCTTCAGCGTCATCCTGAGGAGCGGAACCAGTGGGATCCCGACACCTGCGCCCATGATAGTTGGTTTCTTGAGGGGGGGGGGGTTTAGTTGGTGGCTTCAAGCAGGTTAGTCAGCCTCCGTAGGTCGTCCCTGGGTTCTCCTCCCGCCGGGCCACATAAGTGGGCTAGTCCAGTGTTCCTCACTCAGCTTGGAAGGCAGCACCTAAGCCCTTTCACTCCCAGTGGTATAAGTCCCCGACTAGGCCCTACCGCCTAAGTCTCCTGCGTAGGTTCCCCCAGGTCAGCGTCGCCCAAACTGACTAAAAAGTTTCCCTCCTTTCCTTATGTATGCCCAGGTCAGGTGACCACACTCTAAGATGGCAAAAGCAGACACTGCCCTTATTCTAGAAGGATCCAGGAGCTTCCCTAGTCTAACTTAGGGGAGAAAAAGGCGGACTGGGGTGGTAACAATGTTTAGGGTCCCAGCCAGCTCCTGGCAACTAGGGTGCTACTAAAAAGACCACTCCGCAGTAGCAGGGGCCTGTGGCAGCCATGTTGGGAGGAGAGAGCACCTGCACCTTAGCATTGATTAGCAATGAGAAGGCGCTCGGAGACCTAAGGCCAACGAAAAAGAGGGTGGAAAAAAAATGAGGCAAGTGCAAAAACACAGGGAAAGACCACCCTAGGGCTGACAGGTCTAACAGGCGTCCCCCCCAGCTGAAAGTGGGGAGAGCTACCCAACCTCTAGGGAGTTCTCGTCACTAAGACGGAAAAACCGGGAGAGACCGTCGGCATTGGCGTGGTCAACTCCGGGACGATGTTCCACCCGAAAGTCCATCCCCCGTAGGGAAATGGACCACCTTAGCAACTTGGGATTTTCGCCTCTCATCTGCATAAGCCAGCGAAGGGGTCGGTGGTCTGTCTGAATCAGGAAGTGAGAGCCAAAAAGGTATGGCCTCAACTTCTTCAGAGCCCAGACCACAGCGAAGGCTTCTCGCTCGATGGTACTCCACCGTTGTTCCCGAGGGAGGAGTCTTCTAGAGATAAAGGCCACAGGTTGGTTTTGGCCATCGTTGTTCAGTTGTGAAAGCACAGCGCCTATGCCGTGCTCAGAGGCGTCCGTCTGCACAATGAATTCCTTCATGAAGTCAGGTGTTGCAAGCACCGGAGCGGTGCACATCGCGTGCTTCAGGGTCTCGAATGCCTCTTGGCAAGCAGCCATCCAGATCACTTTTCGTGGCTGCTTCCTGGACGCCAACTCCGTCAAGGGGGCTATGATGGTATCATACCCCTTGACAAACCGGCGGTAATATCCAGTGAGGCCGAGGAAAGCTCGGACCTCAGTTTGAGTTTTGGGGGGCTCCCAGGCCATGATGGTCTCAATCTTGGCCTGGAGGGGTTGCACCTTATCCACGCCCACCAGGTGTCCCAGGTAGACAACAGATCCCTGTCCAATCTGGCACTTGCTAGCCTTAATGGTCAGACCAGCACGTTGCAGAGCCTGTAGCACCTCCTGGAGATGCTGCAGATGGTCCTCCCAGGTGCTACTGAAGACAAGTATGTCATCCAGATAGGCCGCTGAGAAGGACTCTAGGCCAGACAGCACCTGGTTCACCAACCGCTGGAAAGTGGCCGGGGCATTCTTGAGCCCGAAGGGCATCACCCTAAATTGAAAGTGGCCCTCGGGGGTGGAGAACGCTGTTTTCTCCTTTGCTCCATCGGCCATGGCAATCTGCCAGTACCCTGATGTTAAGTCGATGGTGCTGAGGTACCGGGCTGCTCCCAGCCGGTCCACCAACTCATCCACCGTGGGATCGGGTGAGCATCTGTTTTGGTGACAGAGTTCAATCCACGATAATCCACACAGAACCCAAGTTCTGGTGTGGTGCCCGGTGGGGCCGCTTTCGGCACCAACACTACCGGACTAGCCCACGGGCTGCTGGAAGGTTCAATCAGCTCCAGCATTTTGGCCACCTCACCCTGGATGCTGTTCTTGACTCTATCGGACAGCCGGTAAGACTTGGTTTTTACAGGTGAGCTGTCCCCTGTGTCCACATCATGGGTACACAGATGAGTGATTCCAGGCGTGAGAGAGAACAACGAGGCGTACTGCTCCAACACCTGGCGGCAGTCCCTCTGTTGTTCGGGGGTCAAGGATGGGGAGAGGACCACTCCCTCCACCGATCCATCCTTCTCCTGGGCCGCCAGAAGGTCAGGAAGAGTCTCACTCTCTTCCTCCTCGCTCCCACCCGTCACCAAGAGGAGAGCAAGCTCAGATCGCTCATGGTGTGGCTTCAGGTGGTTGACGTGGAGCACCCGATGGGGCTGTCAGAGCGTCTTCAAATCAACGACATAGGTAGTCTGGCCTCGTCTCTCCCCAATCTCGTACGGACCAGTCCACTGGTCCTGGAGGGCACTAAGCTCCCCAGGCTCCATGACCCACACCTTCTGTCCAGCGTCCAACTCCACCGTCCGAGCGTTGCGGTCATACCACTCCTTCATGACGTCTTGGCTAGCCTCCAGATTGTCTGAGGCTTCCTCCCACAGCTTGGCCATCTGGCTACGGAATGCCAGCATGTAGCTGACGACATCACGGGGATGCTTCTTCGAAGTCTTCTCCCACCTCTCCTCACCAGGCTGAGGGGCCCCCTAACGGGGTGGCCATAGAGCAGCTCAAAAGGGCTGAACCAGACTCCCTACTGCGGCACCTCGCGGTATGAAAACAGCAGGCAAGGGAGGAGGACTTCCCACTTCCACCTCAAGTCCTCTGGCAGGTTCCGGATCATCCCCTTCAGAGTCTTATTAAAGCGCTCTATGAGCCCGTTAGTCTGGGGGTGGTAAGGAGTGGAGAACCGATAGGTCACTCCGCACTCCTTCCACATGGCCTGCATGTAGGCCGACATGAAGTTCGTGCCCCTATCTGACACCACGACCTTGGGGAATCCCACTCGGGTAAAAATCCCCATCAGGGCCCGCGCCACCACAGGTGCAGTGATGGTCCTCAGAGGAATAGCCTCCGGGTACCGAGTGGCGTGGTCCACTAACACCAAAATGAACCGGTGTCCCGCAGAGGTCGGAGGGCCCAACGGCCCAACAATGTCAATTCCGACCCGCTCAAAAGGGGTCCCGACCATCGGGAGCGGTTCCAAAGGGACCTTCACCTTAGTCCCAGTCTTGCCACTCGCCTGGCAAGTCTTGCAGGTCTTGCAGTAGGTGTCAGAAGCAACTCTCATCCTGGGCCAATAAAAATGCGGGACCAACCGCGCAAAGATTTTGTCCTGACCCCGGTGTCCAGCTAAGGGTATTTCATGCGCCAATTCCAATAGGAAGGCCTGGTAGCATTGGGGGACCACTAAGGCCCTCGAGGATCCATGCACCGGAACCTTAGGCTCACTGTAAAGGAGGCCATCCTCCCAGTACACATGGTAACTGCCGGTCTCTTGATTGGTCGCTTGGGCTTCGGCCTGCCGCCGCATGCCGTCAAGCGTGGGGCACTCTCTCTGCACCCGACAGAATTCCTCCCGGGTAGGCCCTCCTTCCACATGCCAATCGGCAAGGGTCGGCAAGTCCCCCACGGGAACAACATCCACCTCCGCGGACTCCGGGGGTACCTCCGCGGGCTCCCCATCTATCACACGGGGCGTGTCCTTCACAACATTCTACCCTTCCTGACTAGCATTGGGCTGGGCCGTTGTCTCAGGCTCCAACCCGTGTTGAGTCCCTTGCCGGGCAGCCATGGACCTCGTGACTACGCAAGTCCATCCTGGTAACCCCAGCATCTCAGTGTGGGCTCTAAACTCCACGTCCTTCCAGGCGGTATGTTCTAGATCGTTTCCTAGTAAACAATCCACAGGCAAGGCAGGGCTCACAGCAACTCTCAACTGGCCTTTAACTCCTCCCCACTCAAAGGGAACTTGAGCCACCGGATAGTGACTCACACTGCCGTCAGCCAATACGGCCGGATGGAACACATCAGGGATCACTTGCTCAGGGAACACCAGCTGCCTTACTACGGTGGTCATGCTGGCACCTGTGTCCCTCAGAGCCTCCACCTCCTCCCTGTTAACCTTCACCCTCTGCTGGTACTTAGCAGTATTAGATGGTAAGGACATCACTGGGATCATCTCCCTATCCCCGAGTGAAACCAGGGTCAGGCCTGTCCACTCCCCTTCCCTATCTAGGGGCAGCTCCATCCCCAGAGTTACACTAGCCACCCTGAGGCTCTTCCCTCCTGTGGGGGCTGGGGGTCTCTTGCCACACTTAGGATCGCCCTTGTAGTGTCCAATCTCCCCACATTCGTAGCCACGGACAGTTCTCGGCCGCTGACTCTTGTCAAGGTAAGTGGGCTTTGGGGAACTGGACTGAGGTGGGGTACCTACTCCTTTCCCAAACTGGCTAGTTTGTGGGCCTCGTGAGAACTCCTTCTTTTTATCTCCCCCCTCTCTCTTCTGGGGGAAACCCTGTCCGCCTTTCGGGCCATCTCCCCCGAGGCCCTTGTGAGACACCCGGGTGCTAACCCAAATATACGCCTCCTCCGCAAGCTCACGGGGATCAGTCAGCTTGCGGTCCACCAGATGTTGGTGCAGCTCCGGAAAACATTTATCCAAGAGGTGCTCTCTCAAAAATAGATTGTACAGGCCCTCATAATCATGCACCTCGCTGCCACGCACCCAACCATCCAGAGCCTTACGGGCATAGTCAAAAAAATCTACCCAATTTTGTGTGGACAGGTGAGGACCCAGATATCAAAGTGAAAGACACTAGCATGTAGGCAACAGTATCGGGCTGAAACAGGACTCCGCACACGTCCCTGATGTCAGACAGTACAACACTGCTGCTGTTGCTACAATAACTGTTCCTGGCAATTGTTTTTTGCTTGTTGATCCTCCTGATTGCCGCTCATTAGCCACGCCACAGATGGGTCTTATTATGGATGGAGTAGCCACTGTAGCTGGCAAAGGGGGGCCTGCTCAGGTTACTCAGGTCGCTGCTGGAATGAGCCTTGGGCTCGGCTACCCGCAGATACATGGGGGACAGACCTGTATTTCTGTGGAATCAAATCCTGAGAATTATGATAAGAGTGAGGTAGAGGCAGGGGCTAGCGCACAAATAAGTAGCTGGGCTTTGGATTTAAGCAATGACTCTATTTGCAACAATAATGTTTTAGGTTAAGCCGGAATTTCACCTCCACCAATATCTGCCTCTAGCACCTTGAAGTGTATTTCTGATGCTTCTACTAAGATAAATGACACAGAGTCTGAGAAACTGGCTTGTGACTCCTACAGTGCCTCTAACAGTGCCAAGAGAAAATCAAACCCAAAGAAGTCCACTAGGGGCACAGGAAAAGGCAAGGATCACCCTGTTGTATTACTTGGCGCTGTAAAGGCACACTCAGATGGCATAATGGCTGATAACGCGAGTCCAATCCGTAAGTGGTTTGCTGGCAAAGGCAAGTGAGAAGTGAGAGCTATAATATGAAGGCTGTCTGGCTCATCTTTTGGCACTGGCATTCCTACGTCCATAACCCCTGCCTCTATAACCCCCACTTCAGGAACGAAGTTTCATGGGCAGGAGACACCTAATAGCTCCAAACTTGCGGATTGGAGATGTGGCTACAGCGGGGGTTTCAATCTGCCCGAAATTGATTGCGACTCCTTCTAATAATGAGTTCAGTAATGAGCCTTTGTTAAATATGATTCTTCAGGTGCTTCACGATCAGAGGACAGAGACACAGGAATACTTTAGCCAAGCTAAGGCGGATTGCAATCTGATACAGCAAGTACTGTCTGTGGTATCAAGCAACGTGGCCGGCTTGACACAAGAGATCTCAGAACTACAACAACGTGTGGTATACACAGAGGATCAGTGTGCAGCTACAGCTAAAGCTGTTAGGTCACATGATGATCAATTGTTATGTCTTAAGGATAAGGTCGAGGATATAGAAAATCGACAGCGAAGGCATAATTTGAGAGTGTTCGGCATACTGGAGGATAAAGAGGGAGCCGACCCATGGACATTTATTGCACAGCTCTTTCAGAACTCGTTCCCTGACCTATCGGCCTGGGATTGGGACTCACAGATACAATGAGCGCATAGACTTCCACCATTTCTAAGCAACGAATCCAGAGCTAATAGGCAACATCTGCGTCCTTTGATTATTTACTTTGGTAATTTTTTGCCACGTCAAGCTGTCTTTCTTCGGGCTGCCCAGGCATAGCCAGTCCATTATCATTCTTTGTCAGGTCGGATCTCTTTAAGGAAACTATGGCACGACGCTGGAAACTTCACCAGCTGATTGATCCTATGGAAGCTGCTGGGGCTCAAGTTTTTCGTCAAGAACCTGCACGTCTAAAGGTTATGCGGAATGGTCACACATGGACTTTATATACAGCTGATGAGGCCCAGCAGATACTTAGGGGGCTCATTATGATGGCGGGAGGACATAACTCCGCCCGCCCTCCTTGCAGTGGTGGGACCGCCCACCACTAATGCGGCAGTCCACCCACACACATTACGAGGCCCTTAACATTGCATAGGGTGCTGCTGAATGCAGCACCGTTCGCAATGTCAAATTGACATTCACTGCATTTCGCTGCACTGCGTGGCAGGCACCACATGGTGCCTGCCACGCAGTGCTGGGACTTGCATGGGGTACCATGGGTCCTCCCCAGTGCAGAAACACCCCCCCAAACAAGGGTAGCTCGCAACAGACCCCCAAACCCAATCTCCGCCAGCCTTTCCATGGAGGCATCGCCGCCATGGAAAAGCCTTTTCCAACCCACAGCCTAATTTGGTGGACGGTGCCTGCTAGGCACCGTCACGATTTTAGGAGCCCTGCACCGTCCGCCAGGCAATCGGTACAATTGCCTTTGGTGGTGAAGCAGCGGATGGATTTTGCGTCCGTCACGGTACCCACCACCATCCTAATTGGGCGGTGGGTAAAAGGCATAGTGATGGCGGAAGGACCGCCGGCCTGGCTTTGGTAGTCCTTCTGCCATCCTAATGACCCTCTTAGTTCTTGGGGGGTCCCTGGGTAGGAAGGGCTCTCTGAAAAGCTGGCTTCGGAACTTGGTTAATTGATTATTGGTTATTGGTTTAGCTTCATTAACTTCTTATTATAATGCTTACTAGAAGCTAGATGCTAGAAGTGATAAGAATGTATCAGAAGATAACTAAAGAGTTAAGGGGGTGATATGATGGGCTGAGAGAGGTATTTTCTTTCCTATCTTTCCCACTCTCCCTTACTCTATGCTGTGAAATGAGGATTAACTTACTGTCTTGTGGGATTTTTGAGGGATCTTATTCTTCCACGCCTTGGGGCAATCTTCACAGCGGGTAGTATGGTGGGTACCTCTGCTCTCTTTCAGCTGTCAGGTCATCAACAGCATGGGTGGGGTGATTTCTTCTTCAGGAAACTGGGGTTGGGTGGTGGCTTTGTTGGGGGGGCAGTCGGGTTGCAGCTAGCGACAGGGTTGGGAAAGAGGGGGTTATAAATAAAAAAGGATTGAAGGGAATAGACTTACGTTTGATTATTGGAATGTCTGACATGGCTTCGAGCAGGATTTTTCGATTGGGTGGAAATCCTCTGTTAATATATTTCTTGCTCAGGTATTAATCATAGTTGGGGAGCTAAGCATATTTTCTCTTGGGTTTTTGCTTTAATGCCTCATGGAGGTATTTAAATGTCTGTGCTGGAATGTGGCTGGCGTAAATTCTGCCAATAAACGCCAGATGGTTCGGTGGGAGCTTAGAATTTACAAGCCCCATATAGTTGCCCTTCCTGAGACTCATCTAGCTCACAAAGACAGACATTTTTTGAGGCATTTATAGCATAAGATACTTGACTGCACCTCTCAGACCGTCTCTATTAGAGGAGCTGCATTCTGATAGATAAATCATTTGATTGTACCCTCCTCAAGGCTTCACATAATATCAGAGACAGGTGGATAATCGTCCAGGTTTTGATTAAAGATGAAAAGCTTGTATTATGTACAATTTATGGACCAAACTCTGCTGAACCTCAGATGATTGGTACCCTAGCATTAGAATGGTTAGATTGGCAAGGCGAGCTAATTGTTGTGGGCGATTTCAATTGCATCCTTGATCCTAAAATAGATTCTACTAATCGGTCTTCCTCAGGTAGACGAGGAAAGCCAGAGCAGCAATCTTAGAGCTGGCGCGCCTGTTTCGTCTTAAAGATATATGGTGATGATTATTTACTTCGCTGCCCAGCTACGCTAATTAGAGTGAACCACATAAGCACTATTCCAGGATCGACATGGCCTTTGTTAATAGAAGAATTTTGAGTACAGACAGGTGTGAGGTATGCTCTAAAATTGTATCGATCATAATCCTATTTTGCTGTCATTTTCGATGGGCTCCGCCGGCAGGCATTCGCATGTGTTTTCCTTCCCGTGATATCTGCTGGCTGATAATGACTATTTTGTATTTGCTAAAAACAGTATCAGGGATTTTTTGTCTGACAATAAGGGCACTGCCTCCCCCAGGTAGTCTGGGATACACTCAAGACCCACATAAAAGGGGGGTCACTCAACAGTACCTCTTTCGGCCTGCTCTGAAGCTGGCTAGTGAAGCGATACTACAGCTAGTAACAGCTCACGCTGCAGAGGCCGGGATACAAGGGGTGACACAGTCACATTCACATACACAGCGGTCTTTGATTGAAAAAAGGCGACGTTGGGGACGATATTCAAGGAGAAAATAGCGGCTAGATATAATAAAAATCGGGCTATGCAATATGAGTATGGGGAACAAGTGGGCAAGCTTTTAGCGCATCAACTCTCTGATATAAGTGTGAGGCGTGAGATAAAAGCGATTAGAGGTGAAGGTGATCAATTGCACACACAACCACAGTCAATAGTAGGAGAATTTGCCCGGTACTATAAAAATTTATATGGTAGCTCTGGCCTGTTTGACGAAAGAAATGTCTTGAATACATCAGAAATTGTGATTTCCCGCGGCTCGAGGAAGAACAGGTACGGTGTTTGAAGATGGATATCAGCGGTGAAGAAAGACTTGATGCAGTATTGGCAAAGCTGCTGCTGATGACGCAATGGTGCAGATTCCGATCCTGGAGAAACCGGATACGAACCGTCGGTCGGAGTGTTTTCTCCGTCCGACTCGTACCCGGGGAAAAAACATTACAAACATGCAAGTACGATTCGCATGGAAACACCATTTCCGTACGAACCGTAAAAAACACCGACCGACGAAAATATCCATGCAAATGTGATCCGGGAAAGCGCCGACGTGACGTCGGGACGCATTCCGGCTGCGTTTCACGAACCAGGAAGTACGATTCGAACCGACAGCAGTCCGGACAGCAATATTTTTACGGCACCCAAAAAGTGCCGGAAAAGCTAAGTACGCCGCGATGCCAGCGGAATAGGGGGCCCGGTACATGCCGTACCCCCCCCCAGCCCCCGTATGTACGCCCCGAACACCCCCCCAGCCCCCGCATGTACGTGCCGTACCCCCCCAGCCCCCGCATGTACGCGCCGTACCCCCACCCGTGTACGTACGGACCGTACCCCCACCCGTGTATGTACACCAGTGTAGGTACGGACCGTACCCCCACCCGTGTATGTACACCAGTGTAGGTACAAACCGTACCCCCACCCGTGTATGTACACCAGTGTACGTACGCACCGTACCCCCACCCGTGTATGTACACCAGTGTAGGTACGGACCGTACCCCCACCCGTGTATGTACACCAGTGTACACTGGTGTACATACACGGGTGGGGGTACGGTCCGTACCTACACTGGTGTACATACACAGGTGGGGGTACGGTCTGTACCTACACTGGTGTACATACACGGGTGGGGGTACGGTGCGTACCTACACGGGTGGGGGTTCGGGGTGTACAAGCGGGGCGGGGGGGTATGGCGCATACATGCGGGGGCTGGGGGGGGGTACGGCACGTACATGCGGGGGCTGGGGGGGTACGGCGCGTACATGCGGGGGCTGGGGGGGGGTTCGGCACGTATGCGGGCACATGTCTTCATGGTTGCTATGGGAGTTCGGTCCGGACGGTGTTTCTTCCATACGGTTGTAAAATCGAAAGAATGGGACTGATCGTACTTGCGCGGTCGGACTTCATTTTTCCGATTCGTACGGTAAATCGTCCGGGGATGTGTCGGACACTTTTTCCGACCCGAGGACGTGTGGGGGAATTTTCCCAATGCGATTCGTATGGATTTTTTCCCATGCGAATCGTACTTGCCAGTTTGTACGGTACTTGTACGATTCGGACGGAAAAAAATCCGGATACGATTCGTACGGGGAACATTTTTCCAGGATCCGAATCGGCACCAATGCCTGTTGAGTTTTATAACACATTTCAGAATTGTATGCTTCCTGTGATGATGAAAGTGATACTATACATTAGTGAGAATGGGGATACGCCCAAGTTTTGGGAGACGACAAATATGTTTTCTCCCTTAAAAATATAAACCGTCAGATGAGTGGGGTCATAGCACCCAATCTCACTTATTAATGCAGATACTAAGGTATTTGTAAAAGTATTGGCATCTCGCTTCGCATCTTTTATGTCACAGTTGGTTTTCCAACATCAGCACGGTTTTATTCCGGGTAGAGATACCACAGCACATGTAAATGCTACTATAGTAGCCTTCGATGCCACAAAAAAGTTAAAGTTGGGAATGGTCATGCTCGATGCGGAGAAGCATTCGACCGAGTTACTGGGGAATGTCTCTGGGCCACCTTAGCGGGGTTTACTATTCATGGTCCATTTCATACCTGGGTCAGGGCTCTGTACAAGCAGCTGAAAGCCAAATTAGTCTATCAAGAAACACAATCTACCTCATTTTCGATATTAAGGGGCACTCGTCAGGGCTGCCCCCTTTCTCCTCTTCTTTTTGCTTTGTACATAGAACCATTTATAAGATCGCTCCTTGCTAATTCACTCATACTTCCAGTTCAATTAAAATCAGGTGAACAGAAAATAATGGCATATGCAGACGACATGGCCATCTTCTCTGAAGCCTTTGGAAGCTGTAGGCTTCATTCAAGCAGAAGCTAAAAGGTTTGGCACCTTCTCTGGCTACAAGCTAAATATACATAAGAAGCAGGTCCTTCTTAATTTTCATTCCAAACGGGTAGTGTCTGGGGCCTGCTCGGTCGCAACAGACTTCGGGGTGCAGATTTCTCTGAATTCTGAACACATTACGATCCGCTCTTAAAGTCAATTGTCTTAAAGACGAAGAATTGACATAAATTGCCAATCAGTGTTCAGGGCGCTAAAATGAATATTTTGCCCACTTTTCTTCATTTGTTTCGAGCAATTCCACTACGTGTTCCGAACTTTTTTTTAGAGAATTTAGAGGGGGCACACAGTTGTTTTATTTGAGCTATAAACAGCCGCGCCGCGCAATGAAGAATTTAAAATTCCCGTATGGGGGAGGGGTTGGGGGGGGGGGCTTCAACAACCTGATGTTGACTATTATTTCTGGGCCTCCTTTGCTGGGCGACTTCGTAGTCTTCTTTCTACTGGTACTAGAACTGTCTCTATAATCTTGCAATCAGCACCCACTGTAGACTGTTCCTATAGGAAGAGGTGTGACGCCGCGGCCAGGGCGACTGACTCGGGAATCTGGGGATCACGGTTCGAGACCTGGCGCCAGCGGCAGATTAGCCAAGCACCATGTGACTCTGGGCAATAGCTTGCTTAATCTTTCCGGCGGCCCCCAGCGTCTAGAGATCCTTACGGGTGATTGTTTGCGCTTTACAAATGTGGATTATTATTATAAGAACAACGAACCCAGCTACTGTAAGACTCCTCGAGACATAGCTGATATCTGCTGAGAAATAGTGCTGAACTGTTCCCTACCCGAAGTACATGGCACTGTCCCATGCTCGGGCAGTACTCAATTTCCAGAAATATTTCATGACACACAATCGAAACTTTGGGCTAGTTACGGGCCGAGCCAACGAGGGCACTTATATGATATAAATAGGCCTGGGCTAAATTTCCGTTCCGCTCGTGGAAATTGTGATAATTTGACATTTTCGCATTCCACGGAGAGCGCGAAAATGTCAAAATTTCCGCATTCCGCAGCTTAGCGATAATTTGTTTCTTGCTCGCGCTGTAAAATAATACATTCTCGCGCGCGCGCGATCGCCTTACCTGAATCCCCGCGTTCGCCGACAAGTTTTCCCGATCCGGTCGCGTTCTCCACGAGATGTTTGATTGTTGGTAGCCATTTGCGCTGTCTCGCGACAGTTCGCGCCCGCAGTAATGTCATGCGTCGCGCAATAACGTCTTTCTTCTCGCGATCATGCACCGCGAGAAGAGTGAAAACAAGATGGCCGCGCCCGCGAGCATCCGCATAGGTAAGTTGGCGAGCTGCGACCACGCAGAAAATACCGCGAACGGGCGGGAAAAAACTTCCGCATCTTCGCGATATTTCCGCGTGTTTGCGGAGATTTTTAACATTTTCGCGATAATTTGCGAAAGCCGCTTTCGCAAATTCCGCCCACCCCTAGATATAAATGGGTTTTGCACTTTTGATGATTTACAAAGGGGAGCGGGCCTCCCAAAACCGGCATTTTATAAATACTTACAAATCAGAGACCATCTTCGGGGACACAGAGGGTGAGAATACCTGTGGGATCTGACACATGACGGGCTTACACTCATCACCAAAGCCAAGTATCAGCCAGGCTTACCAGCTATTGTCCCAGACCCGGGACATTGAGTCTGAAGTTGGCATCTAAGTGGCGTGAGGCACTGTGGCGGGAGGCTACTCCTCCACTACTGTAAGTGCACTGCGTACCCCAGATGAGGCTGTGTGCTCCCCCAATCTAGACTTGCAGCAATCTAAAAGCATGTGCACGCTATGTTGTACCCCGGAGCGAACAGCTGGATGGTCAGCCGGCAGGGGGGCTATCACGAGTGATACGGGTAAGGGCCCTAAATGTGGAGTCATGGCTGCCATGTTTGTCACCTGTCCCGATCTGACACTTTTTGGGACAGAGGTTGATCAGATAGTTACAGGTCGGCTGCACCTCTTCTTGCAGCTCACCGAGGCAGAGAGAAGCACATGTCTGACCGGGGGGACGCTTGTTCTATGTGTCATTATAGTCCCAGCTCGTCTTTGTGTTGCAAGAGAGTGGATATGAAGGGGGCGCCCCGGGCACCGGACTGCTGGGTCATGTCAAATGAAATATGTGAAAGGGAGCTCGAGCTAAAAGTAGGGGGGTTCGATCTGGGCAAAACTTCCATCGTATTTGGGGACTCGTGGCTAATACCGGATCGCTAGATTTCTAGGTGTCAACCCTCTCAATAAGTAGCTGTGTGTGCTGTGTGTTGGCAATCATAGTGGTACCTGTATTTTTCATGTCGTATGGAATCTATAATCGCTTGAGTTGTCTGCTTTGCTTTCTGATTGTTCTGAGGTTTTGCTGGAATATTGTAATTTCTTTGTCTATTCCCGGAGAGAAATAAAGAAAAGTGCACCTTCCAGCCCAAGCCGTTGTAGTACTCTGAAAAGTGCACCTCCACAGTGCAAGCAGTTGTTGTGCTGTGAAAAGTGCACGTTCGTAGCGCCAACAGCTTTTGTGCTGCTAGTAATAGCGTGGCCGCTGTCTGCTGTGACACAGCGCATCTTTAGGAAGTGTGGGCCTTGGGTTGCTAAAGTGTTCATGGTGATGGTAAGTGTTCTCTTCCGCCCTCTCTCGCCCCAGCTGACACCAGTGAACACCAGCTCACACCAGTTACACCAGATCCCACCAGCTTATCCTGTTCACTTAATCCTACAAATATCAAAGGTGTCAAAGATCTCACAAGCAAAGAACTCCTCCGTCCTCGAACCAGAAAGTTCCAGATGAACATTTTTGTGACATAAGCTTCCAATGAGCTGTTCCCTCCCTTTACAGGTCTCTTGATCGAGTGCCACGAAGCCTCACCGAACTTTGTGACCCGCCCCCCCCCCCACGCCGAGGCACGTCTGCAGCCTCTTGTCACATTTTCTGTTCTCTGACATCTTCTTATTATGTTATGTATGACCCCCCCCCCCCCCTCCCCCGCCCCTCGGTACTTCCCCTCTCTATGCTTTGGGGCATTGGGGTCTACTCTGGTCTAATTACAAACAACTCGTTTATTCAAAAGTATTTTTAGAAATCTGATGAGTTCGCATCAGTGCGCTTTATATAAAACATAGCGCCAAGGACAGCCGGAGGCGCTTTGAAAGAAACCGATGTGTGTCACGGCACTGTCTGGCATAGAGGCATGGTGATAACAACATACATGTGCCAGGCATGCAGATGTGCCGGTGGTCGGGGGGGAGGAGGGGGGGAGGGGTGCTAGTGAAACGGACCATGCCAGCAGGAGGTCTGGTGTCGCCTTGTTCCAGACACAACTCTCGGAGGTCGGTTCCGTGTTTCCTGAAGCAGTGATGTGGGCTCTTTAAATCCGGAGCTGGGGAGTTCAGGACGGTTTTAGCCGTCGCACTAATGGCTCGGTCTGTACTGTGACTGTCTGCACTTGTGAGAGTCTAAACATGGGCTTTCGAGATGCAGGAACGTCTGCTCCTAAGACCTCTGACCTCCCGAGTGGTTGAAGAGTGCTCAGACAGGTAAGTGCCACCATGATGGTGAACCGCCTCGTGCGCACTGACCACAGTGACTTTCATTACAGCATCGAAGGGTAACCAGTGAAACTATTTCACCACTTTCAACGTTTAGAAGTTTATCTATAGCAGTCTGCCAGGACTGATGATGTCGATACAAAATGATCGTGTAAAGTGGGTTTGGGCAAGCCCCCTTCGACAGTGGCTCCGACCCCCTCAGCCCCGCCTGTCTCATGTTGCCCTGACACTTCAGGGATGTGACATTTTTGTGCATATATCACATTGGCGACGAGGCAAACAATCTCACCGTTCTTTGCCGAGGTAGCGGGACGTCTCAGCCCTGTCTCCTGGCTTTGCACTAATGTTCACAAGCGCCGAGCAAGCCCCGTCAGTGCCCCGGTGAGACAGCGAGTCTGTGGCAAGAGCAGCCTGTGTGCTGCCACAGGAGGAACATGCTTCAAGCCGCTTCTATGCGCGGTGTTTCTTGGCGCTTTCGTGATCTGCGTTCACTTCTCTTCCCTTCTTTGCGGACCTCCCTGTGAACTAAAAGGAGGGTTCACAACACTGCGAATTGTAGTGTCGCAGTTTGACCAACACCATTAACATGCCCGAGGCGGGTCGCAGATTGGGACCCAGTAGGGTTGGCGAGGGGGACAGCCACGGTGGCCTGCGGGGGGCAGCCACGGTGGCCTGCAGGGGTCAGTGGATCACCATGTCTGGGGTAACTTAAATAAAGATACCTTTGTTTTTTTAATGTTTTTAATGCAGAAAGATTTCAGCGGCAAAACGTTAATCCCCGTCTCCAGGAAGCAGTATTTGGACGGGGCGCCCTTTAAAGACCCTCCAGAGAGCGACCCTTTAATGTGTACTTGAGGGAAAAGCTTCTCCGAATCATGAATTGGAATCGTTAATTGGCATTGCGTTCGTATATTACAGGAAGTGTTGTAGTGGTCACAGCGAACAATGGTAACAATGGTTGTAATAATACTATTAATGTTAAATATAATAGTAAGGATGGCTACAATAATAATAATTCACTTGTAAAGCGCAGAGTTGCGTCCCAGCTGCGTCCAGGCGCTGTGCGGAGGTCATACCTTGGGGGCAAAGGATTTAGACGGCAACTTCATGAAAAAGAGAAGTTTTCAATTTCTTTCTGAACGGAGATATCGTCGGAGCCTTCCCCGAGGCTAGAGGGAGGTAAGTCCTCACTTTGAAGCCCCCCTTTCTGGCTTTACGTCTGTGTGAGAGCTGCTGTAGGTGGTTATTAGATCCGAGGGACCGGAATCGTTGCTACGGGCTCAAGTCTGCCCTAAACGTAGCCTGGAACATTTTGAGGTTCAATTTGGGAAAAAGGGGGTGGTGATGGACAGAGTTTCTGAATGATGCAGAATACTCTTACCAAGTCAAGAGATCATGGTTTTAATCCATCACCGTTTTTTAGCTCACTGCACCATCCCAGCTCAGAACCCGGCTACATGCAAATTAGTCTGTACCTGTCCCAGTGCATGATGGGAACAGGGCAAACCAAACTACCAAGCCAATTCTTATACTGGGAAGGAAACAAGCTTCCGGGGACCGGTTTCTGGCATCACAGCCTTCATCGCCCGGCTTGCCTGAATCCTGATGGTGCAATGAGCAAGGGACTCACGTCCGAGCATACCCTCCCACACTGAGTGTGGATAAAATCGATTTGGGAAAAAGGGGGTGGTGATGGACAGAGTTTCTGAATGATGCAGAATACTCTTACCAAGTCAAGAGATCATGGTTTTAATCCATCACCGTTTTTTAGCTCACTGCACCATCCCAGCTCAGAACCCGGCTACATGCAAATTAGTCTGTACCTGTCCCAGTGCATGATGGGAACAGGGCAAACCAAACTACCAAGCCAATTCTTATACTGGGAAGGAAACAAGCTTCAGGGGACCGGTTTCTGGCATCACAGCCTTCATCGGCCCGGCTTGCCTGAATCCTGATGGTGCAATGAGCAAGGGACTCACGTCCGAGCATACCCTCCCACACTGAGTGTGGATAAAATCGATTTGGGAAAAAGGGGGTGGTGATGGACAGAGTTTCTGAATGATGCAGAATACTCTTACCAAGTCAAGAGATCATGGTTTTAATCCATCACCGTTTTTTAGCTCACTGCACCATCCCAGCTCAGAACCCGGCTACATGCAAATTAGTCTGTACCTGTCCCAGTGCATGATGGGAACAGGGCAAACCAAACTACCAAGCCAATTCTTATACTGGGAAGGAAACAAGCTTCCGGGGACCGGTTTCTGGCATCACAGCCTTCATCGGCCCGGCTTGCCTGAATCCTGATGGTGCAATGAGCAAGGGACTCACGTCCGAGCATACCCTCCCACACTGAGTGTGGATAAAATCGATTTGGGAAAAAGTGAGGTTCACTCATAAAATATCGATGTAAAAAATATTGCAATAATAATATAGAATACAAAAATATCGACTCCCTGTACTTAAACTGGTCAGTACAAAAATATCAAAACAAAACTATCAATGTATAAGATATAGATGGAAAAATATCGATTTTTAAATATATAAAAAAATGCAATGAATTAAATATATTAAATAGCGATATTATTTAGAACAAAACAAATTTAATATACATTTTAACTCAATATTACAAATAAACGTACTTAAAAAAATATAAACACACAAACATAATAATTTATACATATATTAACAAACATCTTTATTGAATTTGTAAACTTTTAAATTACATAAAAATTAAATTAATTTTAATATCAATAATTTAAAATAGTGAGTGCAACAGTACAGAAAATGTTGGATAGCAGGAGGGTAAACGTTACTCTTCCCACTCCAGAGAGTGCAACAGTACGGAAAATGCTGGATAGCAGATAAACATCTTTTGATAATAACATTTAAGAAATTGTAAAATGTTAATTAATCATAAAAAGAAATAAACAATATTTCAAAAATATAAGATTAAATATATTAAACATCAACATTAGCTATATAAATTACATATAACAAAAAGGTACAACTATTATGTAAAATAAATTAATAAATACATTTATCAACAATATATATTTAAAAGAAACAAATATTAACAAACAAAAAAACATTTAACACATAAATGTATTTTTTTTCTTTTCTTCCCTATAACACACCATCATAAAAAAAGCAACTTTTTCATTTACATTTATTTCTGTAAATAACATAATCACTAATGATTTTACAAATTATTATTAATAAAAAGGATTCACTGAATACACATTCTTTAACACTATAATATGCACAGCAAACACCTAAAATAAATTACACAATTACCATAATTAATTACTAATTAATTAATTGTTATTAATTAACGACTAATTATTAATTTATCAATTAAAAATAATTTACTTCCCACCCTTTTCACCATTTTCATCTATAAACACCGCAACACACACCTAAAAATATTTACACAATTACCATAATTAATTGCCAATTAATTAATTAAAATTAATTAACAACTAATTATTAAATAATTAATAAAAAATAATTTTCACATTTAACACATCTTAATTTAACAAATATTAATAAATAAAATGTAATCAATATGTTTACTATAATTAAATTGCTTCCCACTCTATTCCCCTATAAACCAACAACCCGCTACAGTACTAAAAATGCAAAATTCAAATTAAACAAAATGACTACTAAAAATAATCAATAAACCTTATATAATTGAATTACTTCCCAGCCTATTCCCCTCTCACCCACAACCCGCTACGGAACTAAAATTGCAAAATTCAAACAAAAAAACTAAATATTTACTGAAAGTTTAACACATATAATAAAAATACAAACAATTCTTATACAAAAAATACATGCATCACAAACATATAAAATATATACTAAAATACATAATATTAATTAAAAAAACAATATTTTTAACATCTATATTTTTGCAAACGATATTAAACACTTCGATATTTTTTTATCGATATTAAATATACAAAATCGATACAATACACCACGATATTTTTTCTTTCGATATTCTTGACCAACGATATTTTTACCATGATATTTGTGCACATCGATATTTTCACATCGATATTCTGGCCCTCGCACCCCTTTTTGATAAGTAGCTCGATGTGCAAGGACTAGTGCCTTGAGTTCGGTGTGTTTAAGCACCAGTGACCAGGGCAGCTGTGTCAGTGAGATGTCAACGATCAAGGGAAATAAATTGTCACAGTCAGCGTGCCTGCTGCACTGCGGATGATCCGGGGTCTGAGACTAAAACTCAGGGTGGGGGCGTCTAACAGGAAGTGACGCAAGTGGGGAGTGGTCTTCAGGGTATAATCTGGAACTGGGCGAAGCATATTTTTTACTGATTTCAGTTTCATGAAGGAAACAGAAGAGAGATTTTGAATTTGGTGTGCAAATGATAAATTGGAGTCAAATTTGATGCCTAGGTTTCTTGAAAGAGAAGAGGTCTTTGTTGCGACCCCCAATTCACCAGGTCTCTGTGTAATGGCTTCGGCACAACTCTTTCTTCCAAAAACTAGAATTGATTTTTTTCTGAATTTAGTCTCAGGCAGATCTTGTTCACCCATCGATACCCGCTCAAACATCGTTTATAGACTGGCAACGCGTCACGGCTGTCTTCCTGAAAGGGAAGAATCAGTTGGGAGTCACCCGTAGGAGCTCCTCTCAGAGCCCAGGGTTCAACCAGTTCAGCTAATGGTTTAAGAAAGATGTTAAACAATGTGGGGTTTAGTGCAGAGCCCAGGGGGGCCATCACAGGGCAGTTTAGCAGCAGATGGACAAGGAGGCAGGTGGGCTACCCCAACTCTCTCCTCAGGTCCGATGTTAACCAGGCTCAGGACTCTCCCTGGATCCCCAACCCCCCCAATCTTTCAGGCAGAATCGTGTCAGGAAGTCATTTTATAAATAAAGACCATATCCAGTGAAGCGGACGTTTTCTAGCGCCTTTAGTGATAGAAAAGAGTGCGCAAACTTTGGGCGCTCAGGCCAAGTATTGGAGGTGGCAGAGACCTGCGGACGGAAATGTTCACACTGCACTTTGCGTAGAGATCTGCGAAACATCCTCGAAGCTGACCTATATAGAAGCTTGCCTTCTATATTACAACTTTTTCTGCCAATTTCTCTCCAGTTATTCTCAAAACCCTTTTCCATCCTTTCCAAATGGCGTCAACCAGGAGCCGCGGCTTTGATTAGTTTTGAGGGTTGAGTTTTGGGCGGAGTTTATCTGTTGATGGCTTTAGTGAACCAATTGACAAACGATGTACATTTCTCTCTGGCAACCAGATGTAGCCGGAAGTGCCTTGGGCGCCTCGTGACAGGTGGGACAGTGACCCCACCCAAGCCCTACATGTCCTCGGTGTGGTTTGACCTGACCCCGTCTTACAACCCACACTGAACGTCAAAGGCACTAAAAACGGACCAACCCTAGTCAAGTGTTACGCAGGACTGACATGGATGTCCGAAGGATTGGAAGCATGAAGAGCGAGGGAGGCCCGCTTATTGCAAGGGTGAAATGCGCCTAGAGGGAGACGTGCGCCTTCCAGCGCCTCCTGAAAGTGCTCGGCTGCTCGACAACATGTCCATATGAAGTGGCCTCCCCCGCCCTACAATCAGTGGAGTCCATATGAAGGGTGCCTCTGCCCTACAATCAGTGGAGTCCATATGAAGAGTGCCCCCTGCTCTACAATCAGTGGTGTCCATATGAAGGGTGCCCCCCCGCCCTACAATCAGTGGTGTCCATATGTAGGGTGCCCCCCGCCCTACAATCAGTGGTGTCCATATGTAGGGTGCCCCCCTGCCCTACAATCAGTGGTGTCCATATGAAGGGTGCAACCCCGCCCTACAATCAGTGGTGTCCATATGAAGAGTGCCCCCTGCCCTACAATCAGTGGTGTCCATATGTAGGGTCCCCCCGCCCTACAATCTGTGGTGTCCATACGAAGGGTGCCCCCGTCCTACAATCAGTGGTATCCATATGAAGGGTGCCCCCCCGCCCTACAATCAGTGGTATCCATATGAAGGGTGCCCCCCCTGCCCTACAATCAGTGGTGTCCATATGAAGGGTGCAACCCCGCCCTACAATCAGTGGTGTCCATATGTAGGGTCCCCCCCCGGCCTACAATCAGTGGCTTCCATATGAAAGGTGCCCCCCCGCCCTACAATCAGTGGCGTCCATATGAAGGTTGCCCCCCGCCCTACAATCAGTGGCGTCCATATGTAGGGTCCTCCCCCGGCCTACAATCAGTGGCTTCCATATGAAAGGTGCCCCCCCGCCCTACAATCAGTGGTATCCATATGTAGGGTGCCCGCCCTGCCCTACGATCTAAGGAAGGGATAGGCAAAGAGTAGGCGAGGAGTAGGCAGATGGCAGAGGACAACCTAAGAAACACTTCCAATTGTGGGAGTTTGGAAACACAGGGTGCCAAAAAGCGCCCAGACTCCTCATCACCATGGAAGGTCCCGGGAATAGCACATTGAATACTTTTTAGGTACTTTTGTTCCGTCCACAAATAAGTAGCTTCCAGTGACTGCAAGAGATGGATAAAAGAGTCTCTGGAACATTCTTTCAGACTGGCTGAAAAGTGTATCTCTACTGCACAGGTGTGTTTGTTAATATCATGGGCACGGAACAGGCTGGCACCGGTGTGAGTTCTAATTGAAAAGGAAGAAGGGAAGATCCTGGTGAAGGCTCCCACAAGCTTATCCTTTGGGGTTGAAACATCAACTTCCTGTTTCCTTGAGAGCCAGAATGATATTTTGAACAATTGCGCACACTACGGGTCTGATTCACAAAGGTAAACGTACAATTTTGCGTAAGTTTACGAGTGTTTGCATTTCACAAAGGAATTTTACTGGCAGAATCCTTACAACTGCAGAGTCTCCACACAAACAAAGATTGGATTGTCATATGCTTTTATGTGTGGAGATTCCGCAGTCATGAAGAGTCTAGTCGTAAACACCTATGTGAATTACAAATTATCATAAACTTACACAAAAGTGTACGTTTGCCCTCGTGCCTCGGGCCCCACATCTGAATCCAGCAGAATCATGGCTGAGTTGCTGTGCTTGACGGCCACACGTTTACCGTTTTGTGCATTCACCGGGCACTGGCGAAATTGAAATCACGCCGATGTCATCCACGTGAATGTATGAAATTCGCTTACGCTTCCTACCAGACATCCCCGAAATGTCGGCATTACACCCCGTGTTTATTTGAGCTCAGTGAGCTGTACAGGTTTCCTGCGAGTGACACAAATAGCACGAGTGGCTGTGGTTCGCGCCGCGGGGTGGGAGAGGGGTGGGAGGGGGGGGGTCGTGAATCATTTTCAAGCAAAAGGAATCCCCGCATCAAACTTTGACGGGAGTTTGCAGTTCACAGTGAAACACAGACCTATTGATCGATGGATTGAGGCATAATTAGGGGCAGATTTACAAGCCCCTTGCGCCCCTTTTGCGTCACTTTTAACAAGGGAAAAGTGACGCAAAAGTGGCGCAAGGGGGAGTGTCACTTTGTTTAATTGCCCCCGCATTTCATGCGAGTATGCACTTGCAGTGAATCCCCCCGGCGCGGGTCTCCCCTGTGTCACTCAGTCGAGCACTGAGCTCCCGGACTCTGGACTCGGGCTCGTACATCAATGACGCACTCACCGGTGCGCGGGCTTTGTCTCCGCAGCTCTCACGTCCCGTCCTGGGGTCTCCTTTGCGGCAGCGCTTGTCTCTTGTTTCGGATCCGTTTCTGGGTCTGCTCAGTCCACAGCTGCAGACCCCAAAGTGCTCCCTGCTTTGTGATGCGTTTCCTCCCGGCGGGTGTGTGTTGGGAGCGCCCCTCTCTGTGTGTACATCTCCCCCTGGACCCTCGGGACTCTTGGCGAAATAGGAATTACGCCGGCAGAGTTTGTATGAATTCAGGAATTTTGTGTTTACTCGTTACGTGAACATCCCACAATTGCACCACTTTGTGTCATTTGTGCCATTCACCGACTCGCCGTTCGTGGCAGACTCACCGCAACCCATAGCGGCAACAGAAACGGCGCAGCGGGTGTTTGCGCGGATTTCATTCCTAAGCGTGAACTCCCTCCTGGCATCAACAATATCACGCAAAAGGGAGGGATTCACTTTTAAGGCAATGACAGGTAATGTCAGGATATTTTGCCGAAATTTCACAATGATTGCCCTTGGAGTGTGGCTGTTGAGATCACTCGTGATGGGTTTTGGCTGCAATCTCACCAAAGGAAATACAAAATGACGGAATGGAATGTGCTGAGAGGTACTGCAAACGGTTCAAAGGAGTTGCATTTACTCTGCTGCTTGATGTGTGTATCCTGGGTATTAAGGCAGTGTTCGATTGTTCAAATATTGCTTTAATAATTGTATTTTTCGTGCATCTAATGCGCACAGTTCTGACTTCTGTCTGTGATATATTGTGGGCTCGTCTGCCTTTGAGTGCAATATGCGTGAGAGGGCTCGTGCGTCAGCGCTGCAGCATCAAGGCTTCCGAGGGCTGACACGAGGTGTGCACTCTGCACTCCCCCTCACACCATGCAACGAAGCAAAGGTACGTGATGCGAGATGGAAACAGGGCGAGGCGCGTGAATTCCAGACACAGGTCACGCATCAGCTCTTCTTCGTCACAAGGAGACATTGAAGTGTTGCACCTGCCGAGTTGTGATCAGCTTTCATATTTCTCACATTGTTACTCAGTTTTGTCAAAACTACAGACATCGATAGAAAATCGTGCAGAGAAAACAGAATTTGTCATTATTTTCTGGGTGCATTCTACAAATATAAGTGCATTTGTGCAGTATTGTTTTTTTTCTATGAAACCCCCTTCGGGAATACTTCCTAACCTCTTTTAACTTTAGGGTCGCAAAGTTGTGGCGCTTGTCATGTTTGTGACAACAGAAGTTTGCTGACGGCGCTCTCTGCGCCTTGGCGCGCCCCTGGTTCATGCCCATAGGGAGTCCGTTGCAGTCCCGGGCCCTGTCTGCGAGAGAATTCAGCTGGGAGGAAGTGACGTGGTGAGATCCCCGATGAATGATTGTGCACTGCAGCCCACTCCAGGACACAGGGTGCCACTCACGGCTGCTTCTGAAGTGGAGGGTGGGGGCGCGTAAAAGGATTCTGCCGACACCCATGGCGGAAAACACCTTGTGAGGGCCCCGTGGCAGCGCCCGAACCCCTTTGTACAAGGCGGGGTGCAGTCCTCACTAACCGTCCTACTGACACCAACCAGTGCAGCATGAAGGGCGGCGCCGGCCCCTCCGGCCAAACAGTCTGAGGTGGAGCGCTAATCCGAGGCAGAAATATGCCAGTTCGCACTGGAACAGGACGAGCTCTCGGCAACTTGTGTGAGAAGAGAGCGCCGGCGACGCGTGGTCCTGAGGACAGAGTGCACGGGTGATGTGTGGCCCTGAGGACTGAGTGCACGGGTGATGTGTGGCCCTGAGGACTGAGTGCACAGGTGATGTGTGGCCCTGAGGACTGAGTGCACGGGTGATGTGTGGCCCTGAGGACTGAGTGCACGGGTGATGTGTGGCCCTGAGGAATGAGTGTGCCGGTGCTGAGTGTCCCTGAGGACTGAGTGCACAGGTGATGTCTGGCCCTGAGGACTGAGTGCACGGGTGATGTGTGGCCCTGAGGACTGAGTGCACGGGTGATGTGTGGCTCTGAGGACTAGGTGCACGGGTGATGTGTGGCCCTGATGTGTGGCCCTGAGGACAGAGTGCAAGGGTGATGTGTTGCCCTGAGGACAGAGTGCGCCGGCGACATGTGGCCCAGAGGACAGAGTGCACGGGTGATGTGTGGCCCTGAGGACTGAGTGCACGGGTGATGTGTGGCCCTGAGGACAGAGTGCACGGGTGATATGTGGCCCTGAGGACAGAGTGCACGGATGACGTGTGGCCCTGAGGACAGAGTGCACGGGTGACGTGTGGCCCTGAGGACTGAGTGCACGGGTGATGTCTGGCCCTGAGGACATAGTGCACGGGTAATGTCTGGCCCTGAGGACAGAGTGCACGGGTGATGTGTGGCCCTGAGGACTTAGTGGACGGGTGATGTGTGGTCCTGGTGTGTGGCCCTGAGGACAGAGTGCACTGGCGATGTGTGGCCCTGAGGACAGTGTGCACGGGTGATGTGTAGCCCTGAGGACTGAGTGCGCAGGTGATGTGTGGCTCTGAGGACTGAGTGCACGGGTGATATGTGTCCCTGAGGACAGAGTGCACGGGTGATGTGTGGCCCTGAGGACTGAGTGCGCGGGTGCTCAGTGTCCCTGAGGACTAAGGGGCATATTATCAAGTCAGGCAATAAAAGTATCTCCGCTTTAGCGGCAGAAAACGGCGATAATGGGCTTGATAATATGCTCTATGGAATTCCAATTGAAGCCCATGTTAGATGTGAAGGACATCTAACATGGGCTTCAATTGGAATTCCATAGAGCATATTATCAAGCCCATTATCGCCGTTTTAGCGACAGTTTTCTGCCGCCAAAGCGGCGATAATTTTATCACCTGGCTTGATAATATGCCCCTAAGAGCGCCCATGATGTCTGGCCCTAAGGACTGAGTGCACGGGTGATGTGTGTCCCTGAGGACTGAGTGCACGGGTGACGTGTAGTCCCGAGGACTGAGTGCACCGGTGCTGAGTGTCCCTGAGGACTGAGTGTACGGGTGCTGAGTGTCCCTGAGGACTCAGTGCACAGGTGATGTGTGTCCCTGAGGACTGAGTGCACGGGTGATGTCTGGCCCTGAGGACTTAGTGCAAGGGTGATGTCTGGCCCTGAGGACAGAGTGCACGGGTGATGTGTGGCCCTAAGGACTGAGTGCACCAGTGACATGTGGCCCTGAGGACTGAGTACACCAGTGACATGTGGTCCTGAGGACTGAGTGCGCCGGTGCTGAGTGTCCCTAAGGACTGAGTGCACGGGTGACGTGTGGTCCTGAGGACTGAGTGCACCGGTGCTGAGTGTCCCTGAGGATTAGGAGCGCCCGTGATGTCTGGCCCTAAGGACTGAGTGCACGGGTGACATGTGGTCCTGAGGACTGAGTGTGCCGGTGCTGAGTGTCCCTGAGGACTCAGTGCACAGGTGATGTGTGTCCCTGAGGACAGAGTGCACGGGTGATGTGTGGTCCATATGAAGGGTGCTCCCCTGCCCTACAATCAGTGGTCTCCATATGAAGGGTGCCCCCCGCCCTACAATCAGTGGTGTCTATTTGAAGGGTGCCCCCCACCCTAAAATCAGTGGTGTCCATATGAAGGGTGCCCCGGCCTACAATCAGTGGTGTTCATATGTAGGGTTGAAGAATTCAGGCCCCAGCTAGGCCCGCAGAATACAAGGGTTCACTCTCCTGTAACGAAAACTAGAAGGAAGTTGGCACGGAAACTGTAAATACAAAGACAGAGTTTATTAACCCTTAAGGGTGGTCCTACAACCTATACAACACTCTTCAGTATTGCATAGAGTAGCACACAGAACTTGCGTACACGGTCCCATTTTATACACAACAGAGGGGCTCATAAGTGGGTGGATACAACATGAAGCAAAGAACATTACCCCTTTTATGGACATTTTCGATACAGAACCAATATGTGGGCGGAGTTAACATACTCCTAAGCCCGCGAAAACATGGTCAAGCAAGGACTAACTGATAACAGATGTCGTCAAGTCTGGGCCTGCGCCAGACGGACAAAGGAGCTATTTATAGACTGTTACTAGGCAGATTACAAGAGCAACTAACACGAAGATAGGACTCTTCTCGTGCAGAGCACGTGGAGACATGACAATACAAAATGGAGTCCAGACATTGGTCAATATAAGGAGAGAAACTTTGTCTAAGGAAGGGAGATTCATGTCTTTAGTGAATGCTTAATCATATCGTTGTTTCAATTTTCAACAGACGACCCTTTCAGCATTTACTGAAGACATTCGGCTTATTAGGATAATCATCATATATGTCAATTTTCATCATCTCTTCCACCTCTTTGGTTAAATGTTTCTGATAGGTGACATTGGCAATAGCTTTCTTATCAGGAATACAGAATGACACACATAGGGAACAGAGTAAAGGACCACATTGGACACAGATGCAACAAGAAAACAGAATTGCCACAATAATGCAGAGACCAGTTAAAACCTTCCATCCCCATGTAGTAATCAATGCCCAAAACCATCCAGAAAAGGTCCAAGTGCCATTTTCTGTATGAATCTCAGCTGCGATTTTATGCAATTTATTGATAGCATTATAAACTGATGGCGTATGGTCAGGAATAAACACACAACAACTACTTCCGATAATTTTACATGCTCCACCTCTATCAGCTAACATAACATCTAATACCATACGATTCTGTAATGCAACGATCCTAGTAATTTGTAATTCTTCCGTAAGATTCCCAAGAGCAGCAGCGGTTTGATTCGTCACAGCCTCTACAACTCTCGTTAATCTTCGAACCTTCCTACTATTTAGGGCAGCTCCAACAAAGAAAAATAATCCTAAGTTAAAATCAACATACTGCTGTAAGCTAGTATCAGTTTGATCAACATCATCAATAGATAGAGTACGTTTATATCTATTTACAGTTACATTGTTTAACAACTTCAAATCTTTATGATAAGATGCAGGTGCTAAAAATACAGGGGGTAATAAAAATGCTACATAGCATACTCCGGACCAGCCGGCTGGTAAACGATAATAACCCTTATTCCCACGTACGAAGTATGTATTATGGGAGGCTAAGAAAATACTATTATTTAGTCCGTCGATATTCAGAACAATAATACAGTCGCTAACACCAACGGGAATATAACCCACACTCTGGACACACAGGTCCGCTTGAGCTTGTGCCACTTGAATCACAAATTGTTCCTTCCCTACAGTGTCTCTGGTGTTCGTGAAAATGTAGGGGATCGATTCATTGTCTGGTCGATATTCTTTCCATTCCCATATTGTCCCATTCGCTTGTGGATAACCATCTTTATCTTGATGACATTCCCTATTAAGTCTGAAAAGTAATCGTCCCACTGTAGGTTTCCGTGTGGCAAAAAGCAAAGTATACCATGCTCTACAAGAGCCATTATGAGAGAAAGGAAGAGGTATGAACGGCGTTCCTCCTTTCTTCTGATGAGCTGGCATCATACCACATATCCAACAGTTCGTAGCGTTCGTAGCAACATGGGTATGATGCAACATCTGGATGAAAGTGTTATTCAAATAAGACTGACGATGCTTCAATTCTTGATACGGAAGGGTATAAAAGTAGTGCTCCTCAGGCACTGGAGTGGTCAGAACAAGCAACTCACGGGCAGGAGTCACATCTTCAACAAACCATGTGGTTATACCAACAATAGCTACAATGATAATAAAACTTGTCGCACAAAGAATCTTCTTCTTTTCCATCTTGTAATAAAAGAGTCAATATCTTCCTGAAACTAAAAGGTTGTCAGAACTCTTCCCCTTAGGCAGCCGTTGATTTCTTCACCAGCGGGCCAAGACGGGTGTCACTACACTAATGCAGGGCTGACCCCCCCCCTTGCCACATTGGCTCTCCGTTTCACTAACCTAAGGGCCGTTCTGACAACGTCTTTAGATACAAAAAAAAAAAGAAAATCACTTCCTTGGTCTGAGATGATATCTTCCTCCTCCAGGAATCGCTTGGTCCGGGAAGAGCTCCTCATCGTCGTTTGGTTCCACAGCACGGCCTTTCTCCGCAGTCAGGATTTCTCGATGGTCGGTCAACACAGCAGGCTCCACCAATCCAGGCGGCACTTTACGACAGTGCAAGGAGTGGATCCAGTTCTTCCGATTGGAAACTCGCACAGCTGTCCTCGTTGCAAGCAAGACCTGCTCAGGACCAACCCATCTCGGTTCCAGACTGTTCGTTCTTTCAAAGACTTTTATCATGACCTGATCCCCAGGTCGGAGATTATGGCCTTCACCGGTGGACCGATCAGGGAGCTCCTCTCGAACCTGTTGATGAATAGAAACCAAATTATCCGTTAACTGTGCCAGATAATCATTCATCATTACACAAGGTACATCATACACTGCCTGCGGTTTTGGTGGACCCCAAATATTCATTGGGCGTCCAAACACGATCTCGTAGGGTGTGAGACCGGTCCGAGAATGCGGTATCGATCTAATGGACAATAATGCCAGCGGTAAAGCGTCTGGCCAAGTCAAAGAAGTCGAAGCTTGGATCTTCGCGATCTTAAGCTTCAAAGTACCGTTATATTTCTCAACCAATCCCGCAGACTGAGGGTGAAACACTGCATGGAACTTCTGAGTAATGCCTAGGCCTTTCAGGACATACTTGATAATGTCGGTTATGAAATGGGGTCCGTTATCACTCCACAACAATCTACAAACACCATATCGAGGGAAGAACTCCTTCAATAGCATCTTGGCTGTAGTAATTGCAGTATTGTCTTTCGTAGGGTATGCCTCAACCCATTTGCTGAAGGCACAAACCACTACTAGAACATACTTCAGATTGTTACAGCGCTCAAGCTGAATGTAATCCATCTGCAAAACCTCAAAGGGTGCAGTAGGTGTTGCAAATCCTCCTGCTGGAGTTCGTGTACCCTTTCCTGGGTTATACCTCAGGCAAATCATGCAAGTCTGCACTACCCTCTTTGCCGTACTAGCGATCTCCAGATGCTCCCAAACTCGTGTGAGTAATTTAACAATTGCGGAAGCTCCGACATGCGCTAGTCCATGTGCCATCTGAACCATAGGTTGTACGAAGGCTGTGGGTAACTTCCATTTATCCATCTGCTTACTTCTCCAACACCCTTCATCTTCCAACTCTCCATCATTGGACCATTGCTCCCGTTCCTTATCGGAAGTGGTCCTCTGTATTTCCAACACTTCTCTCCTTGCATCGTGCCATCTTTCTGCCTGCGACTTTACAACATACATTGCAGTAGCCCCAGGCTGCATCGCAGTCTATCGTGCCACTCGGTCTGCCAAAGCATTCCCTTCTCCAATTTTATCAACCACCTTCTTATGGGCACTACATTTAACTATAGCAATCTTCTTTGGATATGTTAATGCAGTCAAAAGGTTGTGAACTAACTCCCCGTACATTATTTGTGCTCCATGTGACGTTAGAAAGCCTCTCTCCTTCCAGAGGAGGCCGAAATCGTGCGCTACTCCGAAGGCATAGCGGCTATCTGTATAAACATTCACACACAATCCTGCACTAAGCTCACATGCTCGTGTTAATGCTATCAGTTCCGCTGCTTGAGCTGATTTCTGCGGTATGCGTGCTGTCTCCACTATTGTTTGTAATGTGGTAATTGCATACGCTGCTGAAGTCGTACCATCTGGTAGCTTCAGGCATGATCCGTCCACCCATAGTTCTCCATCTACATCTGTAAAGGGCGTATCCTGGAGATCAATACGACCCTTTGTCTGTTCCTCAGTCACAAGAATACAGTCGTGTGCTTTTCGTGCTTCAGACTGAGTTTCCGGAAACGGCAACAATGTGGCCGGATTTAACGTTGCACATCTCTTTAACGTAATATGAGGAGCCAAAAGCGTCAACTCATATCCCGTTAAACGAGCGCTGGTCAAATGCTGCGTCTTTGTCTGATTAAGCAGGGCATCAACAGCATGGGGAACTAATACCAACAGTTTGTGAGATAACACAATTCCCTCGCTTTGGCGTATTGACACAGCTGTCGCCGCAACCGAGCGAAAACACCCTGGTAATGCTCGGGCGACAGGATCAAGTACAGCCGAAAAATATGCACAAGGGCGCTGCTTGTCGCCGTGCATCTGCACTAAAACTGATAATGCACATCCATCTTTCTAATGCACGTACAGTGAAAAGGGCTTCGTATAATCAGGGGTACCTAACACTGGTGCTGAACAAAGGGCTTGTCGCAATTGCTGAAAGGCAATTTCACACTCATTTGACCAGGGAAGAGGAATCGGAGTGTCTTTTGTCAAGAGTGCTAACAATGGCTTAGCTATGTGTGAAAATCCCAATATCCATTGCCTACAAAAAGAAGCAAGACCCAAAAATGCACGCACATCCTTCTGTGTGGAAGGTACTGGCGTGTCCAAAATTGCTTTAATACGATCTGGTGTGAGTGCACGCCCCTCCTTAGACAAAAGGTGACCCAAATAAGTCACCTTTGGTCTACAGAATTGCAATTTCTTTTTCGACACTTTGTGATTGTGAGATGCCAAAAAGGAAAGCAAGGATAACGTGCACTTCTCACACAACTCAGGAGTGTCGGCCGCCAACAAGATGTCATCGACATATTGTATAAGGGCGACACCATCAGGCAGAACAAAGGAATCCAATTGTCTTTTCAATGCTTGACTGTAAATACTAGGGCTCTCTGTATAACCCTGAGGGACTCTACAAAATCTATAAGACCTATTATTCAAAGAAAAGCCGAAAAGGTATCGGCTATCAGGGTGAATAGGGATCGAAAAGAAGGCATTTTTCAAATCGATAACTGAAAACGTGGTCGCCGTTGGCGGAACCAGAGTAAGTAACGTCGTGATATCAGAAACCACTGGATACTGGGGTATCACAATCTTGTTCACTTCCCGTAAGTCAATGATAAAACGATAAACCCTGGTATCGGTATCTTTCTTCAAAATGGGTAAAATAGGACTGTTGCAAACATTATAGGGAACTTCTTCCACTACTCCCACCTTAATCAAATCCTGCACAATCTGTATGAGTGCCTCCTCCCCCTCCTGGGAAATACGATACTGAGGGAGGCGCGGTAACACCGCACCCTCCTGGACACTAATGTAGACAGGCGGGATTACCATCCGTCCCACATCAGTATCCGAAGTGGCCCACAAAGAATGAGGGAGGGAAGCTAACACAGTATCCTCCGTAACCACACACATCCAATCTGCCATTGGGTGATTATCGTTTAATATCACACGTACCCCAGCAGGGGAGCAGCGGATCGTAGCTCTGAAGTGCTTAAGCATATCAAGACCCATAATGTTGTCAGGTGTGTTCGGAGCGAGCAAAAACGGACAGGGTGCAGAAAAGTGGTCAACATGGAATGCAAGAGGTCGGGAAAGAGGGCTTCGAGAGAGTGTACCATCAAACCCTACCGATGTAACCATTAAGCCGGATGGGGGAGCCCTCGGAACCAATTGTTTGGACAGTGCACTGCGAGTAGCTCCTGTATCAACTAGGAACCGATCAGTAGAACCCAAAACATTTGCTGAAACATAAGGACCCTTCTGATCAACCGGTACTTCAACTGATTCCAACCCCCATCCAACGCAATCCTATGCATGCTGCGAATCATGGTACCCAGAACGGTCGTTCCCAGACATTTGATACTGATTTTGCCGATCAAATACATTAGGTCTATCTCGTTGCTGTACATTAGGCTCAAATCGAGTACGATCATTAGAGTTCCCTCTATAATTCGAAAAACCCCCTCTACCTCTCGGTGGTCCCTGACCACGTCCCTGGCGAGATGCATATAACACCGGGCAATCTCTAGCCCAATGACCCGACTGTTTACAATACGCGCATTGATTTCTATTAACATCTGACCGGCCCGAAGGGGGACCATAGAATCCTCCTCTACCTCTTTCGACACCCCGACGAGGCGGACCATACACTTGTGCTAACATCACCTTAGTTTTCAGATCTTTCGATTTCTTCTCCTCATGCCCCTTCGCTTCTTGTTCCTGACGCTCATAATACTGAGCCATAGTCAGGAGGGATGCCGGAGACGAAGTAGACCAAGAACTTTCACTCGCTTTTAAACGAGCTGCTATTCCCGGTAATAAATTCGCCACATATTTATCAACAAAAAGATGTCGACTCGTATCATCCGTAAGTGACTGACCGCTGAAATCATGAAATGCCTCCTCAAAGCGTGTAAAGAAATCTGAAACTGATTCATCAACCTTCTGTTTACATGAGGCTAACATGTTCCAGTCAATCTTTTTAGGGGGGATAATTGTTTTCAACTTAGTCAAGATAGCAGCAGGAAGATCTAAAATAAGCTGGGGCGGCTTTTTCGCGGGTTTTCTCTCCCTATCCTCATCCTCAATCTCAGACCACTTGGCCTTGAAAGCGGCTTGATCATCCACCTTCCGCACAGATCGCCACATATCCGGTGGTAAGATAAGCCCAAAGAACAAATCTATATCTGCTAAAGTCATAGTACAAGAATTCAAGGCCCCTTCAACTTCTTCGTAAAAGGCCGCTGGATTCTTGCGGGGGTCAGGCAATGCATTCTTTAATGCCATAACATCAGCCCTATGCCAGGGAGTATAAACCCAATTATACACAAAATATCCCTTAGCATCGGGGGAAGAAATATCTGAGCTATCTCCCGCTCCTTTAGGAGGAACATACAAAGGTGCTGCCTCTCGCATTGGTTTAGCATGCACTAGTTCGCTCTTATCTGAGTGGGAGGTAGATGATTGGTCGTCGCCGATACATGAATCCGATTGCTCCTTCTCCCCTGCCTTTAGGCGCGCTCTCTCTTTAAGTTCAAACGCCGCGTCCCGCAATGCAAACAGCCGTCGGACCGCATCGGGTACCTTAGAGGGAGAAAAAACACCATTACGTAATGCTTTAGCATCCAATACTACAGCATCAGGCTCGAAAACATCTGAATATTTCCGAAAAGCAGTAATCACTTCATCAGAAAAAGTTCCAACAAAATACAGCTTCTCTCTATCCTGCCAACTTTCCAAAAATTCCAATAATTCAGCAAGGGGTAGCTTGCCTTTAAGCGCACGAAAAGAAAGTTTCCGAAGCTCACCCATACGTTCATTGGATAACATGGACCGCGTGTCTACCTTATCCGAAACCGATCCAGAATCCTGTGACCCCGGGGCAGACGCGCCAACATAGGGGGGTGGAGAACGATCTAATAAATAAAAATCATCTTCAAGATTAGTAAGGACAGGATAAAGTGGCTGGCGGACAGCATATTGACCCGAAACTTGCAACCTACGCTCTTTCTCTTGTCTCTCCGCCAGTTCTCTTTCCTCCTGACGCTTCGCTTCCTGCGCTCTCATATGATCATTTTTCCGTTGCTCTTTATCAAACAGCGCTTTCTCACGTTTCTCTCGCTCACGCACTTCCTTCACCCATAACCGTACATATTCAAACATGTCTTGCCGAGCACGCCGTTTACACATACACTGTTCCACATACTCAATTTTACGCATATCAAACGATCCATACAAAGGCCATCGCAACTCAGGATCCTTTTTGGTGTATTTCCTCCACACTGTGCTGTACATTATAGAAGAAAGACCATGCTTCACATACATCCCTATTAGGAGTCCCCTCTGGCGGGGCTGGAGCAGATTCCTCGAGGTTTAACCGGTTTCCAAAGCAGCAGCACCACTTACGGAGTGCGCTAAAAGCAGGCATGCTCAAAAATAATGCAAAATATGCAGTATTATCAAAAAAATGGCACTTAAACTTTGCGCCGTTCAAATTTACACAGCTCCGGAGAAATATCTCCACATTACCTGCCTATATGTGTTGCAACGCATATATTCTCACAATAATCAATACAAAATATGACCGGTTATCACAAATCAAACTCAAATAGCCAACCCAGGCTTCAAAACTCGGAGCAAGTACCGTACAACGGTTCTTACCAATCAAGAGTGTCCAGATTCCAACTGCCAAGTTCCAAAATTCGCCCAAACGGCTGTCGCGGCAAACCGACAGAAGAGGTCTCAGTCGAGGACCGGCGCCACCCAGAAGGTCAGTTCGGAAGGGAAGGAAGAAAACCTCGGGATGCCAGGACTAAAACCGCCACTGGCAGTGATCACATCCCCGGCCAAATTCCTCACCTTCGTCACGACCAATCCTTCGGGCATCCGAGTCGCCGATGAGCCCCACGTGACGGGCGCCAATTGAAGAATTCAGGCCCCAGCTAGGCCCGCAGAATACAAGGGTTCGCTCTCCTGTAACGAAAACTAGAAGGAAGTTGGCACGGAAACTGTAAATACAAAGACAGAGTTTATTAAACCCTTAAGGGTTGTCCTACAACCTATACAAAACTCTTCAGTATTGCATAGAGTAGCACACAGAACTTGCGTACACGGTCCCCTTTTATACACAACAGAGGGGCTCATAAGTGGGTGGATACAACATGAAGCAAAGAACATTACCTTTTATGGACATTTTCGATACAGAACCAATATGTGGGCGGAGTTAACATACTCCTAAGCCCGCGAAAACATGGTCAAGAAAGGACTAACTGATAACAGATGTGGTCAAGTCTGGGCATGCGCCAGACGGACAAAGGAGCTATTTATAGACTGTTACTAGGCAGATTACAAGAGCAACTAACACGAAGATAGGACTCTTCTCGTGCAGAGCACGTGGAGACATGACAATACAAAATGGAGTCCAGACATTGGTCAATATAAGGAGAGAAACTTTGTCTAAGGAAGGGAGATTCATGTCTTTAGTGAATGCTTAATCATATCGTTGTTTCAATTTTCAACAGGGTGCCCCCCTACAATCAGTGGTGCCTATATGTAGGGTGCCCCTCCTCCGTCAAATCAGTTGTGTCCATATATAGGGTGCCCCTCTGCCCTACAGTCAGTGGTGTCCATATGTAGGGTGCCCTCCCCCACCCTACAATCAGTGGTGTCCATATGAAGGATGCACCCCTGCCCTACAATCAGTGGTGTCCATATGAAGGGTGCCCACCACCCTACAATCAGTGGTGTCCATATGAAGGGTGCCCCCGCCCTACAATCAGTGGTGTCCATATGAAGGGTGCCCACCGCCCTACAATCAGTGGTGTCCATATGAAGGGTGCCCCCGCCCTACATTCAGTGGTGTCCATATGAAGGGTGCCCCCCGCCCTACAATCAGTGGTGTCCATATGAAGGGTGCCCCCGCCTGTTGGACTTGGCCCTTCTGGCAGGTTCACCCCTGGACTTTTTGGCTTTTTATTGGTGACTTGGTGTGGTGATTGTTTGGTCTCTGCGCACTTTCCCTGTGTCCCAGGGTAAAGTGCGTGCGTGCTCTGAGTGCATGTGGTGAGATGGGCCTGCCCTCCCATAGGAATGCATGGGGAGTGTATGTGTCCCTAGTAGTTCCTGATGCGTGGGGTGTGCAGGCCCAAGTTTGGTATGTGCGGACTCGTGGGAGTGAATGCTGCGCGATGGTATGTGCGGCGTGCATGTACCTAGTGTGGAAGTGCCACTTCTAGAAGTGGGCACTTCTGTGTGCAGTGTGGCTGTCGCGTGATTGGCTGGTCGTGTCATGTGACGGGCTAGGGATTCCCCAGAGTCAGGATGAGTCACCCAGTGGTGAATGGGGAGATCAGCAGCTAGATGGGTGGGAGGAGTACACCTGGGTCCTGAATAGGACAGGGTTTTCCACACACAATGCTGGCCCCGCCCCCTGTGGTGCGACTGACGACCCTAGCCCTGCCAGTGAATAGAGTGAGGGGCTGAGCACATCAAGGGTGCTCCCCAACCAGCTGCGACTGGTTTTCCCCCTCACCCTGAACCCAGAACAAAGGGTTTGCCTGTATAAAAATGGGGCTGTGTCCCCACAGAATCTGTTCTCTTGCAGGATCCACTTGAGGGGGGGCCTGCTGCTGCTGGGCGCCAGGAGAAACCGCCACTGGGGACTGCCTCCCTGCTGGAGGGCCCTGTGAGCTGGCTCTGGGCCCAGCCTTTGCCCCCTGCTCTCTGGAGGACCTTTTTGTTGCTGAACATTGCTTGTAGCGCCTGGGAGCGCTGTCTGGACTTTATAGCGCCGGGCGCGCTGTCTTCCTGAACTTAGCTACCTTTGTAGCGCTGGGAGCGCTGGCTCCCTGTAGAGCGCTGTGTGCGCTGTGATTCAGCTTGCGGGTGCCCACCCCGCTTATTTGCTTAGTGTAGCGGCGGGGGCCGACCCCGCCGAAGATCGCATTCACGGAGGGAGCCCACCCCTCTAATCACGTAAATCACCGCTGCAACCCGGGCCGGGACATCCCGGAAGTCAGGCGGGCCGGGGGCGGGCCGCCGGGACAACCCGGACAGGAAGTTGGAGGGCGGGAGCCTACCCCGCCTCCTTCCCGAGACTCGTGGCTGCATTTTGGGCCCCGGAGCAGGCAGGAGCCGACCCTGCGCGCCGGTGCCCTCGTATGAGGAGAGGAGAGCCCCGCGTCGCCCAGAGGAAGCCAGCGTGATTCCGGGAGTGGTGCTGGCGCTGGGAGGATTCCTGAGTCCCAGAGCGGGACTCCACCATACCGGGACCGGAGCCTTCACCCCGGTGAGTTGGGCTCAGCTGTTGGGTGGCTGGGGGTGTGACGGGGCACGTTTCTCGGTGCCGCCCCCCCTTTGCAGCGTCCGGGCACTGCGGGCGCCGTGCTCGGTCCTCCTTCCTGCTGCCCCACCTGACAGTGGGCAGCGACAGCGTGTGAGGGGACGGCCACTAGTTCTAGAGCCCGAGTGAGGCTCCAACGAGGGGCATTATATTTCCCCAGAGTCCAGAGTGACTCCGAACACGGGGGCAGTGTTTCCGAGCCCAGCGAGGCTCCAACGTTGCAGTACAGTATCAGTGCAGAGCCGGTTGAGGCTCTAGAGGGCAGTTCGTTGTTTTAGAGCCCAGGGAGGCTCCACGGGAGCGACAAGAGTTGTTTCCCAGGCACAGTGGTGCCCACGTTTGCTTTCTCCAGCTGCCCAGCACTTAGTGGGCAGCTGCATCGTTTAGGTTGGGGCCCTCTGAGCTTTGGACTGCGCCTCCTGCGCAGCCTTGCCCCTGACTTGTTGAACGCAGGGCGTCCTAGCCCCTTCCAGGCCAGTTGGCCCAGGGACTGCCACAGGTGGTGGCATAGGAGTTTTGCGCAATTGTGTTCCTACCTGCACCTCTGAATGTGTTTATGCGTCATGTGCTCTGCTTTACACCTCTGAATGTTATGCATCATGTGTTTATGTGCTTAGACCCCTACAAGTAGTGTGATACTTAGGTGGTTGTTTTCTCCCTAGTACAGGTGGTGCTAGTGAGGTCCTGATTCCCTGCGCAATACTGTCCTAAGGTGGTTAGGGTTGCGTAGGTGGTACTTTCTGGTTACCAGTAGTTACTGGTTGTGTGCTACATATGTTATTTTGTACTACAGTATTATTCCTATGTTCTAAGTGCTAATTCCTGACAGTGGTCCATGTGGCCCTGTCCCCTGTATATATAATCCCTTGTAAATTCTGCCCGTGCCTGGTGGCACATTGTAGAGTGTGTGTTTTTATCTAATGTGTTGTGTATAATACAAAGGCTATTTTTATAGAATACCTTGTGTGGAGTTTCCTTTGTGGTGGGCCTTGGGTGTTGTTGCTGGGTGCGCGCAAACGCTTTACACATCGCCTCAGAGATAAGCCTGACTGCTCGTGCCAAGCTACCAAGGGGGTGAGCAGGGGTTATCTTTGGCGTGTAACTTCCTTGCCCTGACTAGAGTGGTGGTTTCTGCCTGACTTTGGCGCAAGCCTTAGCCAGCCAGAAATCCCATTTCTAACATTGGTGATCAGCGGTGGGATTTGGACTTGCGTTTGCGCTGTACCGCAGCGGCAACTGGCCGCACTACAAAACTCTGCATTTAGATAAATCACATGGTATAGGGATTATTGTTTTAAGATTGTTTTTAATTGTCATTTCTTTGGAAATGTGTTTTTGTGCACTGTGAGTTAGGTGTCCCTAGCTCGGGAGGGTAGATCATCCCCCTTAGTGCATTGTGTTTTCTGGATTCACCAGAGGGTGGGATCCAGTGGTGGCAGCGTAATAGTGTCCTGTACATTTGTCCCCCGCCCTGCGCCCAGAGTTGGTACCTGTGTCACGTGGTGGTCAGGTTGAGGAATCAGGGGTGGTAGAAACTGCCTTACCAGTCCGAGGGGAGGGTTGTGTGTGTGGATGAATGGTGTGTGGCACTAGGCAAGTGAGTGTGAGTTCTCTGGGTTAGAGAGCTTGCTGAATCTTTTTGTGAATTGTGCTCCTGTGTGAAACTCAGACCCCTAGGTTCCCTGTATAATTGTTACCATAACGTCCGCCAGAATGGAGCCTGCTTGTGATCCCTATGAGCTAGCTTGGCGCCAGAGGCAGGAGTTAGAAAGGTACTGTACAGAGGAAGAGTCAGAAGAGGAGGTAGAGGATGACAATACCTGGACGCCAGTAGAGAGTGAGGACCCCATAGGTAGGGCGTCCCTTGCTGGGTCCAGCGTAGGAGGCAGCGCCTCATCCCTTTCCCTGTCCCCAGAGGAGTGGGAAGATAGGAGGAAAGAAAGGGAGCACCAGCTGGCGTTAGAGAAGCTCAGGTTAGAGCATGCTCAGGCTATGGCGCAGCTGGAGGCCAGGAAGCAACAGCGAGAGACTGAGTGGGTCTTGGCGCGGGAGAGGGTAGAGGAGGCTGAGAGGGCCTCCACCAGAGGCAAAGTAGCTCTGGAGGGTAGACTATCCCCTGCGCGCAGTTTTAATTTTCTGGGCTCCCCAGGGAGGGTTGAGTCCAGTGGTAGTAGCGATGTAGATTCCAGTGTACGAAATCCCAGTCCCAGCTCCCCCAGTCTGGTACCTGTTCCCCAGGAGGAGGAGTTACGGTTGAAATTCAGGGGCAGTAGGAAACTGTCTCACCAGACTTGGGAGGAGTTTGTGGATGGATGTGAGGATGCAATGTTTGATTGGATTTCCACAGCAAGTGATTTTGATATACTGTGTAATCTGGTTCTCAAAGAACACCTGCTCAGTTGTTGTGTGCCAGGGTTGCGCCAACACCTGTTGGGGTGTGGATTGTCTGAGCCATTTGACCTGGCGGAGGAAGCAGAGCGCTGGGAAAGGGCTAGAGGTTCTCTAGAGTCATTAGGGAGTGACTCCAAAAGTAGTGGGTCAGGTATCTTCCAGCCCAGCGTGGTGGAAGAGGCTCAGTGTAGCCCAGCTAGGTCCCAGGATAGCGAGGAGGGTGTAGGGGCTCACTGCCTGGCTCAGTGGAGCAGGAGTGAGAGGGTGACCGAGGGTCCCCGGACGTACGAAACCCTGCCTCAGGACTTGGATGGTTCCATGAGGGAACACCAAGTTGGGGACCTAGGCTGTCCTGTTAGCCCATTTGAGGGAGATCTCCTGGTGAGTAGAGGACCTGGAGCACCTGTAACCAGGGCTCCTGTGGTTCTAGAGTCTGGCAGTACCGCTCCGGTAGGGAGGGTACAGGAGTCCAGTGTGAGGAGTGATTGGGGGATGAGTTCCCCAGTGGAAGAGCCTGTGGGTCAGGGACTACCCAGTTGGGCTAGGATCTCCTGTAGTGACCAGGGTGGCACCACTTCTGTTCTGGGGGATCTCCGCGCACTGTCAGGTGGACAGGGGACGGGAGATCAGCGCCAGACAGACAGTCGCTTGACGTATGTGTCCTTTGATAGCCTCAGGGGGATGGAGTGGAAATCCCCAGAAGTCCTGGAGTGCCAGGCAATTATTCCACCAAAGGTTCTAGGCCGGAGGTTGGAAGGCCAGGTTCGGGATCAGCCTGACCTGAAGGGTGGGACGTCTGTAACCAGCGTCCCGACCAGTTCTTCTTCCAGAGGTACCGCCCCAGTTGGTAGGGAGCAGGGCTCTGGAAGGGGGTGCAGAGGGTGGGAGAGCCCACCTCTGCCCCCGGTACAACCTGAGGGGTTAAACCCTGGGTTGGAATGGCGTTCTAGGTGTACCCCTCGCCAGAGGAGGAGGAACCCTAGGAGAAGAGGTAGGGGGAGGAGAGCTTTCCCTGAGACTCCTGGTCCGCCTGAGGGTGTAGACCCTAGGCTGGAGAACCAGTGGCAGTCTAGTCCTGTCTTTCAGAGAGGAAGAGTGGAGAATGGCCGCTATGTGCCAGGGGTTACTACCCCCCACTCTGTGGTTAGGCAAAGACCAGTGGCACCTGGGTGGTCTAGGGCCTGGTCTTGGCCGCGGACAGCTTGGGAGTACCAGTGGGGTAGCCCAGTTGGTCCAGACAGTGGTGTTAAAAAGAATTCCATGGGTTCACCGTGGCGTAGAACCGGAGGGTGTCCATGCAGTTGCGGGCCCGCGTCCGTGTTCTATCGCCCCAAGCAGGGAAGTCCATCACGGTGGTGATTGGTCTGCCCTGCGTTTTGGCTGGAAGGGGGTTGTGTTGGACTTGGCCCTTCTGGCAGGTTCACCCCTGGACTTTTTGGCTTTTTATTGGTGACTTGGTGTGGTGATTGTTTGGTCTCTGCGCACTTTCCCTGTGTCCCAGGGTAAAGTGCGTGCGTGCTCTGAGTGCATGTGGTGAGATGGGCCTGCCCTCCCATAGGAATGCATGGGGAGTGTATGTGTCCCTAGTAGTTCCTGATGCGTGGGGTGTGCAGGCCCAAGTTTGGTATGTGCGGACTCGTGGGAGTGAATGCTGCGCGATGGTATGTGCGGCGTGCATGTACCTAGTGTGGAAGTGCCACTTCTAGAAGTGGGCACTTCTGTGTGCAGTGTGGCTGTCGCGTGATTGGCTGGTCGTGTCATGTGACGGGCTAGGGATTCCCCAGAGTCAGGATGAGTCACCCAGTGGTGAATGGGGAGATCAGCAGCTAGATGGGTGGGAGGAGTACACCTGGGTCCTGAATAGGACAGGGTTTTCCACACACAATGCTGGCCCCGCCCCCTGTGGTGCGACTGACGACCCTAGCCCTGCCAGTGAATAGAGTGAGGGGCTGAGCACATCAAGGGTGCTCCCCAACCAGCTGCGACTGGTTTTCCCCCTCACCCTGAACCCAGAACAAAGGGTTTGCCTGTATAAAAATGGGGCTGTGTCCCCACAGAATCTGTTCTCTTGCAGGATCCACTTGAGGGGGGGCCTGCTGCTGCTGGGCGCCAGGAGAAACCGCCACTGGGGACTGCCTCCCTGCTGGAGGGCCCTGTGAGCTGGCTCTGGGCCCAGCCTTTGCCCCCTGCTCTCTGGAGGACCTTTTTGTTGCTGAACATTGCTTGTAGCGCCTGGGAGCGCTGTCTGGACTTTATAGCGCCGGGCGCGCTGTCTTCCTGAACTTAGCTACCTTTGTAGCGCTGGGAGCGCTGGCTCCCTGTAGAGCGCTGTGTGCGCTGTGATTCAGCTTGCGGGTGCCCACCCCGCTTATTTGCTTAGTGTAGCGGCGGGGGCCGACCCCGCCGAAGATCGCATTCAAGGAGGGAGCCCACCCCTCTAATCACGTAAATCACCGCTGCAACCCGGGCCGGGACATCCCGGAAGTCAGGCGGGCCGGGGGCGGGCCGCCGGGACAACCCGGACAGGAAGTTGGAGGGCGGGAGCCTACCCCGCCTCCTTCCCGAGACTCGTGGCTGCATTTTGGGCCCCGGAGCAGGCAGGAGCCGACCCTGCGCGCCGGTGCCCTCGTATGAGGAGAGGAGAGCCCCGCGTCGCCCAGAGGAAGCCAGCGTGATTCCGGGAGTGGTGCTGGCGCTGGGAGGATTCCTGAGTCCCAGAGCGGGACTCCACCATACCGGGACCGGAGCCTTCACCCCGGTGAGTTGGGCTCAGCTGTTGGGTGGCTGGGGGTGTGACGGGGCACGTTTCTCGGTGCCGCCCCCCCTTTGCAGCGTCCGGGCACTGCGGGCGCCGTGCTCGGTCCTCCTTCCTGCTGCCCCACCTGACAGTGGGCAGCGACAGCGTGTGAGGGGACGGCCACTAGTTCTAGAGCCCGAGTGAGGCTCCAACGAGGGGCATTATATTTCCCCAGAGTCCAGAGTGACTCCGAACACGGGGGCAGTGTTTCCGAGCCCAGCGAGGCTCCAACGTTGCAGTACAGTATCAGTGCAGAGCCGGTTGAGGCTCTAGAGGGCAGTTCGTTGTTTTAGAGCCCAGGGAGGCTCCACGGGAGCGACAAGAGTTGTTTCCCAGGCACAGTGGTGCCCACGTTTGCTTTCTCCAGCTGCCCAGCACTTAGTGGGCAGCTGCATCGTTTAGGTTGGGGCCCTCGGAGCTTTGGACTGCGCCTCCTGCGCAGCCTTGCCCCTGACTTGTTGAACGCAGGGCGTCCTAGCCCCTTCCAGGCCAGTTGGCCCAGGGACTGCCACAGGTGGTGGCATAGGAGTTTTGCGCAATTGTGTTCCTACCTGCACCTCTGAATGTGTTTATACGTCATGTGCTCTGCTTTACACCTCTGAATGTTATGCATCATGTGTTTATGTGCTTAGACCCCTACAAGTAGTGTGATACTTAGGTGGTTGTTTTCTCCCTAGTACAGGTGGTGCTAGTGAGGTCCTGATTCCCTGCGCAATACTGTCCTAAGGTGGTTAGGGTTGCGTAGGTGGTACTTTCTGGTTACCAGTAGTTACTGGTTGTGTGCTACATATGTTATTTTGTACTACAGTATTATTCCTATGTTCTAAGTGCTAATTCCTGACAGTGGTCCATGTGGCCCTGTCCCCTGTATATATAATCCCTTGTAAATTCTGCCCGTGCCTGGTGGCACATTGTAGAGTGTGTGTTTTTATCTAATGTGTTGTGTATAATACAAAGGCTATTTTTATAGAATACCTTGTGTGGAGTTTCCTTTGTGGTGGGCCTTGGGTGTTGTTGCTGGGTGCGCGCGCAAACGCTTTACACATCGCCTCAGAGATAAGCCTGACTGCTCGTGCCAAGCTACCAAGGGGGTGAGCAGGGGTTATCTTTGGCGTGTAACTTCCTTGCCCTGACTAGAGTGGTGGTTTCTGCCTGACTTTGGCGCAAGCCTTAGCCAGCCAGAAATCCCATTTCTAACACCGCCCTACATTCAGTGGTGTCCATATGAAGGGTGCCCCCCACCCTACAATCAGTGGTGTCCCTACATAGGGTGCCCCCTGCCCTACAATCAGTGGTGTCCATATGAAGGGTGCCCCCCTGCCCTACAATCAGTTGTGTCCATATGAAGGGTGCCCCCCGCCCTACAATCAGTGGTGTCCATATGAAGGGTGCCCCCGCCCTACATTCAGTGGTGTCCATATGAAGGGTGCCCCCCACCCTACAATCAGTGGTGTCCCTACATAGGGTGCCCCCTGCCCTACAATCAGTGGTGTCCATATGAAGGGTGCCCCCCTGCCCTACAATCAGTTGTGTCCATATGAAGGGTGCCCCCTGCCCTACAATCAGTGGTGTCCATATGTAGGGTGCCCTCCCCCACCTTACAATCAGTTGTGTCCATATGAAGGGTGCCCCCCTGCCCTACAATCAGTTGTGTCTATATGAAGGGTGCTCCCACCGCCCTACAATCAATGGTGTCCATATGTAGCGTAACCCCCCTGTCCTACAATCAGTGGTGTCCAGATTTAGGGTGCCCTCCCCCGCCCTACAATCGGTGGTGTCCATATGAAGGGTGCCCCCGCACTACAATCAGTGGTGTCCATATGAAGGGTGCCCCCCGCCCTAAAATCAGTGGTGTCCATATGAAGGTTGCCCCCGCCCTACAATAAGTGGTGTCTTTATAATGGGTGACCCCGCACTACAATCAGTGGTGTCCATAAGTAGGGTGCCCTGCCCCGGCCTACAATCAGTGGTGTTCATATGTAGGGTGCCCCCCTACAATCAGTGGTGCCTATATGTAGGGTGCCCCTCCTCCCTCAAATCAGTTGTGTCCATATGTAGGGGGCCCCCCTGCCCTACAATCAGTGGTGTCCATATGAAGGGTGCACCCCTGCCCTACAATCAATGGTGTCCATATAAAGGGTGCGACCCGTCCTACAATCAGTGGTGTCCATATATAGGGTGCCCCCCTGCCCTACAGTCAGTGGTATCCATATGAAGGGTGATCCCCCGCCCTACAATCTGTGGTGTCAATATGAAGGGTGCCCCCCGCCCTACAATCAGTGGTGTCTATATGAAGGGTGCCCCCCGCCCTACAATCAGTGGTGTCTATATGAAGGGTGCCCCCCCGCCCTACAATCAGTGGTGTCCATATGAAGGGTGCCCCTGCCTTACAATTAGTGATGTCCATATGAAGGGTGCCCCCACCCTACAATCAGTGGTGTCCATATTTAGCGTGCCCCCCTGCCCTACAATCAGTGGTGTCCATATGAAAGGTGCCCCCCGCCCTACAATCGGTGGTGTCCATATATAGGGTGCCCCCTGCCCTACAATCAGTGGTGTCCATATGAAGGGTTCCCCCCTGCCCTACAATCAGTGGTGTCCTTATAAAGGGTGCCACCGCCCTACAAACAGTGGTGTCCATATGAAGGTTGCCCCCCGCCCTACAATCAGTGGTGTCCATATGAAGGGTGCTCCCCCTGCCCTACAATCAGTGGTGTACATATGAAGGTTGCCCCCCGCCCTACAATCGGTGGTGTCCATATGAAGGGTGCCCCCCCTGCCCTACAATCAGTGGTGTCCATATGAAGGGTGCCTCCGCCCTACAATCAGTGGTGTCCATATGAAGGGTGCCGCCCCCGCCCTACAATCTGTGGTGTCTATATGAAGGGTGCCCCCCTCCCCCCAAGTCATAGCTGGGCTACAACTCTGGTTGGTTTGTGTAATGTTTCGGTTAAGAGTCAGGCGGACGATAAACAACGAATCCTGAAAAGTGAACCTTGCAGCCCAAGTAGTTGTTGTGCTGGAAGGTGGAGGGACAGAACATCGAGTAAAAAATATCGAATTGCACAAATTTCGTGTAAAAAATATTGTGAGTTAGGAATATCCACACACAAGTTTCTCGTGGTCACAAAATATCGATTTTAAATAAGTAATATTGATTTAAAAAATATCTAAGTGTTTCATAATGTTTGGAAAAATATAGTTGTTAAAAATATTGATTTTTTTATTCATGTTATGTATTTTAGTATATATTTAATATGTCTGTGATGTATGTTTTTTGTATAAGAATTTTTGTATTTTTATTATATGTGTTAACATTTTAGTAGTTATTAATGTTTTTCAATTTGAATTTTGCGTTTTAAGTTCTGTAGCGGGTTGTGAGTTTATAGGGGAATAGGGTGGGAAGTAATGTATTTATATAACACTTATTAATTATTTTAGTAGTTATTTGTTTTTTATTTGAATTTTACGTTTTTAGTTCCGTAGCGGGTTGTGGATTTATAGGGGAATAGGGTGGGAAGTAATTTAATGATATTACATTTAATGGATAATTTTTATTTATTAATATTTGTTTAATTGAGATGTAATAGTGTTAAATGTATAACTTAATTTAATACTAAGGGGCCTATTAGTCTGTCGGTCGGATCGCCACCACCCGCATTGCGGTGGCGATCCGCCCAACATTTTCCTCTGCCCGCCACCCATTTCAGTCCTGCCATATTAGTATGGCTGGGGGGACCCCGGTGGACGGAAAGACCGCCCGCCAGTTTTCCGAAAGTCGACTGGTCGGAAAAGGGGCTGGATATGGTGACAGTGTCAGCTAGACATCGCCATCCATATTAGAATGGGCAGCAGTGCAGGGCTTTTCATGGCGGAGACCCCGCCATGGAAAGCCAGGCGGAGTTTGCTTTCAGGGGCCTGTTGCGGGCCCCCGGGGAATTGGGGGTGTGGGGGGTGCACAGGCACCGCGTGGTGCCTGTCACCTTGTGCATGACAATGCACAACGTGCATTCCCAGAATTGTGGCGGGCGGTGCTGTGAGCACCGCCTGCCACAATGCTGGGAATAGGGGATGCCACGGCCACAGTGGCATCCTAATTGCCGGTGCGGGACCACCGCACCACTGGCGTCCGGTCCCAGCACCGCTAGGGTGGCGGGTGGACTTACGTCCGCCAGCCATCCTAATCGGCCCCAAATTATTTAATATTTAGTTGATAATTAATTTGAATTAACTAATTAGTAATCAATGGTGGTAATTGTGAAAATAATTTTCACAATTGTTGTGGTGTTTATAGTTGTAAATGACGGGAAGGGCAGGAAGTAATTCATTTTTATTGTTCAATTATTAATTGGTTATTAAATAAATTAAAATAATTAATTAGGAATTATTTATAGTAATTGTGTACTTAATTTTAGGTGTGTGTTGTGGATATTATATTGTTAAATAATGTGTACTCAATGAATGTTTATTATAATTTTTTTATGATTCATAATTTTTAAATTCATTATTGATTATGTTAATAATGGAAATAAATTAAAATTAAAATGTTGAAGTCTTTTGTATTGTGTGGTGCTATAGGGTAGGAAATAAAATTAATACATTTATGTTTTAAATAATTTGTTTGTTAATATTTTCTCCTTTTAAATATAAATTGTATATAAATATTTATTATTTATTTTATATAATATTTGTACCTTTTTGTTACCTGTAATTAATATTATATGTGTTCTTTTTATATGTTTAATATATTTAATCATATATTTTTAAAATATTGTTTATTTATTTTTCAAGATTATTTAATTTTTTTTCAAGTGTTAAAATGGTTTTAGTATTTTTTGTTTCTCTGCACTCACTGGAGTGGTAATAGTAATTTTTATTACCTCTTCGCTATCCAGCACTTTTGCTACTGTTGCACTCACTGGAGTTGGGATAGTAAAATTAATTCTTCCGCTATCCAAGATTTAACCTACTGTTGCACTCACTGTAGTGGGAATAGTAATTTTTACCCTACCCCCTTCCCCCCGGTATCTAACACTAGCCCTACTGTTGCACTCACTGGAGTGGGAATAGTAATTTTTACCCCTTCCCCCCGGTATCTAACACTTGCCCTACTGTTGCACTCACTGGAGTGGGAATAGTAATTTTTCACCCCACGCTATCCAATAATTTCCCCATTGTTTCACTCACCGGATTGGGAATACACATTTTTACCCCTCCGTTATCCAACACTTTCCGTAATTTTGCACTCATTGAAGTGGAAATAGTAATTTTTACCCCTCTGCTATCCAGCACTTTCCCTACTGTTGCACTCTTTGGAGTGGGAATACTAATTTTTGCCCCTTTGCTATTGAACACTTTCCCTACTGTTACTGTCCCTTGAGTGGGAATACATTATTTTACCCTTCCGCTATCCTATACTTTCCTTACTGTTGCACTCACTGGAGTGGGAATCGTAATGTTTACCCCTCCGCTATCCAACATTTTCCCTACTGTTACGCTCACTGGGGTTGGAGTAGTAATTTAATTATTACTCTATGCAACATTTCCCTACTGTTGTTTTTATTGTATTTCGAAATGTACGTTTGAATTTTTTTTAATAGTTTAATGTTTTAATTATTTTATTTTTATTTATTTTAAAAGTTTAAAAGTTAAAAAAAGATAATAGTTTAATAAATTATTTTAAAGTAAATATATGTATGGTATAAATTATTATTTTTGTGTATTTATATATTTTTATTACGTTTATTTTTTATAGTTAGATAAAATGTATATTATGGTGCCGATTCTGATCGGGTAAAAAAATTTCCCGTACCACTCGTATCCGTATATTTTTATATATAAAGTCCCGTCCCACCGGTGAAGTACGATTCGTACGTGAAAAATACATACGATTCGTATCGGGAAAAGGTCTACGAGACGTACCCGGACAGTTTTACGTACAAATCGTAAAACTGAAGTCCGAGCGCACAAGTACGATCCGTACCGCCCTTCCCAATACACAAGCGTATGTAAAACGTCCCGTACGTAGCGAACTCTGTACCAATTGTATCCCGGGTAAACTTGTGCCCGGGCTACAAGTCGTACAGCCCCCCCTTCCCCCCAGCGTATGTCCGCACGTACCCCCGTATTTCAGCACCGTACCCCTGTATGTCAGCACCGTACCCCCCACCATGTCCGCACCGTACCCCAGCCCCGTACTTGGATGCACCGTACCCCAGCCCCGTACTTGGATGCACCGTACCCCAGCACCGTACCCCAGCCCCGTACTTGGACGCACCATACCCCAGTACCGTACCCCAGCCCCGTACTTGGACGCACCATACCCCAGCACCGTACCCCAGCCCCGTACCTGAACGCACCGTACCCCAGCCCCGTACTGGTACGCACCGTACCCCAGCCCCGTACTTGTACGCACCGTACCCCAGCACCGTACCCCAGCCCCGTACTTGGACGCACCATACCCCAGCCCCGTACTTGTACGCACCGTACCCCAGCACCGTACTTGTACGCACCGTACCCCAGCACCATACCCCAGCCCCGTACTTGTACGCACCATACCCCAGCCCCGTACTTGTACGCACCGTACCCCAGCACCGTACTTGTACGCACCGTACCCCAGCCCCGTACTTGTACGCACCGTACCCCAGCCCCGTACTTGTACGCACCGTACCCCAGTCCCGTACTTGGACGCACCATACCCCAGCCCCGTACTTGGACACACCGTACCCCAGCCCCATACTTGGACGCACCGTACCCCAGCCCCGTCCCCCAGCATCGTGTATGTATGGACCTTACAACAACATTGCGTATGCGAGCACGGTACAACAACATCGCGTATGTATGCACCTTACATATGCGAAAATGACTCGTACTGAACCAGGACCCTGTAAAACAGCACAAGGAGGGTCAATTTGACTCGCACAACACCACAAAACACGTCTACAGTAGAAAAAACATCAAAATGACTGACCTGGCATATCCAAACAGGCAAACAGAGGCCCAAACTCACAACCACCTCTTATAACACACCCACCAAAATTTCAAACTCAGGCACACCCACAAATGGACCAATAAAAAGGGCCCACACACACAAACCATGAGCCTTTGCAACAGACTCACTGCAGATACAGAGCACACCCCAACAACTGCACCCATACACCTTAACATATACACCTTCACACAAACTCCTTCACACATACCCCCTCTTCACATTCCCACACACACCTTCACATTCACACCCACACACCCACAACCATCCACACCCTCACCCCACACCATGCCCACAGACAAGAATCCAAAGTTCACAAGGAAGGAGCTGGACATCCTTGTCAACGAAGTCATCAGAGTCGAGCCACAGCTCTTTGGAACATTGGTCAGACAGACCAGCATAGCCGAAAAATCACGCCTGTGGCAGAGGATCGTCGATAGGGTGAATGCTGTTGCACCCATCAGAAAGACCAGGAATGAATGCCAAGCCAGGTGGTACGATCTGCGGAGGGCAGTCAAGCGGAAAATGAACGAGGACTATGCCCAGAGCAACATCACTGGAGGTGGGCTGCCCCACAGACCGGTACATTACCATCCCTGGGAGGAGAAGGCGATGGCCCTGCTTCCGCCGGTGGGAGTACACGGACTCCAAGGACTTCCAGAGCCTGGTGAGTACACAAACAACTCATGGAACATGGGGGGAATGGCATCCACACCCCAACTACACAAAATGCATGCAACTACCCCCAAGCCCTCACCGGACACAACCACACTCAAAAACAACGCTCATGCCACTAACATGTGTATGCCCCATTCACAAAGCAAGGCCATGCCATGTCCCAGGCTAAACGAAGCACTAACCCAAGACTGGATGTCCGGGATGCTGGGAGGGTGGGGCTCAAAAAACACATTGTTCAACTCTGAATCAGACACCATTGCCCTCAGCCCATATGGCCCAGGTACATACCCATGCACAGGGACTGGCAAAGTACTGACAAGGTAGCTGACACTTGGCCCTGCTGTAGGCAGCACAAGGCCCTCCTGTGACCACTGCAAACTCAAACACCAACACAACAAGCTCAGATATCTAGGACAGGAACTCACACTCACTGTCATGGCAGCATGCTCCATGGGGGGACAGATACATCACCTGGGAAACCCACTGCCAAATCACACTACACCCACCAGCAGTCCCTGTCACACACACCCCTTACACAAGCACACACTCCCGGGGCAGGCAATGGATTTACCCACTCTCACAATGGACATGTGACACAACAAGATCAATCCATAGCCAAAGAAGCATCCAAGCCAAAAGTCTACATGCCAAACACTCAGGAGAACATATCAATCTGTCCCCCGCAACATACCCATCCACAAGTGAACATTGAGGAGAATGCTAGGCACATACAACTACCTGGAGGAACTTTGCCAACTTGAACATGTATGAAACATGGATGTGGCATGAAACAGCATTAACATTGTCTCTCTCTCACACACAGAGAAACGTCATGGATCTCCCCCCAGCAATGGGGGTGAAGAATCACAGTCCCAGGCACAGGAGGTACCTGATCCCACCGGCAGCGACGCCTCTCAACACTCCGCGGATGACCCCAACCCACCTGGGCCCTCTGGTGTTCAAGCCCCTGCAGCACCTGCTTCAGGAGCATCTGTGCCAACTACCACCCCCATTCCTGCCACATCCCAGGAGACACCCAGGAGCCCTGCCCGCACTGAACAACTGAGCCAGTCTGACCTGGAGGGACAAGGTTCGCCGGGCACCCAGGAGGAGGCAGACAACCCCGCAACTGCCATCCCTCAGGGGTCCCGTAGACCTGATGTGCCCACAATGGCAGGCCAGGCTCGTGTGGGCAGGGGTTGTGGGAGTGGAGGCAGGCGGAGGCGAGAACCTGACCAGCCAACTGAAGGGACCGGTATGTCACACATACGCAACATCATGGACGCATACCAGCGTGACACCAGGGCCATCAGCCAGGTAGTGGAGACCCTCACAGAGATTAAGAACCAGCAGGCCGAGCAACACGCCAGTCAACAAGAACACCAAGGACGGATGGAGGCAAGACTGGCTGAGCTCCTGGCGGTGCAAACGGACATAAGCCGTTCACTCCGTCGGATCGCCGACAACATGGGCAACCCTCCCTGTGCCACCAGGTGAAGACCACCACCAGCCACAGGGAGGGAGGAGGAGGAGGATTTGTCCGACGGAGCGTCCCAAGCATCATCAAGGCCTGCATCTGAGGGTCCCGCGAGGAAGGTGGGTCGTCCACGGAAAAGACCGTGAGAGGCAGCGGCCCATCCACATCTCCCAGGTCACCTGGCCTGGCACCTGGCCTTCATACGCAACAGCATCACCTCATTCACTGACATTCTCTGCCACATGGACCTGCTGGTCACAGTCTGACCAATGATGACAAACACTGTGTTCTGGACTCTGATGACTTCAAATGCCAAGGATCCCATCTCCCCCTGTGAACTTTGGATTCTAGGCACACTGTATAGCACCTGTTTTTTCCCACAAAACACGCTTCCCACCGAGAATAAAACTAAATTTCTTTCATTAGATGTTGCAGTCATTTTGCATGAGTCCACAACATACGTGTGGGGAAATGTCAAACTATGCCTGAGTGTTGAACTAACTCCAGCCATCCATACCATGGGATCTGAGTCCGGTCGAGGACACACATGGGTCACAATGTATCATCCAATACGGACATGGAGCACAATACTCACCCGTGATGGCCTCAAGCTGCTGAGGGGGGGCTTGGAATACTGTGCGGACAGACCTATTTGGAAGAATATCAATGGATTTACCCACTCTCACAATGGACATGTGACACAACAAGATCAATCCATAGCCAAAGAAGCATCCAAGCCAAAAGTCTACATGCCAAACACTCAGGAGAACATATCAATCTGTCCCCCGCAACATACCCATCCACAAGTGAACATTGAGGAGAATGCTAGGCACATACAACTACCTGGAGGAACTTTGCCAACTTGAACATGTATGAAACATGGATGTGGCATGAAACAGCATTAACATTGTCTCTCTCTCACACACAGGGAAACGTCATGGATCTCCCCCCAGCAATGGGGGTGAAGAATCACAGTCCCAGGCACAGGAGGTACCTGATCCCACCGGCAGCGACGCCTCTCAACACTCCGCGGATGACCCCAACCCACCTGGGCCCTCTGGTGTTCAAGCCCCTGCAGCACCTGCTTCAGGAGCATCTGTGCCAACTACCACCCCCATTCCTGCCACATCCCAGGAGACACCCAGGAGCCCTGCCCGCACTGAACAACTGAGCCAGTCTGACCTGGAGGGACAAGGTTCGCCGGGCACCCAGGAGGAGGCAGACAATCCCGCAACTGCCATCCCTCAGGGGTCCCGTAGACCTGATGTGCCCACAATGGCAGGCCAGGCTCGTGTGGGCAGGGGTTGTGGGAGTGGAGGCAGGCGGAGGCGAGAACCTGACCAGCCAACTGAAGGGACCGGTATGTCACACATACGCAACATCATGGACGCATACCAGCGTGACACCAGGGCCATCAGCCAGGTAGTGGAGACCCTCACAGAGATTAAGAACCAGCAGGCCGAGCAACACGCCAGTCAACAAGAACACCAAGGACGGATGGAGGCAAGACTGGCTGAGCTCCTGGCGGTGCAAACGGACATAAGCCGTTCACTCCGTCGGATCGCCGACAACATGGGCAACCCTCCCTGTGCCACCAGGTGAAGACCACCACCAGCCACAGGGAGGGAGGAGGAGGAGGATTCGTCCGACGGAGCGTCCCAAGCATCATCAAGGCCTGCATCTGAGGGTCCCGCGAGGAAGGTGGGTCGTCCACGGAAAAGACCGTGAGAGGCAGCGGCCCATCCACATCTCCCAGGTCACCTGGCCTGGCACCTGGCCTTCATACGCAACAGCATCACCTCATTCACTGACATTCTCTGCCACATGGACCTGCTGGTCACAGTCTGACCAATGATGACAAACACTGTGTTCTGGACTCTGATGACTTCAAATGCCAAGGATCCCATCTCCCCCTGTGAACTTTGGATTCTAGGCACACTGTATAGCACCTGTTTTTTCCCACAAAACACGCTTCCCACCGAGAATAAAACTAAATTTCTTTCATTAGATGTTGCAGTCATTTTGCATGAGTCCACAACATACGTGTGGGGAAATGTCAAACTATGCCTGAGTGTTGAACTAACTCCAGCCATCCATACCATGGGATCTGAGTCCGGTCGAGGACACACATGGGTCACAATGTATCATTCAATACGGACATGGAGCACAATACTCACCCGTGATGGCCTCAAGCTGCTGAGGGGGGGCTTGGAATACTGTGCGGACAGACCTATTTGGAAGAATATCAATGGATTTACCCACTCTCATAATATCATTAAGGCGTAGAGGTCATGGCTCATGAGGAGGTTCCCGGGGAGGGAGTCCCAGGTATGTTTGGCCAGGTGGGAGAACTATCTCCTGCATGCTGGAGTTCGGTGGATGTGAAGAATGGTGGCCAGGGCAAGGTTGGATGCACGGAGTTGGCCCAACGGGGTCTTGGATGACAGACGTCCAAGGTTGGTTTGGGGTCAGGGGTTGTGGAATACCTGCCTCCTGAGTGTGGGTGAGGAGTCTGAAGGTCATCCTGCAGCAGACAGTGATCCATTGCAGCTATCTCAGGTGAACGGTGATGTGGCTGGGGTGCGGGATGTTGAAGCTGAGGTGTGCAGACGCACCCTGGATGTGGACAAGGTCTCTGGGAGTTTGGCTGTTCTTGCTCCGTAGAGGGCGGGGCTGTAGTTGACACGGCTGGTGTCATGGCCCTGGGGGACGGTCTGTCTTGCCTTGGAGTGGATCTATCTGTGGATCATGTGCATCATGCGGAGGGTGTTGCAGCATGAGGTACAGATGCTGGTGAGTTGCATGGCAATTGTGAGCGACGAGTCCATGATGCACACCATCTTGCGTGCGTGGCCACTGGGTGCTGGTGCAGTGCCCTGGCGGGTGGGACACAAGGAGTTGACCCAGCTGTAAGGGGACAATCCTCAGATGATTACCTCAGTCCTGGCCAAGTCCAGCCTCAGGTGGCTGATGTTCAGCCATTCATCAACGGACCTCATGCCTTCTTGACAATGGCTGTGTCTTTGGTGAGGGTGAGGAGCAGCTGGCTGTCAATGGCATACGAGATGATGATGAGGTTGTGTGCGCATGTGATGGTGGAGAGGGGGGTCATGGACACATTGAAGATTGACACGCTGAGAGATGAGCCCTGGGCCATGCTGGTGAGCTACTTGGTGATTGCATCCTGGTCCATACCCTGGATACCAGTGTTGGAGATGTGTGAGCTGACAGTGTGTGAGCACATCGTGTATAATGCTGTGGAGAGGTCAAGGGAGGTGGCCTCACCATTGTTGAGCAGGGCAAAGTTGTCGGTGTTGGTGGCAATGATGACGGTTGCAGTGGTGTGATTACTGTGGAAGATGGTCTGGTACCGGTTGCCTGGAGCTCTTTGCATGGAGGAAGTTTGTCAGTTGCTCGTTGCCTGTCTTCCTGATGACATTTGCTGGCTAGGGAAGCACGGTGATGTTCCTTGAGAGCCTGCGGTCCTGCCGTCCGTTGTCTAAGAAGGGCCTGGGTCACTGCATGCCTCTATCTACCATGGAATGTGGCTAACTCCAATGATACATACATGACGTGCTGGACGGGGGCTACAAGTGTGGGGAATGATGTGGTTGAGATGTTGTGTGGGAAGGGGCCTGATGGAGATCCCCAGGGGATGTTGCACATGAGCCGGGTGTTGTATCTGCTGATGATGGAAGTCCAAAACCTGAGGGGGTTGTTCCCGCGTATAATAGTGCTGTCTGCCTCTGTGTGCCAAGGCTGGCATGTATGTCCATGAGCTTGCAGTTGTAGAAAGTTGCAAGGGATTGGCTCAGCCTTGCAAGGGTGGGGTGTCTTTTGGATGGAGAGCTGATGTCAGTGCACTCACAATGCTGAGGAGCTCCTTGATGTCGTGCGGGTTTTTGGCCTCGGCCCCATCTGAAGGATCTCCAATTGTCCTTGCTGATGATATGGTGATGGCTGTGTGTGCCGTTTTCCAGGGTTGTAAGGCCACTGATGGTTATTTGTGTTGCAAGCTGTGCACAAGAGTCCTGCTAGACGTGTATGAGTCCAGTAGGTCTGCCTTGTCCCAGGTGGCTTAAATGTTGTTGTGCGTCACAGGAAAGTCCGTCAATGTAGCTAGATTATTGGATCAGTTGCTGATCCAGTGTGTGAGGTTGCAGGGTGTGGCGGTGGTGTTGGTTCCAGTGTCCCACACAGCATGTCTGTGTTGACTTACATCAAGCATCTTTGGGGGATTGGTAGCGGGGTGTGTGGCAGTGTGTTGCTTGTCGGAGACATGGATGCTAATGTGGATGGACCAATGATGGATGCTGGTGTGGTTCTCATCCAGCCAGAAGTTCCTGGCCCACAGCAACATGTATCCTGTGGATGTGAGGGCGTGCGTGAAGATGGACGTGTTGATGGCTTTGCGGAATTGTGGATGTAGGCCTGGAGATCTGTAGATGAGTGTTACTCTGAGGGTTTGCAGGGGGTTTGTGCCAAACCGGATTGGTGACCCTGAGTGCGTACTTGTGAATAGATATCAACTCATCCTCCGGGATTGTTAGTGCCGTCCCTGTGGGTGTTCTTGTATCCGTCTGAGATGGCAATGAAGAAGGTGTGTGCTGAGGATGCTTGTTTGTTTTAGTATGTATTATTTTTGTTCTTTGTTGTTCTTATCTGATAGGCTCTATATTCTTTCCAGGCTCCTGATAACTCACTGGTTGGGTGTCTCCTTTCCTTAATTATTTTTGTTGCAACTTGAATTCTGACAACTCTTCAGTTGCCCTGTTCTCCTCTCTGTTCAGGTTTATTTTGATTTTGATTTTTTTTATTCGGGTGGTTGGATTCACTTTTCCTTACCATGTTACACTTATGTACTAGTGGTGATCTGCTCTTTTCTGCTACTGTTGGACCCGTTGGGCCATATTTATTAAGTTGTTGATCCGCAAGCTATCTGTGAAACAACTGCAAACGTTTTGGACTTAAAGATTTCAAATTTGTTGTTGAACTTGAAATTATGTTAACATATTACTCTGTTTGTTTAAATTACTTTATTGTATTGTTTGATATTTATTTGTTTGATTTTTTAGATCGTATGTTTGCCCCCCATTATCCCTGGTCTACGCCCTGATGAAGGTGGGGCCCCCTTGTGGGTCCTATACCGAAACACGCGTTGGCGCTTGATTCGATGACCTTCCCCTTTTTCTGAGTACCATCTGGCCTCCTCTGGATGAGATACAATCAATTCATCCATTCGAATACCCAAGGATAATTTGTCTTCACCCATAATGTGATTTGATGTTATGAATGTGGTTACGATTGAGTGTATGTCTGGATGAGTTTGAGTTTTGAGTGGGGCATTTACGATGTGCTTGATTAATGTATACTTATTGATGGATTTTGATTGTTTGTATTAAATTCATATATGCTCTTTCTTGATGAAAAATATTTGTATAAACTGAAAATGAATTCTTCTACAAAAAAGTAAAATAAATACTAAAGGTCTATCTTTATACCTATAATCTCTTGTGAGTGTTTTTGATTTTTATTTGTCTATTTCTGTTCCAGTTTAGTCTTGTTTTCTATCAAGTACCTATTTATTAGGCCCTATTACATACCTATTGAACCGGTTTTGTTCTTTTGTTGAAGTATTTTTGCCTTTTACCCCGCATACACCGGTTCTTTATCTCACTCTTGGGGTCCCCCTTTCTTATTGGTTCTCTCGTCACAGCCCTGTTGCTGTGGGGGTCGCGATTTTTTGAGTACAGTAGCTTATTTTCTTTACCTCCCTTCTCTTGTATGTTTTCTGTCACTGGTGTTGAATTACTTTGTTTTGGGTTACATATTTTTCTTGTTTGGCAGACTACAGGATTATTGATTGCTTGTTGTTCTCTCATTGGGCCATACGTGACACCTAATAGCTCTGCCTTCCTATTGACACCATGGAAAGCATTAAAACCTTCGGGTTTTCTGACGATGACTTTGCCCGTATGATCGGTCTTGCGGCTGGCAGTGACGGTCAGTTCTTGCTGTCTAAGGGCCTGGAAGGGGAATGGACGAAATTACTTAACCTTAAGAAAAAATCCAAACGTACTGAAGCCCACGCCAACTTTATGCTTGAGTACCTTAAGGCCGGAACCATACCCTTCGGGTTACGTGTTCGCAATGTCCCCGGTCTATTTGTGGAAATAAGGCTATTTTTGGAGAAATGGGCACTTATCTCTAATAGATGCTCTCGCGACTGGATGATGTTAATCATCGAAACAGCGAGAGAGATATTAGCCATCCTGTCCAAAGAAATAGAGGCCCTTGAGGATAAACTTAAGAAAGACAATTCAATTGAAATGGCAACTAAAAAACTAGATGAAATTGCCCAAGAGCTAGACTCTTTCTCTACTTATCTCCTTAAAAGGAAAACAGATAAATTAAAGAAAGATATAAGACTATTCTCGCAGGAACGCACTTACCCCTATCTCACGTCAAACTTCTATACCATGGTTGAAGGCAGCGGCCCTGGTGCCAGCAACATGAGATGGGGGAATAATAAAAAAGTGGTAACATTCTCGGACACTACTGACTCGGAAGGGGAAGGACCTGGTGACTATGAGTCGAATTACAACCCCAATTATCAACCCCGGCAAGAACAATTCGATAGACCAATGACCCCTGACCATTTTTTAGGCAATCGCAGGGGGAACTTCCGCCCCAGAACCCGAGCATCCCGGATGAGGAACTACCATCAAGCTCGAGGTCAACCCCAGATGTATATACAAACCAGGCACAACCAGTACTGGAAAACACAGTAGACATTCCTGTGTTTAATCTGTCAACATCTGAGGTTGACCAAGAATCTTTGAGCCTTTTATCCAGGGGTCTTACTTTTGTGCCTACCACCTCCTTCAACAAATTCGAATTTTTAAAGGATTTACATTCCTTTTTCAGGAAAATTAGATTAACATTTTTTTTTTCTAATAGACCATCACCTGACGTTGAGAACAACTTGTCGGGATTAAAACCCCCCTCAGATTTCACTCCTGGACTTGATTTAGTTGGTCCAGAAGTAGGGATTTTCGAGAAAGCAGTCACTTCCAATATTTTGAAAATCCTTAAATATGTGCCTAAACCAACCAACAACCTACCTCCTGCTGAACAAAAGGCTCTCACATCGCTTCAAAATAACAAATCTCTTACAATCAAGCCATGTGATAAGGGCGGTGGTATTGTTTTGTTCAATACCGCCAATTACATTGAGAAAATGAATGTTTTGCTATCTTCTACCAAACATTACAAAAGGATTAGAAGTAATCCAGAGACCTCAAAACTCGGATCTTGTCCCTGGTCAAAAACGCTATTGATCAGGAACTTATCTGTACCAAAGAGGCAGAACATCTAACACCCAGCTATACCCGGATACCCATTATTTATGGGGTACCAAAGACACATAAGAACATTTTGGACCCGCCATTACGGCCCATTGTGTCCACGATTGGGTCGGCCCTTGAACCCCTAGCGAAATATGTGGATTGTTTTTTGAAACCCTTGGTGGGTGAGTTGGAGTCGTATGTGAGAGATACGGGCCATTTTATCTCCAAGATTGAAAACATTCCCTTTGATCCTGATAGGGACCTGTTGGTCACCTTAGACCTTGAAGCCCTATACACGAATATACCGCAGGAGGGGGCATTAGCGGTTGTTCAAGAAATCCTTAACAATGATAATCGAATCACCAACTCTTCATTTATCATTCAGTGTCTTGAGATTGTCTTAAATGACAACTATTTTGAATTCAATGGTGACTTTTTCCATCAAATACAGGGCGTCAGCATGGGGGCATCCTGTGCTCCCAGTATAGCGTGCCTCTATATGGGCAAATTTGAACAGTTTAACATCTATAACAACATGGCCCCATTCTATGAGAATGTCCGAGCATGGTCACGATTCATAGACAATATATTTTTCGTCTGGAGCAGTGACCACAGCTCCCTGGGAGAATTTGTAGCCTGGCTAAATGCTGCTGACATTAACCTCAAATTCACGGTCCACTCTAGTAATTTGAAGGTTGAATTTCTAGACGTGTGGGTCGAACATCATGATAAGAAAATTAGTGTGTCTCTATACACTAAGCCCACTGCTCGGAACACTCTCCTCTTGTATGGCAGCTATCATCCGAGGAGCCAGAGGGATAGCATCCCATTCAGTCAATTTCTACGGCTCCGTAGAAATTGCTCACATTTGAAAGACTTCCTTGCTCAAGCTGACATTCTTAAGACCAAATTTTTGAAACGTGGTTACCCACATAAACTCATCAAAGACTCTTTTAAAAGAGCTCGATATTTTAACAGGGAAGCCATGTTTGAAAGAAGGGAACCCGACCCGGTTGATAAATTGGTATATGTCACCAAGCATTCCAATATTAACCATATGGTCAGACAGACTATCAATTCCCTTTGGTACCTGTTAAATATCGGTAATGATGGGAGCAGTATTCCTAAACCTCTTTTTGCGTTCAAGCGAAATAAGAATCTAAAAAACTGCTTGATTAGAGGCAAAATTATGGGGAATGCAGCACCCATTCAAACAGCTATTGTTGGACTTAAACCAGTGGAGGGCAACCATCGTTGTGGCACCTGCCAAGCATGCTCTCATGCTATGGTTGGCAACACTATTCTGGCCAACAATCGGACTATTACTCTTCACGGAATGACTAATTGCAGGTCTTCTAATGTGGTTTACATCATCATGTGTCCTTGTGATCTTCCCTACATCGGTGAAACGAGTCGGGAAATAAGATTGCGAATTTGTGAACACAGGTCCAATATTCGCACTAGTAAAACATCCACCCCTCTAGTTAATCACTGGCTAAACATGAATCACAAGGACTCTGATTTGAAATGGACTATCTTGGAAAAAATACACTCTCCCCCTGGAAGAAATCCCACCTCTATCAGGAAGAAAAGGGAGACATTCTGGATTTTTTACCTGGACTCTGTTCATCATGGCCTTAATGAAATTATCCTATGGGAAAATGCCATCATATAATTGCTCTGAGTGTGATTTAATCTCTTCCGCTTCTTTTGATTGTACATGAACCCATTCTCTTCTTTGGAGTCTGGATTTGGTCCATTCATTTTCTCATTTACAATCTTAGCTTAAATTTGCCCTGAGTCTGAACCTGCCGCTCTAACTTTTACTAAATTTCTATTGTTTTTATTTTTATTTAATTTTAGAGATTTATCTTCTTCTTCATTTTCGTTGGGGCGATTAACATCCACCGTTCCCATTATTATTTTGCTTCCATCCCGATATCCCTTAAATCTGGATAGCCTTTCGGTGCCTTTGCATCATTTTGGACGATGTTTTCAATATTTTGGTTATCAGGATAAAATATGGGTACCCATTCCTGTAACTTCACTTCTGTTTGTGTTGCACTCTTTATTATTGTGTGTCCTTCACGGAAACACTTTCATACCTACATGGCTCAGCACTGATAGTGCAGATTCATTATTTTTCTATCCCATATTAATGATTCAAAGATGGCGCCATAATCTCTAACAGTGTGTAGATCTTTACTCCACGGAATCCTCTGTCTATGTTTAGTCTCCTCCCTCCCACCTACGATCTCATTGGCTGGTGGTTCATTGATGATAGGTATTTGAAAAGGGCGGGTTTTTCTCCAAACCCACTGCGAAGGATACAGCGACGCCGTTCCTTCCCCGTACCTGCGACATCGGCTTGTGTGGGATCCGGACCGCTCTGAGGCAGTAAGTGTCTGATGTGAGTGTCATTGTTAGCCGATGTGAGATTGTTTTCATTTACTTACGTTTACTGAGCTCGTATCCTCAGGGATCGTCTTCGTACGTTTTATCAGCAAGCTGTGGTTTCACGGCAGCGGTCGACAAGTCTATGCTCACTTACTTAAGCTGATTAGTGCTACTATAACCCCTGTTGTGCCCGTTTATGTTTTCTTTGGGTGGGGGACTGTTTAAACACGGTGCCCTACACGTTTAAGCCCTGACCGGAATTTGTAATTATATTGTGTCCGTGTAATTTCCATCCGGGTGCCTAACTGCCTGTTAGGGTAATGGATTGTATGAGACTGCTCTCAGTTAGCCTCAGAAGCCGCACCCACTTATCGCTGTTTTCCTTTTTTTGCTTTATAGAAACTTTATTTATGCCTGCCAGCAACTTTCCTGATACGGACAACTGGTTATTTATTTACTATTGCTAAATCTTGTATTTTTATACGCTCAATCTTACAAGATCCCTATTGAAGCATTCCTGGCTCGCGCTCAGAAAGGAACCACCTCGAATTCAAGTAGGTTGTTTATTAAACGTATATAGATTAATTTTTTTGTTTTTTTCTCATACCCAGTGAGTTCCTGGTTGAACAGTCTGTCTCAGGAGACATTGGCAAATTGTTAACTACTCTCTACATCATGTACACTTATTGCCTTTTCTAGATTTCGGGCGCGCATGACTTGAGCATATACTTCACGTCCGCTTCCCACTATTGGAAAGAAACTCTCATTAATAGTGAGCCTCACCTGACGCTCCTACGGGATACTGAACCGTGTTGTCATATAGGTTTGGAGGTTAAATATCTACGGCCCTCCAAGGACGTTTGTTTTAGTATGTATTATTTTTGTTCTTTGTTGTTCTTATCTGATAGGCTCTATATTCTTTCCAGGCTCCTGATAACTCACTGGTTGGGTGTCTCCTTTCCTTAATTATTTTTGTTGCAACTTGAATTCTGACAACTCTTCAGTTGCCCTGTTCTCCTCTCTGTTCAGGTTTATTTTGATTTTGATTTTTTTTATTCGGGTGGTTGGATTCACTTTTCCTTACCATGTTACACTTATGTACTAGTGGTGATCTGCTCTTTTATGCTACTGTTGGACCCGTTGGGCCATATTTATTAAGTTGTTGATCCGCAAGCTATCTGTGAAACAACTGGAAACGTTTTGGACTTAAAGATTTCAAATTTGTTGTTGAACTTGAAATTATGTTAACATATTACTCTGTTTGTTTAAATTACTTTATTGTATTGTTTGATATTTATTTGTTTGATTTTTTAGATCGTGTGTTTGCCCCCCATTATCCCTGGTCTACGCCCTGATGAAGGTGGGGCCCCCTTGTGGGTCCTATACCGAAACGCGCGTTGGCGCTTGATTCGATGACCTTCCCCTTTTTCTGAGTACCATCTGGCCTCCTCTGGATGAGATACAATCAATTCATCCATTCGAATACCCAAGGATAATTTGTCTTCACCCATAATGTGATTTGATGTTATGAATGTGGTTACGATTGAGTGTATGTCTGGATGAGTTTGAGTTTTGAGTGGGGCATTTACGATGTGCTTGATTAATGTATATTTATTGATGGATTTTGATTGTTTGTATTAAATTCATATATGCTCTTTCTTGATGAAAAATATTTGTATAAACTGAAAATGAATTCTTCTACAAAAAAGTAAAATAAATACTAAAGGTCTATCTTTATACCTATAATCTCTTGTGAGTGTTTTTGATTTTTATTTGTCTATTTCTGTTCCAGTTTAGTCTTGTTTTCTATCAAGTACCTATTTATTAGGCCCTATTACATACCTATTGAACCGGTTTTGTTCTTTTGTTGAAGTATTTTTGCCTTTTACCCCGCATACACCGGTTCTTTATCTCGCTCTTGGGGTCCCCCTTTCTTATTGATGCTTTTATCCAGGTCACTGTCATGAAGGTGATGTGTGGGCCTGTTGTGTTGAGGAGGTAACAGAGTCCAATGGCGTGCTGTTGGACAGAGCCGGTGTGGAGTAGGAGGGACATGACCTGGTTGGTGTGACAGGGCCTGGAAGGCGGGGCAGCGCTGTGTAGGCAGTTTGAGTTGCACACTCAGCATGCGAAGGCGTCGTATGTGCGCTTAGGGTATGCCTGAGAGCAGGCGGTTGATTTTCGGTTGGACATTGCTTGGAGGGTGGCTGCAACATGAGACTGTTGTGTGATGTGGGTCATGCAAGGACATGAGGGTCGTGCAATGTGCACGTTGCATGCGCTGACGGTCCTGCTTTTGGCACGGCGTGGCCGCAACAGTGGCACAGACAAGCTGATGACAGCCAAATGAATGGGTGAAGGGAGGAAGGGAGGAGCATCTTGGAGGCGTGTGGGTTGCAGAATCAGGGAACTTGGTGGGCCCTTGCCGCAGGGGCCGCAGCAGCAGGCGGCATGTACTGGAAACTAGGCCGAAAGTAGCACACAAAGACAAGGATGTCAGAAAGGACAACTGCAACAGGCGTACGTAAAGGAAGGAGTGTCAGGTTACTCATGGCTCACCCATAGAAAATGGGTGAACAATCACCAAAGATGACTGACACAGGATCAGGAAACAGAAGGCCGGGCTGCGCACAGGAGACACACCCTCAGCAGGTGTTGACGGCCCATTGGGGGGAGAAACCTGCCCAAATACATACACAACCATGGACTTCATGCACAATAGAGATTATTAGCCATGAAGAACTGCATGCATGTTGCCGAACTACACATACACTCATATGCACAATCTTTGACAACTATGCCAGAGATGACGCATGCAAAGGGGCAATAGACCTGCATTGACAGAGATGAGGCACTCTGGAGGGTGAGGAACACCTTTATTACTCAAACTCACACTAAGGGAAATGCATCAATATGAACAGACTCACAGGTCATTTGACTAAACATGTGGGACCTACACTGGACACCCCCTTCACAACACGGATGTTGTAAATCCAAATGAACTGGCACACAAGTTAAGGGGATGAGCCAAACACCTCCTGATGCACACGGAGAGGCTGCAATTCCCCTTTGAGCCTGTTATGGGGATGTCCCACACTATGTCCACCAGTAGCATCCCGTATGTTTCAGAGGGAAGTTTTACACACATTGATGCCTTCATCAGAATCCAAAACCCATTACAGATGACTGTCATGAAGGGTGACTATTAATTCATGGGAGTCATGCTACATGATATGTGCCCCATGGGGAATAGACATGTATGCATGGTAACACAACATGCACAGAAGCAGTCCCCATACATTCCAAACACGTACCAACTCCAAAATGCCTTGCTGCAATCCTTACCCAAAATGACATTTCCCCATGTCCGTGCATGGAACGCTGATTCAGCACACGTTGCAATACTCATGAGGAATAGCAGGAGGACAACGATGACACGAGCAGACAACATGCGCAAGAACCTGGGAATGACAGACACACAAGAAGTCAGCTAAAAGATTTTTCTCCGCATACATGGTCATTTACTAAACATGAACAATGTTGTCCCCATGCTAATTTAAAAGAAAGTGTCCCTGCTAAAATGTGTGGAATGACATCATCACTCGAGTGACACATCAGAACACACATCTAAGTCACTTTGCATACAGTCAGCTGGACACACACATTGCAACACATGCCACCCAAGGCTACAAGCGTGCACACTCAGACCCAGTGACTCACCATTATGAGAAGAAGTTGCGTATGAGCTGACTCCGGATATCCTCCTCCTCCTCACTTGCCTCGTGACCAAGCCCTTCATCCTCCACGGGTGGATGTTCCTGCTCATCCTGCTCCAGGATGAGTGGCACTGCCTTCTCCACTGCCATGTTGTGCAGCATGCAGCACACGAGGAAGATCTTGCAGACCTTCGCCGGTGCATATGGGAGGGACCCACCTGTCTTGTGAAGGCACCGGAATCGGCTCTTCAGGAGGCCAAACGTCCTCTCAATCACTCACCTGGTCTGCCCGTGTGCATTGTTGTACCGGTGATCTGCAGCTGATCGTGGGTTGCGGAGAGGTGTCATCAGCCATGGCATGTTGGGATAGCCAGAGTCCCCTACATGGAAACATCATGTAAATAAGTGGGTCAGGAGATGCCGTAAGAGCCAAAGATACCGCAAAACACAGGACAACCAGAGTATACCCACCAACAAGACATGCTCGTTCGTTGTGCAGCCGCAGCATCATTTGTGGCACCCTGCTACACCTCATGATGTAGGCATCGTGTGCTGACCCTGGAAAACGTGCACAGACATGGGAAATCAGCATGTTAGCAAGACACACCACAAGGGCATTTATAGAGTGGTAATGTTTACGGTTGCGATAGGCTACCTCCTGTGCCTGTGGTGGTACCAAAGCCACATGTGTCCCACCAATGGACCCAATGACATGGGGCATCCCTCCCAGGGCATAGAAATCACCCTTGACACCTGTCAACTCCTCAGGAGTAGGAAAATGGATGAATTCTTCAAGGTTCTCCAACATGGCAGCCAAAACATCACGCAGGACACGGCTGAACATTGTCTGTGACATGCCACCAACATCAGCTATGGTGAATTGAAACATACCTTTGGCAAAAAAATGTAGGGCTGCCATCACCTTCATCTTGGGGGTCAGCGCAGTAGGATACCTGTGTCGCGTTTGGAGGTGTGGTGCCAGCTTGTCGGTCAAGTCCTCAATCAACTGTTGAGTGAATCTGTAACGTCAGATGCAGGCACGTTCCCTCATGGCAGCCAAGTCTTGCATTGGTCGGGGGACAGGTGGTGCTCTGCAGAAAATTGTATTGAATAACGAAGATTGAGAGCATAATAACATCAATGTCAATGAACAGAGCACATGCTAAACTGCTACTACACATCAGCTAAATACAGAGTCTGGTCTGTGCAATACATCCAGGACACGTATGATACTCCTACAAAAAGCCAGATACACCCATTGATTGGCAAGTCTACATGACATGCCCTGAAACGAGCTGGGGGCCAATCTGAGTGAACAGCCAGAGACATCACAGGAGTGACATCCATCCACATAGCTGCATTTAAAGGATGTCATCTCACACAGACAGCTGACGGCAAGCTAAACACACAGGTCACATGGAATGTCAAATGTACAGATCAAACACATTGCGATGAAGGGGTACACGTGAAAACAGAAAACACAGACATTGAGACGACGCAGATATGTCCTTATGTGAAAATATGATGTCCGATGAATACAGACCCTGCTTACGTGGGAATCCACATGTGGCATGGTGGGCGTAGATGTGTGCCATGCCCATCTCCACACACATTTCCTTTGGTTTTTGCTTTGTTTGCCATAAGTTGGCAGGGTATGCTCAGACGTGAGTCCCATGTTCACTTTGCCACTGGATTCAAGCAAGCCTGGCTGAAGACGGCTGAAATGCCAGAAACCGGTCCCAGGAAGCTTGTTTCCGGTCCAGGGAAGACATGGCTTGGCAGTTCGGGCTGGAATGTTCCCATGAGGCACAGGGTCAGACTGATTTGCATATAGCCATGTCTGAACTGGGGTGGCAGAATGGGCTAAAGAACGGTGATGGATTAAACCCAGATCAGTTGACTGGGGGTGAGTGCTTGCAATGTTCAACACTCCGTCCATCATTTCCTTTGGTTTTTGCTTTGTTTGCCATAAGTTGGCAGTGTATGCTCAGACGTGAGTCCCTTGCTCACTTCGCCACTGGATTCAAACAAGCCTGGCTGAAGACGGCTGAAATGCCAGAAACTGGTTCTAGGAAGCTTGTTTCCGGTCCAGGGAAGACATGGCTTGGCAGTTCGGGTTGGACTGTTCCCATGAGGCACAGGGTCAGACTGATTTGCATATGGCCATGTCTGAACTGGGGGGGCAGAGTGGGCTAAAGAACGGTGATGGATTAAACCCAGATCAGTCGACTGGGGGTGAGTGCTTGCAATGTTCAACACTCCGTCCATCATTTCCTTTGGTTTTTGCTTTGTTTGCCATAAGTTGGCAGGGTATGCTCAGATGTGAGTCCCTTGCTCACTTTGCCACTGGATTCAAGCAAGCCTGGCTGAAGACGGCTGAAATGCCAGAAACCGGTCCTAGGAAGCTTGTTTCCGGTCCAGGGAAGACATGGCTTGGCAGTTCGGGATGGACTGTTCCCATGAGGCACAGGGTCAGACTGATTTGCATATGGCCATGTCTGAACTGGGGTGGCAGAGTGGGCTAAAGAACGGTGATGGATTAAACCCAGATCAGTTGACTGGGGGTGAGTGCTTGCAATGTTCAACACTCCGTCCATCATTTCCTTTGGTTTTTGCTTTGTTTGCCATAAGTTGGCAGGGTATGCTCAGACGTGAGTCCCTTGCACACTTTGCCACTGGATTCAAGCAAGCCTGGCTGAAGACGGCTGAAATGCCAGAAACTGGTCCTAGGAAGCTTGTTTCCAGTCTAGGGAAGACATGGCTTGGCAGTTCGGGCTGGACTGTTCCCATGAGGCACAGGGTCAGACTGATTTGCATATGGCCATGTCTGAACTGGGGTGGCAGAGTGGGCTAAAGAACGGTGATGGATTAAACCCAGATCAGTTGACTGGGGTTGAGTGCTTGCAATGTTCAACACTCCGTCCATCATTTCCTTTGGTTTTTGCTTTGTTTGCCATAAGTTGGCAGGGTATGCTCAGACGTGAGTCCCTTGCTTACTTTGCCACTGGATTCAAGCAAGCCTGGCTGAAGACGGCTGAAATGCCAGAAACCGGTCCTAGGAAGCTTGTTTCCGGTCCAGGGAAGACATGGCTTGGCAGTTCGGGTTGGACTGTTCCCATGAGGCACAGGGTCAGACTGATTTGCATATGGCCATGTCTGAACTGGGGTGGCAGAGTGGGCTAAAGAACGGTGATGGATTACACCCAGATCAGTTGACTGGGGTGAGTGCTTGCAATGTTCAACACTCCGTCCATCATTTCCTTTGGTTTTTGCTTTGTTTGCCATAAGTTGGCAGGGTATGCTCAGACGTGAGTCCCTTGCTCACTTTGCCACTGGATTCAAGCAAGCCTGGCTGAAGACGGCTGAAATGCCAGAAACCGGTCCTAGGAAGCTTGTTTCCGGTCCAGGGAAGACATGGCTTTGCAGTTCGGGCTGGACTGTTCCCATGAGGCACAGGGTCAGACTGATTTGCATATGGCCATGTCTGAACTGGGGTGGCAGAGTGGGCTAAAGAACGGTGATGGATTAAACCCAGATCAGTTGACTGGGGGTGAGTGCTTGCAATGTTCAACACTCCGTCCATCATTTCCTTTGGTTTTTGCATCTCCACACAGACACATGTTGGATGCAACAACAGCAGATGTAGTTGACGGAACACTAACAGCAAGCTCATGGGAACACATGACACACACATGACATAGTCACATCGGGGCACGCTGATCGTGAAATGTCAGTTGTTAATGTCCCTGTCCCTGGCATCAGGGGACAGTTGCGGGTGGTGGTGACTATGCCATACCAGTGATGCTGTGCTTGACATGTTTGTACCACATGCACACATGTGCAAAGTGTGAAGGGGAAGTGTGCCACATAGTGCCCCATCACACATGACATGTGTACACAGGTCATCACACATCAATTGTGCAACTACATGAGAAGACATGTGCAATATCACTGCCTGACACACCTAGGCCCTGCACATGAAAGTCTGCAATGACAATGACTTGATGTACAGCCTTGAGTGAGTCGGAGACCTCCATTCCGGAGACCTCCATTCCTTTCATGTGCGCCTCCTATCACCAGTGTAAGCATGTGAAACACCCTGTACACACGCTCTCAGAGCGTGTGTACGCCCCGTATCACTATAGTAGTGGTGCTGTAGGAGTACGAGTGGTACAGACCGTACACACGCTCTCAGAGCATGTGTATGGCCCGTATCACTATAGTAGTGGTGCCGTAGGAGTACGCGTGGTATGGACCGTACACATGCTCTCAGAGCGTGTGTATGGCGCGTATCACTATAGTAGTGGTGCCGTAGGAGTACGCGTGGTACGGGCCGTACACATGCGTGTGTACGGCCCATATCACTATATTAGTGGTGCCGTAGGAGTACGCGTGGTACGGTCCGAACTATTGTAGTGGTGCCACGCGTACCCCTACGGCACCACTACAATAGTGATACGCACCATACCCACGCTATGGATGTGTGAGTACGGTGCGTATCACTATTGTAGTGGTGCTGTACGTGTACGGGTACGTGTGAAACGCACCATACATGTTTTTTGGATTCAAAAACTACATAGGGGACAAGTATTAGGCCCAAAATGCATGCTGGTTGTCATGGATACAGAGATTTCTGTTGCAATGTGGCCATCATGCTGGCTTGAAAAGTCAGTTGGCCCAAAAATTACAATGTTGCAAAGCGGTGTTTGCCTTGCTATGATGCTCAAAATTTGAACCATGCAAATTCGTGTCATTGGTGTATGTTTAAAGGGATTGGAGGAAACGTAGGATGCAAATGAGTCTGACCAATCACTCTGAACTTCTGTAAATGAAAGCCCCCAGCAAGACAGATATAAGTCAGCCAGAACCCATGAGAGGGCACTTGCCTGCACAACTTTCCTGTCGACCACACTGCTGCTGTCTGTGCTTCCTCTGGCACCATGTCGCGGTCTGTGGAGAGGGCCCAGCCATTCACCCATGAGGAGAATGAGGCATTGCTGGATGTCATCCTCCCACAGTACCCCAAGCTGTATGGGAGACCAGGGGAGCAGGTGAGTGCTGACTCCACTACCTTTGACTGTGCACCTTTTTTGTGACTGTCACTTCTGGCATTATGTCCAGGTGTGACAGACATGCAATGTTGTTTAGAGTGGGTCCCAGGGGGGGGGGGGGGAGGCTTATGTCTCTCAGGCAGAGCATGATGTAGTTCCTGTGTGCACTCCTCACTTGTATTGTGCTTACTGTGACATTCACTGCATAGTGCATGACACATTCAGCCTGGCAAATCCTTGGTGGCATACTTTGGCTATTGTCCTGAGGTGATTCAGTGGTCCCCCCGGTGTGACAGGTGACTGTACCCACAGATGTGTATGAGTTGAGTGGACCTGTGGTGAGAGTGTCCAAGTGATGTGTACGCCCTCCTGGACATTGATGTGTGTGAATGTTCCTTGTCATGTGGGTGAGTGTCTATGTGAAGTGTTGCACCACAGCTGCATGTAGGAGGCAACAGCTCTACCCATCTGATGTGAGAAGTAAGCTGTGCTGTGTGTCTGACTTGCTGAGCTAGCCCGACACCTGTGACACCCCACAGGCAAGTGGCACATGTGCAGAGTGAGGTTTGTATCCGCTGTTGCCAATGGCAGGTGATTGATCTGTGCCTGTGTGTGTCTGTGTACTCTGCTGAGGTTGCGTCAGTGGCCTGGGGCATGTAACTGCTTTGAGGTGCTGTCCATCAGCCTGGTGTTGCTTGTGATGCAGAGTGTGTGCCATGATCATGGAGTGTGTCGCACCCCTCCTGCCACCTGTGTACTTTACATGCCATGTAGTGCATTGAGGCTTCCACAGAGGCCAATGTCCATATGAGAAAGATGCTATTCCTTGGCAGCATCCTATGCCCTGTTCAACATATCAAAGATGCTCAATTGTGTGTGTCTGTGACATGGAGCAGGTGTAGTGATGTTGTCTCACTTTGTCATCCTCACAGGGAACTGCCTACGAGAAGGGGGGGATCTGAAAGGGCTGTGAGATTGGCGGGGGATCGCAGTCGGCACCTAGCCCAAGCCCGAAAATGGTGGCAGGACATCCGGTGATGGACCCAGCGGATCGCCCGGGTCCAGCTGGGGCTCTCACCTCCACGCCCCCACAGCGGGCGCCGACACTGACCACCCACATGACGCGTGTCCTGGTGGTGGTCTTCCCTGACCTGGATAGGCAATTACAGGAGAGACAGCAGGAAGGAGGGGGTAGGTACATGTCTGTTTGTTGTGCTGTGTGTCACCAGCTTTTGGAAGTGCTCTGTAGCCTGGATACACTGCCAGGGTTTATATGTGCAGTGCATATGCTGTTCCCCAAAGTCAACCGGTGCTCTTATTCATCCCTTCCCCTCCTTGACATGTCCCCTGGTCTGTGTGTAATCACTATTGCACATGGTCATCTAGGCTGCCAGTTGATCCAAGTGCACATTGCTTTCTGCATCATGTGGGAGGGTGGTCTGTGACATGTGTTGGTACCTTGCCTGTGCCCTGTCCTGTTCACTCTGTTGGGGGTCCATATTTGTTGGCACTGATGATGAGTCTCAACATAGGAGTGTGAGGTTTCAAATGAACACACTTGCAGCATGCATGACCAATGTTGTGGCCTCAGACATGATGTGCATGAGTGGGAGATATGCATAGTGCGGGGACGGTTGCTCATGTTACAGTCAGATCATTCCAGGAACAAGGAGCAGTGTGCCCCCTACAGGCCCCTGAGACACCCTTGCCTCAGTATCATGTGTGTCATCCAACACTGTGCCCATTCTCCGTGGGCCCGATTCACAGAACTAACTTAAGACAAAATCCTAAACTTACTACCATTTTGGTATTCACAGAAGGCACTTACTCATTTCGGTATTCACAGAAGTTAGGAGTCCTAACTTTAGGACTCCTAAATGCCTTCTGTGAATACCGAAAGTCTTAAAATTAGGATTTTTCTCAGTTTAGAAGTAGTATAGTTAGGACTCCTAACTTTAGGACTCCTAAATGCCTTCTGTGAATACTGAAAGTCTTAAAATTAGGGTTTTTCTCAATTTAGTAGTAGTATAGTTAGGACTCCTAACTTTAGGACTCTTAAATGCCTTCTGTGAATACTGAAAGTCTTAAAATTAGGGTTTTTCTCAATTTAGTAGTAGTAAAGTTAGGACTCCTAACTTTAGGACTCCTAAATGCCTTCTGTGAATACCGAAAGCCTTAAAATTAGGGTTTTTCTCAATTTAGTAGTTGTAAAGTTAGGAGTCCTGACTTTAGGACTCCTAAACTGAGAAAAATCCTAATTTTAAGACTTTCGGTATTCACAGAAGGCATTTAGGAGTCCTAAAGTTAAGACTCCTAACTTCTGTGAATACCGAAGTGAGTGTCTTCTGTGAATACCAAAATGAGTAAGTGCCTTCTGTGAATACGAAAATGGTAGTAAGTTTAGGATTTTGTCTTAAGTTAGTTCTGTGAATCGGGCCCCGTGTGTTCAGCATAGTTTGGCCTCTGTGGCATTGTTCCCTGGCCTCATTTGTATTCATCCAAAGTGTGCTACATGTGTCCACTGGACAGGGAGACCCCATTTGGCTTGTGCATACTCACACTGGGTAGTGCCTGTGTGTCTATTCACAACTATCTGTTGATGGTTGTTTGTCAAAAATATGTGTTGGCAGCCTCACGAGGTGATGTGGAGTACATTTGGGAATTCTTGCAGCACATTTTTGTAAACCTTGATTAAGAGGTGTCACTTCTTGATCTGTCTCAATCACATTGTCTCAGGTATGGGGGGTTTGTGCGGGCGAGGCCTACATGGCCAAACCTTATGTCTCCTTGCCAGGTCTGACCTGTGTGTGATAATTGGCTGGACAGAGACTCAACGTGCAGTGACCCAGTGATGTTGTGCAGGGTTTAATGTTTGTGCTTTGCAGCATGTGTCAATTGTTTAAATACATGATTCCTGCTCATACATTTTTTGCACCAGTGTGTGGTCGAGATGCTACGTAGTTTGGTCTTTGTGTGCTGACATCTGTGTGGACATTATGGCTTGCCATGAGGGTGTCTCCTCAGTGCAGGTATGCCTTTTTACAACACAATTGCAGGCCCATTAGCTTATGCATTGTCCTGGGTTTGGACATGTGTGCCACTCCACATGACAGGCAGTGGGTCAGATGTGTTGCCAACTGTGTCATCAGGTAACGGATGGCCATGTGACAACTGACATAATTCAAGTTGTTAGTCACAAGGTATTGTACCTTGGCACTCACAACACTTGTCAACAGGTCTTCATGTTTTAAATGCTTTAGTTTGATGTTTTGTTAATGTTAGAATCCGGATTCCCTGGGTGGCACAGGTGAGTACCTGGGACACGCAGGGGGTCCTTCCTCTAGTCAGGGTAAGGGGTTACACTCTAACAATAACCCCCGCTCACCCTCTAGGTAGCTTGGCGCGAGCAGACAAGGCGTTATCTTAGACGTAATGGTTAAGCATTTGTGATAACATAAAACAATCCAATGTCACCCCCACAAATGGACTCCACACTGGGTGTATCAAAAATAGACTTCGTTTATAGATTTCAGATTTATCACAAGACCGAATAACGTGTAAAACTGGCCCACAATATTACTTGGCAAAAGAGCTCTTAGTTCAGCGTAGTGTTACAAGGTCTGTGCACTTCGTTCCCGGCTTTGTTGGGGAACGGGTCTCACTCGCTCTGCGGGCTCTCCAAGGGGGAGCGTGCACCTCACGGTACGATCGGGCACAGTACCTTTATCTTGTGAAAGTCGGCACGAAGGCTGCGCGGGCATCCAGTGCAATCTCTGATGCGGTACTTTCCAGCGGGTTGCGGCGTTTGCGCCGTGCCAGTGAGGGGTAAACTGAAGGTCACGCTGCGGGGCACAAACACTCGTACGCTCCTCACAGGGGAGACGCACGGGACCACCACACGCGCCGTGGCTTTCCCAAAAGCAGAGGGAAGGCGCGTACGCAAGCAATGTGGTTCGTAGGGGGGTAAAGCAAGTACATATACATGTTCCCCCAGTGTTGTGGAATTTGGGTAAGTCCTTGGTTGTTGGTGATACCAACTTACGAGTGTCAAGTCATCAAGACCTCTGTGGGCCCATGTGTATGTACTTTCTGCAACACCATTTCTTTCTAACAGTGGCTTCTTTAAAGAAGGCTGCCAGCTTCTTCAATGGTTGGGTAAATGTAGTTTTGTGTGCACCTCCTTGGGAGCCATCTGTTATGAAGGGACATTTGTGTTCTGTTCACAAAATGGCACATTCCCACATTCTAAGCATGTCGATTGTGTAAAGTATTGTGATTCCCAAGGGACCAACATTTTTTAGTTTGGTGTTCCAAAGAACTTACAGGTCTCTGAGTGTGGGGACACCTTTGGTATTGAGGTGTGTTACTTTGCCTTGGATGCACCACTACTGTTTCTTTCAGGGTAAACAAGAGGTGGCATGACTTCATTGTATTGCTGTGCTCACCTGTTCCCAGACACTAGCTCCTCAGTTTATTTCTCATTCAAGTTTTGGGCTGGTGTGTCATATTTTTCCTTGTGTCCAAGTGGCATGGTGGGTCTACAAACTGGGGAGTACAGGGCTTACATATGTGCGGAGTTATCTAGCTGTTACTCATGATGCATTGCCTGATATGCACTGTGACCTATTGGTTTTGTACTCATGTGTCAGATGTATACAGGTGACTGATGTTTTTCTGTATCTTCACCTTGCCCACAGCATCATCATTGGAAACCGAGGGAGACACCTGCATGGACCTGGATGAGGGACCCAGCACCAGTGCCACCAGTGCTGGCGAGTCTGCGGGAGCCAGTGGCACGGAGGGCGAGGGGAGACAGTCGGAGGACCTGTCTGGTGGCGAGCCGAACTATGACGCAGACGGGTCCGAGGCTGACCTCATCGAGGGGGCGGAGGCTGCTACGACACCTGGCAGCAGCCCAACATCTGTCCCCGCCTCCTCCATTCCCATCACCGCCCTCCCAGTTGCTCCGGTCCCTTCCGTCCGTGCAGGGCACCACCATGTCTCCTTCTGGACAGGCACCGCCCCCCCTGCCCCTGTCACCCCTGCTGCCCTCAGTGCAGAGTCTGTGGACATACTGCGGCAGTTGCAGGTTGGGCAGGCATCGGTGCTGAATGTCCTCCATGGCCACACCACACTGCTGACACAGATGGTGTCGTTCATGGAGGGCATGTCAGCAACGATGTCTGACCAACGCAGGTTTCTGCGGTCCATGGACTCTTCCCTGACGGCAGCAGTGGCTCTCCTGCAGCGCTCCGTCCCCCCCACCCCTGCACCATCCACACTTCCCTCTCCCATACCTGTCCCATGCACACCCAGACATTCCCAAGAATGCACCCCACCAGACACAGGCAGCACACCACCAAGTAAGGGCAAGTGCCCACCTCCTGGCACGCACACTCAGGGGGATGTAGGCACACCCACTGGTTCTGGGGCAAAAAGACAAAAAACAGCCACAGTCTGAGTCCGCAGGCCTCACAACCCAGGCCCCTCCAAAAGCACTCCCCTTGGCTCCCCTGCCAAACTGTCACCCAAAGAGGTCGACATGGGTGAGCTGGCCCTCAGCCCCACTGTGACACCACCCCGCAAGCGGGCGAGGAAGTCTCCGGGCCGGGGAGTTGAGTCCACCCCCATATCCACCCCCTCCCCCAGAGCGCTGCACCCCATCCCTCGGCCACCCCCCCCCTCCGTTGGGCCTGGGGTTTCTTCCGGTGCAGGGGTTACTCTGGACGCCCCGGCAGCAGTGTGCAGCGCCGAGCTCACCTCCATCTTTGGCGCTGCCCCACCCCCTGTGGTGGAGACGTCCACCCCTGCACCCACCACACCTACCCTTCCCCCTCCTGTCCCTGCGGTGCCTGGTGCTTCCCCACATGATGCCCCCCCCCCCGGTCGATGAACCTGAGGGTTCCACTGTGCAGGCAAGCTAGGGGAGACGCGTGCCCATGTGTCCCCCCAAGGACTTCTATTATGGACTGGTCATTGGCCTTTGTATATAGTGTGATTTCATAATTTGTTTTTTATGCTGAATAAAGCATTTTTTTTTACTTTGAACACTATTGCATTTCAGGTATTGATGTTGGTGCTGAGGCTCCAGGAGTTGGTGTTGTGGTAATGTGTTATGGTTCTGGGAAATGTTCTAGTCTGCTGGTCATGAGGTGGACCATGGTATCTGCGTGCCATCACAAGGTCTCTGCAGAGAATCATTGGTAGTGTGTGTTATTTTGATTTTGAGACATTGTCCCAAGGAGTGTTCCATCCTCTGTGGCACCTGACATCTTCCCTGCAAAGAGTTGCACAATTGTTGTGCTAACCTGTGTCTACATTTCCTTTGTTGGTGACGGATCCCTTCAACTATGGCCATGCCTGCTCAGCAATGTCTCCGGCTGCATCGTCTGTGCCATCCTTGCTAGTCACTGTACTTGTGTATTGAGTATGTTGAAATGCCTTCATGGCGAAATTCTCACTTTTCCGCACTATGCATGTGTGTTCTCCCAGCCTAGCACACATATGGTACTTGTTCTACAGGGTATTTGGGCACCTGACTCACAATTGTGGGCATTGTATCTGTGGGAACTCCACATTATTCCTTCCATGACAGACAACATCTTGGTGGCTGTCCCAGCACCGTACATTCCTATCAGTCCTGGGATGTGCGTAGCAGTGTGTGTTCTCTTTGGCTCTCTTAGTTTGTTATGCAGTGACATGACTATACAGTCTTGTGGCATGATCTCAGTGTGTGTATTGTGCTGCATCTGCCAGGGGTGGGTATGCATGTGTTATTTGTCCTCACACCCACATGTGGTGTGTCATGCAGTGGGGGTGAGACCTCCTTCCTCCTGGGAGTGGGACACTGCTGTCAGTGATGTGTTGTTATGGCACTATCCTCATTGTCCTAAGTTAGGGATACGTACATTCACCCATGGAGCTGTGGTCATCTGATAATGATGTACACCCCCCCATGTCTCTGTCGACTGCTGGGAGTCCTCTGCACCCACCCCCATGTCTCTGTCCACTGCTGGGAGTCCTCTGCACCCACCCCTCCTGTGTCTGGGCACTGCTGGGAGTCCTCTGCACCCACCCCTCCTGTGTCTGGGCACTGCTGGTAGTCATTTACACCCACCCCTCACATGTCTGTCCACTGGTGGTAGTGATATGCACCCACCCCCATGTCTCTGGCCACTGCTTGTAGTGATATGCACCCACCCCCATGTCTCTGTCCACTGCTGATAGTGATATGCACCCACCCCCATGTCTCTATCCACTGCTGGTATTCCTCTGCACCCACCCACATATGTCTGTCCACTGCTGGGAGTGATATGCACCCACCCCCATGTCTCTGTCCACTGCTGGGAGTGATATGCACCCACCCCCATGTCTCTGTCCACTGTTGGGAGTCCTCTGCACCCACCCACATATGTCTGTCCACTGCTGGGAGTGATATGCACCCACCCCCATGTCTCTGTCCACTGCTGGTATTCCTCTGCACCCACCCACATATGTCTGTCCACTGCTGGGAGTGATATGCACCCACCCCCATGTCTCTGTCCACTGCTGGGAGTGATATGCACCCGCCCCCATGTCTCTGTCCACTGTTGGTAGTCCTCTGCACCCACCCACATATGTCTGTCCACTGCTGGGAGTGATATACACCCACCCCCATCTCTCTGTCCACTGCTGGTAGTGATATGCACCCACCCCCATGTCTCTGTCCACTGCTGGGAGTCCTCTGCACCCACCCACATATGTCTGTCCACAGCTGGGAGTGATATGCACCCACCCCCATGTCTCTGTCCACTGCTGGTAGTGATATGCACCCACCCCCATGTCTCTGTCCACTGCTGGGAGTCCTCTGCACCCACCCACATATGTCTGTCCACTGCTGGGAGTGATATGCACCCACCCCCATGTCTCTGTCCACTGCTGGGAGTCCTCTGCACCCACCCACATATGTCTGTCCACTGCTGGGAGTGATATGCACCCACCCCCATGTCTCTGTCCACTGCTGGGAGTGATATGCACCCACCCCCATGTCTCTTTCCACTGCTGGTATTCCTCTGCACCCACACACATATGTGTGTCCACTGCTGGGAGTCCTCTGCAGCCACCTCTCACATGTCTGTCCACTGCTGGAAGTGATATGCACCCACACCCATGTCTCTGGCCACTGCTGGTAGTCATATACACCCACCCCTCACATGTCTGTCCACTGCTGGGAGTCCTCTGCACCCACCCACATATGTCTGTCCACTGCTGGGAGTCCTCTGCACCCACCCCTCACATGTCTGTCCACTGCTGGGAATCCTATGCAGCCACGCACCCACCCACCCACCCCCTTGGTGCAGTACACTGCTGTCCTGGGCCTACACACACACCAATATAAACGTAATATGCTGCACCAGACCGTAAGCCAACATTTGTGGCGTGTGTACGCCTTGTATCCCAAATGTACTGGTGCCGTAGGGGTAGGTGTGATACAGACCGTAGCCCCACATTCATAGGGTATGTACGGTCCGTACCACGCATACCCCTACGGCCCCAATCCAATAGTGATACGGCCCGTACCCACGCTATGTATGTGTGGGTACGGTCCATATCACTATAGTAGTGGTGCTATAGGAGTACGCGTGGTACGGCCCGTACACATGCTCTGAGAGCGTGTGTACGGTCCGTACCACGCGTACCCCTACGGCACCACTACAATAGTGATGCGGACCGTACACATGCTCTGAGAGCGTGTGTCCGGTCCGTACCACGCGTACCCCTACGGCACCACTACAATAGTGATACAAACCATACACACGCTCTGAGAGCGTGTGTATGGGCTGTACCACGCGTACCCCTACGGCACCACTACAATAGTGATACGGACCGTACACACATTCTGAGAGCGTGTGTACGGGCCGTACCACGCGTACCCCTAAGGCACCACTACTATAGTGATATGGGCCGTACACACGCTCTGAGAGCGTGTGTACGTCTGTACCACGCGTACTCCTACAGCCCCACTACAATAGTGATACGGACTGTACCCACGCTATGGATGTGTGAGTACGGTGCGTATCACTATTGTAGTATTGTCGTAGGGGTACGCGTACACGTCCACTTCCGTTGTTGCGGGACGCAGGGATTGGTGGACATGCCCCCCGAAGTGACCACACCCTGGAGGTAATGTATGTCCTCAATATTGGAGGTTTTAATTTGGGTAGGGGGTATGTTCCCTGCCCCTCATCTCCCCTTGGCCCCTGGGTGTTGTTCTCACCTTCTGCGGCGTGTGCGTCGGGTTCGGTGCACGAGATCGTAGGCTAAGAGGGCCGGGATGACACGTAGGATGGGGTCCATGGCTGTCCGTCGCGTACCGGGGCTCCGTTTTCGCGTCAGACTCCGTTTTCTGGGATTTTTAAGGCTGCCGTAAAAAAAAAGCTGTGCAGAGTGACGTAGGGACGATTCGTATTTGCTGGTCCGTAAAACGCTGCCTGAATCCGTACGGACGTCGCGTATGCGCTGTCCAGGATCAGACTCTTAGGTATTTTTTAGCCGTATGGTGTTTTGTACGTTTCGTACAGAAATGGTATTTCTGTACGAATCGTACTTGCTGGATTGTACGGTGGATTTCCCGGGTACGAGTCGTATGGAGAATACGCTCCGTACGACGATTCGTACCCGGGTTTTACAGGATTGGAATCGGCACCTGTATGTAATTTGTTTTGTTGAAGATAATATTAATATTTTTTGTATTTAATATCTCTTATTTTATTTTATTTTTATTTCTAAATGTATGTTCTTTACATCTATATTTTTAACTTCGATATTTTTGATTTGATATTTTTGTACTTACCTGTTTAGGTATTGGGGTCAATATTTTTGCAGTCAATATTGTTTTCGATATTTAGAAAATCGATGTTTGTTACATTGATATTCCATCAGTGAACCATGCTGGGAAAAGAGCACCTTCACAGTCTAAGCAGTTATTGTGCTGGGAAAAGTGCACCTTCCAGGCCAAAGTATTGTTGTGCTGTGAAAAGTGCACATTCCCAGCCAAAGCAGCAGTTGTGTTGTGAAAAGTGCACCTTCCGCCCAAGCGGTTGTTGTGAAAAGTGCACCTTCCACCCAAGCGGTTGTCATGTTGTGAAAAGTGCACCTATCAGTCCAATCAGTTCTTGTGCTGTGAAAAGAGCATCTTCCAGCCCAAGATATTGTTGTGCTGTGAAAAGTGCAACCCAGCTCAAACAGTTTTAGTGCTGTGAAAAGTAACCCTTCCCAGCTCAAACAGTTGTTGTGTTGTAAAAAGCGCATCTTCCCAGCCTCAGCACTTGTGTTGTGGAAGGTGCACCTTCTGGAGAAGGAAGATTGCGGATTGAGGAGAAGGAAGATGGCGGATTGAGGAGAGGGAAGATGGTGGATTGACGCCGCCACAGAGAGCACGTGCCTTCAGTTGCTCTCGCCCTGAGGTTTACCGATCCTCACCGTAGCTGCTCTAATGGGGATTTAATGGCGATGCAGTAGCGTGGCGCAGATACTAGCGGCACTGCGGCGATAGTTTAAAGGAGACTGGTGAGGATTTTCTCTGGTTTCATGTTTCTGATACTGACGCTGGAAGCTCGCTCTTTCTGGCAGATTACCAGAGCTGCGAGGTGGCTGACGAGACGATCTGCCCTCAATTACAATGGGCTGAACTCAGCGAGGCGTATAGCAGTCATGGCTCAACAATATGGGAGGAGAAACCAGCGTGTACCTGGTGCAGCCTTTCCACCGCCAGAGAGAACTGACAAGGTCGAGAAAGAGGTTGTGTCTGCTCAATCAACTCGGGCAGAGACGGCGGGTCGCCGCATGGCCAATGTAACAAAGGGACACAGCTCCCAGCTAGGAAAACCTATTTTAAAGCTGCTACACGCTGGAATAGCCTCTGATATTTTGCAGACCTGTGGTTTAACAGCACCTACTCTGGAGCAGACTATGGCGGATGCTTTATTGGAAGCGGTTCAGCAGGAGCCTGAGGGAAACAATGTTGCTACGGATCTTTCTGGCAACAGGAGGGGTAAAGAGGACGATCAGGCTCGGATGACTGAGAATGGCATTTTGTTACAAGGTAACTCTTTTCCACAGTCCGCCCTGATGTCAGACAGTACAACACTGCTGCTGTTGCTACAATAACTGTTCCTGGCAAATGTTTTTTGCTTGTTGATCCCCCTGATTGCTGCTCATTAGCTACGCCACAGATGGGTCTTATTATGGATGGATTAGCCACTGTGTCAGGCAAAGGGGGGCCTGCTCAGGTTACTCAGGTCGCTGCTGGAATGAGCCTTGGGCTCGGCTACCCGCAGATACACGGGGGACAGGCCTGTATGTCTGTGGAATCTAATCCTGAGAATTATGATAAGAGTGAGGTAGAGGCAGGGGCTAGCGCACAAATAAGTAGCTGGGCTTTGGATTTAAGCAATGACTCTATTTGCAACAATAATGTTTTAGGTTAAGCCGGAATTTCACTTCCACCAATATCTGCCTCTAGTGCCTTGACGTGTATTTCCGATGCTTCTACTAAGATAAATGACACAGAGTCTGAGAAACTGGCTTGTGTCTCCTACAGTGCCTCTAACAGTGCCAAGAGAAAATCAAACCCAAAGAAGTCCACTAGGGGCACAGGAAAAGGCAAGGATCACCCTGTTGTATTACTTGGCGCTGTAAAGGCACACTCAGATGGCAAAATGGCTGATAAGGCGAGTCCAATCCGTAAGTGGTTTGCTGGCAAAGGCAAGTGAGAAGTGAGAGCTATAATATGAAGGCTGTCTGGCTCATCTTTTGGCACTGGCATTCCTACGTCCATAACCCCTGCCTCTATAACCCCCACTTCAGGAACGAAGTTTCATGGGCAGGAGACACCTAATAGCTCCAAACTTGCGGATTGGAGATGTGGCTACAGCGGGGGTTTCAATCTGCCCGAAATTGATTGTGTCTCCTTCTAATAATGAGTCCAGTAATGAGCCTTTGTTAAATATGATTCTTCAGGTGCTTCACGATCAGAGGACAGAGACACAGGAATACTTTAGCCAAGCTAAGGCGGATTGCAATCTGATACAGCAAGTACTGTCTGTGGTATCAAGCAAAGTGGCCAGCTTGACACAAGAGATCTCAGAACTGCAACAACGTGTGGTACACACAGAGGATCAGTGTGCAGCTACAGCTAAAGCTGTTAGGTCAAATGATGATCAATTGTTATGTCTTAAGAATAAGGTCGAGGATATAGAAAATCGACAGCGAAGGCATAATTTGAGAGTGTTCGGCATACTGGAGGAGAAAGAGGGAGCCGACCCACGGACATTCATTGTACAGCTTTTTTCAGAACTCGTTCCCTGACCTATCGGCCTGGGATTGGGACTCACAGATACAATGAGCGCATAGACTTCCACCATTTCTAAGCCACGAATCCAGAGCTAATAGGCAACATCTGCGTCCTTTGATTATTTACTTTGGTAATTTTTTGTTATGTCAAGCTGTCTTTCTTCGGGCCCGCCCAGGCATAGCCCGTCCATTATCATTCTTTGTCAGGTCGGATCTCTGTAAGGAAACTATGGCACGACGCTGGAAACTTCACCAGCTGATTGATCCTATGGAAGCTGCTGGGGCTCAAGATATTCTTCAAGAACCTGCACGTCTAAAGGTTATGCGGAATGGTCACACGTGGACTTTATATACAGCTGATGAGGCCCAGCAGATACTTAAGGGGCTCATTATGATGGCGGGAGTACATAACTCCACCCGTCATCCTTGCAGTGGTGGGGCCGCCAACCACTAATGCGGCAGTCCACCCACACAGATTACGAGGCCCTTAACATTGCATAGGGTGCTGCTGAATGCAGAACCGTTCGCAATGTCACATTGACATTCAATGCATTTCCCTGCACTGCGTGGCAGGCACCACACGGTGCCTGCCACGCAGTGCAGGGACTTGCAGGGGGTACCATGGGTCCTCCCCAGTGCAGCAACACCCCCCCAAACAAGGGTAGCTCGCAACAGACCCCCAAACCCAATCCCCACCAGCCTTTCCATGGAGGCATCGCCACCATGGAAAAGCCTTTTCCAACCCACAGCCTAATTTGGTGGACGGTGCCTGCTAGGCACCGTCACAATTTTAAGAGCCCTGCACCGTCCGCCAGGCAATCGGTACAATTGCCTTTGGTGGTGAAGCAGCGGACGGATTTTGCATCCGTCACGGTACCCACCACCATCCTAATTGGGCGGTGGGTAAAAGGCATAGTGATGGCGGAAGGACTGCTGGCCTGGCGGTGGTAGTCCTTCTGCCATGCTAATGACCTCCTTAGTTCTTGAGGGGTCCCTGGTTAGGAAGGGCTCTCTGAAAAGCTGGCTTCGGAACTTGGTTAATTGATTATTGGTTATTGGTTTAGCTTCATAAGCTTCTTATTATAATGCTTACTAGAAGCTAGATGCTAGAAGTGATAAGAATTTATCAGAAGATAACTAAAGATTTAAGGGGGTGATATGATGGGCTGAGAGAGGAATTTTCTTTCCTATCTTTCCCACTCTCCCTTACTCTATGCCGTGAAATGAGGGCTAACTTACTTTCCTTTCAATAACTTTATTCAACAAAAAAAGTCATAAAAGCAACATATGTGAGAAGTTGGCCTGGTATATGATGTTCACTAGTTAAAGTGACCACCTTGTACCATGCCAAGCAACCCTTATGGTGTGGTTGTAAGTCAACCTTTTCGGACTAGCTGCCCTAGTGGTAGCGTAGGCTAAGCAGTCTTTGAGGCTAAACTCGTTAAAGCGTGTTAAGCAGGCTGTTTTACCATATGTAACCCCCTTTTATACCAATGAAAGGACACCACACAGATATATATTCACAATATATATGTATTTATTACTCAAAGTATCCCCTAGACTCTTTATGAGCACAGGAGCACAAATCGTTAAACAAGACTGTGTTATAATATACAGAACTTGCACTTTATATGGATGGGCTCTGGTGGCCACTCAAACCATATACTAAAATAGTGGTATAAGTACCACAAACAGGAAAGGAAAAAGGCATAGGGCCTCTAGAATCGCTGGGCCTACAAGGAGCTAACTTCAGTTAGTGACCAGGAGGTCTACGGGTCGCGTGTGCAGTGAGGAAAGTTACACGCGGGCTCCCATATGTTTTCAATGGGTGCGTAAAAGTTCAAAAGTTACCACTAGAAGGGTCTTCTGGATGGACTACGAACTTAAGACTTAAAACACAGACACTAGAGATGTTTCTCTACACTTGGGCACCGGAGTGCCAGCTTTACCTCACCCACAGGAAGCGGGTGCATAGGTCTCGAAGTGCGTCGGGTTTCGTCTATCTGTTCAATGGAACCTGATGACAAAGATGCTGCATGCGGCCGGTCCAGAAGAGATGCAGTGGATCCAAGAGTGGATCGGAGTTGTAGAAGACCTGAAAGCAGAGGGGACAGTGTTCACAGTTGCTAGCCAGTGACCGGCGTGGCACCAGGTAGGTACCAGGCGACGTCGGGTGCAAACAGGTGATGAGGTGTAGCTTGTCTCCGCAGCCACGTGGTCCCTGAAGGTCGACGACGTCCAGGAGTCGGTTCACGAGCTGTCCCATGCAGGCTCTCGCTGTCTGCGGTGTCGGAGACTCGAAAGAAGCAAACAAGCCTTGGCAAAGGCAGGAGTCGTGGAAAGTAAAGAAAGCTTTTGGAGAACAGCTGGGGCTAGTCTGGAGCAACCAGACCAGCGTCGTTGATTTCAAGTTAGGTCGCCAAAACGGCCACTAGCCAACGGGCCAGGGACCGGGCAGGCGCGTTGAGATGCAAAGTGCAGAGTGGCCCCACGCAGATCGTGGAGATGCTGGAGGGCTCACCTTTGGTGCAGATGCTGCTCGGATGTTGGGCTTCTCAGGACCCAAAGCACAACTCGGAGGGAGCCTCTGTTGTCGCGCTTGCAGCTTGTTGTTGGTCTTTCAAGATGGCTGGCTCCACGTGTCTCGGTGCCTCCACGGGTTCCTTCTTTTCAGGGACTGTGGATCGGGCGGTGAGAGGTCTGGCGGTCCAGGTCTTGTCGGGCTCTGGGCTCGGGCTCCGGCAGGAGGCGGCGGCAAAGCAGACGTCAAATAGCTGGTTGGTGCTTGCGTTAGCAAGATGGTCTCTCCCTGACCATAGGGGAGATTTCCTTCTGTCCTCTGTGCAGCAGAGCGTCGAAGTTCCCGTCTTCTTCTTGTGGTTACGTTGATTCCAGGATGTCTGAAGTCTTAGGACACAGCTCCTACCTTTAAGCGGATTCTAGGGGCCGGACTACCTGCTAGGTCCCTCCCTAAGGGTGGGACCAGGAAGGGGGGTGGTTACACCCCCGATCCTTTGTCCAGCTCGCCCCAGGTCCAGGGCTGGTGTGCCCCAGGACCGGTTTGAACTGGCATATGCACCGAGGCTCCTTGTGAGCCTCAGGCATGTCTGATTCTATTCAAGCTCTACCTGACCAATACACAAAATCCTGTCTGGGGTGGTGCACGCACCTCCCCTGGCAGGAAACCCTTTGTCCACGTCTCCCAAGCTGGAAGGACTCCCAGCAGCAGGAGGGCAGACTTGTGTCTGTGGTGGCAGCATCCATTTTATGGAGCTGAGGCTATGTCTGATTTTACCCGGGTTTCAGGTACTGTACATGTCGTGTCCCTCTAGAAGGGTGGAATGCTAACCCCGTCGCCAGAATTGGCGAGGGGTTAGTATTCCAATTCGTATGACACCTTACTCGACATGTTTTGATAAAGCCAAACCAAAGATAGCATTTAACCGCGAGGTTCATAATGCACTTAAGAGTATATGGTATGACGATATCAGGAAACGGTAGAAGGAAGTTGTTCCGACCACTGCAGACAGGCTCAGCTCATGCCAGAGCACCATCTCACATGGAACCAAGCACTCTGCCTTCAGGATTGTCAAGGCCTGCCATAGGAGTGACTTATAGGTTACCAGGTGTCCCATTTAAGGTTAGGTATAGGTATACTACACCTAAGTAAGAGGTGGTTACACCAACTTACCCCAGCTGAGTGATCAGCCAGTTGTGTCAAATTGCTAGGCCAGGCCAGGGGTGGCACAATACATGCTTCAGCCCCTGGTAGGCCTTAAATACACCAATGCCCTGGGTACCTAGTGTACACTGGTACAGGGGCTCACAGGGTGATCCAATTCCAATTGGTTATGCACCTAGGGTGCATAGTGTTAATTTAGTGGAGAGAACAGCAGGCTGGGGGTCTGATTGGCAGGCCCACAGCCTCAATATGTCAAAAACCAGTGAAGCAAAAAGCAAAAATTTTAGGTGACCATAGGATAGCAGACCCTACTCTCCTACAACATATATATACAAATACATTATACATGTTAAAAAACAGTTATATAAATAGTTAAAACCTTTATCACCATGTTTAAAAATTAATTAAACTAGATACATTTTTTGCCGAAGTACTTTTGAGAATAAAATATAGGGGATAGATCACCTTGCATCACTAATTTCATTACAGACAACTCCGATACGACTTTTATCTTGCTGCTCAATTTCTTTTAATCGAATAAGCCATGCCCATTTTAAGAATTTTGCCATGGCTATTGCTATTAGGAGGCTAGGGTCTGTACACAGTATTCTCAATGCCTCCTCATGTTTTCGAAATCCGATTATACGACAGGTAGGTTTTATCCATTTGTTTCTTGGGGCAACATATAAGGGACAAAAGAACAAAAAATGGCTCAAACATTCTATCTTGTCTTTACATTTTGGGCATTTATCGTCGCCAAAACCTGCCCACCTTGAGGTAAATGCCCTTATTGGTAAACAACCTATCCTAAATTGGAAATAGAGCTTACGATCCAATGGTTTTTCGATTGCATCCCAATACGGTTCCAGTGCAGGAAGGGGCTTAAATTGAAGGAAACGCCCTGCGAGATGGGAAGAAGCATTAGCAGCGCATTTTTCTGAAGTAATCATCTCCCAATACATCCTCTTCATTTCTATTTTGGAGGGAAAGACAGCATTTGTGGGATCTTCCCATAAGTCCATCAGTCCCATTTTCCCTAGAAGGATCCTTATTGAGATTAGCCAACTGATTTTGTGAAAGTGGTCCTTCTCTATAAGGTCCTTGAGTCCCTTAGCATAATGATGTAGTTCCTCGGTTATCCATAGTCTGCGCCAATATAATATTGGGCGCAGCATGGCTAGATCTTTGACTGATCTTTTAACAAGATCCCAAAACAGAGGAACTAAAGGAGTACTACGAGGTACATACGTAGCTTTCCTCAGGAACTCATTTTCTAGTGCCGTCAACTGCTTGACGTTTGTGAACCCCCACAATTCTGCACCGTATAGGACGGAGCCTAAGACTTTCATCCCATAGATCTCAAGTAATGGTCTAATCGGTTTTGTAAAAGATGACTTATATCTTTTAAGTAAAATGCCCGCCTGTTGTTTGTGCCTTAGTATCATCATTTCTAACTGGGCATTCCAACACATATCATTCTGTAAGTTAACCCCAAGATACATAAAAGCTTCAACCTGTTCTAGAGGGTTATTGTTCATATATAATCTTCCCTTAAACCGTTTTAGTGACTTGTGACGTTTGGGTTCAGAAAAGACCATAAATTTTTTTTTTGCGCAGTTTATTTCTAAACCACGCATATCACAAAAGTCAGTAAAACGCTGGAGCGCTCTTTGAAGACCACTTGGACTCTTTGAAATTATTAGTGTATCGTCCGCGAACATAAGGATCGGGACGCGTTCTCCAGCGATCATGGGGGCATCAGTTGGGACCATGGAAAGATATTTTGCCACCCCATTTATGAAGAGTGAGAACAGGATTGGTGCCATAACGCACCCCTGCCTCACTCCCCTTTTAACCGGGAATACATCTGTAAGCTCACCCGGCTTGCCCCATCTTACTCTGGCATATGTATCCTCGTGTAAGCGGGCAATCAAAGTCACCAACTCCAAGAACATGCCCATTTCCTCTAGTACTTTCCAAAGCTTCCCTCGCGGGACAAGATCAAACGCTGCCCTGAGGTCAACGAAGACTGCGTACAATACCCCTTTGTCCAAGACAACTGTACGCCAGTATAGGACAACCAATCTAAAGACCTGATCTATCGTGCTGGTCCTAGGTCGGAAACCTGCCTGCAGTGGGCTCAGGATATCCCCCTCGTCCATCCAGGCCTGTATCTTTCCCAGAACCAGTCGCCCCACTATTTTCTGTAACGAATCGATCAAGCTAATAGGTCTATAATTAGCCGCAAGGGCCTTATCCCCTTTTTTATAAACAGGGACAATTTCAGCACCTTTCCAAGTGTTAGGAATAGCCATCCCCTAAGCAATGGCGTTAGAGAGATAACATATATACTGTCTCCATCTCTCTCTGTCACTAAGATAAAGGTCCGCGGGTATAGCGTCTATCCCTGGAGCTCGCCCCTTGGTCACAGAGTTCAAGACACTATCTAGAATTTATGGCCACATTGTTTTGCGGAGTTTCTGCGCGACCTCCTCCTTCCCATTTATAAGTGTTCCAAAACAATGCCTGATTCTTAGTTTTACTTGCAACTTTAAGGTCCTGCCACAGTTGGTCATCCCACTCCCTTTTTGCCTCATGGATCTTTTTCCTATAGTTACTGCGTGCCATTCTTATTATCCCAGGGTTCCTAGTCTTTAAGGCTGTACTCAATGCAGCACGAGCCTCCCTACATGTTTTGTTGTACCACTTATCAGATTTTTTCATATTCTTTGACTTAGTAGTATATAACTTGCAAAAGTGGGTTTTAAGATTAAGAAACAATTTTTTATGTTCTTCCTCAATTGGGCTATACTTTTCTTCATTACTAGCACCAGTTCCAATTTTTTCTAGGGTTTTTACTATTAGGTCATTAATAGCGATAAGTACATCCGGTTGATTAACGACATTACACCATTTAAGATGGCGTTCATCATTTGTTAAAATGATTTCAGGGTCTGTAAGTTCTTCTCTAGAGTTTAACAATCCTTCTTTTCCTAACCTAAATAATGCTGCTAAGGGGTTATGATCACTCTCGACATGGGATTTAACCTCCATGTCCACCAAAGTATACCAAAGTTTCAAGTGGACAAGTATATAGTCGATGTTACTCGACCTTGTACCATTATCGAAGGTTTTCACCCCCTTTCTGTCAGACAAAGTCCGACCATTGGCAGCCCTTAGTTGATTAGCTAGACAAAACCCATTCAAGTTAAGCGCAGCCTCGGTCCACTTGACTATCGACCTACCCTCTAGTTCAGGGACACCCTACCTGGAGTCTTCCTCTTCCAACATATTTACGTTTTCCAACCCTAAGGGTTCGAAAGTTGTATTAAAGTCACCCGCAACTATCGGTAGGACCCCTTCTGGCTCCAATTCAATCAATGATTCTAATGCCATTAGCACCTCAGATTTTTTCCCTCCAGGGATTCCTCTAACATACACATTAAAAATATCAATTTTCAGGCCATCCCCGATACTGAGTCTAATGGCAGAAATATCACAATGTCTAACTGGAAGTAATTGAATACTACAACTTAAATGTTGTTTAACCCAGATTATCAGTCCTCCCATTGGACGTCCCCTTTGCCCTCTCACAGCAGGGACATAGAAATTCAAATATCCTGGGTTGAAGACAGGTTCCACAGACCAGGACTCTTGGAAGAGACAAACATCAAATTCATTAATGAAGCCTCGCCAGCGTGGGGAAACAATTTTTGTCCCAATGCCAGCCAAGTTCCACGATACCATTGAAATCGTTGGAATCAGACAAGCTAGGGTTTGCGAGCCCTTTACTAATGTATTCCTGGTTGGGGTTAAACTTGGCAGTGGCATCACATGCCCTGTGATAATTTGTGGGCCCCTTGCTAGCTCAGTCTATTTTGGGGTGGTGCTAGAGTTTAACATTGTATTCTCCGCAAAGATCGATAAATGATTTGAGCTAAGAACACAGGGTCCAGAGTCGGGGCTATTAGTACTTGATCCTAGGGCAGTGTCACCACCTTTGTTTTCCCTAAGATTCAATGCTCTACCTGCCAGAGCTACACCTTCACTTGCTTGTCCCTCACCTTCGGCGATGCTATCGCTTAGTAAACCAATTACACTTGTGTCCTTGCCCCCGTCCTGTGTTTGCTGTCAATCACATTCTTCCAATCCCGACAGTACTGAGAACCTGTTAAATAATCCTAAATTCCTTGTGGCAGAGTAACTAGATTGTTCATTCCATGAGGACACTTGTCTACTTTGATCCTGCACTGGGGCATAAAAGTAGGTCAATGGCAAAGGTTGGATTGTGGATCTATTTTCTATTTGTGGCCAATTACAGATGTGTTCTACACATCGTTTGTCTCTAAAATTGACAATAACACAATCCCCCCCAACTGTCTTAACATTTCTACCTATCCAGTTAACCCTTCTCACAGACAGAATCTCTGCCCTACAATGTACAGGTAAAGGCCTGTTGGCATTAAGCCAAAATGTGCACTTATTTTTTAGTTCTACATAAGTCTCCTTTTTACCCGCCACTAGAGATGGTACCCCTGACAATATAACCACATAAGGGGCCGATTCAGGGGGAAGTTCTATAGTTGGCAAGTTTAGAATCACTTGGTCCCGTTATTTAGATAATGGTTGGCAAGCACCCGTTGCTGGTTTAGTAATCACCTCATTATTTTCCTTAGATATCTGTCCCAACTTACTCAAGTCTAGACCCCTAGCTGATGAATTATCAGGTCTAACATTTTCTATCGTTTTTCCTTTAGAACTACTGTTACAGATTTGCAAATCATTCATAGATACACCCACACCCCCGGCATTTTTACATTGGAGTATAGACATTGCCGGCTTTCTAGTTATGTCATTATTCTGTTTACTCATCGTCTTCTGGACTAATGCCAGCGAGAGTTCCAGGCATGCTAATCTGGATTCAATACGATCTAGCCTTCCATTTATAGGGTGAATAGACTTCTTGAGGACAGCTTCTAATTTTTTCCAAAACAGGGTACCCGACTCATCTGGAGGATTAAGCTCAGTTATTGGTAATGGCAATATTTCTTCACTTGCTAAGGAAGAAGAATCGTATCTAACTTTAGGTGCAGTATTCTCCTTATTGGGTTGCTCTTTAACTTTTCCTTTCTTTGCTTTATCATTTTTTTTTTAGCTTGTGTTTGTGTTCTGGTTTTAGACCCAAAACTACTATTTTCTGTCATAGATACATTTGGTTGGCAGCCCAAACCCTTTTTTGCAATATTTGCTGACTCAGGGCCCGATTCACAGAACTAACTTAAGACAAAATCCTAAACTTACTACTTTTGGTATTCACAGAAGTTAGGATTTTGTCCTAAGTTTGACTTAAGACAGACTTGAGACAAACTTAAGACAAACTTAAGACACACTTAAGACACACTTAAGACAGACTTAAGACAGACTTAAGACAGACTTAAGACAAACTTAAGACAAACTTAAGACAAAATCCTAACTTAAGTCTGTCTTAAGTCTCTCTTAAGTCTGTCTTAAGTTTGTCTTAAGTCTGTCTTAAGTCTGTCTTAAGTCTGTCTTAAGTCTGTCTTAAGTTTGTCTTAAGTTTGTCTTAAGTTTGTCTTAAGACAAACTTAAGACAAAATCCTAACTTCTGTGAATACCGAAAGTAGTAAGTTTAGGATTTTGTCTTAAGTTAGTTCTGTGAATCGGGCCCCTAGTTTTTATAGTAGGCAAGGGCAGAATTCTATTAGAAGTGCTATGGCATTTTTTCCCTAAAGTAGATGCTGTTTGATTATCCAAAGCCGTGACAAGAGCTTCAGTACAAACAATAGGACTACTTAAAGCTTCAGCCAAAGAACATATTGTGTCATCAGAATCGACCTAGCCCCAGCCATACTTCCCAGAGATGACCTTTTTTCACAGAGGGGGTCTAAAGATAACCTTTTCTCAGTCAGTTCAATATCTTTGGCCAAGGATGTAGATACCCGTAGGATGAAATTATCTAAGGTACCCATGAGCAGTCCACCAACGTTTGGAGCAATAGAACCACTATTATTAGGCATTGTAGACGCTGACATTGCAAATACCTAGCCGTCCTTTAATTACAACTAATTCAATGTGTCGGCAGGATTCCCGGTAGACAGGTTACACTCAACAAGTGCGACTATGACACAGCAACCTTATCTCTATATAGGCGTTAAGGGGGTGGCCCGTCCCGTCCTTGAATGGGCTTAAACAGGTCTGCCCTTGGTCCGGGCTTCGTCCGGCGTCGCCCGCGCACGTCCCGCGACGCGGAGGAAGCCTCTCCCTTTTCTGTGCCTCCGGGCGCTAAGAGAGCGGGAGTTGCCCGCTAGGCAACCTGGGAGCTGTAGTCTCCCCCTGCTGTGGCCGTGCGATGGTGTGGAGCGGCGGTAGGGGAGGCTCACAGCATCAGGGCCCCAGGTGCGGCAAAATGGAGAGCGATATCAAGTGCAGCACCGTGAAGCACCGTGTCACAAATCTCAGCCGCCTCCAGTATGCAGCCCTACCACCATGTAACCATCACGTGAGCGCCTCGGGGCTCGATTAGTTTTTCAAGTTTTTCAAGTTCAGCAAGAGTTCCAGGTAACTGGGGACTCAATTAGTTTTTTTTTCAAGTTCAAGCTCAACAGGAGTTCCAGGTAACTAGGGGCCCCCCAGCGGTGCGGTGTGCCCGAGGTTCCGCTGCTGCAACACACCAGCAATCTCAAAGTTTCACCTCTGATGCTGTAGGGTCAAGGCTTCTAACGGCCATTAATGCCCCTCCCTATTCACTACCTGCTACCACCACTCCATATCTTTACGCTCCGAGCAGGCTTCCATCCATCCATCGAGTTCACTTCACCTCACCTCTGCTCGGAAGGGGGAGGAAGAACCATCTGGTGCACCGCTTTTTACTGCGGCGTTATCGATAGGAGGTCGCACGGTCAAGGAGGCTAGCACGCACTAGCGGGATTCAGCTGCCTCCAGTCCTATACCGCCTCCCATCCAGTGCGAAGGCCGCTGCCGGGTTCCGAGGGATCGAGTCTCCACCGCAAGGGCCGCCACGCTGCTGACTCGCGGCAACCACAACTTGCGGTGGCTCCTCGCTCCTTGTCCACAGCGATTCGCGTTCGCGTCCACAGCTCCACCCCTTTCCGAACTGTGATTCAATCCTTTCTCAACATCCACGGCCTCTCAACATCCACGGAAGAAAATACAATTCCAAGTAACCCCTTTAACTTACTGTCTTGTGGGATTTTTGAGGGATCTTATTCTTCCACGCCCTGGGGCAATCTTCACAGCGGGTAGTATGGTGGGTACCTCTGCTCTCTTTCAGCTGTCAGGTCATCAACAGCATGGGTGGGGTGATTTCTTCTTCAGGAAACTGGGGTGGGGTGGTGGCTTTGTTGGGGGTGGCAGTCGGGTTGCAGCTAGCGACAGGGTTGGGAAAGAGAGGGTTATAAATAAAAAAGGATTGAAGGGAATAGATTTACGTTTGATTATTGGAATGTCTGACATGGCTTCGAGCAGGATTTTTCGATTGGGTGGAAATCCTCTGTTATTATATTTCTTGCTCAGGTATTAATCATAGTTGGGGAGCTAAGCATATTTTTAGGTCAAGGACCGCCGGTCTGCCGATGGCAGAACCGGAAGTCGGAGATTTAATGACTTGGAGAAGAGGGGCTTGAACCCGCCCCTCTTCTCCCCTGTTCTCCATTGGCTGGCCTCTTGAATGCTGGCCAGCCATTGGAGAAGAGGTCCCATCACTCCGATCAGGCCCCGTCCTTTTCGGATCAGGGGGCGTGTTTTTTTCAGAAAGTCTAATTATCTCCTCCAGCCAATGGCAAGAGGAGATAACAGAAAAACACGCCCCCGAATCCGAAAACGCCACTGCGTTTCTCCGAGGCATTTCTGCTTCGCCTCGGAGAAAGGAGGTGGTGTCTTCCGGTGCCCTCGGCTTGTTCCTCTTTACTTGTTGATAATGGTGCGGGATCTTGCTGCTCTGATACCCCTCCGGTACGTAATTCAATTTCTGCGTCCTTGCTGTCTCCGGGTATGTCCTCCACTAATAGAGAATCTACACAGATGGTCCTGAATCCGTGCTCCTCTGTCCAGATTTAGGGGCACATTGTTAAGAGGTTAAAACGCACGCCAACGCAATGCAATTAACTCTCTGCTGCGAAAACATTCCCCCTCGCGCCCATTTGTATCTCCTCTTTGTCACTGTACTTAACGTGTGTGTGTTCCAGACCTCTCCTGTTTTTACACAATTACCCCGCCCTCCTACTATAGCAATGCAAATAACGCTCTGCTTTGAAAAAAATCACTCTAGCCCATTTGTGTCTCGTCTTTGTTCCTGTTCTTATCACGTGTGAGTTCCAGACCTCTCCTGTTTCCATAGTCCTGTTCTGCCCTCCTACTATACCAGTGCAAATAACGCTCTGCAGCAGAAAACTTCACCCTTTCGCCCATTTGCCCATTTGTTGATTCGAGTGTAAATCGAGTTCTCGGATAATTCTGGCACGGGAATACCTAAATGTTCATGAATGTTTAAAATATGCACCACTTTCTGCCTGATAACCTTATTTTCATTACTTTCTTTTTGCCGCCCTATTGACCCTTCCCTTTCTCCTTGGAGTACCACAAATGAAAAGCGTGGATTGTAACAACTGTGTGCATCTCACGCCTCTGCATGTTGTGCATGTGCTGCATACATTTATGCATGCAAAGGATGTGCATAGAATAATAATAACGAAAATCCCCAAGGTTTGATTACTGTGTCCTTGGCAATGATCAACAAAGCGCCGTTAGTAGGCGCGTCCCAATATGATTAATAGGAACAGGAGTCGTTTCAGTGATATGGCTTGAGAGAAGGATCGATAGTTCTTTCATGGATTGTTTTAATGAATTCTATGATTTTGGAAGTCTAGCTATACACACACCTGCAAGATTTTAGCTACACAATGGAGACCAGCGATAGGACGAAAAATATTGCTGTGGTGAGGCTTAGATTTAGCGTTATTGAAGAGCCGTAATTAACCTCTTTGAACAATGCCTTGGTCTATAGAAATGTGTACAGACAGAAGAAGCGTTGTCCTAGGGGCGCAGTGAAAGACACGAGATCGAGGCTCGTAAATACAGGCTGCGGAGCGCCCCGCGATGAGAGTGCTGAACAGAGCTCTGGGATAGAGCAGCGGGACTAGGGAGGGAACAGACGAGGACGCACGCGCATAGTCATGAGCTCTAACTTCAACAAGCATTTACAATGCAATGGTCTCGGCATTGGTAAAGTTAGAGCTATTGGCATTGCTCATGACATTGTTTTTGTTTATGTTTTTGTTTTTAAAACATTTAAAGAAACGGCATTGTCATGAGCAATGCCAATAGCTCTAACTTTAACAATGCTGAGACCGTTGCATTGTAAATGCTTGTTTCTTGGGTTTTTGCTTTAATGCCTCATGGAGGTATTTAAATGTCGGTGCTGGAATGTGGCTGGCTTAAATTCTGCCAATAAACGCCAGATGGTTCGGCGGGAGCTTAGAATTTACAAGCCCCATACAGCGCATCTTTGGGAAGTGTGGGCCTTGGGTTGCTAAAGTGTTCATGGTGATGGTAAGTGTTCTCTTCCGCCCTCTCTCGCGCCAGCTGACACCAGTGAACACCAGCTCACACCAGTTGCACCAGATCCCACCAGCTTATCCTGTTCACTTAATCCTACAAATATCAAAGGTGTCAAAGATCTCACAAGCAAAAAACTCCTCCGTCCTCGAACCAGAAAGTTCCAGATGAACATTTTTGTGACATAAGCTTCCAATGAGCTGTTCCCTCCCTTTACAGGTCTCTTGATCGAGTGCCACGAAGCCTCACCGAACTTTGTGACCCGCCCCCCCCCCCCCCCACGCCGAGGCACGTCTGCAGCCTCTTGTCACATTTTCTGTTCTCTGACATCTTCTTATTATGTTATGTATGACCCCCCTCATCCCCCGCCCCTCGGTACTTCCCCTCTCTATGCTTTGGGGCATTGGGGTCTACTCTGGTCTAATTACAAACAACTCGTTTATTCAAAAGTATTTTTAGAAATCTGATGAGTTCGCGTCAGTGCGCTTTATATAAAACATAGCGCCAAGGACAGCCGGAGACGCTTTGAAAGAAACTGATGTGTGTCACGACACTGCCTGGCATAGAGGCATGGTGATAACAACATACATGTGCCAGGCATGCAGATGTGCCGGTGGTCGGGGGGGGGGAGGGGTGCTAGTGAAACGGCCCATGCCAGCAGGAGGTCTGGTGTCGCCTTGTTCCAGACACAACTCACGGAGGTCGGTTCCGTGTTTCCTGAAGGAGTGATGTGGGCTCTTTAAATCCGGAGCTGGGGAGTTCAGGACGGTTTTAGCCGTCGCACTAATGGCTCGGTCTGTACTGTGACTGTCTGCACTTGTGAGAGTCTACACTTGGGCTTTCGAGATGCAGGAACGTCTGCTCCTAAGACCTCTGACCTCCCGAGTGGTTGAAGAGTGCTCAGGCAGGTAAGTGCCACCATGATGGTGAACCGCCTCGTGCGCACTGACCAAAGTGACTTTCACTACAGCACTCAGGGGTAACCAGTGAAACTATTTCACCACTTTCAACGTTTAGAAGTTTATCTATAGCAGTCTGCCAGGACTGATGATGTCGATACAAAATGATCGTGTAAAGTGGGTTTGGGCAAGCCCCCTTCGACAGTGGCTCCGACCCCCTCAGCCCCACCTGCCTCATGTTGCCCCGACACTTCACGGATGTGACATTTTTGTGCATATATCACATTGGCGACGAGGCAAACAATCTCACCGTTCTTTGCCGAGGTAGCGGGACGTCTCAGCCCTGTCTCCTGGCTTTGCACTAATGTTCACAAGCGCCGAGCAAGCCCCGTCAGTGCCCCGGTGAGACAGCGAGTCTGTGGCAAGAGCAGCCTGTGTGCTGCCACAGGAGGAACATGCTTCAAGCCGCTTCTATGCGCGGTGTTTCTTGGCGCTTTCGTGATCTGCGTTCACTTCTCTTCCCTTCTTTGCGGACCTCCCTGTGCACTAAAAGGAGGGTTCACAACACTGCGAATTGTAGTGTCGCAGTTTGACCAACACCATTAACATGCCCGAGGCGGGTCGCAGATTGGGACCCAGTAGGGTTGGCGAGGGGGGCGGCCACGGTGACCTGCAAGGGTCGCGGACCACCATGTCTGGGGTAACTTAAATAAAGCAACCTTTGTTTTTTTAATGTTTTTAATGCAGAAAGATTTCAGCGGCAAAACGTTAATCCCTGTCTCCAGGAAGCAGTATTTGGACGGGGCGCCCTTTAAAGACCCCCCAGAGAGCGACCCTTTAATGTGTACTTGAGGGAAAAGCTTCTCCGAATCATGAATTGGAATCATTAATTGGCATTGCGTTCGTATATTACAGAAAGTGTTGTAGTGGTCACAGCGAACAATGGTAACAATGGTTGTAATAATACTATTAATGTTAAATATAATAGTAAGGATGGTTACAATAATAATAATTCACTTGTAAAGCGCAGAGTTGCGTCCCAGCTGCGTCCAGGCGCTGTGCGGAGGTCATACCTTGGGGGCAAAGGATTTAGACGGCAACTTCATGAAAAAGAGAGGTTTTCAATTTCTTTCTGAACGGAGATGTCGTCGGAGCCTTCCCCGAAGCTAGAGGGAGGTAAGTCCTCACTTTGAAGCCCCCCTTTCTGGCTTTACGTATGTGTGAGAGCTGCTGTAGGTGGTTATTAGATCCGAGGGACCGGAATCGTTGCTACGGGCTCGAGTCTGCCCTAAACGTAGCTGGGACCTTTTGAGGTTCATTCATAAAATATCGATGTAAAAAACATCGCAGTAAAAATATAGAATTCAAAAATATCGACTCCCAGTACTTAAACTGGTCAGTACAAAAATATCAAAACAAAACTATCAATGTAAAAAATATAGATGGAAAAATATCGATTTTTAAATATATAAAAAATAAAATACAATATTTAAATATATTAAATATCAATATTATTTTTAACAAAACAAATTTAATATACATTTTAACTCAATATTACAAATAAACTTACTTAAAAAAATATAAACAAACAAACATAATAATTTATACATATATTAACAAACATCTTTATTGAATTTGTAAACTTTAAATTACATAAAAATAAAATCAATACTAATATCAATAATTTAAAATAGTGAGTGCAACAGTACAGAAAACGTTGGACAGCAGGAGGGTAAAAATTACTATTCATTCTCCAGCGAGTGCAACAGAAGGGAAAGTGTTGGACAGCAGGAGGGTAAAAATTACTATTCATTCTCCAGCGAGTGCAACAGAAGGGAAAGCGTTGGACAGCAGGAGGGTAAAAATTACTATTCATTCTCCAGCGAGTGCAACAGAAGGGAAAGCGTTGGACAGCAGGAGGGTAAAAATTACTATTCATTCTCCAGCGAGTGCAACAGAAGGGAAAGCGTTGGACAGCAGGAGGGTAAAAATTACTATTCATTCTCCAGCGAGTGCAACAGAAGTGAAAGCGTTGGATAGCGTAGGGGTAAAAATTACTATTCATTCTCCAGCGAGTGCAACAGAAGTGAAAGCGTTGGATAGCATAGGGGTAAAAATTACTATTCCCACTCCAGAGAGTGCAACAGAAGGGAAAGTGTTGGATAGCGCAGGGGTACAAATTACTATTCCCACTCCAGAGAGTGCAACAGTAGGGAAAATGCTGGATAGCAGATAAACATATTTTGATAATAACATTTAAGAAATTGTAAAATGTCAATTAATCATAAAAAGAAATAAACAATATTTCAAAAATATAAGATTGAATATATTAAACTTCAACATTAACTATATAAATTACATATAACAAAAAGGTACAACTAATATGTAAAATAAATTAATAAATACATTTATCAACAATATATATTTAAAAGAAACAAATATTAACAAACAAAAAAACATTTAAAACATGAATGTAAGTAAGTAAGTATACTTTATTTAGATATAAAAATATCCTTAAAAGAACACCTCAAAGTTACACAGCAATACATTTTAAAAACAGAACCTTAGCATAAAAGCAGTAGTTGATAGAAACTTCAAATTACAATAAAAAACTTCACCGATATATCAATGGAATAAGGACTTAATGTGCAAAATGCAATGACCAGTATAACGTTTAAAGTGCATTTGAATTCAAGTGTTTGACAAAGACCGTAAATACAGTCCATGGACCATAAAATGACAGCCAATTGTGCAAAGCAACCGTCAGATAAAAAAGTGTTAGCAGCATTTGAGAAATCACAAAATAAAATGAAATAGCTCTTGAAAAAGCATAAAAACAAACCAACCCGTTACTGCTTAAGAGAGCGGTAGGCATGTCGTAAAAGAATTGTAAAAGCAATATTTAAACCTGTGTTTTCTGGCATTAATGCTGCAATAATTGCTTGTCTGCACGTTCGGATTCCCAGCCTGTTCCACTCAGTTTTCAGTTTACGTCTACGTTGTGACATAAAAGATGGACAAAGACAAACTATACGCTCCATGGTTTCGGGAGACATGCCGCACCCCCTGCAATTACGTCCTCTGACAGACGGCGCCAGACGGGCAGATCTTTTAGAAATTGCCAATCGCCCAGTCTGGCAGCCATAAAGCTGATTTTTAGGTGCAAGGAGTAAGTGCAAGATAAGTAAGATGCGGGGGATAACCGACCATATGAAGACATTGTTGCCCAAGCATGTCTGCGTTTGGCAAATTGGGCTTTATCGATGATCAGGGACCTCATTCGAATGCAGTTCTTAATGCTAGTTTTAAATGCTGATTTACTAGGGTTGAGGTCCCATAATGCACCTGCAGACATTTCTTGGATCGAATCCTTAAAAAGGCGGCTGTAAGAGCCGCGTGGATTTGTCTGGGAAATATCCAACCAAATTAAGGAGTCCAATGAGACTGGCTTTGCCTGTCTCAATTTGTGGCACAGGTTTAGATACAGTCCAGTGGCTGAAATGTCTTAGTTTAATAGACCGAATTCTAATCTGATCTTTGCTGCAGAAGCAGATTTGGAGAAGTGGAGGAGTTTTTTGTAGAGTTTCGTCACATGTTGGTTAAAAGAGGAGTTTAGTTTCCCCCTAAAAATCTCAGCACCATAAGTCAATGTAGGCCCTATTTTTGCTCTCATAACTTCCAGTAATGGGGACAGGCGTGGGCCAGACAAATTTCTTGAGAGCTTGCAAAAATTTACCCGTAGGTTCATGGCTTTTACTGAGATGACCTTACGCTGTTGGTTAAAGTTACCCCTGGAGTCAAAAGTGACCCCAAGATATTTATAAGTGTTTCCTATTCTGAGGCTAGAGTTGTTGAACAGCCAACCACCCCCACGGTGTAGTTTTCTACCAAAAGTGACCACTTGGGTTTTCTTTAGATTGACCTCCAACCCATTCATGGTTGTGTAGACTTCTTAATAGCCTCTGCAGCCCTACCCGTGTCAAACTGAAAAGGACCAGGTCGTCGGCATATAAAAGATTGCTTATCGGTACACCTCCCATCTTGGGCGAGTGGCTGTTCGTTTCTTCGAGGGAGGACGGCAAATCTGCTATGAACAGATTGAAGAGAAGGGGGGCCAGCACACATGCCTGTTTGACTCCTCTAGTTGTCATAATTTTTCGAGAGAGATGTGTGCCGGTCCCCAACTTCACTTGTACCCACGTGCCCGAATGGAGTTGGATGATCGCATCCAGAAGCTTGTCTGGGATCCCCCATTTTTTTAGCTTCTCCCATACAGTGGCCCTTGGTACCCGATCAAATGCAGCTTTAAAATCTATAAAACAACAAAAAACCATGCTGTATGCGACTAATGCTTTGTTGACAATAATAGACAATGACAGTAAATTGGTCATGGTGCCGGAGGTGGCGGTGAAGCCAGTTTGCTTCAATGGAATCCAATTGTTCTGCTCTACCCAAGGTCTCAGTTCCCCCAATAATGTTCCTGCAAAAAACTTGGCTTCAATATCTAACAGAGCTATTAGTCTGTGATTATTTGGAGAAGCATGAGAGCCGGACTTGTAGATCGGATGGATAATTGCCCCTCGCCATGAATCCGGTATGGTTGAACTTGTCAGTGCACAATTGAAAAGATTGGTTAAATATCTCGACCATAAATCAATGTTTGTTTTAAACAGGGACTGCGGTAGGCCGTTTGGACCCGGAGCGCCATCAGATCTTGCTTTTGAAAGAACTTTGGTGACCATTTCTTGAGTGACTTGTAGATCTTCACTTCGTAGATCTGAGCGGACCATAGAGCTGCTCCTGATCAATTGTGGGTTGAGTGTCAGTTGTTTAGGAACAGATAAAACTCTAGACACAGAGACCTCTGAGGTCCTAAAATGGTCAGTCAAATAGGCAGACGAGGCAGCTTCTGCAATGTTTGCTGACCCGGATCTAGAGGAGCTAAAGTTTTGGCGGTTGATTAGGGCCCAGAATCTTTTAGAGTTACAGCTTTTGCTCTCCCATAGAAGTTTGCACCAAAATTGGGCTAGATGGCGTCGTTTATGAGATTGTATTGCATCCCTGAGTAATTTTTGGATTGCTTTATACCCATTCAAAAACTCATTGTTTCCTGGGGATGTCTTAAGAGTCCGCAGAGCTTTGTCTCTAGATTTCTTCAATGCCCTTGTTTGACTGGAGATTTGGAACTGGCGGCTAACGAGAGCCTTGTGAGCGTGTTGGCTAGAAGGAAAGCAACTTGTCAGTTGGGAGCAGAAGGATGACCACGCACCAGTGGAAAAAACCGCTGCGGCGGTACTTCCTGTAATAAATACCAAACAAGCTTCCATGATATTAGGGCTGATGTCGTCATTCCATTTTAGCCGTTTTAGGTTTTCTGTGTAAATTCCTGGGCATGTCGTTGAGGCAGGTTTATGAAACTCCTGCTGAATATTAAGGATGACGACTTGGGGACGGTGATCACTTCCTGATCGAGGAAGAATACTATAGTTGCTCAGATGATGGAGCAGCGCTGAATTGCAGATGGTGTAATCTAAATAGGAGCATTTGCGGCCATTTGACCAGGACCAGTTGGGGGGAGTATCATTCGTAGATCTGCCGTTCATTACCAGAAAACCAATACTTAAAAATTGCAGCACACAAAGCTCACCAAGGCCGCAATACACTTGGTTTGGGGGTTTGGACTGGGCCTTGACTTCCGGGGTTGTTGATGGAGAAAGCCCTTCGTAATCGGTGGAATTACCCTGGAAAAAGTTAGTGTTGAAATCTCCAGTAATAATGTAATCAGAATTGGGATAATCCACCACCAGGTCACACACAATTTTCATTAAACGCGTTAGATGGGCCTTTTTTGAACGGGTATTAGGGTTGATATAAACGTTAAGAAGTAAAAGAGAACGCTGATTGTTCCATGCACTGATTTTAACACCAAGTAACCAGTCTTCGTCAAAGGTCAGTATCTCAATCGGGCCTTTTAGGTTATTTGAAACATATATCGACAGACCACCTTTAGGGTGGCCGTAGAGACACGTTCTCATTGCCGGTTTCCAGAATTCAATGAAACCAATTACTGGGCTGGTTTGAGAAGCCCAGGTTTCCTGAAGGGCAATTAAAAACATAAATGTATATCTTTTCTTTTCTTCCCTATAACACACCATCATAAAAAAAGCAACTTTTTCATTTACATTTATTTCTGTAATTAACATAATCAATAATGATTTTACAAATTATTATTAATAAAAAGGATTCACTGAATACGCATTCTTTAACACTATAATATGCACAACACACACCTAAAATAAATTACACAATTACCATAATTAATTACTAATTAAATAATTGTTATTAATTAACAACTAATTATTAATTTATCAATTAAAAATAATTTGCTTCACACCCTTTTCTCCATTTTTATCTATAAACACCGCAACACACACCTACAAATATGTACACAATTAACATATTTAATTGCCAATTAATTAATTAAAATTAATTAACAACTAATTATTAAATAATTAATAAAAACTAATTTACACATTTAAGACATCTTAATTCAACAAATATTAATAAATAAAATGTAATCAACATATTTAGTATAATTAAATTACTTCCCACCCTATTCCCCTATAAACCCACAAACAACAACAGTACTAAAAATGCAAAATTTAAATTAAACAAAATGACTACTAAAAATAATCAATAAATCTTATATAATTGAATTACTTCCCACCCTATTCCCCTCTCACCCACAACCTGCTACGGAACTAAAATTGCAAAATTCAAACAAAAAAATTAAATATTTACTAAAATTTTAACACATATAATAAAAATACAAACAATTCTTATACAAAAAATACATGCATCACAAACATATACAATATATACTAAAATACATAACATTTATAAAAAAACAATATTTTTAACATCTATATTTTTGCAAACAATATTAAACACTTCGATATTTTTCACATCTATATTAAATACACAAAATCGATACAATGCATCACGATATTTTTTCTTTCGATATTCTTGACCAACAATATTTTTACCACGATATTTGTGCACATCGATATTTTCACATCGATATTCTGGCCCTCGCACCCCTTTTTGATAAGTAGCTCGATGTGCAAGGACTAGTGCCTTGAGTTCGGTGCGTTTAAGCACCAGTGACCAGGGCAGCTGTGTCAGTGAGATGTCACTGATCAAGGAAAAGAAATGGTCACAATCAGCGTGCCTGCTGCACTGCGGATGATCCGGGGTCTGAGACTCAAACTAAGGGTGGGGGCGTCCAACAGGAAGTGACGCAAGTGGGGAGTGGTCTTCAGGGTATAATCTGGAACTGGGCGAAGCATATTTTTTACTGATTTCAGTTTCATGAAGGAAACAGAAGAGAGATTTTGAATTTGGTGTGCAAATGATACATTGGAGTCAAATTTGATGCCCAGGTTTCTCGAAAGAGAAGAGGTCTCTGTTGCACCTCCCAATTCGCCAGGCCTCTGCTTAATGGCTTCAGCGCACCTCTTTCTTCCAAAAACTACAATCGATTTTTTTCTGAATTTAGTCTCAGGCAGATCTTGTTCACCCATCGATACCCGCTCAAACATCGTTTATAGACTGGCAACACGTCACGGCTGTCTTCCTGAAAGGAGAGAATCAGTTGGGAGTCACCCGTAGGAGCTCCTCTCAGAGCCCAGGGTTCAACCAGTTCAGCTAATGGTTTAAGATAGATGTTAAACAATGTGGGGTTTAGTGCAGAGCCTTGGGGGGCCATCACAGGGCAGTTTAGCAGCAGACGGACAGGGAGGCAGGTGGGCTACCCCAGCTCTCTCTTCAGGTCCAATTTTAACCAGGCTCAGGACTCTCCCTGGATCCCCAACCCCCCCCAATCTTTCAGGCAGAATTGTGTCTAACCCTGCGTGTAGTTCGCGAAGTAGCGCTACGCGTAGCTACACAAAGTGCACTTCGCACTACGCGAGTTACGCGTAGCACTTCGCGAACTTCGTAGTACCCTGTTCGCATTCTGCAAGATGTTGTTTTCAATGATTGCACAGTGCAGACAAGCGTCCGGCACTGTGCAATCATTGAAAACTGCATCTTGCACAGTGCGAGCTGTAGTTTTCTGCCGCTCGAGAAGATTTTTACTCGAGCGGCAGCTTTCTCAACACGGACTGGTAGTTTCTCATCGCGAGCAGTCGCGAGCATACGCTACCACTCGCAATGAGAAACCTGACCTCCCCGCGTTAAGAATCTCGCCGGGAGGTTTATTTCCCACGCTCGCAATCGCCAACTTGATGTTGCTGATCGCGAACGAGGAAAAAGTCTCGCCGGGATGTCATTTTTCTTGCTCGCGGTCGCCAACTTGACGTTGAGGGCCGCGAGCAAGCAAAAAATGACTGCTGCACTACGCAATTGCGCACACTACGGGTCTGATTCACAAAGGTAAACATACACTTTTGCGTAAGTTTACGAGTGTTTGCTTTTCACAAAGGAATTTTATTGGCAGTATCCTTACAACTGCAGAGTCTCCACACAAACAAAGATTGGATTGTCATATGCTTTTATGTGTGGAGATTCCGCAGTCATGAAGAGTCTAGTCGTAAACACCTATGTGAATTACAAATTATCATAAACTTACACAAAAGTGTACGTTTGCCCTCGTGCCTCGGGCCCCACATCTGAATCCAGCAGAATCATGGCTGAGTTGCTGTGCTTGACGGCCACAGTTTTGCCGTTTTGTGCATTCACCGGGCACGGGCGAAATTGAAATCACGCCGATGTCATCCTCGTAAATGTATGAAATTCGCTTACGCTTCCTACCAGACATCCCCGAAATGTCGGCATTACACCCCGTGTTTATTTGAGCTCAGTGAGCTGTACAGGTTTCCTGCGAGTGACACAAATAGCACGAGTGGCTGTGGTTCGCGCCGCGGGGTGGGAGAGGGGTGGGAGGGGGGGGGGGGGTCGTGAATCATTTTCAAGCAAAAGGAATCCCCGCATCAAACTTTGACGGGAGTTTGCAGTTCACACTGAAACACAGACCTATTGATCGATGGATTGAGGCATAATTAGGGGCAGATTTACAAGCCCCTTGCGCCACTTTTGCGTCACTTTTAACAAGGGGAAAGTGACGCAAAAGTGGCGCAAGGGGGAGTGTCACTTTGTTTAATTGCCCCCGCATTTCATGTGAGTATGCACTTGCAGTGAATCCCCCCGGCGCGGGTCTCCCCTGTGTCACTCAGTCGAGCACTGAGCTCCCGGACTCTGGACTCGGGCTCGTACATCAATGACGCACTCACCGGTGCGCGGGCTTTGTCTCCGCAGCTCTCACCCCGTCCTGGGGTCTCCTTTGCGGCAGCGCTTGTCTCCTGTTTCGGATCCGTTTCTGGGTCTGCTCAGTCCACAGCTGCAGACCCCAAAGTGCTCCCTGCTTTGTGTTGCGTTTCCTCCCGGCGGGTGTGTGTTGGGAGCGCCCCTCTCTGTGTGTACATCGCCCCCTGGACCCTCGGGACTCTTGGCGAAATAGGAATTACGCCGGCAGAGTTTGTATGAATTCAGGAATTTTTTGTTTACTCGTTACGTGAACATCCCACAATTGCACCACTTTGTGTCATTTGTGCCATTCGCCGACTCGCCGTTCGTGGCAGACTCACCACAACCCATAGCGGCAACAGAAACGGCGCAGCGGGTGTTTGCGCGGATTTCATTCCTAAGCGTGAACTCCCTCCTGGCATCAACAATATCACGCAAAAGGGAGGGATTCACTTTTAAGGCAATGACAGGTAATGTCAGGATATTTTGCCGAAATTTCACAATGATGCCCTCGGAGTGTGGCTGTTGAGATCACTCGTGGTGGGGTTTGGCTGCAATCTCACCAAAGGAAATACAAAATGACGGAATGGAATGTGCTGAGAGGTACTGCAAACGGTTCAAAGGAGTTGCATTTACTCTGCTGCTTGATGTGTGTATCCTGGGTATTAAGGCAGTGTTCGATTGTTCAAATATTGCTTTAATAATCGTATTTTTCGTGCATCTAATGCGCACAGTTCTGACTCCTGTCTGTGATATATTGTGGGCTCGTCTGCCTTTGAGTGCAATATGCGTGAGAGGGCTCGTGCGTCAGCGCTGCAGCATCAAGGCTTCCGAGGGCTGACACGAGGTGTGCACTCTGCACTCCCCCTCACACCATGCAACGAAGCAAAGGTACGTGATGCGAGATGGAAACAGGGCGAGGCGCGTGAATTCCAGACACAGGTCACGCACCAGCTCTTCTTCGTCACAAGGAGACATTGAAGTGTTGCACCTGCCGAGTTGTGATCAGCTTTCATATTTCTCACATTGTTACTCAGTTTTGTCAAAACTACAGACATCGATGGAAAATCGTGCAGAGAAAACAGAATTTGTCATTATTTTCTGGGTGCATTCTACAAATATAAGTGCATTTGTGCAGTATTGTTTTTTTCTATGAAACCCCCTTCGGGAAGACTTCCTAACCTTTTTTAACTTTAGGGCAGTGCTTTAAATGGGAAAAAATAAGTGCAGGTACTCATTAAAATGAGCTAGAGGTATAGTGAGGGGGCGGGGCTAGGGGCGGGGCTAAGGCCAAGCCATGCTGTTACTTAACAACTTCTATATTAGTTGCAGCATATACCAAAACACATGAGAAATGTGATTATATAAACAAAGCAGGTTAACTCATTACACAAAATGAAAGAGAAATGCAATAATATGTTAACATTTCCTTTTTTTGCAATAGTTGCACCTTCTTAATATCATACTGTTAATTGCAGTTTGGCACAATACTATATATTTTTGAGCACACGAGTAGGAAGAAAATGAAAATACCCCTACGTCGCACCAAAGCTCTTATGGTACCAAGCAAATGAAGCAAACAATCATGACCCTCCGCAGGAGATATCTCTTGTCTCTCCCATCAATCTATCCATTCATCCTTTCATCCTACCATTTACCTGCTTATGTCCACCATTTAACCTTTCCATTCTATCGTCTATTCAGTCTTTCATCAATCATTCAGTGTTTCATCATTCCGTCTATCCAACGTTCATATCCAAACCTATCAATCCATCCATCTCCAAACCTAACCATTCATCCTTTCGCTCATCCATCTCTTTATCCACCCTTTCCCTCATCCATCCATTAACCCTTTCACTCCTTTATTCCATCCACCCTTTCACTCATTCATCATCCACCCTTTCATCCATCCTCCCTACCTTTCATTCATCCATCCAAACTTTCACTTATCCACCCATCATTCGCCCTTTTATCCAATCATCCACCTTCTTTCACCCATGCAAGCTTTCAATCATCCATCCATCTATATATACACCCTTGCTTACACATCCATCCACTCACTCATCCACTCAACCAGCCACCAACCCTCCCTTTTTATGTTATTTATGAATCTTTGTCGCAGAGCAGACATGTACAAAGTGCCACACACTTTCTTTAAAATACCTCCTGAGAGTGTCTGGATCCTCTCTCTTTCTTTCACTTTTTCGTACAAAAACAGGCATACACACAAACTTAGTAGACACACAAAAGACTCAGGTAGCTGAAAGCCATCTTTTCTCGTCACCTACCATGGCATTTTTAATTGCCACCAGGACCGGACTGGCCTTAGCCGGGTTGCCACTGCCAGGGCACTGCCATGATTCCTGTGCTTGCACGAACGCACATGATAGTGAGAATGTGATTGACAGTACGGGGCCTGAAGGGACCCTGCTTTGTCAAGCTCAGCGTGATGGCGAGCACCCGGACATTATTCACATGAGCCCTGCTGAATAGCTCAGCTGGGGCTCAGGTCGGGGCTGCAGAAGCGGCGCCTTGGCTGCCAGAGACACCTTCCACTTCTGCTCACCAGCAGAGCCAATGAGCCTACTTTTTCATGAGTACCGGTACTCTCCTCTGAAGTAGAGAAGTGCCGGTACTCCGAGGATAAATCTAAGAAGTGCCGGTACTCAGTACCGGTGAGTACCGGTCCATTTAAAGCACTGCTTTAGGGTCGCAAAGTTGTGGCGCTTGTCATGTTTGTGACAACAGAAGTTTGCTGACGGCGCTCTCTGCGCCTTGGCGCGCCCCTGGTTCATGCCCATAGGGAGTCCGTTGCAGTCCCGGGGCCTGTCTGCGAGAGAATTCAGCTGGGAGGAAGTGACGTGGTGAGATCCCCGATGAATGATTGTGCACTGCAGCCCACTCCCTGACACAGGGTGTCACTCACGGGCCACGGCTGCTTCTGAAGTGGAGGGTGGGGGCGCGAAAAAGGATTCTGCCGACACCCATGGCGGAAAACACCTTGTGAGGGCCCCGTGCCAGCGCCCGAACCCCTTTGTACAAGGCGGGGTGCAGTCCTCACTAACCGTCCTACTGACACCAACCAGTGCAGCATGAAGGGCGGCGCCGGCCCCTCCGGCCAAACAGTCTGAGGTGGAGCGCTCATCCGAGGCAGAAATATGCCAGTTCGCACTGGAACAGGACGAGCTCTCGGCAACTTGTGTGAGAAGAGAGCGCCGGCGACGCGTGGTCCTGAGGACAGAGTGCACGGGTGATGTGTGGCCCTGAGGACTGAGTGCACAGGTGATGTCTGGCCTGAGGACTGAGTGCACGGGTGATGTGTGGCCCTGAGGACTGAGTGCACGGGTGATGTGTGGCCCTGAGGACTGAGTGCACAGGTGTTGTCTGGCCCTGAGGACTGAGTGCACGGGTGATGTGTGGCCCTGAGGACTGAGTGCACGGGTGATGTGTGGCCCTGAGGACTGAGTGCACGGGTGATGAGTGGCCCTGAGGACAGAGTGCACGGGTGATGTGTGGCCCTGAGGACAGAGTGCGCCGGCGACATGTGGCCCTGAGGACAGAGTGCACGGGTGACGTGTGTCCCTGAGGACAGAGTGCACGGGTGACGTGCGGCCCTGAGGACTGAGTGCACGGGTGATGTCTGGCCCTGAGGACATAGTGCACGGGTGATGTCTGGCCCTGAGGATATAGTGCACGGGTAATGTCTGACCCTGAGGACAGAGTGCACAGGTGATGTGTGGCCCTGAGGACTGAGCGCACAGGTGATGTGTGGCCCTGAGGACTGAGTGCACGGGTGATGTGTATCCCTAAGGACTGAGTGCGCCGGTGCTGAGTGCCCCTGAGGACTAAGAGCGCCCGTGATGTCTGGCCCTAAGGACTGAGTGCACTGGTGATGTGTGTCCCTGAGGACTGAGTGCACGGGTGATGTGTGGCCCTGAGGACTGAGTGCGTCGGTGCTGAGTGTCCCTGAGGACTGAGTGTATGGGTGATGTGTGTCCCTGAGGACTGAGTGCGCCGGTGCTGTGTGTCCCTGAGGACTGAGTGCACGGGTGATGTGTGTCCCTGAGGACTGAGTGCGCTGGTGCTGTGTGTCCATGAGGACTGAGTGCACGGGTGATGTGTGTCCCTGAGGACTGAGTGCGCCGGTGCTGAGTGTCCCTGAGGACTAAGGGGCATATTATCAACACCCGGCGATAATTATCGCTCAGCGCTCTTAGCGTGAGGATAATTATCGCCGGGTAACGTGGATTTTTATCGCTGAGATAGCGTGCTATTAGCAACGCTTATTTCCTCAGCGATAAAAATCCTCACGCTAACTGCCTAACGTGAGATTATCGCTGGAAACCTAGCGATAATCTCACGAAATGTGGCGTGATAGGGACTCACAAACTTAGCCATGATATCCACCTTCCATAGGATATCATGGCTAAGTCAGTCCTGAAGCAGGCGTAAGGAAAGTAGTGATAACAGGGGTTATCGCTACTTTTCCTGCCGCTATGCTTCATAGCGTGGGGCTTGATGATTGGAGCAATGTCGCTTAGCGACATTTCTCCTGTCATGTTAGGTCAGGAACGCCCACTTTGCATCTCATTAGAGATGCAAAGCTGGGCGTTAGGAATCCCCACGCTAAAGCAAGGTTTTACGCGTTAGCGTGGCCTTGCTAATTAAGCGATAAAATTATCGCCGCTTTTCGGCCGAAAATGGCCGCAAAAGCGACGATAATTTTTCATCGCCAGCTTGTAAATATGCCCCTTAGTTTTTGGAGAAAACAGCTGTTTTCTCCAAAAGCTAATGTGTGCAAAAATGCTGGGGCAGCCTTGTAAATATCGCAATGTGAACATCAGCGATATTTACAAGGTTGTCCATCTGGGGTACACCCAGTGACGCCCACTTTGCATCTCATTAGAGATGCAAAGTGAGGTGTTGGGGAAAAGGGTGTTAACATGCGATTATGCATGTTAGCACCCTCTTGTAAATAGGGTGATAGTTTGAAATATGCCCCTAAGAGCGCCCGTGATGTTTGGCCCTATGGACTGAGTGCACTGGTGATGTATGTCCCTGAAGACAGTGTGCACGGGTGATGTGTGGCCCTGAGGACTAAGTGCACGGGTGATGTGTGTCCCTGAGGACTCAGTGCACGGGTGACGTGTGTTCCTGAGGACTGAGTGCGCCGGTGCTGAGTGTCCCTGAGGACTGAGTGTATGGGTGATGTGTGTCCCTGTGGACTGAGTGCACAGGTGATGTCTGGCCCTGAGGACTGAGTGCACGGGTGATGTATGGCCCTGAGGACTTAGTGCACAGGTGATGTCTGGCCCTGAGGACTGAGTGCACGGGTGATGTGTGGCCCTGAGGACTGAGTGCACCAGTTGATGAATACAGGCCCCAGCTAGGCCCGCAGGACACAAGGGTTCGCTCTCCTGTAGTGGAATCTATAAGGAAGTTGGCACGGAAACTGCAAAGTACAAAGACAGCATTTATTAACCCTTAAGGGTGGTCCTACAATCCACACAACACTCTTCAGTATTGCATAGAGTAGCACAAAGAACATTCGTACATGGTCCCCTTTTATACACAATAGAGGGGCTCATAAGTGGGTGGATACAACATGAAGACGAAGAACATTACCATTTATGGTCATTTTCGATACTGAATCAATATGTGGGCGGAGCTAACGCACTCCTTGAGCCCGCGAAAACATGGTCAAGCAAGGCTAACTGATAACAGATGTGGTCAAGTCTGGGCATGCGCCAGATGGACAAAGGAGCTATTTATAGACTGTTACTGGGCAGATTACGAGAGCAACTAACACAGAGGTTGGACTCTTCTCGTGGGGAACACGTGGAGGCAGGACAATACAAAATGGAGTCCAAGCTTCGGTCAACATAACAGAGAAAACACAATCTATAACAGAGGAACTAATGTCTTTAGTAAATGCTTAATCACATCGTTGTTTCAATTTACAACAGACGACCCTTTCAGCATTTACTGAAGACATCCGGCTTGTTAGGATAATCATCATGTATATCAATTGTCATCATTTCTTCAACTTCTTTAGCTAAACGTTTTTGGTGGGCAACATCGGCAATAGCTTTCTTATCAGGGATACAGAATGATACACATAATGAGCAGAGTAAGGGACCACATTGAATACAAATACAGCATGAGAACAGAACCGCTACAATAATACAGAGACCAGTTAGAACCTTCCATCCCCAGGCAGTAATTAACGCCCAAAACCATCCAGAAAAAGACCAAGTGCCGTTTTCTGTATGGATCTCAGCTGCAATTTTATGCAGTTTATTGATGGCATTATAAACTGATGGCGTATGATCAGGGATAAACACACAACAGCTACTTCAAATAATTTTACATGCTCCTCCTCTGTCAGCTAGCATAACGTCTAATACCATACGATTCTGCAATGCAACAATTCTTGTGATCTGCAATTCCTCCGTAAGATTCCCAAGAGCAGCAGCAGTCTGATTTGTCACAGCTTCTACCACTCTTGTTAATCTTCGGATCTTCCTACTGTTCAGGGCAGCTCCAACAAAGAAAAACAGTCCTAAGTTAAAATCAATATACTGTTGCAGACTGGTGTCAGTCTGATCTACATCATCAATTGATAAAGTACGTTTATACCTATTTACAGTCACATTATTCAATAATTTCAAATCCTTATGATAAGATGCAGGAGCTAAGAATACAGGAGGTAATAGAAATGATACATAGCATACCCCAGACCACCCAGCCGGCAGACGGTAATAACCTTTATTTCCACACACAAAGTACGTATTATGGGAGGCTAAAAAGGTACTGTTGTTCAACCCATCAATATTCAAAACAGTAATGCAATCACTGACACCAACAGGGATGAAACCCACACTCTGGACACACAGGTCCGCTTGAGCTTGTGCTACTTGAATTACAAATTTATCTTTTCCCACAGTGTCTCTGGTGTTCGTAAAGATGTAGGGAATGGATTCATTGTCTGGTCGGTACTCTTCCCACTCCCAAATTGTCCCATTCGCTTGTGGATACCCATTCTTGTCTTGATGGCATTCTTTATTGAGTCTAAAAAGCAATCGTCCCACTGTCGGTTTCCGAGTGGCAAAAAGCAAAGTATACCATGCTCTACAAGAGCCATTATGAGAGAAAGGGAGTGGTATAAATGGCGTTCCTCCTTTCTTCTGATGAGCTGGCATCATCCCACATATCCAACAGTTCGTAGCATTCGTAGCAACGTGGGTATGATGCAGCATCTGGATGAAAGTGTTATTCAAGTAGGATTGTCGATGCTTCAACTCTTGATACGGTAATGTATAAAAATAGTGCTCCGCAGGCACCGGAGTTGTCAACACAAGAATCTTCCGAGCGGGAGTTACATCCTCCACGAACCATGTGGTTATCCCAACAATGGCTACTGTTAACATGAACCCTAATGCACAAAGGATTTTCTTTTTCTCCATATCAAAGTAACAAATAAAACCCAATATCTTCCTGAAACTAAAAGTCTGTCAGAACTCTTCCCCTTGGGCAGCGGTTGATTTCTTCACCAGCGGGCCAAGACGGGTGTCGCTACACTAATGCAGGGCTGATCCCCCCCCCTTGCCTCATCGGCTCTCCGTTTCACTAACCCAAGGGCCGTTCTGACAGTATGTCCCGGTACTGGAAAACTCACTTCCGTGGTCGAAGATGATATCGCCTTCCTCCAGAAGTCGCGTGGTCCGGAAAGAGCTCCTCAGTGGCGTTTGGCTCCGCAGCACGACCTGTCTCTGCAGCCAAAATGTCTCGTTGATCGGTCAGCACGGCAGGTTCCACCAATCCGGGCGGCACCTTCCTACAGTGCAGAGAGTGGATCCAATTCTTTCGGTTGGAGACTCGCACAGCCGTCCTCGTTGCGAGGAGGACCTGCTCAGGGCCCACCCATCTCGGTTCCAAGCTGTTCGTTCTGTCGAAGACTTTCACCATGACATGGTCCCCAGGCCGGAGACCATGTCCTTCGCCGGTAGACCGATCAGGGAGCGCCTCTCGGACCTGTTGATGGATAGAAACCAAGTTATCCGTTAACTGTGCCAGATAATCGCTCATCATTACACAAGGTACATCATACACAGCCTTAGGTCTTGGTGGACCCCAAATATTCATTGGGCGTCCAAAGACAATCTCGTACGGCGTAAGGCCAGTTCGAGAGTGCGGTACTGATCTAATTGACAATAACACCAGTGGCAGAGCGTCTGGCCAAGTCAAAGACGTCGAAGCTTGAATTTTGGCGATCTTAAGCTTCAGTGTACCATTATACTTCTCAACTAGGCCTGCAGACTGAGGGTGAAACACGGCGTGGAACTTCTGGGTGATGCCTAGACCCTTCAAGACATACTTTATAACATCCGCTACAAAGTGAGGGCCATTATCACTCCACAGAAGCCTACAAACGCCATATCGGGGGAAAAACTCCTTCAGCAGCAGCTTCGCAGTAGTCATCGCAGTATTGTCTTTCGTAGGGTACGCTTCAACCCATTTGCTGAAAGCGCAGACCACTACTAGAACATACTTCAGATTATTACAGCGCTCAAGCTGGATGTAATCCATCTGCAGAACCTCAAAGGGTGCAGTGGGTGTCACAAACCCTCCTGCTGGAGTTCGAGTCCCCTTTCCTGGGTTGTACCTCAGGAAGATCATACAGGTCTGCACCACCCTCTTTGCCGTGCTAGCAATCTCTGGATGCTCCCAGACTTGGGTAAGCAATTTCACAATTGCGGAAGCTCCAACATGTGCTAGCCCATGTGCCATCTGAACCATAGGCTGTACAAAAGCCGTAGGTAATTTCCATCTATCCATCTGCTTATTTCTCCAGCAACCCTCATCATCCAATTCTCCCTCAGTAGCCCATTGTTCCCGCTCTTTGTCAGAAGCGGTCCTTTGCATTTCTCGCACTTCCTCCTTCGCATCATGCCATCTTTCCACCTGTGACTTTACTACATACACGGCAGTAGTACCGGGCTGCATCGCAGTTTCCCGTGCTACCCGGTCTGCTAACGCATTCCCTTCTCCAACTTTATCAACCACTTTCCTATGAGCGCTACACTTAACAATGGCAATTTTCTTTGGGTACGTCAATGCAGTTAAAAGATTATGAACTAACTCTACATGCATTATCTGTACTCCATGTGACGTTAAAAACCCTCTCTCCTTCCAGAGTAGGCCAAAGTCATGCGCTACTCCGAAGGCATAGCGGCTATCTGTATAAACATTCACACATAATCCTGTACTGAGCTCACATGCTCGTGTTAATGCTATCAGTTCCGCTGCTTGAGCTGATTTCTGTGGTATGCGTGCTGTCTCCACTATTGTTTGCAGTGTGGTAATTGCATATGCTGCTGAAGCCGTACCATCTGGTAGCTTCAGACAGGATCCATCCACCCACAGTTCTCCATCTACATCTGGAAAGGGCGTATCCTGGAGATCAATACGACCCTTTGTTTGTTCCTCAGTCACGAGAATACAATCATGCGCTTTCCGCGCCTCAGGCTGGGTTTCGGGGTATGGCAGCAATGTTGCCGGGTTTAGCGTTACGCACCTTTTCAACGTAATATGAGGAGCCAAAAGCGTCAACTCATATCCCGTTAAACGGGCACTGGTCAAATGCTGCGTCTTTGTTTGATTAAGCAGGGCATCAACAGCATGGGGGACTAATACCAACAACTTATGAGATAACACAATTCCCTCGCTTTGGCGTATTGACACAGCTGTCGCCGCAACCGAGCGAAAACACCCTGGTAATGCTCGGGCGACAGGATCAAGTACAGCCGAAAAATATGCACATGGGCGCTGCTTATCACCGTGCATCTGCACTAAAACTGACAGTGCACATCCATCTTTCTCATGCACATACAACGAAAAGGGTTTTGCATAATCAGGGGTCCCTAACACTGGTGCTGAACAAAGGGCCTGTCGTAGTTGCTGAAAGGCAGTATCACACTCATCTGACCAAGGGATTGGGATAGGCGTGTCCTTTGTCAAGAGGGCTAACAATGGCTTCGCTATGTGCGAGAACCCCAATATCCACTGTCTACAAAAAGAAACAAGGCCCAAAAATGCACGCACATCCTTCTGTGTGGATGGTCTCGGTGTATCCAAAATTACTTGGATACGATCCGGTGTGAGTGCACGTCCCTCCTTAGACAAAAGGTGACCCAGATAAGTCACCTTTGGTCTACAGAATTGCAATTTCTTCCTAGATACCTTATGATTGTGGGACGCTAAAAAGGAAAGTAAGGATAACGTACTTTTTTCACACAATTCCAGGGTGTCAGCCGCCAGCAAGATGTCATCGACATATTGAATGAGGGCGACCCCCTCGAGCAGAACAAAAGAATCCAATTGTCGTTTCAAAGCCTGACTGTAAATGCTAGGGCTTTCTGTATAGCCCTGGGGAATCCTACAGAAACGATAAGATCTATTATTCAGTGTAAACCCAAAAAGATATCGGCTGTCAGGGTGAATGGGAATGGAAAAGAAGGCATTTTTCAAATCAATCACTGAGAACATGGTCGCCGTAGGCGGGACCAAGGTAAGCAACGTCGTGATATCGGAAACCACTGGGTATTGAGGTATCACGATCTTGTTCACTTCTCTCAAATCAATTATAAACCGATAAACTCTGGCATCCGTATCCTTTTTCAATATGGGAAGAATCGGACTGTTACAAATGTTGTAGGGGACTTCCTCGACTACCCCAACCGTTATCAAATCCTGCACTATCTGTAGGAGAGCCTCCTCGCCCTCCTGGGAAATACGGTACTGTGGGAGGCGTGGTAACACCGCCCCCTCCTGGACGCTAATGTGGACCGGCGGAATCACCATTTGTCCCACATCAGTATCCGAAGTTGCCCACAAAGCACGAGGGAGGGTAGCTAACAGCGCATCCTCTGACATCGTACACATCCGTTCAGATCGGGGGTAATTGTCATTCAATATTACTCGCACACCAGCAGGGGAGCAGCGGATAGTAGCCCTAAAATGCTTTAACATATCAAGACCCATAATATTGTCCGGTGTGTACGGGGCAAGCAGAAACGGACAGGGTGCAGAAAAAGAATCAACCTTAAACATGAGGGGCTGTGAAAGAGGGCTTCGGGAGAGTGTACCATCAAACCCTACCGATGTGACCATTAAGCCGGATGGGGGAGCCCCCGGAACCAATTGCTTAGATAGCGCACTACGTGTCGCTCCAGTATCCACTAGAAACTGATCAGTAGAGCCCAAAACCTCAGCCGATACATAAGGGCCCTTCTGATCGACCGGCACCTCAACTGATTCTAACCCCCATCCAACGCAATCCTATGCATGCTGAGAGTCATGGTACCCCGACCGGTCAACTCCCGACGCTTGATACTGATGCTGACGATCGAAAACATTTGATCTATCTCGGTGCTGCCCAGCAGACTCAAGACGAGCCTGTTCATTAGAATTCCCTCGAAAGTTCGAGAAACCCCCTCTACCTCGCGGGCCACCGTGGGTATGCCCCTGGCGCGATGCATGCAACACCGGGCAGTCCCTAGCCCAATGACCCGATTGCTTACAATACGCACATTGATTCCTATTCAAATCAGACCGGCCCGTAGGAGGACCATAAGATCCTCCCCTACCTCTATTACTACCTCGTCGAGGCGGGCCATAGACTTGCGCCAACATCACCTTTGTTTTCAAATCTTTCGATTTCTTTTCCTCCTGGCCCTTTGCTTCTTGCTCCTGACGCTCATAATACTGGGCGATAGTCAGGAGGGCCGTCGGCGTAGCGGAGGACCAAGAACTTTCACTCGCTTTTAGACGGGCCGCAACTGCCGGCAGCAGATTAGCCACATATTTATCCGCAAAAAGGTGGCGCCCCGTATCGTCGGTAAGCGATTGTCCACTAAAATCATGAAACGTCTCCTCAAAGCGCGTAAAGAAGTCCGCAACTGACTCATCAACTTTCTGTTTACATGCAGCTAACATATTCCAGTCAATCTTTTTAGGGGGAATAATTGTCTTCAACTTAGTCACAATAGCAGCAGGGAGATCTAAAATACTCTGCGGCGGTTTCTGCGCGGGCTTCCGCTCCCTATCCTCATCCTCAAGGTCAGACCACCGGGCCTTAAAGGCAACTATATCATCTACCTTTCGTACAGATCGCCACATATCCGGTGGTAGAATAAGGCCAAAGAACAGGTCTATATCTGCTAAAGTCATAACGCAAGAATTCAAGGCCCCCTCGACTTCTTCATAGAAGGCCGCTGGATTCTTGCGGGGGTCGGGCAGCGCATTCTTCAAGGCCATAACATCAGCCCTATGCCACGGAGTGTAAACCCAATTATACACGAAATATCCCTTAGCATCGGCGGAGGTAATGTCCGAGCTAGTCCCTGCTCCTTTAGGAGGAACATACAAAGGCGCTGCCTCTCGCATTGGTTTAACATGCACTATGTCATCCTTATCTGACTGGGAGGTGGATGAGTGGCCCTCTGCTGTGCACGAATCCGACTGCTTCTCCTTCCCTGCTCGCTGGCGCGCTGTCTCTTTATAGACCAGCACCTCGTCCCGCAAGGCGAACAGCCGCCGAATCGTATCTGGAGCCTTAGAAAAAGAGAAAACACCATTACGCAATGCTTTAGCATCCGATGATACTTCGTCGGTCTCAAAAACACCAGAACGTTTCCGGAAAGCATCAATCACCTCATCCGCGAAATGACCCAGAAAATACAATTTATCTCTCTCCTGCCACGACCCCCAAGTATGAAATAATTCCTCTATAGATATCTTGCCGTTAAGTGCACGGAAGGAAATTTGCCGAAGCTCAGCCATTTGGTCGGCTGATAGCATGGACCGCGTATCTACCTTACCCGGACCCGGGCCAGAATCTTGCGGCCTCGGAGCAGATGCGCCGACATAAGGGGGTGGAGGGCGATCTAGTAAAGAAAAATCATCATCAAGATTATTAAGGACAGGATAAAGTGGCTGCCGAACAACGTATTGACCCGAAACTTGTAGCCTACGCTCCTTCTCTTGCCTGTCCGTCTGCTCTCTGTCCTCCCGGCGCTTCGCTTCCTGTGCTCGCACATGATCATTCTTTCGTTGCTCTTTATCAAACAGCGCTTTCTCACGCTTCTCTCGCTCACGCACCTCCTTCACCCACAACCGCACACACTCAAACATATCCTGACGAGCACGCCGCTTACACATACACTGTTCCACATACTCAATCTTACGTATATCAAACGATCCATACAAAGGCCATCGCAACTCAGGATCTTTTTTTGTATATTTCCTCCATACTGTGCTGTACATTATGGAAGAAAGACCATGCTTCACGTACATATCCCTATTAGGAGTCCCCTCTGGGGGAGCTGGAGCAGATTCCTCGAGGTTCAACCGGTTTCCAAAACAGCAGCACCACTTACGGAGTGCGCTGAAAGCAGGCATGCTCAGAAATAATGCAAAATATGCAATATTATAAAAAATGGCACTTAATCGTTGCGCCGCTCAAAGTTACACAGCTCTGGAGAAATCTCTCCACATTACCTGCCTATATGTGTTGCAACGCATATATATTCACAAAGACAAATCCAAAATATGACTAGTCATCACAAATCAAACTCAAATAGCCAGATCAGGCTTCAAAAACTCGGAGCAAGTACCGTACACCGGTTCTTACCAATCAAGAGTCCAGATTCCAACTGCCAAGCTCCACAATCGCCCAAACGGCTTTCACGGCAAGACCGACAGAAGAGGTCTCAGTCGAGGACCGGCGCCACCCAGACGGTCAGCTCGGAAGGGAAGGAAGAAAAACCTTGGGATGCCAGGGCTAAGACGCCGCTGGCAGTGATCACGTCCCCGGCCCAATTCCTCACCTTCGTCGCGACCAATCCTTCGAGCATCCGAGTCGCCGATGAGCCCCACGTGACGGGCGCCAATTGATGAATACAGGCCCCAGCTAGGCCCGCAGGACACAAGGGTTCGCTCTCCTGTAGTGGAATCTATAAGGAAGTTGGCACGGAAACTGCAAAGTACAAAGACAGCATTTATTAACCCTTAAGGGTGGTCCTACAATCCACACAACACTCTTCAGTATTGCATAGAGTAGCACAAAGAACATTCGTACATGGTCCCCTTTTATACACAATAGAGGGGCTCATAAGTGGGTGGATACAACATGAAGACGAAGAACATTACCATTTATGGTCATTTTCGATACTGAATCAATATGTGGGCGGAGCTAACGCACTCCTTGAGCCCGCGAAAACATGGTCAAGCAAGGCTAACTGATAACAGATGTGGTCAAGTCTGGGCATGCGCCAGATGGACAAAGGAGCTATTTATAGACTGTTACTGGGCAGATTACGAGAGCAACTAACACAGAGGTTGGACTCTTCTCGTGGGGAACACGTGGAGGCAGGACAATACAAAATGGAGTCCAAGCTTCGGTCAACATAACAGAGAAAACACAATCTATAACAGAGGAACTAATGTCTTTAGTAAATGCTTAATCACATCGTTGTTTCAATTTACAACACAGTGACATGTGGCCCTGAGGACTGAGTACACCAGTGACGTGTGGTCCTGAGGACTGAGTGCGCCGGTGGGTGAGCAGTCTAAATATCGAAAATTTAATTTCGACCTACAATAATATCGAGTCTAGAATATCGAAGGGACAGAATATCGATGTCAAGAATATCTATAGACAGAATATCGACCCTAAGGTAAGTAATATCGATTTTTTTTATATCGATGTTAGTAATATCGAAGTTAGTAATATCGATATGAAATATATCGATGTTACTAATATCTATGTCACTAATATCGATATGTATAATATTGCTATGTATTTTATTATGTATTTAATATGTATGTGTTAATTATTTTTTGTTAAGTGTTCAACTGGTTTTAAAATATATGTATACAATATTTATATGTTAATAATGTTTTTTTTAAGTTAATTTTGTGTTTTAGTATAGTAGCGGGTTGTGGGTTTATAGGGGAATAGGGTGGGAAGTAGTTTAATTATATGAAATTAATTATACATTTTTAGGAATTATAAATTAATTTAAAATAATTTTTGCGTTTAAATTCTGTAGCGGGTTGTGGGTTTATAGGGGATTAGGGTGGGAAGTAGTTTAATTATATGAAATTAATTATACATTTTTAGGAATTATAAATTAATTTGAAATAATTTTTGCGTTTAAATTCTGTAGCGGGTTGTGGGTTTACAGGGGAATTGGGTGGGAAGTAATTTAATTGTAATTAAGTAATATTGTTATTTATTTATTGGTATTGATAATTATATTTTTGTCAATTAAGTATTAATTGGTAATTAATTTTTATTAATTGGTCATTAGTTTTTATTAATTGATTAATTGATAATTATGTTAACTGTATTATTTTATTATTTGAGTGTTTCATGCGTTTATAGGGGAATAGTGATGGAAGTAATTGAAATCTAATTAAGTGATTATTAAATTTGTTGCTGGGTATTGATAATGAATTAATTGGAGATTAATTATTAATTGGTAAATATTTTAAATTATAATATTTTGGTTATGAAAATTGGGTTATTTCTAATTAATAATCAATTGGTAATTAGATATGTTTAAATATTATTTATTGATATTTCTAATTACTATATTAATAAGTAATTATTAATTGGTAATTAATGTATAAAAATTATTGTTTTTGGTATAAAAAATATGCAATTGTTTAATATTTTTTAATTGGTAATTAAAGTTTGATAATTATTTTTTGGTATAAAAAATGTAAGTGTTTAATTTTTTTAAATTCGTAATTAATATTCATTAATTATTATTTATTGGTATTTATTAATAATTTACTGCTAATTAATCATTTATTGGTAGTCATGTTTTTAATAAATATCTATTGGTATTTGTAAGTAATTTTGAGTTATTTAATAATTACATTATTAATTATTTTAAAGAATTATTGTATTTATAAGTATGTTATTTTTTACTTCTAAGCTATCCAACACTTTCCCTACTGTTGCACTCTCTGGAGTTGGAGTAGTAATTTTTACCCTACGCTATCCAACACTTTCCCTACTGTTGCACTCTCTGGAGTTGGAATAGTAATTTTTACCCCTACGCTATCCAACACTTATCCTACTGTTGCACTCTCTGGAGTTGGAACAGCAATTTTTACCCCTACGCAATCCATCACTTTCCCTACTGTTGCACTCTCTGGAGTTGGAATAGTAATTTTTACCCCTACGCTATCCAACACTTTCCCTACTGTTGCACTCTCTGGAGTTGGAATAGTAATTTTTACCCCTACGCTATCCAACACTTTCCCTACTGTTGCACTGTCTGGAGTGGGAATAGTAATTTTTATCCCTACGCAATCCAACACTTTCTCTACTGTTGCACTCCCTGGAGTTGGAATAGTAATTTTTACCCTTACGTTATCCAACACTTTCCCTACTGTTGCACTGTATGGAGTGGGAATTGTAATTTTTACCCCTACGCCATCCAACATTTTCCCTACGGTTGCACTGTCTGGAGTGGGAATACTAATTTTTACCCCTACGCCATCCAACACTTTCCCTACTGTTGCACTTCGTGGAGTTGGAATAGTTATTTTTACCCCTACGCTATCCAAAACTTTCCTTACTGTTGCACTCTCTGGAGTTGGAATAGTAATTTTTACCCCTACGCTATCCAACACTTTCCCTACTGTTGCACTCTCTGGAGTTGGAATAACAATTTTTACCTCTACGCTATCCAACACTTTCCCTACTGTTGCACTCTCTGCAGTTGGAATAGTAATTTTTACCCCTACGCTATCCAACACTTTCCCTACTGTTGCACTCTCTGGAGTTGGAATAGTAATTTTTACCCCTACGCTATCCAACACTTTCCCTACTGTTGCACTGTCTGGAGTGGGAATAGTAATTTTTATCCCTACGCAATCCAACACTTTCTCTACTGTTGCACTCCCTGGAGTTGGAACAGTAATTTTTAACCTTACGTTATCCAACACTTTCCCTACTGTTGCACTGTATGGAGTGGGAATTGTAATTTTTACCCCTATGCCATCCAACATTTTCCCTACGGTTGCACTGTGTGGAGTGGGAATACTAATTTTTACCCCTACGCCATCCAACACTTTCCCTACTGTTGCACTCTTTGGAGTTGGAATAGTTATTTTTACCCCTACGCTATCCAACACTTTCCTTACTGTTGCACTCTCTGGAGTTGGAATAGTAATTTTTACCCCTACGCTATCCAACACTTTCCCTACTGTTGCACTCTCTGGAGTTGGAATAACAATTTTTACCTCTACGCTATCCAACACTTTCCCTACTGTTGCACTCTCTGCAGTTGGAATAGTAATTTTTACCCCTACGCTATTCAACACTTTCCCTACTGTTGCACTCTCTGGAGTTGGAATAGTAATTTTCACCCCTACGCTATCCAACACTTTCCCTACTGTTGCACTGTCTGGAGTGGGAATAGTAATTTTTATCCCTACGCAATCCAACACTTTCTCTACTGTTGCACTCCCTGGAGTTGGAACAGTAATTTTTACCCTTACGTTATCCAACACTTTCCCTACTGTTGCACTGTATGGAGTGGGAATTGTAATTTTTACCCCTATGCCATCCAACATTTTCCCTACGGTTGCACTGTGTGGAGTGGGAATACTAATTTTTACCCCTACGCCATCCAACACTTTCCCTACTGTTGCACTCTTTGGAGTTGGAATAGTTATTTTTACCCCTACGCTATCCAACACTTTCCTACTGTTGCACTCCCTGGAGTCGGAATATTAATTTATACCTCTACGTTATCCAACACTTTCCCTACTGTTACACTATCTGGAGTGGATATAGTAATTTTGAGCCCTCCGCTATCCAAAATATTTCTTTCTGTTGTTTTTTGGAGCTGGAGTAGTAGTTTTATTGTCTCTGCTATTTAATATTTTATTTATTATTTTAGCTAATGTAGTATATAATTAATTTTAACAAGATTTAAATTAAATGTAATTTTTTTAATTTGTTATATATAATTATTTAATTTTTATTTATGTTATTGTTTTATGTGTGTAATGTTTTTGCTTTTTTAAATATTTTTAAATAATTTATAATTTATTAAAATAATTATAAAAACATTATTAAGTAAGTATATATATTATATGTTATTCACCACAAAACGACCTTGTTTACCGGAATCCGTGTCCCATAGGCAGGTGGCGAGTAAAAACCGAGCAGGTCTCCCGGTAAATCAATAGGCTTACAGCGTCTTCTTCATAGAAGGACTCGCACTCAGGAGGGAAAATTGACTGTTTATTTAGTCACTCGTAACGCGTTTAAAGTGATCAACATATTTCGATACATGTTCAAAAGTACTACCTATAGATGACACAATAGGTCTCCCAGGGGGTACTTCCGAGTTCTTCTCCCCAAAGTTCACAAGAACTCGGAAGTACCCCCTGGGAGACCTATTGTGTCATCTATAGGTAGTACTTTTGAACATGTATCGAAATATGTTGATCACTTTTTACGTGAATATGTTGTTGAACTCCCTTCCTATGTCAAGGATAGTAAAGATTTTTTACTCAAACTCAATAACATCAAATGGGAACCCAATGATCTCATGCTAACACTTGGGTGCCAATTACGATCCGGCAAAAAAATTCCCCGTACAACTCGTATCCGGTCTTTTTACCGTACGAATCTTACAAGTGCCGTACAAACTGCCAATTACGATTCGCATGGGAAAAAGACCATACAATTCGCATTGGGAATTATTCCCCACACGTCCTCACCGAACACCCATAGCAACCATGGAGACATGCGTCCGCATACGCGCCGACCCCCCCCAGCCCCAGTACGTACGCGCCGACCCCCCGCCCCGTACGTATGCGCCGACCCCCCCCAGCCCCCGTACGTACGTGTCGAACCCCCCGTGTATGTACACCCGTGTACGTGTCCTACCCCCCGTGTATGTACACCCGTGTACATTAGAGTCGTACCCCCACCCGTCTATGTACACCCGTGTACGTGTCGTACCCCCGTGTATGTACACCCCTGTACGTGTTGTACCCCCGTGTATGTACACCCGTGTACGTGTCCTACCCCGTGTATGTACACCCCTGTATGTGTCGTACCCCCCGTGTATGTACACCCGTGTACGTGTTGTACCCCTCCGTGTATGTACACCCGTGTACGTGTCGAACCCCCCGTGTACGTTTCGAACCCCCCGTGTATGTACACCCGTGTACGTGTGGAACCCCCCGTGTATGTACACCCGTGTACGTGTCCCACCCCCCCTGTATGTACACCTGTGTACGTGTCGTACCCCCCGTGTATGTACACCCCTGTACGTGTCGTACCCCCCGTGTATGTACACCCGTGTACGTGTCCTACCCCCGTGTATGTCTACCCCTGTACATGTCGTACCCCCCGTGTATGTACACCCGTGTACGTGTCGTACCCCCCCTGTATGTACACCCGTGTACGTGTCGTACCCCTCCGTGTATGTACACCCGTGTACGTGTCGAACCCCCCCGTGTATGTACACCCGTGTACGTGTCGAACCCCCCGTGTATGTACACCCGTGTATGTGTCGAACCCCCGTGTATGTACACCCATGTACGTGTCATACCCCCCGTGTATGTACACCCGTGTACGTGTCCTACCCCCCGTGTATGTACACCCCTGTACGTGTCGTACCCCCGTGTATGTACACCCGAGTACGTGTCCTACCCCCGTGTATGTACACCCCTGTACGTGTCGTACCCCCCGTGTATGTACACCCCTGTACGTGTCGTACCCCCGTGTATGTACACCCGTGTACGTGTCCTACCCCCGTGTATGTACACCCCTGTACGTGTCGTACCCCTAGTGTATGTACACCCGTGTACGTGTCCTACCCCCGTGTATGTACACCCCTGTACGTGTCGTACCCCCGTGTATGTACACCCCTGTACGTGTCGTACCCCCGTGTATGTACACCCCAGTGCGTGTCGTACCCCCGTGTATGTACACCCGTGTACATTAGAGTCGTACCCCCACCCGTGTATGTACACCCGTGTACGTGTCGTACCCCCGTGTATGTACACCCCTGTACGTGTCGAACCCCCGTGTATGTACACCCCTGTACGTGTCGAACCCCCCGTGTATGTACACCCCTGTACATTAGAGTCATACCCCCACCCGTGTATGTACACCCGTGTACGTCAGAGTCGTACCCCCACCACAACATCCTAAGTACGGAGCGCACCCCAGGCCCCAACATCACAACCGCATGTACGAGTCGTACCAAGCCACACACAAGGACTGCACTGTACAACAAAATGGCCCATATACACCCCGTACACACGCTAAAAACGCACGTACACAACCAGGACAAACCAAAACAACACAAGAATACACCATTCGAATGGCACAAAGCCACTAAACATGTCCAACAACCACTAAAACAACACATTCACTTCCCTGCAACTGCCAAAAACAAACAGAGGCCCAAAACACCAACACTCCTTATAACACACCCACCCAAACTTCAAACACAGCCACACCCACCAATGGACCAATAAAAAGGGCCCACACACACAAACCATGAGCCTTTGCAACAGACTCACTGCTGCCAGACCCCACAGACAGCCTACAGCACCATACTACAAGCTTTACCACACCTTACACTTGCACACCTTCACACACACACCTTCACAAACACCCCCTCATCACATTCACACACACACACCTGCACAACCACACCCACACACCCACAACCATCCACACACCCCCCCCACCATCCACACCCACACCCCTCACCATGCCCACTAACAAGAATCCAAAGTTCAGTAACCGAGAGTTGGAGGTCCTTGTCGATGAAATCCTCAGAGTCGAGCCACAGATCTTTGGAACATTGGTCAGAAACACCAGCATGGCAGCAAAAACAGCCATGTGGCAGACCATCGTCGATGCTGAGAATGCTGTTGCGGACACCAGAAGGAACAAGCAGGAATGCCAAGCCAGGTGGTACGATCTGCGGAGGAGGGTCCGAGCCAAGATGCTGGAGGAACACAACCAGGCCAACGCCACTGGAGGAGGGCCCTCCCGCAGACCCGTACACTACCAGCCCTGGGAGGAGAGGGTGATGGCCATACAGCCGGTGGAGGCAGTCGAAGGATTAGGAGGACTCCGAGACCCGGGTGAGTACACAAACAACGCACCTCACATGGGGGGAACGTCATCCACAACCAAACTCACAAACAGGCACACAACCACCCCAAGCTATCGCATGACTCAACCACACTCCATGAACACGCACATGCCACTGGCGCCACCATGCCCCATGCACCCAGCTGGACAATGTCAAGTCACAGGCCACAGAAGACACCAACACATGACAGGGTAAGCCGGATGGCGGGAGGGTGGGCCCCAAAAATCACATAGTGCAACTCAGAAGCAGACAACAATGCCCTCTGCCCATATGGCCTAGGTCACAGCCAGACAAACAGTGTGTCCCCACACAGGAAAGACTCGCCAGCAAATGGCAGACGCCTTGCATCAACACATGGGGGTGATGGCACTGTTTTGCACATGACAGCAGCTAATGAACAGCCAACGCTGTGAAAGAGTGGCAGCACACACCACCACAGCAGCAGTGCAGACACACACACTACACCCAATGGGTGCCTGGAGATCAGAAACAAACTCACATCAACAAGCCAAGGGCCATTCAAAGATCTGCTAACAGTGTGTGCACAGTAAGCTGGGCTGAGGTGACAGAGGGTGACACACAGAGGGAGGGAGAGGGGGACAGAGAGGGAGGGAGACACAGGGAGACGGACAGAGGGAGGAGGCTGACACACAGAGGGAGGGAGAGGGGGACAGAGAGGGAGGGAGAGGGGGACAGAGAGGGAGGGAGACACAGGGAGACGGACAGAGGGAGGAGGCTGACACACAGAGGGAGGGAGAGGGGGACAGAGAGGGAGGGAGAGGGGGACAGAGAGGGAGGGAGACACAGGGAGACGGACAGAGGGAGGAGGCTGACACACAGAGGGAGGGAGAGGGGGACAGAGAGGGAGGGAGAGGGGGACAGAGAGGGAGGCAGACACAGGGAGACGGACAGAGGGAGGAGGCTGACACACAGAGGGAGGGAGAGGGGGACAGAGAGGGAGGGAGACACAGGGAGACGGACAGAGGGAGGAGGCTGACACACAGAGGGAGGGAGAGGGGGACAGAGAGGGAGGGAGACACAGGGAGACGGACAGAGGGAGGAGGCTGACACACAGAGGGAGGGAGAGGGGGACAGAGAGGGAGGGAGAGGGGGACAGAGAGGGAGGGAGACACAGGGAGACGGACAGAGGGAGGAGGCTGACACACAGAGGGAGGGAGAGGGGGACAGAGAGGGAGGGAGAGGGGGACAGAGAGGGAGGGAGACACAGGGAGACGGATAGAGGGAGGAGGCTGACACACAGAGGGAGGGAGAGGGGGACAGAGAGGGAGGGAGAGGGGGACAGAGAGGGAGGGAGACACAGGGAGACGGTCAGAGGGAGGAGGCTGACACACAGAGGGAGGGAGAGGGGGACAGAGAGGGAGGGAGAGGGGGACAGAGAGGGAGGCAGACACAGGGAGACGGACAGAGGGAGGAGGCTGACACACAGAGGGAGGGAGAGGGGGACAGAGAGGGAGGGAGAGGGGGACAGAGAGGGAGGGAGACACAGGGAGAGCAAATCAGCCTTGTGGTGTGTGGGAATGTCTGCTCGTCAGCAGGTGGACTGCGTGCATGTAGACAAGGGTGGCCAGTGCCAGAACCCCCCCTCTCCTCCATGGCAAAACACAGGGCCATGTCACAACCTGTGCACAAGCACAACGACAGCTACCTGCATCATTGAAGTGTGTGGAACAACTTCATGTGCCCACGTACAGTGCAACACGGAAGGCGCCAATGCACGGCTCGCCACACCTGCCCACTCCACTGCTGACTTCAGTCACACTTGACGCAGCAAGTAAGACTGTGCCACACATAGTCGCCAAAGCTGTGCCCAAGGGACACACCCATGCACAAGTGCACTGTGAGTGGAATGCAAGACAGATCCAAATTCCCAGAGTAAATGTTCCAACTTTGAAACTAATGAAACATGGATGTTGCATGGAACAAAATTTAACATTGTCTCTCTCACACACAGGTCAACCTCGTGGTTCACCCCCCAACACTGGGGGGGAAGACTCACAGGACCCGGCTCTGCGGGAGGCCGATCCCATCGGCAGCGACGACTCTCACCACTCTGTGGACGACCCCGACCAACCTGGCCCCTCTGGTGTCCAACGACCTGCAGCACCTGCGTCAGGTACAACGGGGCCAACCACCACCCCCACTCCTGCCACATCCCAGGAGACACCCAGGATCCCTGCCCCACCACCACAAAGCAGCCAGGCTGGCCAGGAGGGACACGGTGTCCCAGGCACCCAGGAGGAGGCAGGCGACAATGTCAATGCCACCCCTCAGGGGTCCCGGAGACCCGATGTGCCCACAAGGGCAGGCCAGGTGCAAGTGGGCAGGGGTGGTGGGAGTGGAGGACGGCGGAGGCGCCAGCCTGACCAGTTGGCTGGGGATCCGGTATATTCCCATGTCCGTAACATCCTGGACACATACCGGCAGGACACCACGGGCATGGCCCAGGTTGTGTCCACCCTCAATGATATGAAGGGGACCCTCGATGAGATCAAGACCCAGCAGGCCCAGCAACATGCGGAGCAACATGCCTGTCTACTGCAACACCAACGGAGGATGGAGGACAGACAGGCTGAGCTCGTGATGGTGTTCACGGGAATTCACACTACACTCCGTCGGATGGCTGACAACATGGCCAACCCTCCCTGTGCCAGAAGGTGTAGAACATCACCACCCACAGGGAGGGATCAGGAGGAGGAGGAGGAAACATCCGATGGAGCATCCCAAACATCGTCACGGCCTGCTTCTGAGGGTCCCCGCAGGAGGGCGGGTCGTCCACGGAAAAGACCGTGAGGGTCGGCGGTACATCACCATCTCCCAGGACACCTGGCCTGGCACCTGGCCCACTGGAGCAACACTGGAGCAACAGCATCACAGCATCACAGCATCAAAAGACATTCTCTGCCACATGGCATTGCTGGTCACTGTCTGACCAATGTTGACAAAGACTGTGGCATGGACTCTGAGGATTTCCAATGGCAAGGACACCAACTCCCCTACTGAACTTTGGATTCCAAACTCCCGGAAAGCCCCTCACGTCATACTCCCCCCCACCCCTCCACAAAAATAAAAAGTCACACCATGAAGAGAAGATGCCTGCTGGTTGCATTATTACCTTACATGTGTCTTGTAAAGTCTAAACATGCCTGAGTTCTCTTTTGACTTCAACCATCCACACCCTGGGGCCTGAGTCTGGCACAGGACACACGGGTCACAGTGTATTATGCAAGACAGACATGGAGCACCATACACACCCGTGATGGGCCCAACCAGCTGAGGGGGTGGCCGCACAACCGTGCCGACAGACATATTGAGTACAGCAACAGTCATGCGCAGAGGTCAGGGATCATGTCCAGTGTCCTTGGGGGCACCCAGGTATGTGTAGACAGGTGGCAGAACCATGTCCTGCAAGCTTGAGTCCGGTGGATGCAGATAATGGGGGCCTGGCCAACGTTGGATGCATGGGGATGGCACATGTCACAATACCCACACAGACATGGACATCATGCACAATACACAGTCTCATCCCACACACACAGCTTGCATCTTGCTACTCGACACATAGACACATAGCCACTATCAGGGAAAACCATGCCAGACATGCCGGATGCACCGTGGCAACACACCAGCATTGACTGAGAAGAGGCACCTTGGAGGCATAGGGACACCTTTATTAGTCATGTATTCGGTAATGCAGAGGCAACTCGGAGTACACATACACAGGTCATGTGGAGTAACATGTGGGTCCAACACTGGCACCCCACTTCTGCAGCACAAATGCGTGATAGCCATGGAACTGGCACACAAGTGTCGGCTAACAGCTAAACACCCCCTGCTGCTCACGGAGAGGCTGCCATACACCATTGATCCTCTGATGTTGAAGTCCCACACCATGTCAAGCCAATGCAAACTGTATGTGTCCGAGGGCAGTGTTACACACATTGATGCCATCATCACAATCCACTATCCCATCACAGATGACTGTCAACTAGTCTGACCATCTATTCAGGTGTACCCAGCTGCATGTCATGTGTACCATGGTGATGCAACATGTCTGCAGAGGAACCAAACATCGACAGGGGCAGTGTGCATACATCGTGAACAACTGCCACACCCAATACACCCCTGATGCATCCCTTACCCTAAGGAGACTTCCAAACGTGTCCGTGCCTGTAAAGCTGAGTCAGCACACGATGACGTGTCCATGAGGAATAGCAGTGCCACAACAATGCAAGCAGCAGACGGCATGCGCAAGTACCTGGGGAAGAGAGACACACAAGAAGTCAGCCACAAAAAGCACAGCCACTTGCATGTGCATTTACTCGACACATGTATGGATGACAACATGCTAGGTCACAATTATGACTGGGGAAATACAACCATCACTGGCACCATCACTCCAGTGACACACCCACACACACCTCTGACTCACGTGCCATACATGCATGTGGAGACACACATCACAACACATGCCACACGGGGACCAATGCGTGCACACTCAGACACTGGTACTCACCACTAAGCAAAGAAGTCGCGTATGAGCCGAGTCCGGATGTCCTCTTGCGGAACCACATCCTCCACATCACTAGCCCCATTGCCAAGACCTTCGTCCTCCACGGGTGGATGGTCCTCGTCATCTTGATCCAGGATGAGTGGCACAGCTTTCTCAACTGCCATGTTGTGCAGCATGCAGCAGACCATGAAGATTTTGCAGACCTTCGCCGGGGCATATGGGAGCGCGCCGCCGGTCTTGTGGAGGCACCTAAATCGGCTCTTCAGCAGGCCAAACGTCCTCTCTATCACTCGCCTTGTCCGGCCATGGGCGTTGTTGTAGCGGAGCTGGGCCGGCTTGATGGGGTTGTGGAGAGGTGTGAGCAGCCATGGCATGTTGGGATAGCCAGCGTCCCCTACATGGGAAGCACATGGACATCGTTAGAACTGGTGTAGCGGTCGTGCTGGTCGGCTATACAGAATACAGGGCAGACAGACTGTACCCACCAACAACACATGCACGTTCGTTGCGCAGCTGCATCATCATATCAGGCATCCCGCTACGCCTCATGATGTAGGCATCGTGTGCTGATCCTGGAAAACGAGCACAGACATGTGAAATCACCATGTTGGACAGACACACCACAAGGGCATTGATGGAGTGTTAGTGCTTGCGATTCCTGTACGCTACCTCCTGTGCCTGTGGTGGTACCAAAACAACATGTGTCCCATCTATGGACCCAATGACATGGGGCATCCCTCCCAGGGCATAGAATCCACGCTTGACCACAGTCAACTGTTCAGGGATAGGAAAATGGATGAAGTCATCCAGGTGAATCAACATGGCCTCTAAGAAATCATGCAGCACATGGCAGAACATGCTCTGGGACATGCCACCAACATGAGCTATGGTATTTTGAAAGGTACCCGTGGCTAGAAAATGTAGGGCTGCCATTACCTTCAGCTTGGGTGTCAGTGCCGTAGGATACCTGTGCAGCGGTTGCAGGTGTGGTGCCAGTCTTGCCGTCAAATCCAGAATCAACCGTTGGGGGAAGCGGTAGCACCGGATACAGTCATTCTCCCGCATGGCAGCCAAGTCCGGAATTGCTCGGGGAAGAGGCGGCGCTCTGCAGTAATTTGGAAGTGACAAGGAAGAGTGAGTGCACCACAACAACAATTTATATGTACTGAGCACATGTTAATCTGTCTATACACATATGCTACATACAGAGTCAGGTATGTGCCACATGCCCTGGACACGTATGGCTGCCAGGTGACACTCCTACCAAGACCCAGCTACACACGGAGATTCTGAACCTCCACATGCCATGGCATGGGATTAGCTGTGTCCCAGTGCAAGTGAACAGCCAGACGCAACACAGAAGTGACATACATCCACACATCAGCAGAAGTAGGATGTCGATTGCAGAGACTGGTAGCGGAACACTAGAGCCACAGGTCACATGACATTACACTAGGACAGCCCACACACCTTGCCATGAAGGTGTACATGTCATGACTCACCACACATTCATAGAGAGGATGCAGACATGTCCTTGTTACGCTACTCCGTGTCCCATGCATACATATGCACCTCACATCCGATACCACATGTGGCATGGTGTGCGGAACAGTGTGCAATGTCAATCTACACACAGACACATGTTGGTTGCTGCAACAGCTGCAGCTTTTGAGGGTGCTCCAACATCAACCTAATGGGAACCCCCCACACATACATGACATAGTCACATCGTGCACCGTGGGTAGTGACATGTCAGGTGTGGTAACCTCTGTACCTGGCATCAGGGGACACTTCCGTGTGTTGGTGTCCGTGCCATGCCAGTGACGCTCATCCCAAGTGTGCAGTACGACATGCACACATGTCAAAGGAGTCAAGGGCATGCCTGGCACACATTGCACCGTCACACATTACATCTGTACACATCTCATCATACATCTGGTGCCTTCTCGACTCAGGAGTAATGTGCCACATCACAGCCTGTCACACCTGTGCCCCACACATGTAGTACTGCCCAGACAATGCCTTGATGTCCATCCATGGACAAGTATGTCAGCCCTATTCCTTCCTGTGTGCTGCCTGTCACCACTGTGATGTGTGAATACCACCGTACTGCTGCTAAGAGGGCCTGTGTACGTTCCCATATCACTATGGGAGTGCTGCCGTATGTGTACCCATAGTGATGGTGAGCGTACAGGCATGTGTACGGACAGTAAGTACGCATACGCAAGAACACCCATAGTGGTATGGCCCGTACACGCGTGCGTACGTTCACTATCACTATGGGTGTCCTCGCGTATGCGTACTCGTAGTGGTACGGCCCGTACACACGCCTGTACGCTCACTATCACTATGGGTGTCCTCGCGTATGCGTACTCGTAGTGGTACGGCCCGTACACACGCCTGTACGCTCACTATCACTATGGGTGTCCTCGCGTATGCGTACTCGTACTGGTACGGCCCGTACACACGCCTGTACACTCACTATCACAATGGGTGTTCTCGCGTATGCGTACTCGTAGTGATAGTGAACGTACAGGCGTGTGTACGGTCCGTACCAGTACGAGTACGCATACGCGAGGACACCCATAGTGATAGTGAGCGTACAGGCGTGTGTACGGGCCGTACCACTACGAGTACGCATACGCGAGGACACCCATAGTGATAGTGAACGTACGCACGCGTGTACGGGCCGTACCACTACGAGTACGCATACGCGAGGACACCCATAGTGATAGTGAGCGTACAGGCGTGTGTACGGGCCGTACCACTACGAGTACGCATACGCGAGGACACCCATAGTGATAGTGAACGTACGCACGAGTGTACGGGCCGTACCACTACGAGTACGCATACGCGAGGACACCCATAGTGATAGTGAGCGTACAGGCGTGTGTACGGGCCGTACCACTGCGAGTATGCATACGCGAGGACACCCATGGTGATAGTGAAAGTACGCACGCCTGTACGGGCCGTTGCTATGCATTTGGGGTGCCCTAGGGCCCCGGAACGCACCGTACCTGTGTGTGAAGCTCAAAATTACATAGGGGACACATGAGGGACAAGTATTAAGGCCTACATGCATGCTGGTTGTCATGGAGACCAAGTTTTAAGTTTGAATTTGTTCTGGAAGGTGCACAGCAGAAGTCAGTTGGAATGAATCTACTTTGTTGCAATGTGTTTGTGGGGTTGACATCATGCTGAAGAAAAAAACACAATAAGAACCCACTGACTGTGCTAGGTTTGAAGGGATTGGAGGAAACATAGGATGCAAAGGTGAGTGACCAATCACTCTGTACTCCTGTGCATGAAACACTACAGCAAGGCAGATATAAGGCAGCCAGGTCCCATGAGGGAGCACTTGCCTGCACATCTCTGTATTCCACGACCCAGCTGCTGCTACTGATTCCCTGGAACCATGTCAAGGGCTGTGGAGAGGTCAGAGCCATTCACCCTGGAGGAGAACGAGGCCCTGCTGGATGTGATCCTCCCACAGTACCCCATGCTGTATGGGCGACCAGGTTATCAGGTGAGTGCAGTGTCCACTGGCACAGACTGTGTCCCTTTTTTTGTGACTGTGACTTCTGCCATTGTGTCCAGGTGTGACACACATGCTATGTACTGTAGGGGGGGTCCCAGGGGGGAAATGCCTGATGTCTCCCAGCAGTGCCCAGAGACAGGAGGGGTGGGTGCCTATCACTCCCAGCAGTGCCCAGAGACAGGAGGGGTGGGTGCCTATTACTCCCAGCAGTGCCCAGAGACAGGAGGGGTGGGTGCCTATCACTCCCAGCAGTGCCCAGAGACAGGAGGGGTGAGTGCCTATCACTCCCAGCAGTGCCCAGAGACAGGAGGGGTGGGTGCCTATCACTCCCAGCAGTGCCCAGAGACAGGAGGGGTGGGTGCAGAGTCCTCCCAGCAGTGCCCAGACATAGGAGGGGTGGGTGCCTATCACTCCCAGCAGTGCCCAGACATAGGAGGGGTGGGTGCAGAGTCCTCCCGGCAGTGCCCAGACATATGAGGGGTGGGTGCAGAGTCCCCCCAGCAGCGCCCAGACATAGGAGGGGTGGGTGCAGAGTCCCCCCAGCAGTGCCCAGAGGCAGGAGGGGTGGGTGCCTATCACTCCCAGCAGTGCCCAGAGACAGGAGGGGTGGGTGCAGAGTCCTCCCAGCAGTGCCCAGAGACAGGAGGGGTGGGTGCCTATCACTCCCAGCAGTGCCCAGAGACAGGAGGGGTGGGTGTGATGCACAGTGTGAGCCTTTATAATTGATTGTGTCTTTGCCCTCATTCCACCTGTGTACTTTCACTGGCACGTACTGCTTTTGCCCTTCCCCAGAGGAGTATGTCTCTATGGCAAAGGTGCAATGCGTTGGCTGCATGACATGCCTTGTTGTAACCAGCTAATTTGTTCTCATATGTGTGTCTGTGACATGTTGCAGGTGTATTGATGTAGTGTCACTTGTTCATCCTCACAGGTAGGCGCCTCTGCCAAGGAGCAGATCTGGCTGACCGCCGCCAGTGCCGTGAGGAGTGCGGATGGTCACAAGCGGCGCCTGTCCCAGGTGAAGAAACGCTGGCAGGATATCCGGTGCTGGACGCGGAGGATCGCACGGGTCCTGCTGGGGGACTCACCTGAGAGCCATAAGAACCGCAGGCGCCGCCGACTGAGCCACACCCACAAGCGTGTGCTGCCGGTGGTCTTTCCAGACTTGGAGAGGCGCTTACAGGAGATGCAGCAGCAGGAAGGGGGTAGGTACATGTGTGTTTGTTGTGTTTCACCAGCATTTGTAAGTGCACTGTTCCATGGATGCACTGCCAGGGTTTAATGGTGCTGTGCAGATCCTGTTCCCCACAGTATTGCAGTGCTCTCCTGCCTCCCTTCCCCTCCTTGCAATGTGTTCCCTGGTCTGTGTGAAGTCACTCCATCACAAGGTAATGTAGCCTGGCACCTTCTCCACGTGTACAATGCCTGCAGCATCATGTGTGGGGGTGGTGTGTAACAGGTTTTGGGACCTTGCCTGGGCCCTGTCCAGTTCTGATCTTGTGGGTTCCATGTCAGTTGGCACTAATGATGAGTCCAGACATGGGAGTTAGTCTCTCAAGTGTGAGGCCTTACAGCACGCGTGTCCTATGTGGTGGCCTGTGACATGATGTGCATGAGTGTGCGATACGCATAGTGCAGGGATGGTAGCGTGTGTTGCAGTCATTCCCATTCAGGAGCATGGAGTTGTGTGGCCACTACTGTCCCCAGGGGCATATTTTCCTAGGTATCATGTGTGTAATCCGAATATGTTGACAATCTCTCTGTCTACAGCATAGGTTGTGCTCTGTGCCATTGTCCCCTGGCCAAATGTATATTGACGTGAAATGTGGTACAAGTGTCCACTGTACAGCCTGAACTGATTTTCCTATTACATACTCACGGTGGACTTTGCCTGTGTGTCTTGTTACAATCATCTGATGACGCCCATTTGTACATGATTATTTGGACAGGCGCACCTTGGGTATTTTGTGTGCAACCTTGATTTGTTGCATCCCATGTGTATTTCACCCAGACTAAGGGATGTAAGTGCTTCCTGTGTCTCCAAATAATAGTCTCATGTAGGGGGTGGGTGGTGCGGGCATGGCCTTCATGTCACAACCTGATATCTCCTTGCTAGGACTGGCCAGTGTGTGATGTTTGTCTGGACATACACTCAAGGTGCAGCGTGCCAGTCAGGGTGGGCATGTTTTCAGTATAACCTATGCTGCATGTGCCTCTTGTTCCTGAATATGGTCCCTACTCATCCCTATTTCCTGCCACGCTGTGTGGTGCAGATGCAGTGCTGGATTGTCCCCAGGGCTTTGCTCCTCAGTCAAAATTCCATGTCATCTCATTTGCTATTGTGTCATGCTCTCCATAGTTTTTAGGTGGCATGGTGGGTCAAACAACTGTGTCTTGCATGCCCTACATAGGTACCTTGTTTTGTAGATGTAACTCTTCTTTTGTTTCAGGCTATGCACTGTGACCTATGTAGATTGGACTCATGTGACATATGTATACAAGTGTATGATTAATTTCTGTCTCTTCACCCTGCCCACAGCATCGTCAGGGGACACGGAGGGAGACATGGGCACAGACGGAGCAGAGGGACCGAGCACCAGTGCCAGCGGTGACATCGGGGCTGGCACATCAAGTGGGACTGAGGTGGAGGAGAGTGAAGCCGGGGACCTGTCGACTGGCACAACAGAGTATGAATTTGACGGGTCCGAGGATGATCTCTCCGAGTGGGCGGCGGCTGCACCAGCAGCTGACAGCGGCACTACATCTCGCCCCGCCCCCTCCATTGCCATCAGCCGCCTCCCACTTGCTCGTGTCCCTTCCCAACGTGCCCGGTCACCACATGTCTCCTTCCTGCCAGGCACCACACCCCCTGCCCCTGTCTCCACTGCTGCCGCCAATGCCGAGTCTGTGGACATCCAGCGGCAGTTGCAGGTTGGTCAGGCTGCGATCCTTAATGTCCTCCATGGCCACAGCCAAGTGCTGCACAACATGGAGGCATACTTGGAGGGCATTCATTCATCGCAGGCTGACCAACGCAGCTTGCTGAGGTCGATAGACTCAACACTCACTGCAGCAGTGGGTCTCCTGCAGCGCTACGTCCCACCCCCTACCCCCGTCCCATCCACACTTCCCACTCCCATGCCTGTCCCACGTACACCCAGACGTCAGCATGCACCCACCACAACACACACAGGCACCACACCAGCAGGGAAGGTCCACCGCACACCTCCTGACACGCACACTGTTAGACGGACCGGGAGGGTCGGCCGAGGACAAGGGGAGAGGTCTCCGGGGAGAGCCGTCTCCAGCGATCGTACAGACGAATAACTTCCCCCCCACAGAGGTACACCACACAATGATAAGGTCTAACGTTCTTTATAAGCAATCTTTAGGTACGATAGAATGGTACAAGGAGGTCAGGACTCAGGGGTCCCCTCGATTCTAGTCTCTTGGTTGGGAAAGGGGGTAGCGGGACAGTCTTGTTACCAATCAGGTAGATGCGATGGTATGATGGATAGCTCAAAATCCTCGAGCTCGGCGTTCGAGATGGACGGACCGCGGCAGCGCCAGCAGGTCCCGGTGAAGGTGGTAGTTACAACGGTCCGCGGCAGCGCCAGCAGGTCCCGAAGAGGATGGTAGTTACAACGGTCCGCGGCAGCGCCAGCAGGTCCCGACGAGGATGGTAGTTACAACGGTCCGCGGCAGCGCCAGCAGGTCCCGACGAGGATGAAGGATGCAGAAGGTTGCGGCAGCGCCAGCAGGCAGGATGATAGTTCACAAGGCAGGACTACGGCAGCGCCAGTAGTCCGTCAAGGATGAGTTCTTCACGGTGTCTCTCGACTCCAGGATACAACTCCTTCCTGCTCTGGAGCTGCCCCAGTTATAGGTCTGGCGCCCTTTGATGTCCGGACCCTCGCACTTGGAGGTCGGGAGGTCCGGGATGAGGGAGTCCAGACACCCAGCAGGGGGGTGGAGCCAGCGCCCGGGGGAGCTGGGGGCGATCGGCACCTGGCGGGGGAGAGCCATCGACACTTCTTTTTCCCATTGACCTGCCAAGTGGTCCGTTCACCTCCTGGGTGGATGGTGGTGCCGGGATGTCGGGGCCTGGCCAGGCCCAGGGTTAGGGTCGAGCTGAGGCCATGCGGCCTCGTGGTGCAGTGTCCAAGATGGCGGCCGGGCCGGGCGAGGGAGCCGGTAGTGGTTCGGCCCCATGATACGGAGATGTCCGGGGGCAGGAATCCCGTCTTGGGACGGGGTGCGGGTTGCTTCTGTGGGTAACACCTGGGGGGCCGGGGCTCGGGCCCTGTCATGCGGGGAGGGAGCAAGCCCTTCATGTGGCCTGTCCAACATGCGTCCCCCCCAGCTGAAGGCGGGGAGAGTCACCCATCCTCTTGGGGACTCTCCTCGTCGAGGCGGAAAAAGCGTGACAGGCCATCCGCGTTGGCGTGGTCTTGGCCCGGTCGGTGTTCCACAGTGAAGTCCATCCCCTGCAGGGAGATGGACCAACGCAATAGTTTGGGGTTTTCCCCCCGCATCTGCATTAGCCACTGCAGGGGCCGATGATCTGTTTGCACCCGGAAGTGGGTACCGAAGAGATAGGGCCGGAGCTTTTTGAGGGCCCACACCACTGCGAAGGCCTCCCTCTCGATGGTGCTCCAGCGCTGTTCTCGGGCCAGGAGGCGTCTGCTGATGAAGGCCACTGGTTGGTCAAGTCCCTCGGAGTTCAACTGGGAGAGGACCGCCCCGATGCCATGGTCGGAGGCATCTGTTTGTACGATGAATTCCCGACTGTAGTCGGGGGCCTGGAGCACAGGGGCAGTGCACATGGCGACTTTCAGCTTCTCGAAGGCCGCTTGACAGTCTGGGGTCCAGTTGACCTTCTTCGGGTGGTTTTTGGATGTGAGTCCCGTGAGGGGCCCCACAATGCTGCCATAGTCCCTCACGAACCGCCGGTAGTAGCCGGTGAGCCCCAAGAAGGCTCGGACCTCGGTCTGCGTGACTGGAGGCTGCCAGGACTGGATGGCAGCGATCTTGAGCTGTAGAGGGGCCACCAGACCGCTTCCCACCTGGTGTCTGAGATAGGTTACGGACCCCTGACCAATTTGGCACTTGCCGGCCTTGATTGTAAGGCCGGCTCGTTGGAGGGCCTGCAGGACCTCTCGGAGGTGGTGGAGGTGGTCGGACCAGTGGCGGCTGTACACAGCGATATCGTCCAGGTAGGCGGCGCTGAACTCCTCGAGTCCCGCCAAGACCTGGTTCACTAGTCGCTGAAAAGTAGCTGGGGCATTCTTCATGCCAAATGGCATGACTTTGAAGTGGTAGTGGTCATCGGGGGTAGAAAAGGCGGATCGTTCTTGGGCCCGGGGTGTGAGACCGATCTGCCAGTAGCCCGCTGTCAGGTCGAAGATGCTGAGGTAGCGGGCAGCCCCCATGCGGTCGATCAGTTCATCCGCTCGGTGGATGGGATGAGCGTCGGTTCTGGTGACAGCATTCAAGCCCCGATAGTCGACGCAGAATCGGAGCTCAGGAGTGGTGCCGGGGGCAGCAGCTTTGGGGACCAGCACGACCGGGCTGGCCCAGGGGCTGTCCGAGGGCTCGATGACCCCGAGCGTGAGCATCTTTGATACCTCCTCTTGGATGCAGGCCCGTACCCGATCTGGTACGCGGTACGCCCGGTGTCTGATAGGGGGACTGTCCCCAGTGTCCACGTCGTGCAAGCACCAGGGGTGACCCCTGGGGTGAGGGAAAACAAGGTCGCAAACTGCAGCAGGAGGTCCCGGCAGCCTTGGCGCTGTTCCGGGGTGAGGGCATCTGAGAGTCGGACCCCGTCCACGGAACCATCTTTCTCACGAGTCTTCAGGAGATCAGGGAGAGGCTCGGAGTCTTCTTCCGCTCCACTGTCTGTAGCCATCAGGAGGCTGAGCTCCGAGCGCACAAAGTGGGGTTTGAGTCTGTTGGTGTGGAGGACCCGGAGGGGGTTCCGTGGAGATTCCACATCGATGAGATAGGTGACGGGGCTCTTGCGCTCGACCACTTTGAAGGGCCCCATCCACTTGTCCTGCAAGGCACATGGCTCGGTGGGGGACATCACCCACACTTGTTGGCCAGGTTCGAATTCGATGGAGGAGGCATTTTGATCGTACCATTATTTCATGTCCTCCTGACTGGCCTCAAGGTTCGCTTTCGCCTTTTCTCTGAATCGCCTGGTCTGATTGCGTAGGGTCAGGAGGTACTTGAAGACGTCTGGAGGGGTCTTTAGGAGGGCCATCTCCCAACCTTCTTTGACTAGGCTGAGGGGCCCTCGCACAGGGTGCCCGTACAAGAGTTCGAAAGGGCTAAAGCCGAGGGACTTCTGGGGGACTTCTCGATATGCGAAGAGGAGGCACGGAAGTAGCACATCCCACTGGCGACGGAGGGGCTCTTCCAACCCCCCCAATCATTCCCTTGAGCGTGCGGTTGAACCGCTCGACTAGTCCGTTTCCTTGAGGGTGATAGGGGGTCGTGAATCAGTAGGTGACCCCGCACTGTTGCCAGAGGGACTTCATATATTTCGAAATAAAGTTTGTGCCTCTGTCGCTGACGACTTCTCGGGGGAAGCCCACCCGGGAGAAGATCCCCATTAAGGCCCGGCCGACCACCGGGGCTGTTACAGTTCGCAGGGGCACAGCCTCGGGGTAGCGGGTGGCGTGGTCCACCAGTACCAGGATGAACCGATGTCCTTGTGCGGTACGGGGGTCCAGGGGCCCCACAATGTCTATTCCCACCCTCTCGAACGGGGTGGTGACAACTGGGAAGGGTTGCAGAGGTGCTTTGAGTTTGCGGCCGCTCTTCCCGCTGGCCTGGCACGTGGGGCAGGACCGGCAGTGGTTGAGGACGTCGTTTCTCATCTTTGGCCAGAAAAAGTGGGTCACCAGGCGACTGTAGGTTTTGTCCTGGCCCAGGTGTCCAGCCAGAGGGACATCGTGGGCCAAATTTAACAGGAAGTCTCTAAAACGGAGGGGCACCACCAGCACTCGACTGGCCCCTAACTCTGCGATTCTCTGTTCACTGTACAATAGGTCGTTGTCCCAATAGATCCAATGGGCCCCGGTGGTGTCCCCTGCGCTCTGGGCGAGGGCTTGCTGGCGGAGTCCCTCGAGGGAGGGACAGGTCTTCTGTTCTTGACGGAACTGTTCCTGGGTGGGCCCCCCTTCTTGACGCCACTGAGCCAGGTCGGGAAGGTCCTGGGGCTGAGCGAGCCCTTCGGGGGTTTGCTCTGGGGGGTCGGTATGGTCGGTGTCCTCTACTGGAGCGATCGGGGGAGGAGGTGCTGGCCATTCTGGTTCTTCTGATCGGGGGATGGCCCGGGCGGCCATGGACCGGGTGGTTACGCACGCCCAGTCTGGGAGGCCCAACATCCCCAGGTGCTCTCTTCTTTCTACGGCGGCCCACGGGGAACTCTCAAGATCATTCCCCAGGAGACAGTCCACGGGGGCATCATCTCGGACCGTCACCTTCAACATGCCGGAGACTCCTCCCCATTCGAAGGGGACGCAGGCCATCCGACATAGACTCTCCGAGTTGTCGGCTGAACGGACGGGGCAGAGAATGTTCGGCAGGATCTGCTCTGGTTTTACCAGGTGACAGCGGACGGCCGTCACACTGGCCCCCGTGTCACGTAGTGCTTCGGCCCGGCGTCCATTAATGTTCACCCACTGACTATATTTTCTGGTGTTGGCGGGTAGGGGAGCCCGCGGGACCATGTCTCTTCCCCCTAGGCACGCTAGAACCATGGCGGCCGGTTCCCACTCTTGTCGTTCCTGTTCGCATTCTTCCTGTTCTTCGGAGATTTGTTCTCCCCCCAGGGCGGCTGCAGCTACCTGGCGGGGTCTCGGAGTTTGGTTCTGTGGACAGTTCGGGTCATTGGCGTAGTGGCCGACTCGCTGGCATCGGTGACACGTGACATTGGCTCTGAACCCCGGGCGCATCGGGGGGTTGCCCCGGCTGGCCGGGGGCGGGGTGCTGGCAGCGGGAGCGGCCGGGACGGTGTCTCTTCCTCGTCCCTGACCTCCTCCTCCTCCTCGGGGACGGTGCTGACCTGGATTGTTCGTGCGGCCCTCTCCGGCCTACTCGGGTGCTTTCCCACCGGTCAGCTTCGGCGGCGAGTTGCCGTGGGTCAGTCAATTTACTGTTGAGGAGGTGCTGCCTGAGCTCGACGAAGCAGTTGTTAGAGAGGTGCTCCCACACCATGAGATTAAAAAGTTGCTCGTAGGTCGTTACGTGGCTTCCCTTGATCCAACCCTCGAAGGCTCGGCTGAAATAGTTGACATATTCCACCCAAGTTGTACCCGGGATCCGGGTGCAGTCTCGGAACCTCTGGCGGTACATTTCGGGTGTGAGCCCATATCGGGTGAGGAGGGCAGCCTTCATGTGATCATAGGATGACATCAGATGGTCTGGGAGCTGTAACAGGGCATCGCGGCCTTCATTGACGAACCTCCCCCATAGACCGGCTCCCCAGTCACTTCGATCGATCCGGTGGGAGGTCATGGCGATCTCGTAGGCCTTGAACCACTGTTGTATGTCGTCCTCTCGGACATACTCTCGAACGACATCCTTGGGGATGTGGACTTTCTTTTCTGTCGCTCCTGGGGTGCGCGGTTGCTCGGGCACCTCCCGTTCTTTGTTCTGCTTCCGTAGGTCTATTTCTGCCAGTTTGCGCTCGTGCTCGTACGCTAATCTCTTTTCTTCGAGCTCTCTCTGCCTCTGTTTTTCTTCCCGTTCTTCTCGGAGCCGCAGATGTTCTAGGTTCAGTTTTTGTTCGGCTAATTTTAGTTCACCGTCCATTTTGAGCCGTGCCATTTCTAACTCATGTAGTCTGTTTTTCTCTCTCTCTTGGATCTCTTCCTGCGAGAGGCCCGTTCTTCGCTCCTCGGGAGCCGTGGTGTTCCTCTCTGATGCTGCAATGTTTTGGTCCGGGGGTCTGGCGGCCCCGGTTTCTGCCCACGACTCAATGGCGTGTTTGAAATCGTCTTTAGTACTCAGACCGGTGGTAGCAATGCCTAGTTTAATGCAGAATTGTTTCAACTCACGATGGCTGTACTCTTCCAATTTCTCCATTTGGAATTTCTCGGTGGATCCGCTCTCTTTGGTTGTCATTGTGGTTTCGTCGTGGGGTGAGTTACTCTCTGTACGATTACGCGTTGATTCGGATCGCGCCGCTGGCCACCAATGTTAGACGGACCGGGAGGGTCGGCCGAGGACAAGGGGAGAGGTCTCCGGGGAGAGCCGTCTCCAGCGATCGTACAGACGAATAACTTCCCCCCCACAGAGGTACACCACACAATGATAAGGTCTAACGTTCTTTATAAGCAATCTTTAGGTACGATAGAATGGTACAAGGAGGTCAGGACTCAGGGGTCCCCTCGATTCTAGTCTCTTGGTTGGGAAAGGGGGTAGCGGGACAGTCTTGTTACCAATCAGGTAGATGCGATGGTATGATGGATAGCTCACAATCCTCGAGCTCGGCGTTCGAGATGGACGGACCGCGGCAGCGCCAGCAGGTCCCGGTGAAGGTGGTAGTTACAACGGTCCGCGGCAGCGCCAGCAGGTCCCGGCGAGGATGGTAGTTACAACGGTCCGCGGCAGCGCCAGCAGGTCCCGACGAGGATGGTAGTTACAACAGTCCGCGGCAGCGCCAGCAGGTCCCGACGAGGATGGTAGTTACACGGTCCGCGGCAGCGCCAGCAGGTCCCGACGAGGATGAAGGATGCAGAAGGTTGCGGCAGCGCCAGCAGGCAGGATGATAGTTCACAAGGCAGGACTACGGCAGCGCCAGTAGTCCGTCAAGGATGAGTTCTTCACGGTGTCTCTCGACTCCAGGATACAACTCCTTCCTGCTCTGGAGCTGCCCCAGTTATAGGTCTGGCGCCCTTTGATGTCCGGACCCTCGCACTTGGAGGTCGGGAGGTCCGGGATGAGGGAGTCCAGACACCCAGCAGGGGGGTGGAGCCAGCGCCCGGGGGAGCTGGGGGCGATCGGCACCTGGCGGGGGAGAGCCATCGACACTTCTTTCTCCCATTGACCTGCCAAGTGGTCCGTTCACCTCCTGGGTGGATGGTGGTGCCGGGATGTCGGGGCCTGGCCAGGCCCAGGGTTAGGGTCGAGCTGAGGCCATGCGGCCTCGTGGTGCAGTGTCCAAGATGGCGGACGGGCCGGGCGAGGGAGCCGGTAGTGGTTCGGCCCCATGATACGGAGATGTCCGGGGGCAGGAATCCCGTCTTGGGACGGGGTGCGGGTTGCTTCTGTGGGTAACACCTGGGGGGCCGGGGCTCGGGCCCTGTCATGCGGGGAGGGAGCAAGCCCTTCATGTGGCCTGTCCAACACACACACAGGGTGAAGTAGGCACACCCACTGGGTCGGGGGGCAAACGTGTGACACGCAGCCAGAGTGGGAGTCCGCATTCCACCCAATCCACTCCCTCCAAATCCCCTCCCCTCAGCTCTCCTGGCCACATCTCCCCCAAAGACTCCTTCATGGCCGCTCTGTCCCTGAGCCCCACAGTGACGCCACCACGCAAGCGGTCAAGGAAGTCCTCGGTCAGGGTGGTTGATTCCCCCCCCTGTCTACACCCTCCCCCAGTGGCGCTGCGACCCATCCCTCTGACCCCCCCCCCCTCCTTCGGGTGCAGGGGATTTCCTGGAGGACCTTGCTAAGGTGTGCAGCGAGCTCCTGGCCTCCACCTTTGGCCCTGCCCCACCCCCTGTGGTGGAGTCCTCCATCCCTGCACCCACGACACCTACCCTTCACCCTCCTGTCCCTGCGGTGCCTGTTTCTTCCCCCCCACATGATGCCCTCACCCCTGTGGAAGACGACGGAATGTAACTGTGCAGGCAAGCTAGGGGACACGCATCCCACTGTGTCCCCCATCCAGCTGTGACTTCTGGACTGCCAATGGGCTTTGTAAATATTGAACTTTATACGAACATACAATTTTTGATCATGCTGATTAAAGCCATTTTTTTTCCTTTGAACACTACTGCTTTTCTGATATTGCTGTTGGTGGGGCTGCTACATGATTTTGGGTGGTGATCATGTGTTGGTTGTGTGGGGAATGTAGTAGTGTGCTGGTCATAGGGGGGACCCTGGGATCTGTGTGCCATCACACGGTGTTAGCTAGGTTTCTGTGTTCATGTAAGCAGTTGCTGCATGGTGAAATTGTCCAAAGGTGTATTCCTTCCTCTGTGTACACTGACATCTTCCCTGCAGGGTGTTCCCAATATTTAGCGCAGAGCTGTGTGTACATTAGCTGGGTGTGTGACGGACTCCTTCTACTTTGCACATGCATGCTGAGCGATGTCTCCACCTGCATCATTCGTGGCATTCTTGATAGTCATTGTACTTGTGTATGTGGACTATTGACATGACTTCATGTGGACATGTTTTCTTTTCTGCGCCATGCATGCGTATACTCCCAGCCTCGCACACATGTGGTACATGTACTGCAGGGTCTTTGTGCACCTGACTGACATTTGTGGGCATGGTATCTGTGGCTACTCCACCCTTTGCGTTACATGGGAACTGCTGTAAGTGTTAGGCACACACCCCTCCTGTGTCTGGGCACTGCTGGGAGGACTCTGCACACACCCCTCCTGTGTCTGGGCACTGCTGGGAGGACTCTGCACACACCCCTCCTGCCTCTGGGCACTGCTGGGAGGACTCTGCACCCACCCCTCCTGCCTCTGGGCACTGCTGGGAAGACTCTGCACACACCCCTCCTGCCTCTGGGCACTGCTGGGAGGACTCTGCACCCACCCCTCCTGCCTCTGGGCACTGCTGGGAGGACTCTGCACACACCCCTCCTGTCACTGGGCACTGCTGGGAGTGATAGGCACCCACCCCTCCTGTCTCTGGGCACTGCTGGGAGTGATAGGCACCCACCCCTCCTGCCTCTGGGCACTGCTGGGAGGACGCTGCACCCACCCCTCCTGCCTCTGGGCACTGCTGGGAGGACTCTGCACACACCCCTCCTGTGTCTGGGCACTGCTGGGAGGACTCTGCACCCACCCCTCCTGTCTCTGGGCACTGCTGGGAGTGATAGGCACCCACCACTCCTATGTCTGGGCACTGCTGGGAGGACTCTCCACACACCCCTCCTGTCTCTGGGCACTGCTGGGAGGACTCTGCACCCACCCCTCCTGTGTCTGGGCACTGCTGGGAGGACATTGCACACACCCCTCCTGTGTCTGGGCACTGCTGGGAGGACTCTGCACCCACCCCTCCTGCCTCTGGGCACTGCTGGGAGGACTCTGCACACACCCCTACTGTCTCTGGGAACTGCTGGGAGGACTCTGCACACACCCCTCCTGTCTCTGGGCACTGCTGGGAGTGATAGGCACCCACCCCTCCTGTCTCTGGGCACTGCTGGGAGTGATGGGCACACACCCCTCCTGACTCTGGGCACTGCTGGGAGTGATAGGCACACACCTCTCCTGTGTCTGGGCACTGCTGGGAGTGATAGGCACACACCCCTCCTATTTAACAATTTGTACGCTTAGTCCATACACGTGTGTGGGTTCGCTCCATAGGGGTACGGGTCGTACTTACACTGTTGGGGTGGGGGTACGCTCCATACGTACGCGGGTGAGGGTACGGGTCGTACTTACACTGTTGGGGTGGGGGTACGCTCCATACGTACGCGGGTGAGGGTACGGGTCGTACTTACACTGTTGGGGTGGGGGTACGCTCCATACGTACGCGGGTGAGGGTACGGGTCGTACTTATACTGTTGGGGTGGGGGGTACGCTCCAAACGTACGCGGGTGAGGGTACGGGTCGTACTTACACTGTTGGGGTGGGGGTACGCTCCATACGTACGCGGGTGAGGGTACGGGTCGTACTTACACTGTTGGGGTGGAGGTACGCTCCATATGTACGCGGGTGTGGGTACGGGTCATACTTACACTGTTGGGGTGGGGGGTACGCTCCATACGTACGCGGGTGAGGGTACGGGTCGTACTTACACTGTTGGGGTGGGGGGTACGCTCCAAACGTACGCGGTGAGGGTACGGGTCGTACTTACACTGTTGGGGTGGGGGTACGCTCCATACGTATGCGGGTGAGGGTACGGGTCGTACTTACACTGTTGGGGTGGGGGTACGCTACATACGTATGCGGGTGAGGGTACGGGTCGTACTTACACTGTTGGGGTGGGGGGTACGCTCCAAATGTACGCGGGTGAGGGTACGGGTCGTACTTACACTGTTGGGGTGGGGGTACGCTCCATACGTACGCGGGTGAGGGTACGGGTCGTACTTACACTGTTGGGGTGGGGGTACGCTCTATACGTACGCGGGTGAGGGTATGGGTCGTACTTACACTGTTGGGGTGGAGGTACGCTCCATACGTACGTGGGTGTGGGTACGGGTCATACTTACACTGTTGGGGTGGGGGTACGCTCCATACGTACGCGGGTGAGGGTACGGGTCGTACTTACACTGTTGGGGTGGGGGGTACGCTCCAAACGCACGCGGGTGAGGGTACGGGTCGTACTTACACTGTTGGGGTGGGGGTACGCTCCATACGTACGCGGGTGAGGGTACGGGTCGTACTTACACTGTTGGGGTGGGGGTACGCTATATACGTATGCGGGTGAGGGTACGGGTCGTACTTACACTGTTGGGGTGGGGGGTACGCTCCAAACGTACGCGGGTGAGGGTACGGGTCGTACTTACACTGTTGGGGTGGGGGTACGCTCCATACGTACGCGGGTGAGGGTATGGGTCGTACATACACTGTTGGGGTGAAGGGTACGCTCCAAACATACGCGGGTGAGGGTACGGGTCGTACTTACACTGGTGGGGTGGGGGGTACGCTCCATACGTATGCGGGTGAGGGTACGGGTCGTACTTACACTGTTGGGGTGGGGGTACGCTCCATACGTACGCGGGTGAGGGTACGGGTCGTACTTACACTGTTGGGGTGGGGGTACGCTCCATACGTACGCGGGTGAGGGTACGGGTCATACTTACACTGTTGGGGTGGGGTGTACGCTCCAAACGTACGCGGGTGAGGGTACGGGTCGTACTTACACTGTTGGGGTTGGGGGTACGCTCCATGCATACGGTGGTGGGGGTACAGTACGTACATATCCGTAACCACGCTATGTGATGCTTGTGCGACCCGTACCCAGGCCTTTGCCACGTGGGTACAGCTGTCCCACCATTGTTGGGGTGACGTAGGTGTGGGCATGGTACGACTCGTACCCACGCTCTTAAGGCGTGGGTACGGGACGTACCTGTATAGTTGTGTTGCCGGTTCGCGTCGTGAGGCACTTCCTTTGTGGCGGACGCTGGCTTTGCTGGACACGCCCCCACCCCCTCGTGGTGACCAGGGCATGGGGGTCAGGTATGTCCAGGGCATGTGTGCTGTGTGACATTGGTGGTGGTTTTATGGCCTGCCCCTGGTCCTGCCCCCCCCCTTTTCCCCCCCTTTCCCCCCCTCCCTTAGTTGTTCTGACCTTCTGCGGCGTCTGCGTCGTAACCTGTAGAGGAGGTCGACTGCTATGAGGGCCGGGATGACACGTAGGTTCGGGTCCATGTCTGTCCGTCGCGTACAGGTCTTCCTTGTTTGCGTCGTCCTGATTTCCCGGCAGTTTTTGGCAGCCGGAAAATATTCACCGTGCGGGATGACGTCGGTGCGAATCGTAATTCCTGGTTCGTGAATGGCAGGCTGCGTGCGTCCCGCCGTCACGTCGGCGCTTTCCCGGATCGCATTTGTATGTTTATTTTTGTCGGTCGGGGTTTTGTACGATTCGTACGGAAATGGTGTTTCCGTGCGAATCGTAATTCCATGTTTGTACATTTTGACGACCGGGCACGCGTCGGACGGAGAATTTGCTCCGTCCGACGGTTCGTACCCGGTTTTTACAGGATCGTGATCGGCACCCTGACGTCAATTCTCTGTGTACCATTATTGACCATACACAAGGTATGCAAGCATGTAAACACTATCTGAGCAAAAGACCAATTGAATTTCTTGAACATACGAATATGGTACTAGAAATGATGCATCTGTGTCTTACTAACAACATCTTTATGTTTGATGGCATCATTTATAAACAGACCCTCGGTACAGTGATGGGGACTTGTTTTGCCCCAAGTTTTGCCAATTTATTTATGGGGAAATGGGAGGAGGACATCAGGAAAGACAACACACTCCTCGATTTTTTCAGTAAAGACAAAATTTGGTTGCGATACATTGATGACCTTTTTGTAATCTGGACTGACACCGAACAAATGGCTACCGAGTTTATTGATAAACTCAACATCAATGATCGCAACATCTCCCTTACCAGTAACATGAGTAAGCACTCAGTGGAGTTTTTAGACCTACTGATTAAACCCCAAGGAGACAGATTACATACTAGTCTGTTTCGCAAGGCTACGGCGGGCAATACACGTCTTCACGCTCTTAGCAGCCACCCAGAGCCACTCAAATGGAGTATTCCATACGGAGAGCTGCTAAGAGCGAGGAGAAACTATAGCACCAATGACGCATTCCACCGTGAGAAGGAAGTCATGATCAAGAGATTCAGGGAAAGAGGCTATCCTCAATGGGTCCTTAATAAAGCTATTACCAAAAGTCAATTCCATCGACCATGCTCAAACTTTATCTGCTGATACGGATTCCACAGAAAATTCTCTAGAGGGCACCAATAGAGTGATACTCACTTTTAGTGGCAACTCCGAACAAATACACAGAATACTAACCAATAATTGGAAGATTCTGAAAAGTGATCCTATTATTGGCCATACATTTGAAAACAGACCCAGAATAACCTACCGGAAAGGTCGCAGTCTAAGAGATCTTTTGGTGCACAACGATGTTACCTCTAGAACATCTGGCAATGTACAGAACCTTACTGGCTTTTATCCTTGCGGCCACTGCAAGGCATGTCGCAATAGCCATATGACCAAAACTGTGAATATTCCTGGGCAAACTACACCTAAAATGATCAACCAATTTCTCACTTGTAGTACGTCCTTTTGTGTATATGTATTGATATGCCCATGCAAACTGTGGTATGTGGGGAGCACTACATGTATGGCTAAGAAAAGAGTATTAGAACATATGCGGGCCATCAACAAGAAAGATACTAACTATCCTATTGCAAGACATTTTGACCTTTTCCATTTATCCAACAGCTCCCTGTTAAGTTACTTCGTCCTCGAACAAGTCTACCTTGGCCCAAGAGGGGGTAACAGAACTCTATTACTCCGCAAACGTGAATCCAAATGGATAATTGTATTGGAAACTAAGTTCCCTAAGGGTCACAATTTGGACGAGGAACTGAGTGTACACCTACATGAAGACTGATTACTGTTTTATATGTACCTTCTGTTTTTCCGTTTGCACAACCCCATCGGGGTCCTGCATGTCCGATTGCTGGTTGTTTAAATATGAGTACTTTTTAGCCATTTACAGATACTATGAAGTAATAGTATAAATATGTGCAATTTTAACTTATGCTTTTTTCTTAGGATGTTGGGTATAATTCCCCCTTTTTCTTTCTTCTTTTGTTGCACAGGAGGAAAGGAAGGGTCGCCATCTCATCGGATTATTCGCATCCGTACCGGTTACCCTACCCTTTTCTTCCCGGTTCTGTGGGTACAGTAAGGAAAGAATTTTATTTCTTCATTCTTTCTTTATACTTCCTTCATTGGTGATTTCATGATTTATTTTGAGCACTATTGTTTTGCAATGGAGGTGGTACAGTCTGGTGTTTTCAGAACTTTGTCTGATCCTGGAGGCAATTGATATTGCAACAGTGTACAACTGTGGTGCAGACACGGCTTTTCCTTTCTTTGCTCTAACTAGAGGTTTGAGCTGTACAATACACAACGGGCACTATGCCGTACATTTTTCCTTTCCAAAGTCTTAAATATGCATATACAATTCTAAAGTACTATACGCGATTATGTAATTACTTTTGGAAGTTAGTGACATGTATATACAATTATAAAGTACTTTATGTGACTAGGCCCGTGCATCCCATTTTGGGATAACCTTTGTGCACCAGATTAATTGCCTCTACCTAATTGTCGAATAGTGATGCAGAATACTAGCGATGACACACTATTTGTGTATTTACTTTCAATTTGCATTATAAGCACATGCTACTTTATGCTATTAGTAATATTACTACAGTTGATAGCGTGTTCACTGTATGGCACTATGCCAATCATAATGTCTACAAATAGCTGGTTTTCAGTCCATTGTGTTGATACACTATTGTAGATACATCTTTGAACAATATGTTTTACAATTATTTTTTTGGCATAGCATGTAACCAGCTATATAGTCATGTAATCGTATAATCTGGCATTATTTTTTGGACATTCAGTAATGGCCGCCAAAGTTACAGGCACCACTAGACAAACTTCTGTCTGTCGTTTATTTCTCCAGCTATGTAAATACCTCCCATTTTGTGTACACTTCGTGGGATCAAGTCAGTTTCACTGACGAAACGTGTTACGAGTGACTAAATAAACAGTCAATTTTCCCTCCTGAGTGCGAGTCCTTCTATGTAGAAGACGCTGTAAGCCTATATTATATATTATATGTATATATTTAATTATTTTTGTATTAAATTATATTGATTAATTATTAATTTTTAACATTATGAAATATATTTAATTATGTTTATTTTATTTATAAGTATTATTATGTTTATTTTACATATTTTTTGTAACCAAAAAACAAACGATATTTTTAAAAACGATATTTTTGACATCGATATTTTATTTTCGATATTTTTGTACTTACCATGTTGTAGATAGGATGTCGATATTCTTGACATCGATATTTTTGTTGCGATATTTTTGGAGGTCGAATTTCTGACTTTCGAAATTTTGTCAGAGATCCGCGCCGGTGCTGAGTGTCCCTAAGGACTGAGTGCACGGGTGACGGGTGGTCCTGAGGACTGAGTGCACGGGTGATGTGTGGTCCATATGAAGGGTGCCCCACCGCCCTACAATCAGTGGTGTCCATATGAAGGTTGCCCCCCAGCCCTACAATCAGTGGTCTCCATATGAAGGGTGTCCCCACCCTACAATCAGTGGTGTCCATATGAAGGGTGCCCCCCTGCCCTACAATCAATGGTGTCCATATAAAGGGTGCCCCCCATCCTACAATAAGTCGTGTCCATATATAGGGTGCCCCCCTGCCCTACAGTCAGTGGTGTCAATATGAAGGGTGACCCCCCGCCCTACAATCTGTGGTGTCCATATGAAGGCTGCCCCTCTGTCCTACAATCAGTGGTGTCCATATGAAGGGTGCCCCCTGCCCTACAATCAGTGGTGTCCATATGAAGGGTGCCCCCCGCCCTATATTCAGTGGTGTCCATCTGAAGGGTTCCCCCCAGGCCTACAATCAGTGGTGTCCATATGAAGGGTTCCCCCCAGGCCTACAATCAGTGGTGTTTCTATGAAGGGTGCCCCAGCCCTACAATCAGTGGTGTCTGTTAGACCCGGCCCTCGTAATATAGCTAGACCTGACCCCTGCACCTCACACCAGCCCCCAAACCCACGGCCTAGCCGATCCTTCCCACCAGAACTCGCAAGCACCCAACCCGGGCTTCCCCGTCCGTGGCCTTCTGCCCTTCGGTCACCGGGCCCGCGTGCCCACTTCATGCAACAAGATGGCCGCCCGGCCCCAGTGCGACCCTGGCCTAGAGGCGCCACTCCGGCTGGAGGACATCACGCTCCCCTTGGGATGAGAGAGGGAGGAGCAGTTTCTATCACACCTCTGCGCTTCCCTGGGACGGTGGGTTTCGATCGACCTGCCGGCCTCCCAGAGGGCTGGCTCCACGCCTACTGGGTGTCTGGGACTCCTCCCGACCCGGCCCTGAAAGGATCAAAAGACAATGGCAGGAAACCCCAACAAGCGACCCCCAGGTGACAAGACCCCTGCCTGCACGGACTCCGGACATCAAAGAGGAGTCGCCCTATAACAAGGGGTGCTCTGGGACTGTCCGGCAGATTCGCCTTGGAACACCTGAGCCCTGCTGAGTGACTCGCGGCTCCCTGAAGATCGTAAGACCTCCAAACTTGTGCTTGAGCCCTGCTGAGCGACTCGCGGCTCCCTGAAGATCGTAAGACCTCCGAACTTATGCTTGAGCCCTGCTGAGCGACTCGCGGCTCCCTGAAGATCGTAAGACCTACGACCTTATGCTTGAGCCCTGCTGAGTGACTCGCGGCTCCCTGAAGATCGTAAGACCTCCGAACTTGTGCTTGAGCCTTGCTGAGTGACTCGCGGCTCCTCGAAGATCGTAAGACCACCGAACTTGTATCCGAGCCCTGCTGAGTGACTCGCGGCTCCCACAGACTCTCTTGGTCCCGCCGGACCCCACGACGACAAGCGTATCCCCCAGCTCGAGGATTGTGAGCTGTGCGACGGGTACGCTCCTGCATTTGATCCATATCCCCAAAGACTGTCCCGCAACCTCCTACTCCCCTCTAAGACTCTGAGAGCCCACGCTCTGCTTGTATATATTTGCCGTGCTGATCATAAAGATCCTACCACTCCAATCTGATAAAGATTTGCTCGTAAGAACTCCTCATGTGGTGTCTCTCTGTCGTATGGTGCCGAGTGTGCGATCCTAGATACGAGGTTCCTCCCCTGAGGAGTCTCCCACCAGTGCCCGGCTACGATACCTCGAGGGTGGGTCTCAGGGCAGTCAGGGCCCCCTCCGGGCCCCTCTGAGGTCGCCTTCTAACATTGGTGGCAGCTGTGGGATTCGGGCCCATAATCTAGAGATCGTACCGTGAACGGCTGACGCACTACCGACAAAGATGGCAGAAGGAAACGCCGTGGTTCTCATAGAAGACGACGCCAGTACCGTGTTCCAGGTGGAACAGCTGGAAGAGTACACTCACAAAGAACTAAAACAATTCTGTAAGGAACTCAGAATCGCTACCACTGGTCTCAACACCAAAGAAGATATGCAAAAGGCACTGAAAGCTTGGGTGGATTCTGGAGCCTCCCGGCCAGAAGGAGCAGGGTAGCCCCACGACGAAGCTGGACCCTCCCAAGGAGAACGCAGCAGCAACCAGGTGCGAGGCTTCATACCAGACGGGGGCCTATCCCCGGAGGAACTCGCAGACAGAGAAAAAAGTCGCCATCACGAGCTCGAATTAGCCAAACTCAAAATTGAGGGCGAGCTGAAATTAGCCGAGAAAAAGCTAGCAGTAGAACAGTTGCGAGTACAAGGAGAACTAGAAGAGAAGAAACTCCAACGAGAACACGAGGGAAAGAGACTTCAACTGGAACATGAACGCAGCCTGAAGGAAATAGAACTGAAAGCAAGAAGCGAAGAAACGCGGCCCCCGGGGAACCGGGAGGCGGCCGCCCCGACGGAACAGAAGGTCCACATCCCCAAGGATGTGGTCAAAGAGTATTACAAAAATGATGACATTCAGCAGTGGTTCTGGGCCTACGAGGTCGCCATGACCTCCCATCGGGTCCCACAGAAGGATTGGGGGGCTGGGTTATGGGGACGATTCCTGAGCGAAGGGAGAGACACCCTGCTCGACCTACCCACCTCCATGCAAACATCCTATGAACACATGAAAGCGGTCCTCCTCACAAGGTACGGCCTCACCCCGGAGATGTACCGCCAGCGGTTCCGGGACTGCAGGAAGATCCCGGGTACCACCTGGGTGGAATATGTGAATTTCTTCAGCCGCGCCTTCGATGGATGGATCAAGGGCAGCAAGGTAACCACCCTGGAAGAACTAACAGACCTTATGCTGTGGGAACACCTGGCGGCCAACTGCTTTGTGGAACTCCGCCAGCATCTGCTCGACAGCAAGCTCACGGACCCAAGAAAGCTGGCTGTCGAGGCGGATCGCTGGACCAACACCCGGGTCTCCCGGGGCCCTGTAGGAGAGTACCCCCGAGCCAGTCAGGGACCACCCCGCCAGAGAGGGGGGGGAAACCAGGGAGGGCAGAGAGAGTCCCAGGCTAGTCCCCCGAAGTCCCAACCTCCACCTTTCCCGGCACCCCCACCAGCTGTATCCGGCCCCCCCCTTAGACGGGGGCACCGGGTAACCATCACTTGTTTCCGTTGCAAGAAGCCCGGGCATTACGCCAACAACCCTGAATGCCCCATGGCCCCACGCACCACCCAGGCAGCACCCCCTACTAGACAGATAGCCAATGTAGCCCTGGGGGAGGAGGTTGAGGAGGCCGAGGAGTGGGAACCCGCCGCTATGGCCCTAGTATCCTTAGGAGATAGAGAGATGGTCCCTGGGAGCCTCCTGCCCTCTAACACAAAGAAATATGGGCAGCTCGTAACGATCAATGGCCACCAAGTAGAAGCCCTCCGTGACACCGGGGCCAGCATCACCGGTGTCCTTAGCCATTTAGTACACGAAGACCAGGTCCTCCCCAACGTCTTTTGCCCTGTCATTTCAGCCGACAACACAGAAAGCCTATGTAAAGTAGCCCTGGTGCCCTTTGAGTGGGGAGGGGTGGTCGGTAAACTGAAGGTTGCAGTGAGAACCTCCCAGCCTGTCGACTGTCTCCTGGGGAACGACCTGGAAAGTTCCCCCTGGGGACAAGTTGAGCGCAAGACCCATCTAGGGATGATGGGCCTCCCTGAGTGGGTGTGCGCCACCACTCGATCCATGGCGGCTCGACTGACCCCCCTGAGGGAAGTCGACGACGCCCCGACCCCTGAAGATAGGATGGTCCCAGCCGAGGGTCCCCCCATTACCCCACCAGAAGAGTCGATCACCAGTGACGAACCCCCGCCTTCCGACTCCACCCCAGTCACCGAGTTCGGCGATCTGCCCGAATTAGCCCAGTGGCGCCACGAGGGGGGCCCCTCCCGAGAAGAGTTCTGCCGCGAGCAGGCTACCTGTCCCTCCCTGGACGGGCCCCGGCAACAGGCAGAGGCCCAGGCCACAGGCGACCAGACGGGGACGCACCGGGTGTATTGGGAGAATGACCTCCTGTACAGCGAACAGAAGTCGGTGGAGCTAGGGTCCGGCTGGGTGCTGGTGGTACCCCTACGCTTCCGAAACCTCCTCCTGGGCTTGGCCCACGATGTCCCCCTCGCAGGCCACTTAGGCCAGGACAAAATGTACAGTCGCCTCGTGACCCACTTCTACTGGCCCAGAATGAAAGCAGATGTAGGAGCCCACTGCAAGTCCTGTCCCACGTGCCAGGCCAGTGGGAAGAGCGGAGGGAAGAGCAAGGCTCCCCTCCAACCCTTCCCTGTCGTCAGTACCCCTTTTGAGCGGGTCGGGATCGACATTGTAGGGCCCCTGGACCCCCCAACTTCCCAAGGGCACCGGTTCATCCTCGTCCTGGTGGACCATGCCACCCGTTACCCTGAGGCCATCCCCCTGCGCACCGTCACGGCCCCCGTGGTGGGCCGGGCGTTGATGGGAATCTTCTCCCGCATGGGTTTCCCCCGCGAGGTCGTGAGCGATCGCGGTACCAACTTTATCTCCCGATACATGAAGTCCTTATGGCAACAATGCGGGGTGTCCTATAAGTTCACCACCCCGTACCACCCCCAAGGAAACGGCCTGGTAGAACGGTTTAACCGGACTCTGAAGGGGATGATCGCGGGCCTGGAAGAGCCCCTCCGGCGTAAGTGGGACATCCTGCTCCCCTGCCTCCTATTCGCATACCGCGAAGTTCCCCAGAAATCCTTGGGGTTCAGCCCCTTTGAGTTACTCTACGGGCACCCCGTCAGGGGGCCCCTCAGCCTGGTCAAGGAAGGCTGGGAGGCGGCGCCTCGGGCCCCCCCCGAGATGTGTTCCGTTACGTCCTGACCCTCCGAAATCAGACTAGAAGGTTCCGAGAAATGGCCGAGGCCAACCTGGAGGCGAGTCAGGAGGAGATGAAGCGCTGGTACGACCAGAACGCCACTCTGGTCGAGTTTCAGCCGGGCCAGCAGGTATGGGTCATGGCCCCGTGAAACCCTGCGCCCTCCAGGATAAATGGACCGGGCCCTTCAAAGTGGTTGAGCGGAAGAGCCAGGTCACGTACTTGGTGGACGTCCAGTCCCCCAAGGACCCCCTCCGGGTCCTCCACGTGAACCGCCTCAAGCCCCACTTTGTGCGAACGGAGCTGAGCCTCCTACTGGCCACTGATGATGGGTCCGAGGAGGAGTCAGATCCTCTCCCCGATCTCCTGTGCACCAAAGAGAAGGACGGCTCCGTAGAGGGAGTGAACCTCTCCCCGTCTCTCACTCCCCAGCAGCGTGAGGATTGCCGCCAGCTCCTAGGGCAGTTTCCGGACCTTTTCTCCCTGGTCCCCAAGGTCACCGACTGGTGTGTCCATGATGTGGATACCGGGGACAGCCCCCCAGTGAGACACCGAGCCTACCGAGTCCCTGATCGGGTCCGGTCCTGTATCCAAGCCGAAGTCTCGAAAATGTTGACCCTAGGCGTGATCGAACCCTCAGGCAGCCCCTGGGCCAGCCCCGTGGTCCTGGTCCCAAAAGCAGCTGCCCCCGGGGTCGCACCAGAACTCCGCTTCTGCGTGGACTACCGGGGACTCAATGAAGTCACCCGAGCCGATGCCCACCCCATTCCCCGAGCCGACGAGCTCATTGACCGGCTCGGGGCTGCTCGGTTCCTCAGCACCTTCGATCTCACCTGCGGCTACTGGCAAATTGCGCTCACAGAAGGAGCCAAGGAGCGGTCCGCCTTCTCCACCCCGGATGGGCACTATCGCTTTCGCGTGATGCCCTTCGGGATGAAAAATGCCCCGGCCACCTTCCAGCGACTGGTAAATAGAGTCCTGGCCGGGCTGGAAAAATTCAGTGCCGCATATCTCGACGATATCGCAGTTTTTAGCTCTGCGTGGAGTGAGCACCTCCAGCACCTTCGGAGGGTGCTGATCGCCCTGCGCCAGGCAGGCCTCACCGTGAAAGCCAGCAAGTGCCAGATTGGGCAAGGTTCGGTAACCTACCTGGGGCACCAGGTCGGAAGCGGGCAGGTCGCCCCTCTACAGCCCAAAATCAACGCCATCCTAGCATGGGAACCCCCCACTACCCAAACGGAGGTCCGAGCCTTTCTGGGCCTCACGGGCTACTACCGGAGATTCATCCGGAATTACGGCAGCCTGGTCGGTCCCCTCACGGGACTCACGTCCAAAAAGCAGCCCAAGAAGGTGCAATGGTCCCCTGCCTGCCAAGAGGCGTTCGAGGCCCTGAAAGCGGCAATGTGTACTGCCACCGTCCTCCAGGCCCCCGACTACTCCAAAGAGTTTGTGGTACAAACTGATGCCTCCGAGCATGGCATCGGGGCAGTCCTCTCCCAGGTGAATGACCAAGGCCTAGACCAGCCCGTAGCCTTCCTCAGCCGAAGGCTATTGCCCAGGGAACAGAGATGGAGCACCATCGAGCAAGAGGCATTCGCCGTAGTCTGGGCCCTCAAGAAACTACGCCCTTACCTGTTCGGCACCCATTTCAAGGTCCAAACCGACCATCGCCCCTTGCGATGGCTCATGCAGATGCGAGGAGAAAACCCCAAGCTACTGCGGTGGTCAATCTCCCTCCAGGGGATGGATTTCACCGTGGAACATCGCCCTGGGACTGACCACGCCAACGCCGATGGCCTCTCCCGGTTCTTCCGCCTCAGCGAAGAGAACCCCCAAGAAGATGGGTAGTTCTCTCCGCCTTTCAGCTGGGGGGGACGCATGTTAGACCCGGCCCTCGTAACATAGCTAGACCTGACCCCTGCACCTCACACCAGCCCCCAAACCCACGGCCTAGCCGATCCTTCCCACCAGAACTCGCATGCACCCAACCCGGGCTTCCCCGTCCGTGGCCTTCTGCCCTTCGGCCACACCGGGCCCGCGTGCCCACTTCATACAACAAGATGGCCGCCCGGCCCCAGCGCGACCCTGGCCTAGAGGCGCCACTCCGGCTGGAGGACATCACGCTCCCCTTGGGATGAGAGAGGAAGGAGCAGTTTCTATCACACCTCTGCGCTTCCCTGGGACGGTGGGTTTTGATCGACCTGCCGGCCTCCCCGAGGGCTGGCTCCATGCCTGCTGGGTGTCTGGGACTCCTCCCGACCCGGCCCTGAAAGGATCAAAAGACAATGGCAGGAAACCCCAACAAGCGACCCCCAGGTGACAAGACCCCTGCCTGCACGGACTCCGGACATCAAAGAGGAGTCGCCCTATAACAAGGGGTGCTCTGGGACTGTCCGGCAGATTCGCCTTGGAACACCTGAGCCCTGCTGAGTGACTCGCGGCTCCCTGAAGATCGTAAGACCTCCGAACTTGTGCTTAAGCCCTGCTGAGCGACTCGCGGCTCCCTGAAGATCGTAAGACCTCCGAACTTATGCTTGAGCCCTGCCGAGCGACTCGCGGCTCCCTGAAGATCGTAAGACCTCCGACCTTATGCTTGAGCCCTGCTGAGTGACTCGCGGCTCCCTCAAGATCGTAAGACCTCCGAACTTGTGCTTGAGCCTTGCTGAGTGACTCGCGGCTCCTCGAAGATCGTAAGACCACCGAACTTGTATCCGAGCCCTGCTGAGTGACTCGCGGCTCCCACAGACTCTCTTGGTCCCGCCGCACCCCACGACGACAAGCGTATCCCCCAGCTCGAGGATTGTGAGCTGTGCGACGGGTACGCTCCTGCATTTGATCCATATCCCCAAAGACTGTCCCGCAACCTCCTACTCCCCTCTAAGACTCTGAGAGCCCACGCTCTGCTTGTATATATTTGCCGTGCTGATCATAAAGATCCTACCACTCCAATCTGATAAAGATTTGCTCGTAAGAACTCCTCGTGTGGTGTCTCTCTGTCGTGTGGTGCCGAGTGTGCGATCCTAGATACGAGGTTCCTCCCCTGAGGAGTCTCCCGCCAGTGCCCGGCTATGATACCTCGAGGGTGGGTCTCAGGGCAGTCAGGGCCCCCTCCGGGCCCCTCTGAGGTCGCCTTCTAACATTGGTGGCAAGCGACGGGATTCGGGCCCATAATCTAGAGATCGTACCGTGAACGGCTGACGCACTACCGACAAAGATGGCAGAAGGAAACGCCGTGGTTCTCATAGAAGACGACGCCAGTACCGTGTTCCAGGTGGAACAGCTGGAAGAGTACACTCACAAAGAACTAAAACAATTCTGTAAGGAACTCAGAATCGCTACCACTGGTCTCAACACCAAAGAAGATATGCAAAAGGCACTGAAAGCTTGGGTGGATTCTGGAGCCTCCCGGCCAGAAGGAGCGGGGGAGCCCCACGACGAAGCTGGACCCTCCCAAGGAGAACGCAGCAGCAACCAGGTGCGAGGCTTCGTACCAGACGGGGGCAAGTGCAAAAACACAGGGAAAGACCACCCTAGGGCTGACAGGTCTAACAGGCGTCCCCCCCAGCTGAAAGTGGGGAGAGCTACCCAACCTCTAGGGAGTTCTCGTCACTAAGGCGGAAAAAACGGGAGAGACCGTCGGCATTGGCGTGGTCAACTCCGGGACGATGTTCCACCCGAAAGTCCATCCCCTGTAGGGAAATGGACCACCTTAGCAACTTGGGATTTTCGCCTCTCATCTGCATGAGCCAGCCAAGGGGTCGGTGGGCTGTCTGAATCAGGAAGTGAGAGCCAAAAAGGTATGGCCTCAACTTCTTCAGAGCCCAGACCACAGCGAAGGCTTCTCGCTCGATGGTACTCCACCGTTGTTCCCGAGGGCGGAGTCTTCTAGAGATAAAGGCCACAGGTTGGTTTTGGCCATCGTTGTTCAGTTGTGAAAGCACAGCACCTATGCCGTGCTCAGAGGCGTCCGCGGGCACGATGAATTCCTTCGTAAAGTCAGGTGTTGCAAGCACCGGAGCGGTGCACATCGCGTGCTTCAGGGTCTCGAATGCCTCTTGGCAAGCAGCCATCCAGATCACTTTTCGTGGCTGCTTCCTGGACGTCAACTCCGTCAAGGGGGCTACGATGGTACCATACCCCTTGACAAACCGGCGGTAATATCCAGTGAGGCCGAGGAAAGCTCGGACCTCAGTTTGAGTTTTGGGGGGCTCCCAGGCCATGATGGTCTCAATCTTGGCCTGGAGGGGTTGCACCTTACCCACGCCCACCAGGTGTCCCAGGTAGACAACAGATCCCTGTCCAATCTGGCACTTGCTAGCCTTAAAGGTCAGGCCAGCACATTGCAGAGCCTGTAGCACCTCCTGGAGATGCTGCAGATGGTCCTCCCAGGTGCTACTGAAGACAGCTATGTCATCCAGATGGGCCGCTGAGAAGGACTCCAGGCCAGACAGCACCTGGTTCACCAACCGCTGGAAAGTGGCCGGGGCATTCTTGAGCCCGAAGGGCATCACCCTAAATTGAAAGTGGCCCTCGGGGGTGGAGAACGCTGTTTTCTCCTTTGCTCCATCGTCCATGGCAATCTGCCAGTACCCTGATGTTAAGTCGATGGTGCTGAGGTACCGGGCTGCTCCCAGCCGGTCCACCAACTCATCCATCGTGGGATCGGGTGAGCATCTGTTTTGGTGACAGAGTTCAATCCACGATAATCCACACAGCACCGAAGTTCTGGTGTGGTGCCCGGTGGGGCAGCTTTCGGCACCAACACTACCGGACTAGCCCACGGGCTGCTGGAAGGTTCGATCAGCTCCAGCATTTTGGCCACCTCACCCTGGATGCTGTTCTTGACTCTATCGGACAGCCGGTAAGACTTGGTTTTTACAGGTGGGCTGTCCCCTGTGTCCACATCATGGGTACACAGATGAGTGATTCCAGGCATGAGAGAGAACAACGAGGCGTACTGCTCCAACACCTGGCGGCAGTCCCTCTGTTGTTCGGGGGTCAAGGATGGGGAGAGGACCACTCCCTCCACCGATCCATCCTTCTCCTGGGCCGCCAGAAGGTCAGGAAGAGTCTCACTCTCTTCCTCCTCGCTCCCATACGTCACCATGAGGAGAGCAAGCTCAGATCGCTCATGGTGTGGCTTCAGGTGGTTGACGTGGAGCACCCAATGGGACTGTCGGGGCGTCTTCAAATCAACGACATAGGTAGTCTGGCCTCGTCTCTCCAGAATCTCGTACTGACCAGTCCACCGGTCCTGGAGGGCACTAAGCTCCCCAAGCTCCATGACCCACACGTTCTGTCCAGCGTCCAACTCCACCGTCCGAGCGTTGCGGTCATACCACTCCTTCATGACGTCTTGGCTAGCCTCCAGATTGTCTGAGGCTTCCTCCCACAGCTTGGCCATCTGGCTACGGAATGCCAGCATGTAGCTGACGACATCACGGGGAAGCTTCTTCGAAGTCTTCTCCAACCCCTCCTCCACCAGGATGAGGGGCCCACTAACGGGGTGGCCATAGAGCAGCTCAAAAGGGCTGAACCAGACTCCCTACTGCGGCACCTCGTGGTATGAAAACAGCAGGCAAGGGAGGAGGACGTCCCACTTCCGCCTCAAGTGCTCTGGCAGGTTCCGGATCATCCCCTTCAGAGTCTTATTAAAGCGCTCTATGAGCCCGTTAGTCTGGGGGTGGTAAGGAGTGGAGAACCGATAGGTCACTCCGCACTCCTTCCACATGGCCTGCATGTATGCCGACATGAAGTTCGTGCCCCTATCTGACACCACGACCTTGGGGAATCCCACTCGGGTAAAAATCCCCATCAGGGCCCGCGCCACCACAGGTGCAGTGATGGTCCTCAGAGGAATAGCCTCCGGGTACCGAGTGGCGTGGTCCACTAACACCAAAATGAACCGGTGTCCCGCAGAGGTCGGAGGGCCCAACGGCCCAACAATGTCAATTCCGACCCGCTCAAAAGGAGTCCCGACCATCGGGAGCGGTTCCAAAGGGACCTTCACCTTAGTCCCAGTCTTGCCACTCGCCTGGCAAGTCTTGAAGGTCTTGCAGTAGGTGTCAGAAGCAACTCTCATCCTGGGCCAATAAATATGCGGGACCAATCGTGCAAAGGTTTTGTCCTGACCCAGGTGTCCAGCTAAAGGTATTTCATGCGCCAATTCCAATAGGAAGGCCTGGTAGCATTGGGGGACCACTAAGGCCCTCGAGGATCCATGCACCGGAACCTTAGGCTCACTGTAAAGGAGGCCATCCTCCCAGTACACATGGTAACTGCCGGTCTCTTGATTGGTCGCTTGGGCTTCGGCCTGCCGCCGCATGCCGTCAAGCGTGGGGCACTCTCTCTGCACCCGACAGAATTCCTCCCGGGTAGGCCCTCCTTCCACATGCCAATCAGCAAGGGTCGGCAAGTCCCCCACGGGAACAACATCCACCTCCGCGGACTCTGGGGGTACCTCCGCGGGCTCCCCATCTATCACACGGGGCGTGTCCTTCACAACATTCTCCCCTTCCTGACTAGCATTGGGCTGGGCCGTTGTCTCAGGCTCCAACCCGCGTTGAGTCCCTTGCCGGGCAGCCATGGACCTCGTGACTACGCAAGTCCATCTTGGTAACCTCAGCATCTCAGTGTGGGCTCTAAACTCCACGTCCTTCCAGGCGGTATGTTCTAGATCGTTTCCTAGTAAACAATCCACAGGCAAGGCAGGGCTCACAGCAACTCTCAACTGGCCTTTAACTCCTCCCCACTCAAAGGGAACTTGAGCCACCGGATAGTGACTCACACTGCCGTCAGCCAATACGGCCGGATGGAACACATCAGGGATCACTTGCTCAGGGGACACCAGCTGCCTTACTACGGTGGTCATGCTGGCACCTGTGTCCCTCAGAGCCTCCACCTCCTCCCTGTTAACCTTCACCCTCTGCTGGTACTTAGCAGTATTAGATGGTAAGGACGTCACTGGGATCATCTCCCTATCTCCGAGTGAAACCAGGGTCAGGCCTGTCCACTCCCCTTTCCTATCTAGGGGCAGCTCCAACCCCAGCGTTACACTAGCCACCCTGAGGCTCTTCCCTCCTGTGGGGGCTGGGGGTCTCTTGCCACACTTAGGATCGCCCTTGTAGTGTCCAATCTCCCCACATTCGTAGCAACGGACAGTTCTCGGCCGCTGACTCTTGTCAGGGTAAGTGGGCTTTGGGGAACTGGACTGAGGTGGGGTACCTACTCCTTTCCCAAACTGGCTAGTTTGTGGGCCTCGTGAGAACTCCATCTTTTTATCTCCCCCCTCTCTCTTCTGGGGGAAACCCTGTCCGCCTTTCGGGCCATCTCCCCCGAGGCCCTTGTGAGACACCCAGGTGCTAACCCAAATATCCGCCTCCTCCGCAAGCTCACGGGGATCAGTCAGCTTGCGGTCCACCAGATGTTGGTGCAGCTCCGGAAAACATTTATCCAAGAGGTGCTCTCTCAAAAATAGATTGTACAGGCCCTCATAATCATGCACCTCGCTGCCACGCACCCAACCATCCAGAGCCTTACGGGCATAGTCAAAAAAATCTACCCAATTTTGTGTGGACAGGTGAGGACCCAGATATCAAAGGGAAAGACACTAGAACGTAGGCAACAGTATCGGGCTAAAACAGGACTCCGCACACGTCCCTGATGTCAGACAGTACAACACTGCTGCTGTTGCTACAATAACTGTTCCTGGCAATTTTTTTTTGCTTGTTGATCCTCCTGATTGCCGCTCATTAGCCACGCCACAGATGGGTCTTATTATGGATGGATTAGCCACTGTGTCAGGCAAAGGGGGGCCTGCTCAGGTTACTCAGGTCGCTGCTGGAATGAGCCTTGGGCTCGGCTACCCGCAGATACACGGGGGACAGGCCTGTATTTCTGTGGAATCAAATCCTGAGAATTATGATAAGAGTGAGGTAGAGGCAGGGGCTAGCGCACAAATAAGTAGCTGGGCTTTGGATTTAAGCAATGACGCTATTTGCAACAATAATGTTTTAGGTTAAGCCAGAATTTCACCTCCACCAATATCTGCCTCTAGCGCCTTGAAGTGTATTTCCGATGCTTCTACTAAGATAAATGACACAGAGTCTGAGAAACTGGCTTGTGACTCCTACAGTGCCTCTAACAGTGCCAAGAGGAAATCAAACCCAAAGAAGTCCACTAGGAGCACAGGAAAAGGCAAGGATCACCCTGTTGTATTACTGGGCGCTTTAAAGGCACACTCAGATGGCATAATGGCTGATAACGCGAGTCCAATCCGTAAGTGGTTTGCTGGCAAAGGCAAGTGAGAAGTGAGAGCTATAATATGAAAGCTGTCTGGCTCATCTTTTGGCACTGGCATTCCTACGTCCATAACCCCTGCCTCTATAACCCCCACTTCAGGAATGGAGTTTCATGGGCAGGAGACACCTAATAGCTCCAAACTTGCGTATGGAGATGTGGCTACAGCGGGGGTTTCAATCTGCCCGAAATTGATTGCGACTCCTTCTAATAATGAGTTCAGTAATGAGCCTTTGTTAAATATGATTCTTCAGGTGCTTCACGATCAGAGGACAGAGACACAGGAATACTTTAGCCAAGCTAAGGCGGATTGCAATCTGATACAGCAAGTACTGTCTGTGGTATCAAGCAACGTGGCCGGCTTGACACAAGAGATCTCAGAACTACAACAACGTGTGGTATACACAGAGGATCAGTGTGCAGCTACAGCTAAAGCTGTTAGGTCACATGATGATCAATTGTTATGTCTTAAGGATAAGGTCGAGGATATAGAAAATCGGCAGCGAAGGCATAATTTGAGAGTGTTCGGCATACTGGAGGAGAAAGAGGGAGCCGACCCACGGACATTCATTGTACAGCTTTTTTCAGAACTCGTTTCCTGACCTATCGGCCTGGGATTGGGACTCACAGATACAATGAGCGCATAGACTTCCACCATTTCTAAGCCACGAATCCAGAGCTAATAGGCAACATCTGCGTCCTTTGATTATTTACTTTGGTAATTTTTTGTTACGTCAAGCTGTCTTTCTTCGGGCCCGTCCAGGCATAGCCAGTCCATTATCATTCTTTGTCAGGTCGGATCTCTGTAAGGAAACTATGGCACGGCGCTGGAAACTTCACCAGCTGATTGATCCTATGGAAGCTGCTGGGGCTCAAGTTTTTCTTCAAGAACCTGCACGTCTAAAGGTTATGCGGAATGGTCACACATGGACTTTATATACAGCTGATGAGGCCCAGCAGATACTTAGGGGGCTCATTATGATGGTGGGAGGACATAACTCCGCCCGCCATCCTTGCAGTGGTGGGACCGCCCACCACTAATGCGGCAGTCCACCCACACACATTACGAGGCCCTTAACATTGCATAGGGTGCTGCTGAATGCAGAACTGTTCGCAATGTCAAATTGCCATTCACTGCATTTCGCTGCACTGCGTGGCAGGCACCACATGGTGCCTGCCACGCAGTGCTGGGACTTGCAGGGGGTACCATGGGTACCCCCCAGTGCAGAAACACCCCCCCAAACAAGGGTAGCTCGCAACAGACCCCCAAACCCAATCCCCGCCAGCCTTTCCATGGAGGCATCGCCGCCATGGAAAAGCCTTTTCCAACCCACAGCCTAATTTGGTGGACGGTGCCTGCTAGGCACCGTCACGATTTTAGGAGCCCTGCACCGTCCGCCAGGCAATCGGTACAATTGCCTTTGGTGGTGAAGCAGCGGATGGATTTTGCGTCCGTCACGGTACCCACCACCATCCTAATTGGGCGGTGGGTAAAAGGCATAGTGATGGCGGAAGGACTGCTGGCCTGGCGGTGGTAGTCCTTCTGCCATCCTAATGACCCCCTTAGTCTTTGGGGGTCCCTGGGTAGGAAGGGCTCTCTGAAAAACTGGCTTCGGAACTTGGTTAATTGATTATTGGTTATTGGTTTAGCTTCATAAGCTTCTTATTATAATGCTTACTAGAAGCTAGATGCTAGAAGTGATAAGAATGTATCAGAAGATAGCTAAAGATTTAAGGGGGTGATATGATGGGCTGAGAGAGGAATTTTCTTTCCTATCTTTCCCACTCTCCCTTACTCTATGCTGTGAAATGAGGATTAATTTACTGTCTTGTGGGATTTTTGAGGGATCTTATTCTTCCACGCCTTGGGGCAATCTTCACAGCGGGTAGTATGGTGGGTACCTCTGCTCTCTTTCAGCTGTCAGGTCATCAACAGCATGGGTGGGGTGATTTCTTCTTCAGGAAACTGGGGTTGGGTGGTGGCTTTGTTGGGGGGGCAGTCGGGTTGCAGCTAGCGACAGGGTTGGGAAAGAGAGGGTTATAAATAAAAGAGGATTGAAGGGAATAGACTTACGTTTGATTATTGGAATGTCTGACATGGCTTCGAGCAGGATTTTTCGATTGGGTGGAAATCCTCTGTTAATATATTTCTTGCTCAGGTATTAATCATAGTTGGGGAGCTAAGCATATTTTTTCTTGGGTTTTTGCTTTAATGCCTCATGGAGGTATTTAAATGTCTGTGCTGGAATGTGGCCGGCGTAAATCCTGCCAATAAACGCCAGATGGTTCGGCGGGAGCTTAGAATTTACAAGCCCCATATAGTTGCCCTTCCTGAGACTCATCTAGCTCACAAAGACAGACATTTTTTGAGGCATTTATACCATAAGATACTTGACTGCACCTCTCAGACCGTCTCTATTAGAGGAGCTGCATTCTGATAGATAAATCATTTGATTGTACCCTCCTCAAGGCTTCACATAATATCAGAGACAGGTGGATAATCGTCCAGGCCTCATTAACACGCAAATGGTCTTTAAAAGACCTGTGAAGTGCTCGGGTGCGGCTGCTTTTTTGCCCAGGAAGCTGTCTCATCCCGGGCTGCCACACACGACGGGGGGGGGGGGGGGGGGGAGGGGGAAGCCCTGCGAGTCCAATGGGTGTTGCGCGCCTGGTATAAATGGGTTTTGCACTTTTGATGATTTACAAAGGGGAGCTGGCCCCCCAAAACCGGCATGTAATAAATATTTACAAATCAGAGACCATCTTCGGGGACACAGAGGGTGAGAATACCTGTGGGATCTGACACATGACGGGCTTACACTCATCAACAAAGCGAAGTATCGGCCAGGCTTACCAGCTATTGCCCCAGACCCGGGGCACTGAGTCTGAAGTTGGCATCTAAGTGGCGTGAGGCACTGGGGCGGGAGGCTCCTCCTCCACTACTGTAAGTGCACTGCGTACCCCAGATGAGGCTGTGTGCTCCCCCAATCTAGACTTGCAGCAATCTAAAAGCATGTGCATGCTATATTGTACCCCGGAGCGAACAGCTGGATGGTCAGCCGGCAGGGGGGCTATCACGAGTGATACGAGTAAGTGCCCTAAATGTGGAGTCATGGCTGCAGATAGCTTGGCCATGTTTGTCACCTGTCCCGATCTGACACTTTTTGGGACAGAGGTTGATCAGATAGTTACAGGTCGGCTGCACCTCTTCTTGCAGCTCACCGAGGCAGAGAGAAGCACATGTCTGACCGGGGGGGACGCTTGTTCTATGTGTCATTAAAGTCCCACCTCGTCTTTGTGTTGCAAGAGAGTGGATATGAAGGGGGCGCCCCGGGCACCGGACTGCTGGGTCATGTCAAATGAAATAAGTGAAAGGGAGCTCGAGCTAAAAGTAGGGGGGTTCGATCTGGGCAAAACTTCCATCGTATTTGGGGACTCGTGGCTAATACCGGATCGCTAGATTCCTAGGTGTCAACCCTCTCAATAAGTAGCTCTGTGTGCTGTGTGTTGGCAATCATAGTGGTACCTGTATTTTTCATGTCGTATGGAATCTAGAACCGCTTGAGTTGTCTGCTTTGCTTTCTTATTGTTCTGAGGTTTTGCTGGAATATTGTAATTTCTTTTGTCTATTCCCGGAGAGAAATAAAGAAAAGTGCACCTTCCAGCCCAAGCCGTTGTAGTACTCTGAAAAGTGCACCTTCACAGTGCAAGCAGTTGTTGTGCTGTGAAAAGTGCACGTTCCAGCCCGAGCAGCTGTGCTGTGAAAAGTGCACGTTCGTAGCGCCAACAGCTTTTGTGCTGCTAGTAATAGCGTGGCCGCTGTGTGTTGCGACACAGCGCATCTTTAGGAAGTGTGGGCCTTGGGTTGCTAAAGTGTTGATGGTGATGGTAAGTGTTCTCTTCCGCCCTCTCTCGCCCCAGCTGACACCAGTGAACACCAGCTCACACCAGTTACACCAGATCCCACCAGCTTATCCTGTTCACTTAATCCTAGAAATAACAGAGGTGTCAAAGATCTCACAAGCAAAGAACTCCTCCGTCCTCGAACCAGAAAGTTCCAGATGTACATTTTTGTGACATAAGCTTCCAATGAGCTGTTCCCTCCCTTTACAGGTCTCTTCATCGAGTGCCACGAAGCCTCCACCGAATCTTGTGACCCGCCCCCCCCCCCCCCCCCCCCACGCCGAGGCACGTCTGCAGCCCCTGGTCACATTTTCTGTTCTCTGACATCTTCTTATTATATTATGTATGACCCCCCCCCCCTCCCCCGCCCCTCGGTACTTCCCCTCTCTATGCTTTGGGGTATTGGGGTCTACTCTGGTCTAATTACAAACAACTCGAAGGTATTTTTAGAAATCTGATGAGTTCGCGTCAGTGCGCTTTATATAAAATATAGCGCCAAGGACAGCCGGAGGCGCTTTGAAAGAAATCTTTAAAGTACTGATGTGTGTCACGGCTCTGCCTGGCATAGAGGCATGGTGATAACAACATACATGTGCCAGGCATGCAGATGTGCCGGTGGTGGGGGGGAGGTGAGGGGGGGGGAGGGGTGCTAGTGAAACGGCCCATGCCAGCAGGAGGTCTGGTGTCGCCTTGTTCCAGACACAACTCTCGGAGGTCGGTTCCGTGTTTCCTGAAGCAGTGATGTGGGCTCTTTAAATCCGGAGCTGGGGAGTTCAGGACGGTTTTAGCCGTCGCACTAATGGCTCGGTCTGTACTGTGACTGTCTGCACTTGTGAGAGTCTAAACTTGGGCTTTCGAGATGCAGGAACGTCTGCTCCTAAGACCTCTGACCTCCCGAGTGGTTGAAGAGTGCTCAGGCAGGTAAGTGCCACCATGATGGTGAACCGCCTCGTGCGCACTGACCACAGTGACTTTCACTACAGCATCCAAGGGTAACCAGTGACTATTTCACCTCTTTCAACGTTTAGAAGTTTATCTATAGCAGTCTGCCAGGGCTGATGATGTCGATACAAAATGATCGTGTAAAGTGGGTTTGGGCAAGCCCCCTTCGACAGTGGCTCCGACCCCCTCAGCCCTGCCTGCCTCATGTTTCCCTGACACTTCACAGATGTGACATTTTTGTGCATATATCACATTGGCGACGAGGCAAACAATCTCACCGTTCTTTGCCGAGGTAGCGGGACGTCTCAGCCCTGTCTCCTGGCTTTGCACTAATGTTCACAAGCGCCGAGCAAGCCCCGTCAGTGCCCCGGTGAGACAGCGAGTCTGTGGCAAGAGCAGCCTGTGTGCTGCCACAGGAGGAACATGCTTCAAGCCGCTTCTATGCGCGGTGTTTCTTGGCGCTTTCGTGATCTGCGTTCACTTCTCTTCCCTTCTTTGCGGACCTCCCTGTGCACTAAAAGGAGGGTTCACAACACTGCGAATTGTAGTGTCGCAGTTTGACCAACACCATTAACATGCCCGAGGCGGGTCGCAGATTGGGACCCAGTAGGGTTGGCGAGGGGGGCGGCCACGGTGACCTGCAGGGGTCGCGGACCACCATGTCTGGGGTAACTTAAATAAAGCAACCTTTGTTTTTTTAATGTTTTTAATGCAGAAAGATTTCAGCGGCAAAACGTTAATCCCCGTCTCCAGGAAGCAGTATTTGGACGGGGCGCCCTTTAAAGACCCTCCAGAGAGCGACCCTTTAATGTGTACTTGAGGGAAAAGCTTCTCCGAATCATGAATTGGAATCGTTAATTGGCATTGCGTTCGTATATTACAGAAAGTGTTGTAGTGGTCACAGTGAACAATGGTAACAATGGTTGTAATAATACAATTAATGTTAAATATAATAGTAAGGATGGTTACAATAATAATAATTCACTTGTAAAGCGCAGAGTTGCGTCCCAGCTGCGTCCAGGCGCTGTGCGGAGGTCATACCTTGGGGGCAAAGGATTTAGACGGCAACTTCATGAAAAAGAGAGGTTTTCAATTTCTTTCTGAACGGAGATATCGTCGGAGCCTTCCCCGAGGCTGGAGGGAGGTAAGTCCTCACTTTGAAGCCCCCTTTCTGGCTTTACGTATGTGTGAGAGCTGCTGTAGGTGGTTATTAGATCCGAGGGACCGGAATCGTTGCTACGGGCTCGAGTCTGCCCTAAACGTAGCTGGGACCTTTTGAGATTCACTCATAAAATATCGATGTAAAAAACATCGCAGTAAGAATATAGAATACAAAAATATTGACTCCCTGTACTTAAACTGCTCAGTACAAAAAGATCAAAACAAAAATATCATTGTAAAAAATATAGATGGAAAAATATCGATTTTTAAATATAAAATAAAATAAAATACAATATTTAAATATATTAAATATCAATATTATTTATAACAAAACAAATTTAATATACATTTTAACTCAATATTACAAATAAACTTACTTAAAAAATATAAACACACAAACATAATAATTGATACATTTATTAACAAACATTTTTATTGAATTTGTAAACTTTTAAATTACATAAAAATTAAATTAATTCTAATCTCAATAATTTAAAATAGTGAGTGCAACAGTACAGAAAACGTTGGATAGCAGGAGGGTAAAAAATACTATTCCCACTCCAGAGAGTGCAACAGTACGGAAAGTGCTGGATAGCAGATAAACATATTTTGATAATAACATTTAAGAAACTGTAAAATCTTAATTAATCATAAAAAGAAATAAACAATATTTCAAAAATATAAGATTAAATATATTAAACATCAACATTAACTATATAAATTACATATAACAAAAAGGTACAACTATTATGTAAAATACATTAATAAATACATTTATAAACAATATATATGTAAAAGAAACAAATATTTACAAACAAAAAAACATTTAAAACCTAAATGTATTTCTTTTCTTTTCTTCCCTATAAAACACCATCATAAAAAATGAAACTTTTTCATTTACATTCATTTCTGTAAATAACATAATCAATAATGATTTTACAAGTTATTATTAATAAAAAGGATTCACTGAATACGCATTCTTTAACACTATATTATGCACAGCACACACCTAAAATAAATTACACAATTACCATAATTAATTACTAATTAATTAATTGTTATTAATTAACAACTAATTATTCATTTATCAATTAAAAATACTTTACTTCCCACCCTTTTCACCATTTTCATCTATAAACACCGCAACACACACCTAAAAATATTTACACAATTAACATAATTAATTGCCAATTAATTATTTAAAATTAATTAACAACTAATTATTAAATAAATAATAAAAAATAATTTACACATTTAACACATCTTAATTTAACAAATATTAATAAATAAAATGTAATCAATATGTTTACTATAATTAAATTGCTTCCCACTCTATTCCCCTATAAACCAACAACCCGCTACAGTACTAAAAATGCAAAATTCAAATTAAACAAAATGACTACTAAAAATAATCAATAAATCTTATATAATTGAATTACTTCCCAGCCTATTCCCCTCTCACCCACAACCCGCTACGGAACTAAAATTGCAAAATTCAAACAAAAAAACTAAATATTTACTGAAAGTTTAACACATATAATAAAAATACAAACAATTCTTATACAAAAAATACATGCATCACAAACATATAAAATATATACTAAAATACATAACATTAATTAAAAAAACAATATTTTTAACATCTATATTTTTGCAAACGATATTAAACACTTCGATATTTTTCACATCGATATTAAATACACAAAATCGATACAATGCACCATGATATTTTTTCTTTCGATATTCTTGACCAACGATATTTTTACCATGATATTTGTGCACATCTATATTTTCACATCGATATTCTGGCCCTCGCACCCCTTTTTGATAAGTAGCTCGATGTGCAAGGACTAGTGCCTTGAGTTCGGTGCGTTTAAGCACCAGTGACCAGGGCAGCTGTGTCAGTGAGATGTCAACGATCAAGGGAAATAAATTGTCACAGTCAGCGTGCCTGCTGCACTGCGGATGATCCGGGGTCTGAGACTCAAACTCAGGATGGGGGGGCGTCTAACAGGAAGTGACGCAAGTGGGGAGTGGTCTTCAGGGTATAATCTGGAACTGAGCGAAGCATATTTTTTACTGATTTCAGTTTCATGAAGGAAACAGAAGAGAGATTTTGAATTTGGTGTGCAAATGATAAATTGGAGTCAAATTTGATGCCTAGGTTTCTTGAAAGAGAAGAGGTCTTTGTTGCGACCCCCAATTCACCAGGTCTCTGCTTAATGGCTTCAGCACAACTCTTTCTTCCAAAAACTAGAATTGATTTTTTTCTGAATTTAGTCTCAGGCAGATCTTGTTCACCCATCGATACCCGCTCAAACATCGTTTATAGACTGGCAACGCGTCACGGCTGTCTTCCTGAAAGGGGAGAATCAGTTGGGAGTCACCCGTAGGAGCTCCTCTCAGAGCCCAGGGTTCAACCAGTTCAGCTAATGGTTTAAGAAAGATGTTAAACAATGTGGGGTTTTGTGCAGAGCCCTGGGGGGCCATCACAGGGCGGTTTAGCAGCAGGCGGACAGGGAGGCAGGTGGGCTACCCCAGCTCTCTCCTCAGGTCCAATGGTAACCAGGCTCAGGACTCTCCCTGGATCCCCAACCCCCCCAATCTTTCAGGCAGAATCGTGTCTGGAAGTCATTTTATAAATAAAAACCATATCCAGTGATGCGGACGTTTTCTAGCGCCTTGAGTGATAGAAAAGAGTGCGCAGACTTTGGGCGCTCAGGCCAAGTATTGGAGGTGGCAGAGACCTGCGGACGGAAATGTTCACACTGCACTTTGCGTAGAGATCTGCGAAACATCCTCGAAGCTGACCTATATAGAAGCTTGCCTTCTATATCACAACTTTTTCAGCCAATTTCTCTCCAGTTATTCTGAAAACCCTTTTCCATCCTTTCCAAATGGCGTCAACCAGGAGCTGCGGCTTTGATTAGTTTTGAGGGTTGAGTTTTGGGCGGAGTTTATCTGTTGATGGCTTTAGTGAACCAATTGATAAACGATGTACATTTCTCTCTGGCAACCAGATGTAGCCGGAAGTGCCTTGGGCGCCTCGTGACAGGCGGGACAGTGACCCCACCCAAGCCCTACATGTCCTCGGTGTGGTTTGACCTGACCCCGTCTTACAACCCACACTGAACGTCAAAGGCACTAAAAACGGACCAACCCAAGTCAAGTATAACGCAGGACTGACATGGATGTCCGAAGGATTGGAAGCATGAAGAGCGAGGGAGGCCCGCTTATTGCAAGGGTGAAATGCGCCTAGAGGGAGACGTGCCCCTTCCAGCGCCTCCTGAGAGTGCTCGGCTGCTCGACAACATGTCCATATGAAGGGGCCTCCCCCGCCCTACAATCAGTGGTGTCCATATGAAGGGTGCCCCCCACCCTACAATCAGTGGTGTCCATATGAAGGGTGCCTCCCGCCCTACAATCAGTGGTGTCCATATGAAGGGTGCCCCGCCCTACAATCAGTGGTGTCCATATGTAGGGTCTCCCCCGCCCTACAATCAGTGGCGTCCATATGTAGGGTCCCCCCGGCCTACAATCAGTGGTGTCCATATGTAGGGTGCCCCCCCCTGCCCTACGATCTAAGGAAGGGATAGGCAAAGAGCAGGCGAGGACTAGCAAAGGATAGGCGAAGAGTAGGCAGGGTGAAGAGTAGGCGAGGAGTAGGCAGATGGCAGAGGACAACCTAAGAAACACTTCCAATTGTGGGAGTTTGGAAACACAGGGTGCCAAAAAGCGCCCAGACTCCTCATCACCATGGAAGGTCCTGAGAAGAGCACATTGAATACTTTTTAGGTACTTTTGTTCCGTCCACAAATAAGTAGCTTCCAGTGCCTGCAAGAGATGGATAAAAGAGTCTCTGGAACATTCTTTCAGACTGGCTGAAAAGTGTATGTCTACTGCACAGGTGTGTTTGTTAATATCATGGGCACGGAACAGGCTGGCACCGGTGTGAGTTCTAATTGAAAAGGAAGAAGGGAAGATCCTGGTGAAGGCTCCCACAAGCTTATCCTTTGGGGTTGAAACATCAACATCCTGTTTCCTTGAGAGCCAGAATGATATTTTGAACAATTGCGCACACTACGGGTCTGATTCACAAAGGTAAACGTACACTTTTGCGTAAGTTTACAAGTGTTTGCTTTTCACAAAGGAATTTTATTGGCAGTATCCTTACAACTGCAGAGTCTCCACACAAACAAAGATTGGATTGTCATATGCTTTTATGTGTGGAGATTCCGCAGTCATGAAGAGTCTAGTCGTAAACACCTATGTGAATTACAAATTATCATAAACTTACACAAAAGTGTACGTTTGCCCTCGTGCCTCGGGCCCCACATCTGAATCCAGCAGAATCATGGCTGAGTTGCTGTGCTTGACGGCCACAGTTTTACCGTTTTGTGCATTCACCGGGCACGGGCGAAATTGAAATCACGCCGATGTCATCCTCGTAAATGTATGAAATTCGCTTACGCTTCCTACCAGACATCCCCGAAATGTAGGCATTACACCCCGTGTTTATTTGAGCTCAGTGAGCTGTACAGGTTTCCTGCGAGTGACACAAATAGCACGAGTGGCTGTGGTTCGCGCCGCGGGGTGGGAGAGGGGTGGGAGGGGGGGGGGGGGGTCGTGAATCATTTTCAAGCAAAAGGAATCCCCGCATCAAACTTTGACGGGAGTTTGCAGTTCACACTGAAACACAGACCTATTGATCGATGGATTGAGGCATAATTAGGGGCAGATTTACAAGCCCCTTGCGCCACTTTGCGTCACTTTTAACAAGGGAAAAGTGACGCAAAAGTGGCGCAAGGGGGAGTGTCACTTTGTTTAATTGCCCCCGCATTTCATGTGAGTATGCACTTGCAGTGAATCCCCCCCCGGCGCGGGTCTCCCCTGTGTCACTCAGTCGAGCACTGAGCTCCCGGACTCTGGCCTCGGGCTCGTACATCAATGACGCACTCACCGGTGCGCGGGCTTTGTCTCCGCAGCTCTCACGTCCCGTCCTGGGGTCTCCTTTGCGGCAGCGCTGTCTCTTGTTTCGGATCCGTTTCTGGGTCTGCTCAGTCCACAGCTGCAGACCCCAAAGTGCTCCCTGCTTTGTGTTGCGTTTCCTCCCGGCGGGTGTGTGTTGGGAGCGCCCCTCTCTGTGTGTACATCGCCCCCGGGACCCTCGGGACTCTTGGCGAAATAGGAATTACGCCGGCAGAGTTTGTATGAATTCAGGAATTTTGTGTTGTGCTCGTTACGTGGAAATCCCACAATTGCGCCACTTTGTGTCATTTGTGCCATTCACCGACTCGCCGTTCGTGGCAGACTCACCACAACCCATAGCGGCAACAGAAACGGCGCAGCGGGTGTTTGCGCGGATTTCATTCCTAAGCGTGAACTCCCTCCTGGCACCAACAATATCGCGCAAAAGGGAGGGATTCACTTTTAAGGCAATGACAGGTAATGTCAGGATATTTTGCCGAAATTTCACAATGATGCCCTCGGAGTGTGGCTGTTGAGATCACTCGTGGTGGGGTTTGGCTGCAATCTCACCAAAGGAAATACAAAATGACGGAATGGAATGTGCTGAGAGGTACTGCAAACGGTTCAAAGTACTTGCATTTACTCTGCTGCTTGATGTGTGTATCCTGGATATTAAGGCAGTGTTCGATTGTTCAAATATTGCTTTAATAATCGTATTTTTCGTGCAGCTAAGGTGCACAGTTCTGACTCCTGTCTGTGATATCTTTTGGGCTCGTCTGCCTTTGAGTGCAATATGCGTGAGAGGGCTCGTGCGTCAGCGCTGCAGCATCAAGGCTTCCGAGGGCTGACACGAGGTGTGCACTCTGCACTCCCCCTCACACCATGCAACGAAGCAAAGGTACGTGATGCGAGATGGAAACAGGGCGAGGCGCGTGAATTCCAGACACAGGTCACGCACCAGCTCTTCTTCGTCACAAGGAGACATTGAAGTGTTGCACCTGCCGAGTTGTGATCAGCTTTCATATTTCTCACATTGTTACTCAGTTTTGTCAAAACTACAGACGTCGATGGAAAATCGTGCAGAGAAAATAGAATTTGTCATTATTTTCTGGGTGCATTCTACAAATATAAGTGCATTTGTGCAGTATTGTTTTTTTCTATGAAACCCCCTTCGGGAAGACTTCCTAACCTTTTTTAACTTTAGGGTCGCAAAGTTGTGGCGCTTGTCATGTTTGTGACAACAGAAGTTTGCTGACGGCGCTCTCTGCGCCTTGGCGCGCCCCTGGTTCATGCCCATAGGGAGTCCGTTGCAGTCCCGGAGCCTGTCTGCGAGAGTATTCAGCTGGGAGGAAGTGACGTGGTGAGATCCCTGATGAATGATTGTGCACTGCAGCCCACTCCCCGACACAGGGTGTCACTCACCGCTGCTTCTGAAGTGGAGGGTGGGGGCGCGAAAAATGATTGGCCGACACCCATGGCGGTAAACACCTTGTGAGGACCCCGTGCCAGCGCCCGAACCCCTTTGTAAAAGGCGGGGTGCAGTCCTCATCAACCGTCCTACTGACACCAACCAGTGCAGCATGAAGGGCGGCGCCGGCCCCTCCGGCCAATGCGGCCCGGGGGAAGGAAGGTCGGCAGACTAGTCTTCCCCCGGGGTGATCGCGCAGGGGAAGGACAGGGAAGTGAGGGGTGGGATAAGGGGTGGGGTTTTTAGGAGGGGATAAAGGGGGCTGGGAGAGGAAGTCCTTCCTCTTCCTTTCCCCAGCGCCCCAGGGTGGCAGTTAGCTTGTTTTTGGTTAGCAGGGCGGCCCAGTCTGTCGGCTGGTGCGGCCTAGTGGTGCGGAGGCGGTCGACGGAGCAGCGTGAGCAGGGCGGCCCAGTCTGTCGGCTGGTGCAGCCTAGTGGTGCGGAGGTGGTCGACGGAGCAGCGTGAGCAGGGCGGCCCAGTCTGTCGGCTGGTGCGGCCTAATGGTGCGGAGGCGGTCGACGGAGCAGCGTTGGAAGGGCGGCCCAGTCTGTCGGCTGGTGCGGCCTAGTGGTGCGGAGGCAGTCGCGAAAATCATGGAGGTAGGGCTGGGGGAAAAACCCGATGACGCTGTGGTGAGCGCGCCGCTGCAGCTCCTCGGCAGCGCAGGGAGATCGGACCTCCTGCGGCCGGGGGTATTAGAGCAGGCGTGGGTCGGCATGACCCGTATGCCGCGCTCTGCTTCTGCGGGGGTGGCGGCGGCGGTGGCGGCTTGCCTTGAGCTGCCGCCACCAAAAAAACACGCGTTACCAACGCGGGGGGGGGCAAGAGAGCAGGCACGGCAGGGAAGTGCGGGGAACGGCGCCTGAGCCTTCCAGCGCTGGGGGCAAGTGGAGACAGTGAGGTGGTGGTGGGGGGAGCGGGGGGGGTGGGTTGGTGGGAGAAAAAGTCACAGGGGGCACCCTGGGGGGCGAGCAAAGCAGGAGTAGAGCTGGCAAGGGAGGGGGAGGGGGCGCATAGGCGTGGGGTGGGCCTGGTGGAGTATAGTGAGGACAGCGATCAGGGGGGGGAGAGTGAGGAGCAGGCAGGGGAGGAATTTACTCTTTATCTTTCTGGCAGTGAGTCAGTGGGGGGGGAGGGTGGGGGGAGCAGCCCACAGACCTCTCCGGAGGGGGCAAGGGGAAGGGTGGGGGGCGGTGGGGCAAAGGCCCGGTTAAGGCGGCGGGGGCATCAGGGGGTGGGCGGGAGGCCCCAGGCCTCTCCTGGGGTGTGGGGCAAGGCCGCAGGGGTAAGGGGGAATGCAAGGGGGAAGACAGGTGGGAGGACAGGTGGGAGGGGATGACTTTGGAGGAGCGTATCCGGGAGCAGCGTAAGATAATCGAGGAGACGGAGCGCAAGTGGCGGGAGATGTGTGCGGCCAGGGAGGGAACGTCAGTGGGGGAGGTGCCAGCGGAAGCGCGGCCAGGGGAAAGTGCGTCGGCGCGCGGGAGGAGCGGAGGACAGGTGAGGGGGCGAGGACAGTGGGTGTGGGTAGATGAGTTAGGGACTGACTTGATGTCTCAGAGACCTGGTGGCGCTGGGCCAGCTCGGGGATCTCGCTGAGGGAGGCGGCCTCGTCGGGGGAAAGTTCAGAGGGCCCGGCCTCATCGTCAGGTTCCTCCGTGCCGGAGGAGGGTGGCAGTTCTTGACCCGTAGGCTCGTCGGGGGCCGCGGCAGCGGCTGGTTGGGCGGTCATGGACCGGGTGGTGGCGCAGGCCCACTCGGGCAGCCCTAGCATCCCCAAATGCTCTCGGCGTTCCACCTGGGCCCAGGGGGAGCTCTCTAGGTCATTCCCCAGGAGGCAGTCCACTGGGGCGTCGTCGCGGACAGTTACTTTTAGGGTGCCGGACACTCCTCCCCACTCGAAGGGGATCCTGGCCATCCGGCACATGCTCTCGGTGTTGTCGGCGGTCCGGACAGGGCAGAGGACATGTGGCAGGATCTGTTCGGGGGTCACCAGATGGCAGCGGACAGCGGTCACACTGGCCCCAGTGTCCCGGAGGGCCTCGGCCCGTCGCCCGTTGATGGTGACCCACTGTTGGTACTTCTGGGTGTTGCTTGGGATGGTGGCTCGGGGCACCATTTCTCGGGAGCCTAGGCATACAAGCGACATGGCGGCTGGTTCCCACTCGGGGGACCCGTCGTCGTGGTTTTCCTCCTCGTCCTCTCTCTCCCCCAGGGCTTCGGCGGCTATTTGTCGGGGAGGTGGCCCCGTGGTCCCGTTCCGTTGGTTCACGGGGCAAGCCGGGTCACTTGCATAATGGCCGGTCTGCTGACATCCGAAGCAGGTCACTGTCGGTCGTGGTCCAGACCGGACGATAGGGGTCCCTCTTCGGCCCTGGGTCGGGGAAGCGGGGTTGGTTGCTTGCCCTCGTGGCGGACTTCTGGGTGGCCCGGCTGGGAATTCTCGACTGCGGTGGGACCCCCCTCCTCCGCCTCGCTGGCGGGGAGGTCCCGTGGTACTCCGGGTGTAGTCCCCCACAGGGTTCCGGGGGACCCGGGTGTTGACCCATGGGTCCGCTTCGGCGGCGAGCTTCCGGGGCTCGGTCAGTTTACTGTCCAGGAGGTGTTGCCTTAGTTCCACAAAGCAGTTGTTGGCGAGGTGCTCCCAGACAATGAGGTCGAACAGTTCATTATATGAGGTGACCTTGCTCCCTTTTATCCATCCTTCCAACGCTCGGCTGAAGAAGTCCACGTATTCGACCCATGTGGTACCGGGGATCTTCTTGCAGTCCCGGAAGCGTTGCCGGTACATCTCGGCCGATAGTCCGTAGCGTGTGAGTATGGCTTTCTTCATGTGGTCGTACGAGGTCATCACGGCGTCGGGGAGTTGCAGCAGGGTATCCCGTCCCTCGCTGAGGAACCTCCCCCATAGGCCAGCGCCCCAATCCTTCCGGGGTACCCGATGGGAGGTCATGGCTACCTCGTACGCTCGGAACCATTGCTGGATGTCCTCATTTTTATAGTACTCCTTGACGACATCCTTGGGGATGTGAACCTTTGGCTCGGTCAGGGGCAGAGCGTCCCGGGCTCCGGGGTTGCTGGTCTCCCCAGTTTTAGCTTTTAGTTCAAATTCTTTAAGGCTCTTCTCGTGCTCGAGGGTTAGCCGTCTCTCCTCTAGCTCCCGATGCCTTTTCTTCTCCTCGATTTCTTCTTGCAGCCGTAGTTGCTCCAGGGCTATCTTTTTCTCCGCCAGTAGGAGCTCACCGTCCAGCCGGAGTCGGGCAAGGTCCATTTCGTGTGTCCGTGCCCTTTCCCGTTCTCGTATCTCTTCGTGGGAAAGGCTGGTGTCCGGGACAGTTCGCTCCCCGTTTGTCGGGGTCGTGGTCGGCAGGTTTCCGTCCCGGGCCGAGGTCCCTTCGGCTCGGGGTGGAGGGGTCTCGAGTTCTGCCCAGGCTTTCAGGGCTCTCTGCATATCTTCCTTGGTGCCCAAACCTGTGGTTGGGATCCCTTTGTCCTTGCAGAACTGTTTGAGTTCTTTGTGGGTGTATTCCTCCAGTTTCTCCACCTGGAAGGTTGCGGCCACGGTTGCTTCTTGGCCATCCATGGTTTTCTTTTCCCATCTGGTCCGGCAGTGGTTGCGTTACTTGCTTGTACGATTGCGTCTGGCTCGGATCCCGTCGCTGGCCACCAAATGTTGGAGGGAGGGCCACCGGGTAGTCGGGGAGACTATTCCGGGCACCTTCCTACCGCAAAGGTATAGCCGAGCGCCGCTGAGAAGCCCCCTCGGGGAGGTCCTTCTATTTGATCGTACTAGGCCCAGTAACACCACCACACAGTACTCAATAGCAGTTGCAAGATTAGATTCTTTATCGGCAGTAATACGGGCAATATTTACAGAGGGATCGAGGGATCCTATCAGAGTCTCAATGTTCGTTAAGAGGATAGGGTAGCGGGACAGTCTTAGTACCAACCAGGTACGGGAGGGCTCTGTGCCAGACCTTGGATGCTGGTCTCAGAGCGGCTCAGACGTGGAGAGCCGCGACGGCGTCTGCAGGGCTCTGATGGTAGTTCCGCTTAGGTCGAGCCGCGACACGGTCAGCAGGGCTCTGGTGGTAGGTCCGCTTCGGTCGAGCCGCGACGAGGTCAGCTGGGCTCAGGTGGTAAGGTTCAACAAGGTCGGGCCGCGACAGCGTCAGCAGGGCCCCAAAGGTTCGTGGAGGTCTTTAAGCACGGTGGAGCCGCGACGTCAGCTGTCAAGTTACCAAGGGCACCGGCCGTTACATTAACAGTGGATTCAACTACACGGGTCAGTTGTCTCAGGTTCCGACTATTGACCATTGGTTCCCAAAACGGCAGGAAACCCAGGAAAAAGTCTCCCGCTTCCTGACCGGCAGTATCTTCCTTGCTAACAACGCCTCTCACAACTCTAGTCTTGTGATAATCAGAGGCGGCAGTAAATGTTGGTGGCAGCAAATTCGCAACATAACATGTGCCCGAGAAATCAGGGGGCAACCATGTATATGCTCGATCATTGCAGACAAAGTATGTACCCTTGGCAGCCAAAAACGCAGGGGAAAACTGTGATGGAAAAGTGTATGTCTCAGTACAGTTACTCTTCCCTAGCTGAGCTCTTGGATTCTGACCATTACCTTGTAGACAAAACCGACCTATGTGGGGTACGACCCAAATCGGGGATGAACTTTTGCGCTGTTTTTCACCCAAACTGATGCTATACCCAGTCGCGTTCCAGCCTGCATAAGCTCGCAACTCATCCTTGGGAATTGATGTATATGCATCGATATCTCTACTCATATCTGCAACTCCCTTCATCAAGGCTTTAATATTCGAGTTAGGTCTAATGGAACGCGGTGGTGGCTGGGAGTAGGTTTCAAGCGCAAAAAGAAACATGGTCTGGAATGCCCATGATGAACCATTATAGCTGAATGGCAGTACTAGATATGGGATGCTCTTATTAATGGTGTGCGGCATCAAACCACACACCCAGCAGTTTGTTGTATTCATAACTAGTTGGTGCTGGTGCAGGAGTTGAATGAACAAATTGTTTACAAATTCAGCACGTCTAGCTTGTTCGTGTTCTGGCAGAGGGTGGAAAGAGTGTTGGGAGACAGTAGGAAGAGGTGTGGGCTGTACAGTGGGTGCAAATGACACTTGGAAAGACAATAATACACAACCTACAGAAAACATCATTATGCTAGAGAGCACAAACAGACATAATACTACAAAACATTTGCCATTCATTATTTTACATATCATGCTCTTGAAATTTATTTCCTCGGTGGGCCTCTTCATCCTGAAAAACTCCATCCTCTAATCGTGCTGCTCGCGGCGGATGAGTATCTTCTGCTAAGGAGTACACCTGTTAGTTCAGGGAACGCCCTAGACCAAGCAGAACCGTCGACCTAGCGTCTTCGGCTTGTACTCCAAAGTCTTGGCACCGCGACCCTGCAGCTGAACCCGGATGGTGGTTCGAAAAACAAAAAGTCAAAACGTTTTTCAGTTGAGAGAGCTGCACTTGTGAAGATATCAAAGAAAAATAATTTTTATTTGTCCATAGTTCTTGGCCTCAAATTATACCTATTTCTGCCAAGCACTGTCTGGTCTTGAAACAAGAGTTCAGGCTTTGTGGTATCCAATCGAATTGATGGCGATATAGCTTCCTGCAGAATGTCGTCACTTTCTCGCTCTGTATTTGTCACCTTTACACGTGCATCGCTAAAAGGCACAAAACGAGGCACAGTCTCAGCCTCGGAGTCAGCAATCCCCTCCTGGACCCACCGATCATATGGTAGAGGCAAAGGGATCCGTTTACAGTGGGCGCCGTGAATCCAATTCTTTTTCCCTTTCACTCGAACTGCTGATCTTGTCGACAGCAGGACTAGGTAGGGGCCGATCCAACGGGGCTCATCATTCTTTGCACGTTGAAACTAGCACCCACGTTCCAGGATTAATAGGGTGTCCTGGAGCTTCAGAGGCCTGGGGCAGAGTACCGTGAACCTGTTGGTGTAAGACACGCAATTTAGCCGTCAATTCATACAGGTAATCAAGCAGTACTGGATATTCGATTTCACTGAACTTTGTCGGCCTTGGCACTCCCCATACATTGGCCGGACGGCCAAACACAATCTCATACGGACTAAGTCCCACTCGTGAATGCACAGTCATTCTTGTTGATAGGAGTGCTAAGGGCAGAGCGTCAGGCCATTTAAGACCGGAGCTCGCCTGAATTTTGGCCAACTTAAGCTTCAAGGTGCCATTGTAGCACTCTACTAATCCAGCTGATTGGGGGTGATTTGTAGTGTTACACTTTTGCTTAATGCCTAGTCCCTCACACACATTCTTCATCACTCGGCCTACAAATTCACTCCCGTTATCACTCCATACCATCCTTGGCATTCCGAACCTAGGGAAAAATTCTTTAACTAGGGCTTTAGCTGTGGATAAGGCAGTATTGTCTTTTAGGGGATATGCTTCTATCCATTTTGAAAAGGCACAGACAACAACCAGTACATATTTCAAATTGTTGCATCTTTCCATGTGGATGAAGTCTAGTTGTAGGACTTCAAAAGGATATGATGGAGGCGCAAAATGACCAGGTGGAGTTGGGGTTCCCCTACCAGGATTGTATTTCAGACATACCATGCAATTTTTGACTACATTCTCTGCACATTTAGGGATTCCAGCATTCTGCCATACTGGAGCCAACAACTTACAAATCCCTTTCACACTGATATGTGCCATTCCATGCGCCATCGTAACCACTGGAAGCACATATGCATCAGGTAACAACCATCGCCGGTGCTCTGACAAATCAATCCAACAACCGTTTTCATCTAATTTACCCTTACTCTCTTTCCACATACTTAATTCTTTCTCTGTGGCTTCAGCTTGAAGGGACTTCACACTCTCTATCGTGTCTTCACACATTTCAACATCACCAACCCATCTTGCAGGGCCTGCAACATACATTCGGGTTGTCACATCTTTTGCTGTTTCTTTCGCAGTTTCGTCAGCAAATGAATTACCACGCCCAACATCATCGGTAACCTTCTTGTGTGCGCTGCATTTCACAATCGCAACTTGTAATGGCAAGGTCAGCGACTCAAGGAGATCATTCACCAACTGACCATTTTGAATCTTAGCTCCATGCGAAGTCAGGAACCCACGTTCTTTCCACAAACGCCCAAAACTATGGGCCACACCAAAAGCGTACTGACTGTCAGTATATATGTTCACTTTTATTCCTTTCGACAACACACATGCTCTTGTGAGTGCAATTAATTCTGCTGTTTGAGCCGAATTATGTGGTATGCGTGCAGTTTCAACAATCGTGTGCAGAGTCGTGACAGCATATGCAGCAGTCGTATCACCATTCGGAAGCTTGAAGCATGAACCATCCACCCATAAGGTACCATCACATTCAACCAGGGGAGTATCTTTAAGATCCACTCACCCTTTTGTTTCTTCTTCTGTTCTGAACAGACAATCATGCTGTTCAACCTCATCTGTGTCTGCTGAAATTGGCAGTAATGTGGCTGGATTCAACGTATTGCACCTCTTTATGTGCACATGACTCGCTAGCAGCGTCAACTCGTAACTTGACAATCGAGCATTAGTTAAATGCTGTGTCTTGGTCCTATTTAACAATGTGTCCACTGCATGAGGAACCATTACTATCAATGTGTTATTCATCACTAGTCCAGCAGACTGTCGAATAGACGCAGCTGCTGCAGCTGTAGCTCTTAAACAACTTGGCAATGCCCTCGCTACAGGGTCCAAAGTCGATGAAAAATACGCGCATGAGCGCGGTCTGTCTCCAAAAGGCTGTGTCAGTACTGACAATGCACAACCGTCTCGTTCATAAACATACAAGGTAAAAGGCTTACTATAGTCGGGGGTACCCAACACAGGAGCTGAACATAATGCCTTACGTAATTCCACAAAACTTTTCTGACACTCTTCAGACCATGGGACAGGATTCGGTATATCTTTATATGTTAATGCTAGCAAGGGTTTTGCCAGCAAAGAAAAGCTCGGGATCCAGTGCCTGCAATATGAAGTGATGCCCAGGAAAGCACGCACTTCTCTCTTTGTCTTTGGCACGCTCAATTGTGCAATGGCTTGGATTCTTTCTGGGGTTAGCTTTCTTCCCTCCTTCGAGAAGAGATGACCTAAATAGGTCACTTCTTGTCGACAATATTGCAGCTTAGAGAGAGACACTTTGTGATGGAAGGTAGACAAATGACGCAACAATGATGATGTAGCTTGTTTGCAAATCTCCTCAGTATCTGCGGCGATTAGTAAATCGGCATCATACTGGATAAGGGTAGCACCTTTAGGTACAACAAGGGCATCAAGCTGTGCTTTTAAAGCCTGACTGTATATTGATGGGCTTTCACAGTAGCCCTGTGGAGCACGTTTAAAACGGAAACTTCGACCTCCTAAACAAAAGCCAAAAATATCCCTGCTCTCCTCTGCAATCGGGATACTAAAGAAAGCATTCTTTAAATCAATTACTGAAAACCAAGCAGCGGAAGCTGGGATCATAGTTAACAAGGCGGTTATTTCAGGGACCACTGGAAACTGTGGCACAACTACCTTATTGACCTCTCTAAGGTCGATCACAAATCTGTAAACAGGTGGTTGAGAAGGGTCAGTTCATTTCAAAACAGGCAGAACCGGACTATTGCAAACGTTGCCTCTTGTCTCTTCAATGACATCCTTTTCAATTAAATCATAGATGATTGCTAACAATGCTTTTTCACCTTCCTTAGAGATCTTGTACTGGGGAATGCGTGGCAATTCAACATTGGCTTTTAAAGTGACAACGTAAGGCGGTATTTCCAAAAGGCCCACATCATTAGGGCCAGTGGCCCACAGGGCATCAGGAAGAGACGACAATTCAGCTGGTAGTTCAGTCTTTGACAAATACATGGGAGAAATCACTTCCTTACCCAGCGTAAGTTGTACTCCTGAGGGAGAACAATATAATGTCGCATGTAATCTCTTCAACAGGTCCAATCCTAACAAGTTTTCATTACATCCTGTCGTCAGGATGAGGGGTGCTTTCAGCTCACAAGGTCCAACTGAAAGGGCCATAGGACTTGAGATCGGGTTCCTAACCGGGGCGCCAGAAAAACCTACGGAAACATTCATTTCGCCAGAGAAAGGCGCGCCAGGGAGTTTGGAGCGCATAATAGAACTCTTTGCAGCACCAGTGTCCAGCAGAAAGGGCTCTGTTACACCCGCTGTAGTCACCTTGACATACGGTCCACTCTGGTCCACTGGCACTGAAACAACTCCCTCTCTCTGTCTATGGCTGTCCTAGTAATCATTCCCTTCCGTATTATCATCTTCTGCATAATAGTCATTATTATAGTACTGCGCGGTCTTGCCAGTCGCTTTGGCTTGCTGATCAAAACTATTCAACGTATTTTGAGGCGGAAGAGGACGCGCGTTCTGGGGAACATTTCCACGCCCTCTACCTCTTGGAGCTTGCTGGCCACCTCTACCTCTTGCGCCATAAGCATTATTTGTGTGTTGCAACAATCTAAGGCAATTATTTTTAAAATGACCTTCCTCCTTGCAATATGAACACTGATTGGGACCGATAGGGACACGTGGTTGATAATACCCATACATTTGCTGATTATTCTGGAACTGTTGGGGTTGCTGATAGATACCCTGGGTTTGCCTATAATTATTCTGACCTGCACGTGGCGGATAAGCCTGCTGTAAAAGACCTTCGTTTTCGACTCTTTTGTTTTCTTATCTGTTCTATCCTTCTCATCTTTCTCCCTATTTTCATAATACTGTGCAGTAGCCAGTATTTGTGCTGAAGAGGAAACGGCCCAAGAACTCTCCGAATCTTTTAATTTCTTACACAACTCTGGAAGCAAATTATGCACAAATTTATCGACAAACAACCGTTGGCCACCTTCTGTATTCATGTCCTGACCACTGTGGTCTATAAATGTTTCTTCAAACCTAGTGAAGAAATCGGACACTGTTTCATCTTTCTTCTGTTTGCACGCGGATAATTTATCTTAATTTACACGTATTGCGGGCATTAAAGTTTTCATATAATTAATTATTCTACCAGGGAGTTCTGCTACCACGGGCTCAGGCTTGGCACCACCGACCTGTCTATTGTCCGCATTAAGGATATTAGCCCATGTGTCACCTAATTCTGCAGCATGATCTGCATTACGAATCAATCCCCACAAAGGCTGTGTAACAACATTTCCGAACAGCATATCTATGTCTTCCAGGTTCATGACACACGATTCTGCAGTCTGCGATAACTCCTTATAATATCCTGCAGGGTTCTTACGGGGGTCAGGCAATGTCTGTTTAAGGGCTAAAACTTCAGATCATTTCCAGGGAACATGTACCCAAACACGCTGAAAATGTGGCAGAACAGGTGGAACAGCATTCGCATCACCAGGTCTCCAAACTGGAGGAACCTCACGCATCAGATATTGTCGCGCTTTTACCTGTTTCCCTTCAGGGAATTCCTGTCCAAACAACGATTGCTGACAATCCCCATTCCTGAAAGACAGCAGTGTCGCAACTGCCTTCCCAACATCAGAACCCACAATCGTACCTTTTCCAAATTCAAATCGCACTTGACACAACTCCTGCGGACTGGAGTCTACATCATTATCTTCCAATTCCTCACATAGAATTTCACACATTTTCTCAAAAACGTACCGCTGTTGTGGCGCTTCCCACTGATGAAAAACATTAACAACAGATTCTACATCATACCTAGAAGGATAAACAATCCATCTACATGCCATGCGGTCCAGTTCTTCTTTCTCCCTAGAACCAGGTATTTGACTACGTAACTGCTTACGCTGTGGACCAGGGGTCGTAGTAGACGACCCGAAGAGGGGTGATATAAGACTAGTGACTGCACTAGCTATTCGCTGTCGTGCAGAAGGAGAAGTCGAGGTAAGAACCGGGGGAAAAACAGAGGGAAGGAAAACGGGTGCAGATACAGATACAGGAGTAGTAACAGGTAGGGCACCAAGAGAGGCAGCTGATGTGCTCGGGAAAGTCGCAAGGGGCGCAGAAGTGGTAGGTTGCAAAATCGGCGGCCCTTGGGAAGGCTGTGCTACCGAGACAGGAGCTGGCTGGGGAGGAGCTGGCGGCTGCGGGAAAGCTTGCGGTGCATTAGCTGGAGGCTGCACATTGACGGGCTGTGGAGGCGCTGTAGCATTTTGCGCATAAGGGGGTGGCGAACTTAGCAAATGGGACATTAGGGAATCTTTCTCTTTCTCTTTTGACTCATCTTGTTGAAGGGGTGGCAACACTGGGTAACATTTATCAATGACTAGTTTGCGTTGCCTATGCAACTGCTCATCCATTCGGTCCTCTTCATTATCCTTGAACTGCAAAGCTGCTTGCATGATCGACATACCTCTCTCTCTTTTATGTTTCTTTGCTAATTTAATTTCTTTTTGTTTGTCTTCCTTTCGCCACAGGCGGAAGGAATCAAACATTGCCGGCCGGGCTTTCTTCTTGAACAATTTAACTTCTAGGTTATCTAGGATCTCTGTGTCGAAACTACCATTTTGGGGCCATTTTAAAACACCATCCTTTCTGGTGTATCGGACCCATACTTCATTATACGTAATGGGGCCCACGCCATGTTTCACATAAAGCTCATAAGTTGGAGTTCCAATTGGAGGAACCGGACACGAATCCTCCAATCGGGAGTCCCTTTTACAACCAAAACAAAACAAATTTCCAAATATACTAGAACCAGGCATCTTTGCTCACTAGTCTAGTTTCAAACTTCAAAGGATTATCGAATACGATAGTCTCGTGAATACACGAGTCCTCTGGCTTTGGCACTTGCAAGACCCAAATCAAAGCGATCCCGAAGGATACCAAAATCCCGAAGGATACCAAACAAACTGGGAGACGCTCCACTTATACTTAACTGAGGTATCGATGACTTCACCAGAAGACTCTCTCAATTGTTTCGCTCTACCAAATCGTCAAGGGTCCAAAACAGGTCGATTAATCAGGGCAGCAGTCCTTCGTAGCCGTCGGGACGCGGAGAACCTCGCAGAAAAGACTTTCGGACCACGTCGACATGCAGGGGTCGATGAAGTGGCGGCCTTCCTCCAGAATTTCCACACGAAGCTCCTCACGAACCTCTGGCTTGGACCGGTACCACTGAAATCACCCCGAGTTGGGCGCCAAACTGAAGTACTGGGTTTTTAGAACCCAGCGGTGCAGGGGAACACACCCTAAGACTTCGGATTCTTCCTGTTTCAGACCCACAGAAACACAGAGTCTTCTCGGTGAATTCAAAGAACGTCTTTATTGGCTGCAGACCAATCACAGATATCCGAGAAGTACAACACGATGTATGTTCTCAGGAGACTGCTCCTGAACCAAAAACCAGTCTTTACTTATATACACAAAATTACGCTTTGGGGGCAACACCGCCCCTGTTTTACAAGTGGTGACTCACATATTTTAGTTTCAAAGGAACAGCAGAGCCATAATGACAATCCCACATTTCAGTTCATTAAGCACGCAGTCATTGTACCCAGCGAGGCTCAGAACCCTCATCAGATAACAGCAGACCCCAATAAAACGGGCACCTCCTGCTCGTAAAACAAGCCATAAAGTAGGAAACAGAGTCAGGTGTGAAAACAGCTTAGTCAGGGATCGTGTGCGGACAGGGGCTTTATGATGGGTCCAGCCCTGATGCTAATCACATTAGGCCGCGAGAAAGGAACCGGCCGGACAGGATTGACCTCGGGCAGCGGAGTCGGCTTGCACAGGTCAGGGAGAAGTCACAGAAGGTGTACGTGTCCTTTAGGCCTAGGCATGGCCTTAGTGCGCAGCCTATGTGAGGGCAACCACAAAATGGCTACTGTGCTAAAATGGAACCCAAAGGGTACAATATGTGGCATCGTATGCACGGTGAATTCATCAGTGAAACATGACGAAAACACTCATACATATCGCGTTGCTCATTTGCGGTTCGCTGATACCAAACTTGGCATGGTGGGACCATGCCACCTACACGGTTCCCCGGATATGTGTTTCCCTGAGGACTGGGGTGCACGGTGATGTGTGATCCTAAGAACTGAGTGTACCAGTGATGTATGGCCCTGAGGACTGAGTGCACTGGTGACGTGTAGCCCTATGGACTCAGTGCACTGATGACATGTGGTCCTAAGCAGAGGCGCAACTAGAGCCAAATTTCGGGGGGGGCTAAGAAAAATTTTCGGGGGGGGGGCTGAATCTTTAAGCAATAGGCAGAGTGGAGCTGCGGGGGCTCCTGGAAGGGGTGAAACAACAGCGAGGCCTGATCAACATGCAAATGGTCTTTTAAAGACCTGTGAAGTGCTCGGGTGCGACTGTGTGTGCCCGGAAGCTGTCTCATCCCGGGCTGCCACACACGACGGGGGGGCTGAGGCCCTTTGAGTCCAATGGGTGTTGCGCACCTGATCCTAAGGACTGAGTGCATCGGTGACGTGTGACCTTGTTTTTCTGTTGTTGACGGGGATCCATCTGAACATCTTCCGGCGCATGCGTAGCGTGTGGAAGCAGGAAGAGAACGCTGCGTTAACCTGCCCCTTCTTAGTGAGCTGGCTGTCCAGGGTGATGCCGAGGTTGCGGGCACAGTCTGCAGGGTTCGCGTCGGGAGTAGTCTGCAGAGGTCGCATGGAGCGCGGTCTGCAGGGGTCGGGTCGGGTGCGGTTTGCAGCGGTGGGGTGCAGTCTGCAGGGGTCACGTTGGGTGCGGTCTGCAGGGGTCACGTTGGGTGCAGTCTGCAGGGGTCTCATCGAGCGCGGTCTACAGGGGTCGCATCGAGCGCGGTCTGCAGGGGTCACGTCGGGCGCGGTTTGCAGCAGTCGGGTGCAGTCTGCAGGGGTCACGTTGGGTGCAGTCTGCAGGGATCACGTTGGGTGCAGTCTGCAGAGGTCTCATCGAGTGCGGTCTGCAGGGGTCGCATCGAGCGCGGTCTGCAGGGGTCGCGTCGGGCGCGGTTTGCAGCGGTCGGGTGCAGTCTGCAGGGGGGCGTCGAGCGCGGTATGCAGGGTCGCGTTGGGCACAGTGTGCAGTGGTCACGTTGGGTGCAGTCTGCATGGGTCGCATCGAGCGCGGTCTGCAGCGGTCGCGTCAGTCCAAGTGCGGTGACCACAATTGTCCTCCCAGGGTGAGGTGTTATTTCCGAAGATGAGCACCACCGTCGCGTCCGTGTTCAGCTTCAAGCAACTGCAACTCATCCAGCCGGCGACGCTGGTCGTGGCGCTCCGGAAGCTGGATCTAGTTGGACAATATTAAGAATAACAACAACAATAATATTAATAACAATAATAATAATGAAAATAATAATGATAATAATTATAATAATGATAATAATAATAAGAGTAATAATAATAATATTAACAACAATATTATTAGCAATAATATTAATAATAATAGCATTAATACTAATAATAATGGCAATAATATTAATAATAATAATAATAGCAATAATAATAATAACAATAACAACAATAATAATAGCAATAATACGAATAATAATATCAATAATAATAACAATAATAATAATAATAGCAATAATAATAATAATAACAATAATCATAATAACAATAATAATAATAATAATAATAATAATAGCAATAATACTAATAATAATAGCAATAATAATAACAATAATAATAATAATAGCAATAATAATAATAACAACAACAACACTAATAATAATAATAATAATAATAATCATAGCAATAATAATAATAACAATAATAATAATAATAATAATAATAATAATAATAATAATAATAATAATAATAATAATAATAACGATAATAATAATAGTAGCAATAATACTAATAATAATAGCAATAATAATAACAATAATAATAATAATAGCAATAATAATAATAACAACAACAACACTAATAATAATAATAATAATAATAATCATAGCAATAATAATAATAACAATAATAATAATAATAATAATAGCAATAATACTAATAATAATAGCAATAATAACAATAGCGATAATAATAACAATAACAATAATAATAATAATAATAATAATAATATTAATAATAATAATAATAAATATATCAATAATACTAATAATAATAATGAGAATATTAATAATAACGATGATGATGATGATGATGATGATGATGATAATAATAATGAAAGTAATAATATTAACAACAATACTAATATTATCTCCCAGCTTCAGACAGGAGTTAGCTTCCACTCTGGGGAGCCCTGAGATGCTTCCGTCACAGCTTCCAGTCTGGCTGTCGCGAGGGCCAGGAAGGCAGACTGGTCGTAGAAGGTCGGCCACTCAAGGTGTTTGTGTTCTAATGATTGTGAGGACAACAGCTGTTTAAGACCAGTGTTATCATCTCACTGAGACGCCAGGCTCCGACGCACAGCCATGTCACAAGGCAGCTTGTCTCCAATGCGAAGGGAGAAGCTATGTCAAAGTGATGGGGGATGGGCGTGGGGTCTGCTCTAAGTTTGTGACGGGCTGGGTGCAGGTCAGGTCACAGTAAGCGACAAGGATTGAGGTCAAGGTCTGGCCGAAGCAGGAGATGGAGGCCGGATGCAGGGTCTGGCCTAAGCAGGAGATGGAGGCCGGATGCAGGGTCTGGCCTAAGCAGGTGATGGAGGCTGGATGCAGGGTCTACGTGAAGCAGGTGATGGAGGCTGGATGCAGGGTCGGGCTGAAGCAGGTGATGGAGGCTGGATGCAGGGTCTACGTGAAGCAGGTGATGGAGGCTGGATGCAGGGTCGGGCTGAAGCAGGTGATGGAGGCTGGATGCAGGGTCTACGTGAAGCTGGTGATGGAGGCTGGATGCAGGGTCGGGCTGAAGCAGGTGATGGAGGCTGGATGCAGGGTCGGGCTGAAGCAGGTGATGGAGGCTGGATGCAGGGTCGGGCTGAAGCAGGTGATGGAGGCTGGGTGCAAGGTCTGGCCAAAGCAAGGGGTGGAGGCTAGGTGAATAGCAAGGCTGAAGCAGGTGATGGAGGCTGGATGCAGGGTCGGGCTGAAGCAGGTGATGGAGGTTGGATGCAGGGTCGGGCTGAAGCAGGTGATGGAGGCTGGATGCAGGGTCGAGCTGAAGCAGGTGATGGAGGTTGGATGCAGGGTCGGGCTGAAGCAGGTGATGGAGGCTGGATGCAGGGTCGGGATGAAGCAGGTTATGGAGGCTGGGTGCAAGGTCCGTCCTAAGCAGGAGAAGGAAGCTAGGTGAACATCAAGGCTGAAGCAGGTGATGGAGGCTGGATGCAGGGTCGGGCTGAAGCAGGTGATGGAGGCTGGATGCAGGGTCGGGCTGAAGCAGGTGATAGAGGCTGGATGCAAAGTGTGGCGAAAGCAGGTGAGGGCTGATGGATGCAGGTGATGGAGGCTGGATGCAAGGTCTGGCCGAAGCAGGTGATGGAGGCTGGATGCAGGGTCGGGCTGAAGCAAGTGATGGAGGCTGGATGCAGGTGATGGAGGCTGGATGCAGGGTCGGGCTGAAGCAGGTGATGGAGGCTGGATGCAGGGTCGGGCTGAAGCAAGTGATGGAGGCTGGATGCAGGTGATGGAGGCTGGGTGCAAGGTCCGTCCTAAGCAGGAGAAGGAAGCTGGGTGAACATCAAGGCTGAAGCAGGTGATGGAGGTTGGATGCAGGGTCGGGCTGAAGCAGGTGATGGAGGTTGGATGCAGGGTCGGGCTGAAGCAGGTGATGGAGGTTGGATGCAGGGTCGGGCTGAAGCAGGTGATAGAGGCTGGATGCAGGGTCGGGCTGAAGCAGGTGATGGAGGCTGGATGCAGGGTCGGGCTGAAGCAGGTTATGGAGGCTGGATGCAGGGTCGGGCTGAAGCAGGTGATAGAGGCTGGATGCAGGGTCGGGCTGAAGCAGGTGATGGAGGCTGGATGCAGGGTCGAGCTGAAGCAGGTGATGGAGGTTGGATGCAGGGTCGGGCTGAAGCAGGTGATAGAGGCTGGATGCAGGGTCGGGCTGAAGCAGGTTATGGAGTCTGGATGCAGGGTCGGGCTGAAGCAGGTGATAGAGGCTGGATGCAGGGTCGGGCTGAAGCAGGTTATGGAGGCTGGACGCAGGGTCGGGCTGAAGCAGGTGATGGAGGCTGGATGCAGGGTCGGGCTGAAGCAGGTGATGGAGACTGGATGCAGGGTCGGGCTGAAGCAAGTGATGGAGGCTGGATGCAGGGTCGGGCTAAAGCAGGTGATAGAGGCTGGATGCAGGGTCGGGCTGAAGCAGGTTATGGAGGCTGGATGCAGGGTCGGGCTGAAGCAGGTGATAGAGGCTGGATGCAGGGTCGGGCTGAAGCAGGTGATGGAGGTTGGATGCAGGGTCGGGCTGAAGCAGGTGATAGAGGCTGGATGCAGGGTCGGGCTGAAGCAGGTGATGGAGGCTGGATGCAAAGTGTGGCCAAAGCAGTTGAGGGCTGATGGATGCAGGTGATGGAGGCTGGATGCAAGGTCTGGCCGAAGCAAGTGATGGAGCCTGGATGCAGGTGATGGAGGCTGGATGCAGGGTCGGGCTGAAGCAAGTGATGGAGGCTGGATGCAGGGTCGGGTTGAAGCAGGTGATGGAGGCTGGGTGCAAGGTCCGTCCTAAGCAGGAGAAGGAGGCTAGGTGAACATCAAGGCTGAAGCAGGTGATGGAGGCTGGATGCAGGGTCGGGCTGAAGCAGGTGATGGAGGCTGGGTGCAAGGTCCGTCCTAAGCAGGAGAAGGAGGCTAGGTGAACATCAAGGCTGAAGCAGGTGATGGAGGCTGGATGCAGGGTCGGGCTGAAGCAAGTGATGGAGGCTGGATGCAGGGTCGGGCTGAAGCAGGTGATGGAGGCTGGATGCAGGGTCGGGCTGAAGCAGGTGATGGAGGCTGGGTGCAAGGTCGGGCTGAAGCAGGTGATGGAGGCTGGATGCAGGGTCGGGCTGAAGCAAGTGATGGAGGCTGGATGCAGGGTCGGGCTAAAGCAGGTGATGGAGGCTGGATGCAGGGTCGGGCTGAAGCAGGTGATGGAGGCTGGATGCAGGGTCGGGTTGAAGCAGGTGATGGAGGCTGGGTGCAAGGTCCGTCCTAAGCAGGAGAAGGAAGCTAGGTGAACATCAAGGCTGAAGCAGGTGATGGAGGCTGGATGCAGGGTCTACGTGAAGCTGGTGATGGAGGCTGGATGCAGGGTCGGGCTGAAGCAGGTGATGGAGGCTGGATGCAGGGTCGGGCTGAAGCAAGTGATGGAGGCTGGATGCAGGGTCGGGCTGAAGCAGGTGATGGAGGCTGGATGCAGGGTCCGGCTGAAGCAGGTGATGGAGGCTGGATGCAGGGTCCGTCCTAAGCAGGAGAAGGAGGCTAGGTGAACATCAAGGCTGAAGCAGGTGATGGAGGTTGGATGCAGGGTCGGGCTGAAGCAGGTGACGGCGGATGGATGCAGGATCTGACCGAAGCAAGTGATGGAGGCTGGATGCAGGTGATGGAGGCTGAATGCAGGGTCGGGCTGAAGCAGGTGATGGAGGCTGGATGCAGGGTCGGGTTGAAGCAGGTGATGGAGGCTGGATGCAGGGTCGGGTTGAAGCAGGTGATGGAGGCTGGATGCAGGGTCGGGTTGAAGCAGGTGATGGAGGCTGGATGCAGGGTCCGTCCTAAGCAGGAGAAGGAGGCTAGGTGAACATCAAGGCTGATGCATGTGATGGAGGTTGGATGAAGGGTCTGGCCGAATCTGAGACACGAAAGGCTGAAATAGGCTGGGTATTGCCAGTATTGCCCTCCCATTGTATAATGGGCACACGACGACACAATGTGCAGTAAAATACCCTCTACGTATTTCTGTGATGCTCACCGTTTGCCTGGTCTCTGAATTGAGACAACAGCACTTTTGTGTTATTTGATGCCTGTGAACTTGACTGTGACGTGCCAGGCAATACATCCAGGTAGCAGGCACCGTGTAATTGCAGGCCTCGATACGTAGAGATTGATCTGGGGGTACAATGTTAGCAACAGCACTGGTGCCATCTGCGGTCCAATGGAGGTGCTGGCAATACCCAGACTTCTGTGTACTGACGTCACATGTCCGACTGGAGCTTACCATAAGTGAGTGACGCGATGCATCCTATCCACATTTGTGCCGGTCCCATGTTTCGGAGTATGTGTAGGTGTCAGCAGACGTCTGAGGATGTCTAACAAAGTATGTGTTAGGTGGTATCAGGGGTGGGGGGGTAAATACACGGAAGAGAAAGTTACACATTCCAAATGGCATTGGTGGCTGTTACAAGGGGCATTCATATTTTTAGGCAGATACACCCTTGGTTTAGCATTAGATATCGGATATCTGGAAATGTGGCTTCACCGACATCTGAGAAGGGCAGAAATATTCAGGTGAGAACAAAACAGCGCCAAAGCTGGACCGCATGCGAATGAGGGTCTTTATCGGGGAGGGGCAGGCTGGACCGCATGCGAATGAGGGTCTTTATCAGGGAGGGCAGGCTGGACCGCATGCGAATGAGGGTCTTTATCGGGGAGGGGCAGGCTGGACCGCATGTGAATGAGGGTCTTTATCAGGGAGGGGCAGGCTGGACAGCATGCGAATGAGGGTCTTTATCGGGGAGGGGCAGGCTGGACCGCATGCGAATGAGGGTCTTTATCGGGGAGGGGCAGGCTGGACCGCATGCGAATGAGGGTCTTTATCGGGGAGGGGCAGGCTGGACCGCATGTGAATGAGGGTCTTTATCGGGGAGGGGCAGGCTGGACCGCATGTGAATGAGGGTCTTTATCGGGGAGGGGCAGGCTGGACCGCATGCGAATGAGGGTCTTTATCAGGGAGGGGCAGGCTGGACAGCATGCGAATGAGGGTCTTTATCGGGGAGGGGCAGGCTGGACCGCATGCGAATGAGGGTCTTTATCGGGGAGGGGCAGGCTGGACCGCATGCGAATGAGGGTCTTTATCGGGGAGGGGCAGGCTGGACCGCATGTGAATGAGGGTCTTTATCGGGGAGGGGCAGGCTGGACCGCATGTGAATGAGGGTCTTTATCGGGGAGGGGCAGGCTGGACCGCATGCGAATGAGGGTCTTTATCAGGGAGGGGCAGGCTGGACAGCATGCGAATGAGGGTCTTTATCGGGGAGGGGCAGGCTGACCTGTCCTTGTGAGATGCAGACATCGGTAAGGTTTACACTATAGGAAGTAGTGTTGTCAAAAGGAATCAAGGTAAATGTGTTTCCCCACTCTCCATGCTACCTGGCCTGGTGGTACGGTACGCCACTTGTCCCTGAAGTAATATGCAGTCATTGTCATTGGAGTGTGATAAGCTGTGTTTCATGCAAAACCGATACAAGTGTTGCGATCTGCATACAGTAAATTTGATAATTGCACTCTGCTGACATGAGACAGTACTTGTAAACATACATTTTTGGCTTGCTGTGCCCATATTCTATGTGTGACTTCTATATGAGATACACATGTGTCACTGCTTCATCTGCTAATGGACAGATGTGCAACTGCAATGTGATCCATGTGGAATAGCCTGTTCCATGACTCCTACATCTGGATGGTGACTTATCAAAATGCGTTAACTGAAGCAGGGGACGTGCTGTTCCGCAAGCTCTGGATTAGGGATCGCCCAGTATACGCTCTATGTAAAGGCTGCAGTGTTATTCCATTTCTTAATAGAAGGTCTATTCTGACGTGGATCGCATGAGGTAAGCGTGGAATCCTACAAGGTCATCAGGAGTGAGAGACAAAACATCAGCGGGTACAGAGATGTGGCTAAGAAACTGAGAAGGAGAAACACGACCCTGCATCAGCCTATGACACCATTATGTGAGAGTGCACACAGCTCTTGTAGCTTTCACTAATGTGCTATTGACCAGGGCAGCAAAGGAGACAGTGCCATGAATGTTGGGGAGGCAGCTGGCCACAGTGGTGCTTGTGCTGGCAGCGAGCGAGAGGGAACCAGTGGGACAGAGGGTGATGGGAGCGCCACAGTGGAGCTGACTGACGTGATGGCTGTATCATCTTCATCAGAGTGCAGTTCCAGTGAGGCATCACAGGTGGTGGTGGATCCCCTGGACCTGTGTCCACTGCATCTGAGTCCACCACCCGCTTACCATCTCCACCCTCACAGCTGCTCCCATGCCCGCTGTCCCTGCGCACTCCCCTAAAAGGGTAGAGTCTCCTTCACCCCAGGCAGCTCACCCCCGCTCTGTCTCCCCTGCTGCCCTCGGTGTGGAGGCCACAGATCTCTGTGGGTCAGACAGCAGTGCTAAATGTCCACCAGGTCCGTCCCAATCAGCAGACATAGATGGTTTCTGTCCTGGAGTACATTCACGCGGACATATCTTCCCTCCAGAGATCCATTCAGGCTCTAGCCGCCATTCACAGCAGCATTATCCCAAATCCAGCTTTGCACCCCTTCTTCGGCCTCAACGCCATCCACAGTCCCTCTTCCGATACCAGACCAAAGCACATGCAAACCTGACCACGCATTCACAGCAAAATCCACACGCAGCACACAAGTATACAGACATAAGGCAAAAGACAGGTACGCATGCGCTCAGAAGACACAAGACATCCTGGGGCTTTTTTAGGAGTCCCTTGCGGCGTCGCTGGTTCATGTTGCGTGACACACCGACAGCACAACCTGCTGCATGACATTTTCAGGCATATGTAAAGCCGCCCTGTGTGGCTTTACGTGTGCTCGTAAATCTTGCCCCATTTCATGCAACACGTTGTGTGTTTGGGGCGTGACATGGGTTTTGCTGTGGGTGTTCCCACAGAACATCCATATCCACCGATGCATTTCCAGATTTACGAGCAATCGTAAATGCGTTAAGATTCTACCCCACCTCCGGGGGTGGCGTAGGGAGGCGCAACGAGGAGAAATGTTTTCATTTTGCCTCGTTTTTTCCTCTTTCAATGTGTGCTGCTTTCTACAGCAGGCATTGGAAGAGGAAATCACCCCAAGTGATTGTTTTTGTGCAGGCAGGTGGCTCTTCCTGCACAAAAACAGCCCACACAGCCACAACAGACACCACACCAGCACACACAGCCACAACAGACACCACACCAGCACACACAGTCACAACAGACACCACACCAGCACACACAGCCACAACAGACACCACACCAGCACACACAGTCATGCCACATACTTCACAAACCTCAGCCTACACAAACCCTACCTTTGCCACTCCTCATACCCAATCGGCCCAAACACTCCACCACAATGCCCTTGACCTCTTCCCTTCCCAAACTGACCAACCCCCTCCCAAACCTAAAAGGTTGACCCTGCCGCCCCTGCCATACCCTTCCACATCCACAAACGAAACACATAGCCTAGGGGGTCCTGCAGGTGCCCCATTCACCTCCACCATGGGGATGCATTCAGGGGAGCACAACAAGTGCCCCCCTGTCTGCTATCTCCCCCAGTTTCAGGACGGCATGGACGTCACCGTCCATGCCGCGCTGGAAAATGTTTGCCGTTCCCTTTGCGGTGCCTGTTTTTCTGGCACCGCCACGGGAACAGTAAAAAGATCATCCGCCTCCACGAGAAAAACTTGTAATCAGAGGGGCGGTCTTTGCGTGGCTTTAGCTCACCTCAGCCCCCGGCTTGTGGGGCTCCGGCGCCCCCACGTCTCATGAGATGGAGCCTGCTGTGGCAGCTGCTCGCCTCAGCCCCCTGCTTGTGGGGCACTGGTGCCCCCATGTCTCATGAGATGGAGCCTGCTGTGGCAGCTGCTCGCCTCAGTACCCTGCTTGTGGGGCACTGGTGCCCCCATGTCTCATGAGATGGAGCCTGCTGTGGCGCTGCTCGCCTCAGTACCCTGCTTGCGGGGCTACGGCGCCCCCGGGTCTCATGAGATGGAGCCTGCTGTGGCGCTGCTCGCCTCAGCCCCCTGCTTGTGGGGATCCAGCGCCCCCCATGTCTCATGAGATGGAGCCTGCTGGCTGCTCGCCTCAGCCCCCTGCTTGTGGGGTTTCGGCGCCCCCACGTCTCATGAGACTGAGCCTGCTGGGGCAACTGCTCACCTCAGCACCCTGCTTGCGGGGCTCCGGCGCCCCCACGTCTCATGAGATGGAGCCTGCTGTGGAAGCTGCTCGCCTCAGCCCCCTGCTTGCGGGGCTCCGGCGCCCCCACGTCTCATGAGATGGAGCCTGCTGTGGAAGCTGCTCGCCTCAGCCCCCTGCTTGTGGGGCTCTGGCGCCCCCATGTCCCATGAGAGGGAGCCTGCTGTGGTAGCTGCTCACCTCAGCCCCTGCTTGTGGGGCTCTGGCGCCCCCATGTCTCATGAGATAGAGCCTGCTGTGGCAGCTGCTCGCCTCAGCCCCCTGCTTGTGGGGCTCTGGCCCCCCAAGGACTCATGAGATGGAGCCTGCTGTGGCAGCTGCTCGCCTCAGCCCCCTGGTTGTGGGGATCCAGCGCCCCCCATGTCCCATGAGAGGGAGCCTGCTGTGGTAGCTGCTCACCGCAGCCCCTGCTTGTGGGGTTTCGGCGCCCCCACGTCTCATGAGACGGAGCCTGCTGTGGCAACTGCTTGCCTCAGCCCCCTGCTTGTGGGGCTCTGGGGCCCCCATGTCTCTGGAGACGGAGCCTGCCCCATGCAGCTCCTCGCCTCAGCCCCTGGTTGTGGGGCTCCGGCGCCCCCATGTCCCATGAGATGGAGCCTGCTGTGGCAGCTGCTCGCCTCAGCCCCCTGCTTGTGGGGATCCAGCGCCCCCCATGTCTCATGAGATGGAGCCTGCTGTGGAAGCTGCTCGCCTCAGCCCCCTGCTTGTGGGGTTTCGGCGCCCCCACGTCTCATGAGACTGAGCCTGCTGGGGCAACTGCTCACCTCAGCACCCTGCTTGCGGGGCTCCGGCGCCCCCACGTCCCATGAGATGGAGCCTGCTGTGGCAGCTGCTCACCTCAGCCCCTGCTTGTTGGGCACTGGGCTGGCGCCCCAATGTCTCATGAGACGGAGCCTGCTGTGGCGCTGCTCGCCTCAGCCCCCTGCTTGTGGGGCTCCGGAGTCCCCATGTTCTATGAGATGGAGCCTGCTGTGGCAGCTGCTTGCCACAGCCCCCTGCTTGTGGGGCTCCGGCACACTTATGTCTCATGAGATGTAGCCTGCTGTGCTGCTCGCCTCAGCCCCCTGCTTGTGGGGATCCGGCACACCCCATGTCTCATGAGATGGAGCCTGCTGTGGCAGCTGCTCGCCTCAGCCCCCTGCTTGTGGGGCTCCGGCGCCCCCACGTCTCATAAGATGGAGCCTGCTGGGGCAACTGCTCACCTCAGCACCCTGCTTGCGGGATTCCGGCGCCCCCACGTCCCATGAGATGGAGCCTGCTGTGGCAGCTGCTCACCTCAGCCCCCTGCTTGTGGGGCTCTGGCACCCCCATGTCTCATGAGATGGAGCCTGTCCCATGGCAGCTGATCGTCTGAGCCCCTGCTTGCTGGGCACTGGGCTGGCGCCCCAATATCTCATGAGACGGAGCCTGCTGTGGCGCTGCTCGCCTCAGCCCCCTGCTTGTGGGGCTCGGAGTCCCCATGTTCCATGAGATGGAGCCTGCTGTAGCAGCTGCTTGCCTCAGCCCCCTGCTTGTGGGGCACCGGCACACCTATGTCTCATGAGATGTAGCCTGCTGTGGCAGCGGCTCGCATCAGCCCCCTGCTTGTGGGGCTCCGGTGTCCCCATGTCTTATGAGATGGAGCCTTCACTGGCAGCTGCTCGCCTCAGCCCGCTGCTTGCGGGGCTCCGGCGCCCCCGGGTCTCATGAGATGAAGCCTGCTGTGGCAGCTGCTCGCCTCAGCCCCCTGTTTGCGGGGCTCCGGCGCCCCCGGGTCTCATGAGATGAAGCCTGCTGTGGCAGCTGCTCTCCTCAGCCCCCTGCTTGCGGGGCTCCGGTGCCCCCAGGTCTCATGAGGTGGAGCCTGCTGTGGCAGCTGCTCGCCTCAGCCCCCTGGTTGTGGGGCTCTGGCCCCCCAAGGACTCATGAGATGGAGCCTGCTGTGGCAGCTGCTCGCTTCAGCCCCCTGGTTGTGGGACTCCAGCTCCCCCATGTCCCATGAGACGGAGCCTTCACTGGCAGCTGCTCGCCTTAGCCCCCTGCTTGTGGGGCTCTGGCGCCCCCATGTGGCAGCAGAAGACACTGACCTGCAGCAGTGCCATGGAAGCGAGCCTTGCAGCATGAAGTACGTGGGATCCCCACATGATGGCGCTCCTGCTCCACTCCTCTGCGCTGCTTTACAATAAGGGCCAAAGAACAGAACAACACTCATCGAATAAGAAAAGCAATGTTTGGACACGAAAGGCAAGCCTGACGCTTCGGCTCCGCACATGGAAATGAGAAAAAATCAGAAATCAAAACTGAAAGGAAAGTCTTCAGATTTTAATGCTGCACCGCCACCTGGTGGCCATCGGTTCACGTAGCGTTTAAAAATGCAACAACAAAGGGAGCTGTCAGTGTCACTTTCAGTAAAATCATAACTTGAAGAAATCAGTCTTAATAATCGAAAGCCGATCTCCAGAAATGTTTGTCCTTTCCTTGTTTGCCTCGATAATCATACATGCAATGTTGGCCTTGTACAGCAGGGTCATACTCTGTGGGAGGGGTGTTCATCACCCTGTGAGTAGGTGAGTGATGGTATGATCCTGTGATGAGCCAAGTTAATGAATGGTATGAGCCTGGGAAGTTTGATACTAACCTCTGTCAGCCTGTTACAGGCCTTACACTGTGTTCATCTACCCGCGCGTCGATCCCCTCCTGTTCCACATGGTGCAGACAGCTTTGGAGCGCGTGATGCACAGTGCTTAATTTGTAAAACAATAAGGGGCATGTCTATTATGGCTTTTGTGTCGCCCTGCGCCACGCAAGCCGATGTAGGCAGCACAAAACCTACAATGAGATTTATCAAGCTACAGAAGGCCCCCTCCGTGGCTGGGTGAGTCCAGTGTAACGTAAGGCAGCAAATTAGTTACAATTCATGATGAGGACATTACATGGATAGAGCGTCTGTGTTACCACGCATCCACCCATGCATTCTGTCGAATTGCCAAGAGTCGTAGAGCTGGAAAGGCTTGAAAACTGCACAGATCCCCACCAGAGGCGCAACGAGGAGAAACATCTTCATATCGCCTCGTTGTTTCCTCTCTCTAAGTATGCAGCATTCTGCAGGGCACTTAGAGAGTGGAAAACACCTCTGAGGATTTTTTTGTGTAGGAAGGTGCCCTTTCCTGCACAAAAACAATTCTGCATGCAACCGAGGCACTCTTGCACCATGGGGAAAGCGTGGCTGCTTTGGTGCTGGACAACATGTGCGCCAGCGCAGGCAGAGAGCAGGAATCCACCGGATAATGTTCAATACGATGCATTTCTGCCCTCTCCCTTTCACGCAGCACAGCAAGGTGGTTTGCTGCACTGCACTACACTGCGCCAAAGTTTGTTAAATTAGCTCCTCAGTGCCTGGGCCCAAACTTGTGATCAAAAACCCACAGCCAGTGCTATAACTGGGGGGGCGTAGCGAGCAAAATAACAATGGATTTAACCCAGATCTCTTGACTGGGGGTGAATGTTTGAATCAGTCAGCATTCTGTCCATCATTTGTTGCAGTTACACTTTTTGCCCTAAGTGGGACGGATATGCCCAGACGTAGGTCACTTGCTCTCTGTGCCACTGGATTCAAGCTAGCCTGGCTGATGAAGGGTGACATACCCTGAAACCGGTCCCAGGATGCTTGTTTCCAGTCTAGGGAGGACCTGGCTTGGCATTTCGGTCTGGACTGTTCCCATGAGGCACAGGGTTGAGACTAATTTGCATATAGCTGGGTCCAAACTGAGGTGGTGTAATGGGCAAAAGACCGATGGATTTAACCCAGATCTCTTGACTGGGGGAGAATGTTTGAATCCTTCAGCATTCCTTCCATCATTTGTTGGACTTACAAAAACCCACAGCCAGCGCTATAAAATGTCAGTGGTGCTGAGTACTAAGGCTGTGTGTCTTGAGTCCACATCAAAATAAACACTGGTTATACAGAAAGAAGCACCCAGGGCACTATTGAACTTATAGAAAGTTACCTGTGTTTTTTTTTTTTTTGTAGTGACTCAGAAAAAGGAGAAAGAGGACTGCGCCTCTGTGTTGACCTCAGAGTGGAATGCTAATATCTTGGTGGACAGATTTCCCCTCCCTCGCACAAATGAGATGATTAGCGTAATTGGTATAGCTGAGGTCTTTAGTGTCATAGATTTATCGTTAACATACAATCAAATAAAGTTGCATCTTGACTCCAAGGCCCTTACATCTATCATTACACTGTTTGAGGCACCAGCCAATCACAACCATCTAAAGCAAAAGAGGACATGTCTCATGAACCTCTTGTCCGTAATCACATGCTCCAACCACCATCAACATAGTCCTTTATCTCCATCTTGAACCCCTCTTTCTTTGTAAACTGAGCTGAATTGTAAGGGTAAGACCAGCTCTTAGGAGTCCGACAATGTTCAAACCATGAGGAAGTTCCCTTCAAATCTCTCAACGGAGAGATAAAAACAGCTGCAACTACCAGGGACTCCTGCTGAACTGTCAACCAGGAACAATTATTCTTCACACAAGACAGGAACGCCTGCTCGAGCATCCCGATAGAAGATCAGTCCTTTTCACGTGTATTTCAGAATTTTTTAGTGAGATCAGAAAAAAGAAGCTATAAAATCTATACCCACAACTAATGTACGCAAAGAGGTATCCCATACAGGGCAGGAATCCAATATACAAACACAAAAGCAACATTAGAAATGCACTTATACCTTATGTATATGAGCCATAGAGCACAACAGGGTGAGATCCTGTGTCCTTAATAGAAGTGAAAATTCTTATTGCTTAAGCTAGAAAAATTAGTATTCAATGTCGGTACCGGAGGCTTCGATTATTCTTTTTTAAAGCTGTGCTACCACCACTGACACCACATCCACAATCAGTCTATAGGAAAAAGCCTTAAATGTTGATTCAGAGTACAGTCTGCCGCTTTCAAAATACCCTCTAAGTGTGAGCCTAAGGCAAAAGATTCTGAGGCCATGGCTCCTCGGGCTGAACGCGCGCCAAAATTGGAAATGTCAATACCATCTTCTGATAACAGCCAACGCATCCATCTTGCTACTGCTGATACAGGCCTGAAAGATTTTTGCGACGCATTGAGCACCTGTCCACCGGGGTCAACGCTAAATTTCTTAGTGGCAGCCTCATAAGCTTTAAGGCATCATACTACACACAACTTAGCCTTGTTGGCATCCGAAGCCAGAATAATGTCTGGAGATCTGCCGAAGTTCGCCATGCCATTCCAGGCGTTCTTGTGGTCGAGCCACCATGTCTTCTTTTAGCCTCTTCTGATAGGCAAACCTTGTACAAGTTAGAAAGCCCCTTCTGGAGATGTTGGGCTTAGAGTCTCCGAAGGTGTCCTGGAAATATGACTTGGACGGAAGAAGCCAGAAGTCCCACAGTTTGAGCCACCGATTTCAAGATATTGTTGGGTTGCATAACCCAAACCTCCATTCTCTCTTGATTTTCAAATTTTCAGGGCAGGAGGACTCAGTTGGGTTAGTGCCGAATCTATTTGAAAGCCCCAAAAACTCTGTCTGTTCAGAAGGGATCAGACAAGACTTTGTTTGATTTCTGACAAACCCCAGGTCCTGTAGCAGTTGCAGAGTCCAGGATAGGTGTAGAGGCGCTGTCGGAGGGTCCTGGGCTAAGAGAAGCAGGTCCTCGAGGTAAATGATTACCCTCACCCGTTGGCTCGCAGGTTCTCCACTATGCGTCTCATCTGCTTGTTGAAGCACCAAGGAGCTGATGAGAGCCCCAAGGGAAGAAACTTGTACTCGAAGCAGTGAGCTAGCCAAAAGAATTGGAGGATCGACGATGATGGGAAATTATGGGGATCGTCAAGTACGTGTCTTCCAGGTCCAGTTGAACCATCCATTCGCCCTCTTTAAGGATGTCTCAGAGAAGGTGAATACTCTCCATCTTGAAATGCCTATACTCTATCAAAGCATTGAAATCCCTTATATTTAAGACTCGGAGAGAACCGCCCCCTCTCTTGTCGGCCAAGTAAATGGTGCTGATGAAATCCCTGGGGTGTGGAATGGCAGGACAGATGGCTTCTTTGTGCAAGAGTGGTTGGATTTCCACTGCGATGACCTCTTGCTCTCATAGGGAAAAAGATAGCTCCAGAGGGGGCGCGGCTGAAGGGGCGTGCTGTAAAACTCCAGTTTGTATCCATGGGTGGATTCGAGGACCCAAGGGTCCTAGGTCAGAATTTGCCAATTGTGTAAAAATAGTTGTGTCCTTCACCCAAAATGACTTTGGAAAAAGGAGTAATTCTCACCTGTGTAGGCAGGGTCTTGGGAAGCTTCCTGTTGACCTTGGTTGTATCCCCTGCGGGAATGTTGGCATCCCCTACGGGATTGGGTGGGGTAAAGGGTAGTGCCTGTCGACTGGTCTTACCAATTACCAAGGTCTGAGGACTCTTGTTTGGTGCCTAGCAACCTCTGCCTGATGACCGGCCCCTAAATCATCTAACCCTGTCGGAAAGGGTGCTGCAAAAAACCTTTTTCAATGAGAGCTGCGTCTTGTCCAGGACGTTATACGTTGCAGAAAACTTGGCTGGATCTTTTACAAATGGGCCACCGAAGAGGGGGCCCAGCGCAACAGCTCCCGCCTCTGAAGAGGGTAAATCATTTAGCGTTAGGTCAGTACATATGAGTATGGATCACTGACTTTCCATGGATATGGCCATGTTGCCATTTCCCAGTTGGCAAATTGCATGTTGCACTCACCAACCTAAGAAACCGGAAACTGAAAGCCCAGTCCCAGGATCTTCGTGAGGGGCCCTGAGATGTCGAGGATTTGTCCTGACAGTTACGCCAATGCCTGTCCAGGCCTTTCTTGGGGTCTTTAGCCCTCTTTTTTATGAAATTGGCCATTGCGGGATCCACTTCGGGAGTCCCTCTGACGTCACCAGCCAGGTCCGGTCGGGGACATTCTGAGCGCAATCGGGCGCGGACATCATTGTCAAATCCCTGCCTAATATTATCCTGTACGTATTCGGATCCCCCTTGTGGGGGGGCTCGGGGGGAGGGTGGGCAACTGTGGGATCAGAGATGGACGATATCATTTGGCTTTAAGGTCAACACCTTAGAGGTCTTGGGAGGTCCAGATTGCTTCCGCTTACTGGGCCCTGGTGCGTCTTGATCACGATCACTGTACCCATTAGAGGCGGAGTTTGTATTGGTAAGGCCGGTAGGATCATCAGGGTTGGGAGGGAGAGGTTGGGCTGTAGCCATGTTCCTCATGTTCCTCCCTGACTCTCGCAGACAGTTTTATTTTTTTATTTTGAAGGTTTTATATAGCGCTGGCTAGACCCAGAGGTATCAGAGCATTTTACATGATAAGGATAGTATAAGGCACATAGGGTATAAAAGCATATGAAAGGTGGCGCAACAGAAATTTACAGTACAGACAACATGAGCATTATACAAAACCAGATAAAAAAACAGGGGCAGGAGCTGTGCATTTAAGTAATTAGGTAAATGGTAAAACAGGAGAACAGGAATATAATTACTGAACAAAATATCGTGTGATAGATAAGAAATCAAGGAGTAGGACACAGGTTAGGAACCCCAATAATAATTGAGGAGGTGGGTTTTGAGGTCTTTTTTTAAATTAGAATAGGAGGGATTGCAGCGCAGGTTTTTTGGGAGGGCGTTCCAGATAATAGGGACATTGCCAGAGAAGGAGCGAGACTGTGTAGCTTTCTTTTTATGCAGAGGTGGGATTAGGAGTAGGGTGTTGGTGCTTCTCAGAGGTCGAGTGGAGCCCGCAGTGTGGGGTTTCTTTGAGAGGTAATGCGGAGTGTTTTGGTGGAGGACTTTATGAGTAATGCAGGCGGTTTTGTAGGCAGATCTGCCTTCGATAGGAAGCCATTTAAGAGATTTGAGAGCCGGGGAAATATGATCGAAGCGTTTGCAGTCCGTGATGAGCCTGGCAGCAAGGTTGAGCACAGCTTTGTTTGGAGCTAGGTGTACTTTGGTGATTCCATTAAGGATGGCATTACCATAATCAATACGTGACAGAACAAGCGACTGAACTACGAGTTTGAAATCATCGGTGGGTATGAATGGTTTAATTTTCTTGAGGTGACGGAGAGTGAAGAGGGCTCCTTTGGCAGAGTTTTTGATGTGAACATTAAGGGTTAGGGTGCTGTCGATAGTGATGCCAAGAGATTTGACGGAGTAGGACAGGGTGAGTGAGCAATTGAGTGCATTGAGGTCAGGGATCCATGATTGAACGGGTAGAGGGTTATTTTTGGGGGAGAAGAGAATGATTTCGGTTTTGTTAGGGTTGAGTTTGAGATGATTGGAATGGAACCAGGTTTGGATCTTGGTAAGGGTGTTGTTCAGGTGTAAGATGTCAACATGAGTTTTAATCTTGTAATAGATTTGGGTGTCATCGGCGTAGAGGTGGTAATTGATGCCTGCTTGGTTAAGAATGAGGGTGAGGGGTTCCATAAAGAGGTTAAAGAGGGAGGGAGAGAGAATAGATCCTTGGAGGACTCCAAGGGAGACAGGAGTGGGGGTAGAGACAGTTTTGAATTTTGATTTGCTGAGTACGGTGTTGTAGATAAGAGATGAACCATTTGTAGGCTGTGCCATTAAGGGTCCTAAGCACATTAAGTAGGGCTGAATGGTTGACTGTATCGAATGCTGCGGAGAGATCAAGAAGGATAAGAAGGCAGGTCTCGCCATTGTCAAGAGATTGATGGATGTCATCTATGACATTGAGCATTGCCGTTTCGGTGCTGCAGCCTTTTCTGAAGCCTGATTGTAAGGTGTCGAGTAGGTTGAAGTTTTCGATGTGTTTGTCTAGTTGTAGTAGGACACATTTTTCAAGTACCTTTGAGAGAAGGGGGAGGTTAGTGATGGGGCGGAGATTATTTAGGTCATTGGGGTCAGCATTGGGGTTTTTGATTATGGAACAGATCTGTCCAAGTTGAAGGGAGGTGGGGACACAGCCAGTGGGGGGAGAGGTGTTGATGATTGTGGTCCCGTATGGGGTGATGATGTGCTTAAGGACAGGGACAAGGTTAGAGGGTAAGGGGTCTTTTGTGTGGGAGAACGGTTTAAGATTACCAATTATTTTAAACTTCTAGCTCAGTCACAGGGAGGAAGTTGAGCAAGGAGGTATTGTTCTTTAATTGTGAGTTAGGGGAGTTGGTTTCCAGAGATGTGGTAGGGGATAGGTGTGGGGAGTCGTTAGGGGGGTAAGGAAGTAGGTGGGTGAGGAGAGTCGCTAGGGAGCGTTAGGATAGTGGTCGGAAAAAAGAAGGGGCCAACTGGTCGAGGGGATGTGGAGTAGGCATTAGAGGTGAGGATGGGTTTGCATTGGGAGTTGGCGGGGGGCTGTGTGGAAAGGAAAGATTGATCAATTTTGGCTATTTTTTCCGAGACGAAGTGGGAAATTTCTTCACATCTGGCTGAGGAGGCGATCAGATTTGGAGATGCGGGGGAAGTTTGGTTTCGAATGATTTTGAAGAGTTCCCTGGGTCTGTTTTTAGCATGATCAAGTTGAGTGCGGAAGAAGGATCCATTTCCTTGAGGATGTGTTTTTTGTAAGTGGATCTGGCATGTCTGTGAAGTGCCAGGTGGGAGGGTGAGGGATGGTGTCTCTAGGTTCTTTCCGACAGTCTGAGAGACCGTCTCTCGTTATTAAGCTCGGTAGTAAACCAAGAGTTGGAGGGGGTGTTTCTTTGGTTTTTGAGTTTAGGCGGGGCCAATTGGTCAAGTATATCGGTGATAGTATTTTTAAAGTGTTCAGTGAGCTCATTAGCATTTTGTGAGGCGGGAATGAGAAAAAGTTGTGCTTGGAGTTTAGACTCAAGAACACCCGGGGATACGTTTTAGATTTCTGGTCAATTTCTAAGGTTTGTTAATGTTGGAGGTGGGGAGACTTGCAGTGGTAGCAATGATGAACAGTATAAGGTGATGGTCAGACCAGTCAATGCGGACGATATTGGTCATGGAGGCCAGATCTTCATTGGAAATAATGGCGTCAGGTATGGCTCCTTTGGTGTGTGTCGGGGACAGGCATAGTTGTTTGAGTTCATTGATCTCAAGTAGACTAGTGAGAAGGGAGATGGTGGGGTCATTGGTATCGTTCCAATGGAGGTTAAGATCCCCAAGAAAGAGATTTTTGGAGTTGGATAATGAGTATTGTGTCAGGAGCTCAATAAGTCCTCGATGAAGGGCTTGGGGGCTCCCGGGAGGCGATAGATGTTGTGTAGACGAACTGGGTGGGAATTTTGAGTTGTCAGTTCAACTTCCAGGTATTCACAGGAGGAGTAGCCAGAGGTATTGACAAGGGATAGCTGAAGTTCATTTTTAAAGATAATGGCTAGCTGTTGGAAAGGCGTCCGCCGGAAGGGGGTTCGAACACGTCTTGCCCACCCCTTTGACCCACCTCTCCCTAGTAAGCCGAACCAGGCGCGCACACCCTGAGCTGCACTGTGAACAGAGGGACACCACACGTATTCTTTGTAGGACGATAAGTTCTTTTATCGATGATTTCAGGGATCTTTATGACCCAAAAGGCAAATAGTACAGCAGTGGCACAACGTACCACAATTCAGTCGTGGGGAATGGGGGTAGCGGGACAGTCTTTCAAGATAGTGTCTCTGCGAAATACCCTGCGGAAGCTCACAATCCTCGAGCTGGAGGGTGTCGTGTCTCTGGCCGATTTCTTATCAAGTCGTCCTCAAGGGGAGCGCCGCGAGTCTCTCAGCAGGCACAGGTGGTCGGAGTTCAGGAGCCGCGATTCCGTCAGCAGGCTCAGATGGTTCAATGCTGGGGGCCGCGAGTCGCTCAGCAGGCCTAGATGGTTCAATGCTGGGGGCCGCGAGTCGCTCAGCAGGCCTAGATGGTTCAATGCTGGGGGCCGCGAGTCGCTCAGCAGGCCTAGGTGGTTCAGTGTTCGGGAGCCGCGACCTCGTCCGCAGGGCTCAGATGGTTCAATAGCAAGAGGCCGCGAGTCACTCAGCAGGCCCAGGTGACTTCAGCGTTCAGGAGCCGCGACAGCGTCAGCAGGCTCAGATGGTTCCAGGTCTTCGCTGTCCTTGTTCCTCCGGCACCCCTTGTTATACTCCGCTGGTTCTTTGAAGTCCGGAGTGCTCGCAGAGGGGGGAACTGGGGTGACGGAGGGGGTTCGGCGGGATTTCCTGCCGCTCACTCCTTGGTCCTTTCAGGTGGGTCTGGGAGGGACCCCAGACGCTCGGTAGGGGAGGCGCCTGCTCCCCAGGGGCCTGGTGGCCGATTGAGTCCTCCCGGGGAAGGCGACCCGAGGTGTGACTGGGCTGGCGCCTCTGGGTCTGGCTCGAGGGCTCCCGCTCCCTCGGTTGGGCATGCGTGGTAGGGTGTTGAGTCTGTCAGGCCTCTGGCCGGCCCGTGGATCGGGGGTGGCTGGGGCGGCCGGAGTCGGGGATGTCGGGTCTTGAGGGTGGTTGCAGGTTGGCGGGATGATGGAGAGGGCCACGCCGTGAGGCCGGTCTCACACGCGTCCCCCCCAGCTGAAAGGCGTGGAGAACTACCCATCCACTGGGGGGTTCTCCTCGCCGAAGCGGAAGAACCGGGACAGGCCGTCGGCGTTGGCATGATCCGTCCCGGGGCGATGTTCGACAGTGAAGTCCATCCCTTGGAGAGAGATGGACCATCGTAGTAGCTTGGGGTTCTCCCCCCTCATCCGCATTAGCCACTGCAAGGGCCGGTGGTCCGTCTGTACTCGAAAATGGGTTCCGAACAAGTAGGGCCGCAGTTTCTTGAGGGCCCAGACTACGGCAAAGGCCTCTCGCTCTATAGTGCTCCAACGCTGCTCTCTCGGCAGCAGCCTTCGGCTGATGAAGGCTATGGGCTGATCAATGCCCTTGTCGTCAAACTGCGAGAGCACGGCCCCGATGCCATGTTCGGATGCATCGGTCTGGACCACGAACTCTCGGGAGTAGTCGGGGGCCTTGAGTACGGGAGCGGTGCACATGGCGGTTTTCAAGGCGTCGAACGCCTGCTGGCACTGGGGGGTCCACTGCACCTTCTGCGGAAGTTTTTTGGAGGTCAACTCTGTGAGGGGCCCTGCGATACTACCATAATTTTTAATGAACCTCCGGTAGTACCCCGTAAGGCCCAGGAAGGCCCGAACCTCTGTCTGCGTGGTGGGGGGCTCCCAGGACTTGATGGCATCGATCTTCGGCAGGAGAGGGGCGACCTGGCCGCTGCCCACCTGATGCCCCAGGTAGACCACGGAGCCTTGTCCGAGCTGGCATTTGCTGGCTTTCACTGTCAGGCCCGCTTGCCGCAGGGCCATTAGTACTTGTCGGAGGTGCTGGAGATGCTCGTGCCATTGAGAGCTGAATACGGCGATGTCGTCAAGGTACGCTGCGCTGAACTCCTCGAGTCCGGCCAGGACCTTGTTCACCAACCGCTGGAACGTGGCTGGGGCGTTTTTCATCCCGAACGGCATGACCCTGAAGCGGTAGTGGCCATCTGGCGTGGAGAAGGCAGAGCGCTCTCTCGCTCCCTCCGTGAGAGCGATCTGCCAGTACCCGCAGGTCAGGTCGAAAGTGCTGAGGAACTGGGCGGCCCCCAGGCGGTCGATGAGCTCGTCGGCTCGGGGAATAGGGTGAGCGTCTGCGCGGGTGACCGCATTGAGCCCCCGATAGTCTACACAGAATCTTAGTTCGGGGGCGACCCCTGGGGAGGCAGCCTTCGGGACCAGAACCACCGGGCTGGCCCAGGGGCTGTCGGAGGGCTCGATGACCCCCAGGTTGAGCATTTTCTGTACCTCGGTCTTGATGCAGGTGCGGACCCGGTCAGGCACCCGGTAGGCTCTGTGTCTCACAGGCGGGCAGTCGCCGGTGTCTACGTCGTGGACACACCAGTCGGTCACCCTTGGAATGAGGGAGAAAAGGTCTGCGAATTGTCCGAGCAGCTGGCGGCAGTCGTCGGCCTGCTGGGGAGTGAGGGTGTCCGACAGTTTCACACCCTCCACGGAACCGTCCAGTTCTTTTGTGTACAGGAGATCGGGCAGGGGTTCAGTGTCCTCTTCTGCCCCCTCATCGGTGGCCAGTAGCAAACTCAGTTCTGTCCTTACGAAGTGGGGCTTGAGACGGTTTACGTGGAGGACCCGGAGGGGGTTCCGTGGGGATTGTACGTCGACCAGATACGTGACCTGGCTCTTCCGTTCGACCACCTTGAATGGGCCAGTCCACTTGTCTTGTAGGGCGCAGGGTCTCACCGGAGCCATGACCCAAACCTGCTGGCCCGGCTGGAACTCGACCAAGGTTGCGTTCTGGTCATTCCAGCGCTTCATTTCTTCCTGGCTGGCCTCGAGGTTAGCCTCTGCAAGTTCCCTAAACTTCCTCGTCTGGTTGCGGAGCGCCAGGATGTAGCGGAACACATCTGGGGGTGTTCCCCGAGGGCTTGTCTCCCAGCCCTCTTTGACCAGGCTTAGGGGCCCCCGAACGGGATGTCCGTACAGCAGTTCGAAGGGGCTGAACCCCAGAGACTTTTGGGGAACCTCCCGGTACGCGAACAGGAGGCAAGGGAGGAGGACGTCCCATTTCCGGCGCAGGGGCTCTTCGAGGCCCAGGATCATTCCCTTCAGAGTTCGGTTGAAGCGTTCCACCAGGCCGTTGCCCTGGGGGTGGTAGGGGGTCGTGAATTTATACGTGACTCCGCACTGCTGCCACAGGGACTTCATGTAGCGGGATATAAAGTTCGTGCCGCGATCACTCACAACCTCGCGGGGAAATCCGACCCGGGAGAAGATCCCCATGAGAGCCCGGCCCACCACGGGAGCCGTCACGGTGCGCAGGGGGATGGCCTCGGGGTAGCGGGTGGCATGGTCCACCAGGACGAGGATGAATCGGTGGCCCTGGGCGGTCTTCGGATCCAGGGGTCCCACGATGTCGATGCCGACCCGCTCGAACGGGGTACTTACAACGGGGAACGGTTGTAAGGGAGCTTTGCGTTTTCCGCCACTCTTCCCACTGCCCTGGCACGTGAGGCAGGACTTGCAGTGTGTTTCTACATTCGCTCGCATCTTGGGCCAATAGAAGTGGGTCACCAATCGCTGGTATGTCTTGTCTTGGCCTAAGTGTCCTGCCAAGGGTACATCGTGGGCCAGGCCCAGGAGGAGGCTCCGGAACCGCAGGGGTACCACCAGTACTCGTGCTGCGCCTAGCTCGGCGGACATTTGCTCGCTGTAGAGGAGGCCATTGTCCCAATAGACCCAATGGGTTCCGGTTTGATCACCGGCGACCTGGGCTTCGGCTTGTTGTCTAAGTCCCTCGAGGGAGGGGCAAGTGGTCTGTTCCTGGCAGAACTCTTCGCGGGAGGGCCCCCCTTCGCAGTGCCACTGGGCCAACTCGGGCAGTTCTTCGGGTTCCATCGGGGCCTCTGGGGCGGAAGGTTCCGGTCCTTCCCCTGGGTTAGTGTCTCCTACTTCCTCGGAAGGAGGGTTGTCTGCTTCTGGTAGGGGGTCCCTGTTCTCGGGGGAAGTGTTCGGTAAGAGGGCTTCACCGCCCTTGGAGGGGGCCATTCGTGCGGTCATGGAGCGCGTGGTGGCGCAGACCCACTCCGGTAGGCCCATCATCTCTAGGTGGGCTCTTCGTTCCACCTGCCCCCACGGGGAATTTTCCAGGTCGTTGCCCAGGAGGCAGTCTACGGGCTGCGAAGTCCGGACCGCTACCTTTAGTTCTCCGGAGACCCCTCCCCACTCGAAGGGCACCAGGGCCATCTGGCAGAGGCTCTCAGAATTGTCGGAGGATACGACCGGACAGAGGGCCCCGGCTAGGATCTGGTCTTCGGCAATTAGGCTGCGGTGGACCGCGGTGACACTCGCCCCGGTGTCGCGAAGGCCCTCGACTCGGTGGCCGTTGATAGTCACCTGCTGTCGGTATTTCTCTGTGTTGGCGGGCAAGGGTGTCCCGGGGACCATTTCTCGATCCCCAAGGGAGACCAGGGCCATGGCCGCCGGTTCCCATTCCTCGGAGTCTTCCATTTCTTCCCCCAGAGCCACGGAGGCCATCTGCCGGGTCGTGGGGTTGGTCGTTGTGGTTCGCTGATACTGGGGACACTGGGGGTCATTGGCGAAGTGTCCGGGCTGCTGGCAGCGGAAGCAGGTGATCCTAGCTCGTGGACCTGGTCGTCCTGGGGCTCCGGTGCTGGCTGGAGACTGGGCCGAACCCGCCGTTGGTGGGCTGCTGGGGAGCTGGTGGAGGACCCCCCGGCAAAGTCTCTTGGTCGGCCGTGGTTCCCTCCGCCCCTCTGGCGGGGGGGACCCTGACTGTTGCGGCCGTAGTCCCCCACGGGGCCCCGGGTGGCCCGGGTGTTCACCCAACGATCAGCCTCAGCGGCCAGCTTCCGAGGGTCGGTGAGTTTACTGTCTAGGAGATGCTGGCGCAGTTCTATAAAGCAATTGGCCGCTAAATGTTCCCAGGCGATCAGATCGAACAGTTCTTCGAAGGTGGAGACCTTGCTGCCCTTGATCCACCCGTCCAGAGCTCGGCTGTAAAAGTTCACGTATTCGACCCACGTGGTGCCCGGTATCTTTTTGCAATCTCGGAACCGTTGTCGGTACATTTCGGGGGTGAGTCCGTACCGGCCCACGAGGGCTTCCTTCATGTGGCTGTAGGAGTTCATGACCGCGGAGGGCAGATCGAGCAGAGTGTCTCTTCCTTCGCTTAAGAACCGGCCCCATAGGCCGGCCCCCCAATCCTTTTGCGGGACTCGGTGAGAGGTCATGGCGACTTCGTAGGCTTTAAACCACTGCTGGATATCATCGTTCTTATAATACTCCTTGACCACATCCTTGGGGATGTGGACTTTGGTTTCCCCGGTGGGAGCGGGCTGGGGATTCCCGGGCGGCTGTGACTTTTCGTGTCTAGCCCGCCACTCAATTTCCTTCAGGCCGCGTTCATGTTCTAGCTGGAGTTTCTTTTCGTCGTGCTCCCTTTGGAGTCTCTTCTCTTCGAGTTCCCCTTGTAGCCGTAACTGCTCGACGGCTAACTTCTTCTCTGCCAGTTTTATCTCTCCCTCGATTTTTAGTTTTGCCAGTTCCAGTTCGTGGTTGCGGCTTCTCTCTCGGTCCGCTAGTTCCTCGGCGGACAGGTTCCCCTCTGGCCCGTTGTTTCTCGCCGGGGTGCTTGTTTGTTCATGGGTAGAGTCTCCTTCCGTTTGGGTCGGGGGCGCCCCCGTCTCGACCCAGGCTTTTAGTACTTTCTGGTAGTCTTCCTTTGTGCTCAGTCCGGTGGTAGCGATGCCAAGGTCTTTGCAAAACTGTTTTAGTTCTCTATGTGTGTAATAGTCCAATTGATCTTCTCGGAACGGTGAGCTTATTTCGGTACCTGTGGCACCCAGGGAGGTTTCTCCTTCCATTTCTGTTTGGTAGTGCGTCAGTCGTTTACTGCATGCTCTCCTTCGGTGTCGGCTCGGATCCCGTCGTCTGCCACCAAATGTTGGAAAGGCGTCCGCCGGAAGGGGGTTCGAACACGTCTTGCCCACCCCTTTGACCCACCTCTCCCAAGTAAGCCGAACCAGGCGCGCACACCCTGAGCTGCACTGTGAACAGAGGGACACCACACGTATTCTTTGTAGGACGATAAGTTCTTTTATCGATGATTTCAGGGATCTTTATGACCCAAAAGGCAAATAGTACAGCAGTGGCACAACGTACCACAATTCAGTCGTGGGGAATGGGGGTAGTGGGACAGTCTTTCAAGATAGTGTCTCTGCGAAATACCCTGCGGAAGCTCAAAATCCTCGAGCTGGAGGGTGTCGTGTCTCTGGCCGATTTCTTATCGAGTCGTCCTCAAGGGGAGCGCCGCGAGTCTCTCAGCAGGCACAGGTGGTCAGAGTTCAGGAGCCGCGATTCCGTCAGCAGGCTCAGATGGTTCAATGCTGTGGGCCGCGAGTCGCTCAGCAGGCCTAGATGGTTCAATGCTGGGGGCCGCGAGTCGCTCAGCAGGCCTAGATGGTTCAATGCTGGGGGCCGCGAGTCGCTCAGCAGGCCTCGGTGGTTCAGTGTTCGGGAGCCGCGACCTCGTCCGCAGGGCTCAGATGGTTCAATAGCAAGAGGCCGCGAGTCACTCAGCAGGCCCAGGTGACTTCAGCGTTCAGGAGCCGCGACAGCGTCAGCAGGCTCAGATGGTTCCAGGTCTTCGCTGTCCTTGTTCCTCCGGCACCCCTTTTTATACTCCGCTGGTTCTTTGAAGTCCGGAGTGCTCGCAGAGGGGGGGACTGGGGTGACGGAGGGGGTTCGGCGGGATTTCCTGCCGCTCACTCCTTGGTCCTTTCAGGTGGGTCTGGGAGGGACCCCAGATGCTCGGTAGGGGAGGCGCCTGCTCCCCAGGGGCCTGGTGGCCGATTGAGTCCTCCCGGGGAAGGCGACCCGAGGTGTGACTGGGCTGGCGCCTCTGGGTCTGGCTCGAGGGCTCCCGCTCCCTCGGTTGGGCATGCGTGGTAGGGTGTTGAGTCTGTCAGGCCTCTGGCCGGCCCGTGGATCGGGGGTGGCTGGGGCGGCCGGAGTCGGGGATGTCGGGTCTTGAGGGTGGTTGCAGGTTGGCGGGATGATGGAGAGGGCCACGCCGTGAGGCCGGTCTCACACTAGCCCTCCCCAACTCTGCCAGGCCTGTCTTTTCTAAGAATAGAGTCTCTCGGGGGGGAGAGTAGGTCAAGTGTGCTCGTTGAGTGGCCATTGAGCCAGGTTTCAGTGAGGAATGCAAGGTCAATAGATTCACTCAGGATAGTTTCCGAACTTTACGTGGCATGTTGGACTGCGGAGCGACAGTTGACAAGCATACATGTTAGTGGTGTGGGGTTGCATATGGTGGGTGGGCCACAGTGGATCGACGTGAGTTGTGGTGGTGGTCTGGGGGAAGCGGGGGAAGAGGGGATTCTATTAGTCCCTAGGATAACAGGGATGTGGGAATAGGGGAGTGGAGGATTGGTGGTTGATAAACTAGGAAGGTAGGAGTTGCATAGGTTAGAGAGGTCGGACGGGGAGAGATGGTTCGAGGTGCGGTGAGGTCTATGTATACAGCAGCGGAGAGGAGTCGATCTCCAATGACTGTGTTTGGTGTTAGGGATTTTTGAGGGGGGGTGGGGATTTTAAGGTGAGGGAGGGTTCTGGAGCTGAGGAAGATAAAATCTTTCCTGAATTGAGAGAGTTCAGTAATCAAATTAGATAGGCCAAGTTCAATGTTGTGTAGGCTCTGGGCAATTAAGGTGAGGGGAGGTACCGAGGGGGCATGGTTTGGGTTTGTTGCAGAGAGTGGACTGATGTGTGAGGGGGGAGACAGGGTAGTGGGTGTGGAGTGAGGGATGACGGGGCTGTTAGGTGTGAGGGGTTCGGTAATCAAGTTGGCTAGGTCAAGTTCAGTGTTGTGTAGGCTCGTGGCAATTGGGGTGAAGGAGGTACTGAAGGGGCGTGGGCGGGTGGTAGGAAATGGTGGTTCGTTGCAGAGGGTGGACTGATGTGTGAGGGGGAGATAGGGTAGTGGGAATGGAGTGAGGGGTGACAGGCTGTTTGGTGAGAGGGGTTCAGTAATCAAATTAGATAGGTAGAGTTCACTGTTGTGTAGGCTCTGGGCAGTTAGGGTAAAGGGAGGGACTGAAGGGACGTGGGCGGGGGAAAGGCATGGTCTGGGGGTAGGGAATGGTCTGGGTTACTTGCGGAGTGTGGACTGATGTGTGAGGGGGCGATAGGGTAGTGGGTGTGGAGTGAGGGGTGAAGGGGCTGTTAGGTGTGAGGGGTTGGATTGGGTTAGACAGGAGGTTAATAACTTCAGGAGACGTGGTCAGAGAGGATAAAAGGGCATAGAGCGAGTGGAGAGCGGATATATTGGGGTGGAGGGGTTGTGTATTTATCGGGGTTTGGGATAAAGGATTGGGAGGCGGAGTTAGGAGGGCCTGAAGAGGCAGGATAGGAGGGATGGGAAGGAGAAGAGGGTATTCAGGATGGGTAAGAGGAGGGGGGTGAGGAGTTGTGTTAGAGGATTGAAGAGAAAGGACGGTGGAGTACCTGAGTATTTGGGTAGGGGGGAGAGAGGTTGGGGGTCAGGAAGATGAGGGGTCATGGGAGGGGAATGATAAGTAGATGGCAGGGATTGGGGGCTACCGCTTTTAGTGGAGGGGTCCAAGGAGTGTGAGTTTCAGAAGTTAGGGGGAGTGAGGGAAATTAGAGGGGGATGAGAAGTAGGTAATGGTTGTTGGGGGATCTCGTTTGCAGTAGAGAGGTCCAGGGAGGGGGATGGTGAGGTCAATTGTTGGAGGATGGTGTTAGCTGGATGGTTGAGAGTGGAGGTGGAGCGAGGGGGAAGGGGGAGGGAGAGGTTGGAGGGGCGTTATTCAGTCAGGGAGAAGGAGTGTTAGGCGCAGAGTGGTCAAGGGGGAGAGACATAATGCTGAAGTGGTGTTGGAAAATGGAAAGGTGGGATGGCGAAGCTTGTATGAGGATGTTACCAGTTTTGAAGATGGAGATATCAATATCACCCTGAAAGGCTGGGGAGGGAGCGGAGGATATTTTGAATCCATATGGGATATTGATTGATTTAGAGATAGGGAGGTGTTGGAGGAGGATGCTCTTCCATTTGGAAGGGCGTTTGGAGTAGAAGATGTCGGGGCATATCAACAAGCAGGCGATAAAAAATTATCGCCGCTTTTGCATCCGCTTTCGGACGAAAAGCGGCGATAATTTTATCGCCTTATCAGGAAGGTCACGCTATCGCGTGAAACCTTGCCTGATCGCCATTTCCCTTAACGCCCATCTTTGCATCTCTAATGAGGTGCAAAGAGGGCGTTCCTCCCCAGGATAACGGGAGAGCAACATTTCTCCTATTATTAAGCCTCACTCAACGCAGCATAGCGACAAGAAAAGTAGCGATAAACTCTGTTATCGCTATTTTCCTTATGCCTGCTTTGAAACTGACTTAGCCATGATATACTATGGAAGGTGGATATCATGGCTAAGTATGTGAGGCCCTATCAACAAGCTATAGCCAAAAGTTGTGTGATTATCGCTGGAGTTCCAGCAATAATCTCACTTGTGGCTGTTAGCGCTCTGAATTTTATCGCTTTGGAGATAAGGGTTGCTAATAGCACGCTATATCCGCGATAAAATTCAGAGTTTGCCGGCAATAATTATCCTCACGCTAAGAGCACTGAGCGATAATTATTGGCGGTTCTTGCTGATATGCCCCGTAGTTGGTAATAAAGGGGTGAGATGAGGCTGAGGTAGTTATCATTAATGAGTGTTTTAGGGTTACGGATAAGGAGTTTATGTTTGGAGTTTTTCTTTGCGTGTTTGGAGAGATTGGGGGGGTAGAGAATGGTCCATGAGTTGGGGCTGTGTTTGGAGAGAGTAGGGTCCTGGGGGTGATGGTCAATGCTGTGAGGGGGCATGTTGGGTAAACATGAGAGGCAGAGAGAACGGAGGGAAGGATCTTAAGGATATGGGGTAGAGGAGGAGAGGAGGATAGAAATATAGGGGCTACACAAGGAATAGGGTAGACATGCGAGGAATTATAATCGGCAAAATGGAGCAGATCAAATAGCTAAACAAATTATATCGACAACATGGAGCAAATAAAATAGATAAACACGATAAATACGATGATTCCTCAGAGATGAAGGCTCAGGTCTGAGGGTTGTCCTATAACTCTTTCCCTGTATAAATCCTCTCTGGGAGGGAGTCCTATGTCCCTTTCAATAAACAGTATGGGGTGCTTGGCCCTTTCTTCCGGGTTGTAGACTGAAGTGATGCGTAGTCCTCTGTCTCTTTCCATGTATCTGTGTAGGGTGAGTTAGTCCTTTCTCTGTTTCTGTTTCTGTGGTTTTACCTGCCATTTTGAAGAGGGGATCAGGGGATGGTCCCCTATAGAGTCCAAAATGGGGTCCCTGTGCTACCAATCGCAGTCATCAACAAGCATTTGCAATGCAACAGGTCTCGCATTTACGTGAGTTTGAGCTGTTGGCATTGTAAATGACAATGCCTTTTATTTATGTTTTGGTTTTGGAACATAAATAAAACACATTGTCATTTATAATGCCAATAGCTTAACCCCTTCGGTGCTCATGACGGAACGGTTCCGTCATGAGCCACGGTTGAGCTGTGCTCATGACGGAACCGTTCCGTCATGACCACGCCCGCGCAAGAAACCGTCAGCACAGCGGCGGAATTTGCGCAGCATGGAAGGGGTTAAACTCGAGTAAATGCGAGACCTATTGCATTGCAAATGCTTGTTTACAGTGTGTATATAAAGCGCTCTGATACTTTCGGGTCAAGCTAGCGCTATATAAAACTTTTAAAATAAAAATAAAATAAATAAATGGTGAAAAGGAAAGTGGTGGTGAAACCTGGGGATTTGCAGTGTTTAAAGGCAGCCACTGATGCACTCAATATGTACAGCTGTGTCAAAAACTAACGCTCGCTGCGGGAGTCAGAGGGCTCAGCCAAGCGCGAAAAGCACTGAGGACACGGGAGGGTGGAGGGGCAGAGGGAGGGAGCCTGGCAGAGAGGGCGAGCAGACTGGGAGTGGGAGAGAGATGACAGTGTCCATAGGGGACGGACGAAAGTCATTAAGGATTTAGGTGAGGTCTGGAGACAAGAGAGGCCTGGAGAGAGAGAGAGGGTGGGGAGAGAACATGCTGGCAGGGGGAAGAGGCGGATATAAAGGCACTAGTAAGGATGGGGAGGCGTCGGCGGGGGAAGCAGATGCTCAGAGAGGCATACAGGGCATAGTAGAGGCAGCGGTCACAGCAATAGGTACAAGAGGCCCGAAAAGGAAGGTGACGTAACGGCCAGGACTGCCGACTGTGGCGCTGGGGAACCAGATTCGAGTCTAGGCGTCCTCTGCTCAACATCCTGTGATTCCAAGCAAATTACTTAATCTCCCCCTTTCTACCAAAGAATGAATGTGTCCTTGTGTAACATAACTGATGATCATGTGCAAAAACAAGAAAAGAAAGGAAGCGGAAACATCATCAGGCGGTAGAACGGAAATGCTGAATCAGAAGAAAAGTTGGAAGCAGTGTACCGAGAAAGGAAACAACCAGGTGTAGTGGATAACAAGGAAATATGGATTGATTATGCAGAGGGAAGAGTAGGTTACTGGGTGCAGTGAAGGAGAGTAGGTAACGGGGTGCAGTGAAGGATCGAGGAAATGTTGGGGTGTAGAGAAACGTATGGGTACCATCTTAAAAGGCACGTACAGTGTATGAAGACTGAGGTGGTGAACTTGCATGTAAAAGGAGGACACACAATGTGCAGCGGAAGGGTGGGTGGAGTGTGTATGGAAAAAAGACGCCAGGATCAGGGGGCAGGGTGGGGTGCAGAGGGAGGGTCCACTCATTGTGCAGCTGTGGCAGAGTAAGACTGAGAGTTGTGCTGCGCAGGGAGTGAAGAGGAGTGGGTGTGAAGAGCGCACGATGGGGGGCAGTGCAAATGGAGGGGCGGTGTTTCAGGGAGGTAGGGGCACAATGGGCCAGTCACGCAGGCTGCCAAATGCTGCGCGCGCCTGTGTGAAAGTGATCACGATCGCGATCACACATCAAAGCGGCCGTGCGGCCGCGAAAGTGAAAGCAAACGAGTGCTTTCAGGCCTCCAAATGGTGCGCGCGCCCGGCCGACGCACAGGCACTGTATTTGGAGGCCTGAAAAGCCACTGTTTGCACTGCCAAAACTCGCTTACTATAAGTCTCGCCAGAGCAGCGCTAAAGCGCTGTCTCAGGCGAGACCTAAAAATGTTAATTGCACATATGCATCGTGCCAAAATGGGTAGATATGGGGGGGGGGGGCGCCCGAACCAGCGAGTGGCATTATTAGCAGCCAATATCCTATTAAATACTGGGGTCTAGCGCTCCAAACCGCTACTTCGTATACGAAGAGGTTGGTAGCGCAGGATCAAAACTGCAACACTAACCATCAGTTTCCCGTGTGTAGACCGATATCCAGGTCTGTGGCAGAAGCTTAGCAGTTGCTTATCCTTTCGACGGGAGCGTTCTGCGGCTCATTCCGTCTAATGGGTGCTCGGGGATGTGGGAGGCCACCAACTCATCTGCAGAGGACCCTGCCATTGTGGATTCCCAGGGAGTCCGAGAGCTGTTTTCATCGAAGAAGAAGGTCTGGGTAGAAGCGAGGCCTGAATTATCCTCCCACGAACATCTTTCGTTCGTGAGCGCCGATCCTGAGGTAACTGTCCTGTCCTGCAGTAACTGTCCTGTCCTGTCCTGTCCTGCGGTAACTGTCCTGTCCTGCGTTAGCTGTCCTGTCCTGTCCTGCAGTAGCTGTCCTGTCCTGTCCTGTGGTAGCTGTCCTGTCCTGCGGTAGCTGTCCTGTCCTGTGGTAGCTGTCCTGTCCTGTGGTAACTGTCCTGTCCAGCGGTAGCTGTCCTGTCCTGCGGTATCTGTCCTGTCCTGTCCTGCGATAGCTGTTCTGTCCTGTTCTGCGGTAACTGTCCTGTCCTGTCCTGCGGTAGCTGTCCTGTCCTGTTCTGCGGTAACTGTCCTGTCCTGTCCTGCGGTAGCTGTCCTGTACTGTCCTGTGGTAGCTGTCCTGTCCTGCGGTAACTGTCCTGTTCTGCGGTAGGTGTCCTGTCCTGCGGTAACTGTCCTGTCCTGTCCTGCGGTAGCTGTCCTGTCCTGTTCTGTGGTAACTGTCCTGTCCTGTTCTGCGGTAGCTGTCCTGTTCTGCGGTAACTGTCCTGTCCTGCGGTAGCTGTCCGGTCCTGTCCCACGGTAGCTGTCTGGTCTTGTCCTGCGGTAGCTGTCCTTTCCTGCGGTAACTGTCCTGTCCTGTCCTGCAGTAGCTGTCCTGTCCTGTTCTGCAGTAACTGTCCTGTCCTGTGGTAGCTGTCCTGTCCTGCGGTAACTGTCCTGTCCTGCGGTAACTGTCCTGTCCTGTCCTGCGGTAGCTGTCCTGTCCTGCGGTAGCTATCCTGTCCTGCGGTAACTGTCCTGTCCAGCGGTAGCTGTCCTGTCCTGTCCTGCGGTAGCTGTCCTGTCCTGTCCTGGGGTAACTGTCCTGTCCTGTGGTAGCTGTCCGGTCCTGCGGTAACTGTCCTGTCCTGTCCTGCGGTAGCTGTCCTGTCCTGTTCTGCGGTAACTGTCCTGTCCTGTACTGTGGTAGCTGTCCTGTCCTGTCCTGCGGTAACTGTCCTGTCCTGCGGTAACTGTCCTGTCCTGCAGTAGCTGTCCTGTCCTGTCCTGCGGTAAATGTACTGTCCTGCGGTAGCCGTCCTGTCCTGCGGTAACTGTCCTGTCCTGCGGTAGCTGTCCTGTCCTGTCCTGCGGTAGCTGTCCTGTCCTGTCCTGTGGTAGCTGTCCTGTCCTGTGGTAACTGTACTGTCCTGTCCTGTCCTGTGGTAGCTGTCCTGTCCTGCGGTAGCTGTGCTGTACTGCGGTAACTGTCCAGTCCTGTCCTGCGGTAACTATCCTGTCCTGTCCTGCGGTAGCTGTCCTGTCCTGTCCTGCGGTAGCTGGCCGGAAACGTCCGGAGCTGCGCCCCCATCCACCACGCCTCCGGTGGACTGTCTAGCGCTGCGACGGGTAAGTGAGCCTAGTGATTAGTAGCGAGACTTTTTGTGAGGGCTCAAAAAAGTGCTACCAGGCCAGCCTAGAGCTACAGTGCACGGGCGCGCGTGCCTCACTTTCGCGGCCGCAAGGCCGCTTTGATGTTTTTTTTCTCCTGTTTATTACTTCTATGTAGTAATGGTGGCACCCGTGCGTCGCCATTACTACAGAGCAGTAATAAACAGAAACAAGCTTGGACATAGCCAATAGGTCTCGCTTTTGGGACCTTATAAGTATTTAGTTATGCAACTGTTGCATGGCTAAACACTTATAAGGACCCAAAAGCGAGACATGTTGGCTATGCCCGTGCTTGTTTACCTTTACTCTGCTTTTCAGTAGGGTCCTGAGGCCCTTAGACAGGGACTATGGGGGTCAGCCAACCTTGCTGGTGGGCATAGCCTTTAAACTGATGGGCGAGAGGGCCCAGGGCCCTTGTGAAGGCCTCTGTTATCTAGTGCGACCACTAGCACGTCCGAGAGGGAGGCTTGCATGGCATCCTCTCTTTACTCGACTCTACTCTCAACGCCATCCACAACTGGATGTTAGCTCACCAACTCATTCTAAATCCCCCCAAAACTGAATTCCTCCTCCTTTCGACCTCTCTCTCTCCTCCTCCTGTTCAATCGTGGATGGATCAGCTGAACCTGCTCAACAACAAACCCATCATTGTCGACAGCGCTAAATCTCTAGGTGTCATTCTTGACAAAAGACTCAACTTAATCTCCCACATCAACTCTATTGCCAGGAACGCACGGTACCAGTTGCGCCTTCTATGGGGGATCCGTCGGTTCTTCCCGGAGAATGACTTAAAAACCTTGGTCCAATCGCTGGTTCTCTCAAGACTGGATTATTGCAATTCTCTTCTGACGGGCCTGCCCAAATCCCACCTCTCCCCTCTCAAATCCATCCTCCATTCAGCAGCTCGCTTCATTTCAGGGTCTAAACGAAGCGACCAAATCACTCCTATCCTGTCCTCTCTTCGATGGCTTCCGATTGAGGCAAGATCTATTTACAAAACTGCCTGCATCACACACAAAGCCTTGCACACGTCCTCCCCTCGCTACCTGGCAAATAAATTGAAACTGTCCGGAGGCTCTCGACCCTCTCGTAATGCGGAAAAGCTGCTGCTTGAGCCCCCCGTCTTCAAAAGGGAAAGATCGATGGCACAATCCTTCTCAGGCAATGCGGTGAGAATATGGAACTCACTTCCCCCATTGCTCCGTGCCACCTCCTCTACCCGGATCTTCAAAGCTGAACTCAAAACTCTTCTCTTCCAAAGACACTTTCAGAACTAATACTTTCATTCTCAGGCCCCTCTTGGAAGTTCACTCTTCGTTGTAAATCTGTATTTTTTCCTGTACATTCCTCACCCCTGCGTGCTGTGTTGGACTTTGTGTTTGTGTACCCTTCTTTTTTTAGTCTGTGTAATGTTATATTCTGTGCCACTTTTCTCTTGTAACGTAACCAGCCCTATTGTACAGCGCTCTGACACCTTTGGGTAATGTCCGCGCTTTATGAAAATGCATAAATAAATAAAATCCTGGTAGTATTCAAAGTCCTCATCGTATCAGACCTATCGAGCCTTAATGGAGAATGAGGCAGATCAGTCAAGGTGAGGGCTCCCCCTGGCGGCCGCGGATAGAACTGTCAGTGTGTGGCGGGAACCCTCTGGGCACCAGGTTCACAACTCTGGTCACATTGTGGAGTGGCAGGGCGTCCTGGGGGCAAACTCGGGATCAAAATACGGGCACCAACATAGGCCAAAATATCAAATAGCTGGCCGCTAGTGGAGAGATGCGCCGCTAGAGGAGAGATGCGCCGCTACAGAGAGATGGTCCACTAGTGGAGAGATGCGCCACTAGTGGAGAGATGCTCCACTAGTGGAAAGATGCGCCGCTAGTGGAGAGATGTTCCACTAGTGGAGAGATGCACCAATGGAGGAGAAATGCTCCACTAGTGGAAAGATGCGCCGCTAGTGGAGAGATGCTCCACTAGTGGAAAGATGCGCCGCTAGTGGAGAGATGTTCCACTAGTGGAGAGATGCACCAATGGAGGAGAGATGCGCCACTAGAGGAGAGATGCGCCACTAGAGGAGAGATGTGCCGCTAGTGGAGAGATGTGCCACTAGTGGAGAGATGCGCCGCTAGTGGAGAGATGCGCCACTAGAGGGCAGATGCGCCACTAGAGGAGAGATGCTCCACTAGTGGAAAGATGCGCCACTAGAGGAGAGATGCGCCACTAGTGGAGAGATGCGCCGCTAGTGGAGAGATGCGCGAATAGAGGAGAGATGCTCCACTAGTGGAGAGATGTGCCGCTAGTGGAGAGATGCGCCACTAGAGGAGAGATGCTCCACTAGTGGAAAGATGCGCCACTAGAGGAGAGATGCGCCACTAGTGGGGAGATGCGCCGCTAGTGGAGAGATGCGTGAATAGAGGAGAGATGCTCCACTGGTGGAGAGATGTGCCGCTAGTGGAGAGATGCGCCACTAGAGGAGAGATGCTCCACTAGTGGAGAGATGCGCCACTAGAGGAGAGATGCGCCACTAGTGGAGAAATGCGCCGCTAGTGGAGAGATGCGCCACTAGAGGAGAGATGCGTCGCTACAGAGAGATGCTCCACTAGTGGAGAGATGCGCCGCTAGTGGAGAGATGCTCCGCTAGTGGAGAGATGCGCCACTAGAGGAAAGATGCGCTGCTAGTGGAGAGATGCACCGCTACAGAGAGATGCTCCACTAGTGGAGATATGCTCCACTAGTGGAGAGATGCACCGCTAGTGGAGAGATGCGCCGCTAGTGGAGAGATGCGCCGCTAGTGAAGAGATGCTCCACTAGTGGAGAAATGCTCCACTAGTGGAAAGATGCGCCACTAGAGGAGAGATGCGCCACTAGTGGAGAAATGCTCTGCTAGTGGAGAGATGCGCCACTAGAGGAGAGTTGCGCCACTAGTGGAGAGATGCGCCGCTAGTGGAGAGATGCGCCGCTACAGAGAGATGCGCCGCTACAGAGAGATGCTCCACTAGTGGAGAGATGAACCACTAGTGGAGAGATGCGCCGCTAGTGGAGAGATGCTCCGCTAGTGGAGAGATGCGCCACTAGAGGAGAGATGCGCTGCTAGTGGAGAGATGCGCCGCTACAGAATGATGCTCCACTAGTGGAGATATGCTCCACTAGTGGAGAGATGCACCACTAGTGGAGAGATGCGCCGCTAGTGGAGAGATGCGCCGCTAGTGAAGAGATACTCCGTGTTAGAAATGGCGATTTCTGGTTGGCTAGGGCTTGCGCCAAAGCCAGACAGAAACCACCACTCTAGTCAGGGCAAGGAAGTTACACGCCAAAGATAACCCCTGCTCACCCCCTTGGTAGCTTGGCACGAGCAGACAGGCTTATCCCTGAGGCGATGTGTAAAGCGTTTGCGCGCGCACCCAGCAACAACACCCAAGGCCCACCACAAAGGAAACTCCACACAAGGTATTCTATAAAAATAGCCTTTGTATTATACACAACACATTAGATAAAAACACACACTCTACAATGTGCCAACAGGCACGGGCAGAATTTACAAGGGATTATATGTACAGGGGACAGGGCCACATGGACCACTGTCAGGAATTAGCACTCTTAGAACATAACACAAATTACCAAGTGTACATGTAGAACATAACCAGTATCTACTGGCGCAATAATGACCTCAGCGTCATCACACTAGCATCAGGTATAAAACCTATCCTGCATCTATCACAGGGGCATAAATCACATTATGCAATTCTCAGTGGTCCAACGCATTAGACCTAACCACCTAAGTATAACTATACTAGGGGCGCACATCGCACAGGGAAGTACATTCTCCCTACCATCAACCTAAGCAGGTAAAACAACCTTCTAGGCAGAAATAACCACATTTCGAGGTATAAGACACAGGGTGCGCCAAACATACTATACACAGCACATTTCCTAGCACCAAAAGCATGAACACAGGGTGCGCAAAACATACTACACCGTACATTTCCTAGCACCACAATCACATCAGAGTCCAGGTTGCGCCAGATCCTAAACGTAGCAGCTGCCCACTACTTGCTGGGCAGCTGGGGACAAGCACAGGGCCTAAACGCTGCAGCTGGCACTAAGTGCTGCGCAGCTGTGGAAGGCACCTAGTAGGCAGGGGCTCTCACTAGCCCCTGAAACAATAGGCCAAAACGTGGGAGCCATCTGGCTCAGAAAGTAACCTGTCCCCATGGAGCGCACGGGCTCCTGAAATAACTGGGCGCCAATATCGAAAAGGAACTTGCCCCAAAGTACTGTGGAGCGCACTCGCTCTCTGGGCAAACAAGGCTGTGTGGGAGCCTCTCTGGCTCTTAGGGAACTGAGGGGGGCCAAACGTTGGAGCCCTCTGGCTCAGAGAACAACTGGCACACGTGCTGGAGCCACTCAGGGCTCTGAAATGAACATGTCCCCACACGAGGAACTGGCACCCAGCGTTGGAGCCTCGTAGGCTCTGTAAACCATCATGCCCATCGTTGGAGCGGCCCGCTGCCATCCGGGGCCGCTCTAAGCATCACCGGTCCTGTGCCTTCACCAGGCACCACAACAGAAAAACAACCATGCCCCCGTAATTGTAGGAGCGAAGGGGCGCTCAAACAAACATGCCTGCCTCGGTGGAGCGGCCCGCTGCCAGACGGGGCCGCTCTGACACTGCCTCCCCCCCCACCCGGACTCTCTCGTACTCACCGGCTGGGGGAGGCGGAGGCAGGAATCGGTCTCCGGGGACTCCGGAGCGGCGCCTCACCTGCTGGGCTCTCTCCTCACCCGGTCCCTCTGGTGGGACCGGGACTTCTCTGTACTGGCGGGGCTCTCTCACCTCATGAGAGCCCCGTCCCTGGATGCGCCGGCCTTCGCCCGGTCCCCCATCTCGGGACCGGGACTTCACTGGTGGAGCCTGCGAGGCTCCGGGGCAAATGGCGGCACTTCCGCTTCCGTCCCGCGGCCCCGCCCACAACCAGGCGGGCCGCGGACTCGGCGGCGGTTTTCACATGCAGCTCGGGCCGCGGAGGTGATTTCTCCTTCAATAATCGCGGGGTGGGCACCCGCGCATGTAACGAATGCGGCGATGCCGGGTGGGCTCCGGCCTCGCCACACAGCATTGATGTGGCGGCCATTGCGGGGTGGGCACCCGCCTAATTAGAGCGCAAATAGCGGGGTAGGCTCCCGCATTCAGGGGTAATCAAAGAGGCAAAATAAGCGGGGTGGGCACCCGCAAGGCACGCATCATGGGGGAATCCCTACGCTGGGGATTCCCTCTCTCGCTCGTGGCAACGCAACGCTGCACAGCTCCAGCTCCTCTCTCTGGGGGAATAAAGCGCTCTCCAGGCGCTGCGTCCAGGACCAGAAAAGCACCTTGCTGCAAGGAAAATAAAGCGCTCCCAGGGTGCTAGGCCAGCATCAAGCCTTGGCCAGGTAAAAGGAAAGTCACAAGGGTCCAGAAGGTATCCAGGGGGCAAGGTAGGGCCCAGGGGCCAGCACACAGGGCCCTCCAGCAGGGAGGTAGCCCCCATGGCGGTCCCTCCTGGGCCCCACCAGCAGCACGCCCCTCGTAGATTCAAGACAGAGCAAGAACATTTTGTAAGGGGACACAGCCCCTTTTTATACACCAAATCCCTTTGTTCTGGGTTCAGGGTGAGGGGGAAAACCAGTCGCAGCTGGTTGGGGAGCACCCTTGATGTGCTCAGCCCCTCACTCTATTCATTGGCAGGGCTAGGGTCGTCAGTCGCACCGCAGGGGGCGGGGCCAGCATTGTGTGTGGAAAACCCTGTCCTATTCAGGACCCAGGTGTACTCCTCCCACCCATCTAGCTGTTGATCTCCCCGTTCACCACTGGGTGACTCATCCTGACTCTGGGGAATCCCTAGCCCGTCACATGACACGACCAGCCAATCACGCGACAGACACACTGCACACAGAAGTGCCCACTTCTAGAAGTGGCACTTCCACACTAGGTACATGCACGCCGCACACATCATCGCGCAACATTCACTCCCACGAGTCCGCACATACCAAACTCGGGCCCCGCACACCCCACGCATCAGGAACTACTAGGGACACATACATTCCCCATGCATTCCTATGGGAGGGCAGGCCTATCTCACCACATGCACTCAGAGCACGCACGCACTTTACCCTGGGACACAGGGAAAGTGCGCAGAGACTAAACAATTACCACACCAAGTCATCGGTAAAAAGCAAAAAAGTTCAGGGGTGAACCTGCCAGAAGGGCCAAGTCCAACACTCCGCTAGTGGAGAAATGCTCCACTAGTGGAAAGATGCGCCACTAGTGGAGAGATGCGCCGCTAGTGGAGAGATGCGCCGCTAGTGGAGAGATGCTCCACTAGTGGAGTGATACTCCACTAGTGGAAAGATGCGCCACTAGTGGAGAGATGCGCCGCTGGTGGAGTGATGCGCCGCTAGTGGAGAGATGCGCCATGAGTGGAGAGATGCTTCACTAGTGGAAAGATGTGCCGCTAGTGGAGAGATGTTCCACTAGTGGAGTTATGCGCCACTAGAGGAGAGATGCGCCACTAGTGGAGAGATGCGCCACTAGTGGAGAGATGCACCGCTAGTGGAGAGATGCTCCGCTAGTGGAGAGATGCGCCACTAGAGGAAAGATGCGCCGCTAGTGGAGAGATGCGCCGCTACAGAGAGATGCTCCACTAGTGGAGATATTCTCCATTAGTGGAGAGATGCACCGCTAGTGGAGAGATGCGCCGCTAGTGGAGAGATGCGCCGCTAGTGAAGAGATGCTCCACTAGTGGAGAAATGCTCCACTAGTGGAAAGATGCGCCACTAGAGGAGAGATGCGCCACTAGTGGAGAAATGCACCGCTAGTGGAGAGATGCACCACTAGAGGAGAGATGCGCCGCTAGTGGAGAGATGTGCCGCTAGTGGAGAGATGCGCCGCTACAGAGAGATGCGCCGCTACAGAGAGATGCTCCACTAGTGGAGAGATGCACCACTAGTGGAGAGATGCGCCGCTAGTGGAGAGATGCTCCGCTAGTGGAGAGATGCGCCACTAGAGGAGAGATGCGCTGCTAGTGGAGAGATGCGCCGCTACAGAATGATGCTCCACTAGTGGAGATATGCTCCACTAGTGGAGAGATGCACCGCTAGTGGAGAGATGCGCCGCTAGTGGAGAGATGCGCCGCTAGTGAAGAGATACTCCGCTAGTGGAGAAATGCTCCACTAGTGGAAAGATGCGCCACTAGTGGAGAGATGCGCCGCTAGTGGAGAGATGCGCCGCTAGCGGAGAGATGCTCCACTAGTGGAGAGATACTCCACTAGTGGAAAGATGCGCCACTAGTGGAGAGATGCACCGCTAGTGGAGTGATGCGCCGCTAGTGGAGAGATGCGCCATGAGTGGAGAGATGCTTCACTAGTGGAAAGATGTGCCGCTAGTGGAGAGATGTTCCACTAGTGGAGTTATGCGCCACTAGAGGAGAGATGTGCCACTAGTGGAGAGATGCTCCACTAGTGGAGAGATGCGCCACTAGTGGAGAGATGCGCCGCTACAGAGAGATGCTCCACTAGTGGAGAGATGCGCCACTACGGAGAGATGCTCCACTAGTGGAGAAATGTACCACTCGTGGAGAGATGCTCCACTAGTGGAGAGATGCTCCACTAGTGGAGAGATGTGTCACTAGAGGAGAGATGCGCCGCTAGTGGAGAGATGTGCCACTAGAGGAGAGATGCTCCACTAGTGGAGATGCGCCACTACGGAGAGATGCTCCACTAGTGGAGAGATGTGCCTCTAGTGGAGAGATGCTCCACTAGTGGAGAGATGTGCCACTAGAGGAGAGATGCTCCACTAGAGGGGAGATGTGTCACTTCAGAGAGATGCGTCGCTACAGAGAGATGCTCCTCTAGTGGAGAGATGGGCCACTAGTGGAGAGATGCGCCACTAGAGGAAAGATGCGCCGCTAGTGGAGAGATGCGCCGCTACAGAGAGATGCTCCACTAGTGGAGATATGCTCTACTAGTGGAGAGATGCGCCGCTAGTGGAGAGATGCGCCGCTAGTGAAGAGATGCTCCACTAGTGGAGAAATGCTCCACTAGTGGAAAGATGCGCCACTAGAGGAGAGATGCGCCACTAGTGGAGAAATGCGCCGCTAGAGGAGAGATGCGCCACTAGAGGAGAGATGCGCCACTAGTGGAGAGGTGCGTCGCTAGTGGAGAGATGCGCCGCTACAGAGAGATGCGCCGCTACAGAGAGATGCTCCACTAGTGGAGAGATGCGCCACTAGTGGAGAGATGCGCTGCTAGTGGAGAGATGCTCCGCTAGTGGAGAGATGCGCCACTAGAGGAGAGATGCGCCGCTAGTGGAGAGATGCGCCGCTACAGAATGATGCTCCACTAGTGGAGATATGCTCCACTAGTGGAGAGATGCACCGCTAGTGGAGAGATGCGCCGCTAGTGGAGAGATGCGCCGCTAGTGAAGAGATACTCCGCTAGTGAAGAAATGCTCCACTAGTGGAAAGATGCTCCACTAGTGGAGAGATGCGCCGCTAGTGGAGAGATGCGCCGCTAGTGGAGAGATACTCCACTAGTGGAGAGATACTCCACTAGTGGAAAGATGCGCCACTAGCGGAGAGATGCGCCGCTAGTGGAGTGATGCGCCGCTAGTGGAGAGATGCGCCACGAGTGGAGAGATGCTTCACTAGCGGAAAGATGCGCCGCTAGTGGAAAGATGTTCCACTAGTGGAGATATGCGCCACTAGAGGAGAGATGTGCCACTAGTGGAGAGATGCTACACTAGTAGAGAGATGCGCCACTAGTGGAGAGATGCGCCACTAGTGGAGAGATGCGCCGCTACAGAGAGATGCTCCACTAGTGGAGAGATGCGCCACTACGGAGAGATGCTCCACTAGTGGAGAGATGTGCCACTCGTGGAGAGATGCTCCACTAGTGGAGAGATGCTCCACTAGTGGAGAGATGTGCCACTAGAGGAGAGATGCGCCGCTAGTGGAGAGATGCGCCACTAGAGGAGAGATGCGCCACTAGAGGAGAGATGCTCCACTAGTGGAGAGAAGCGCCACTACGGAGAGATGCTCCACTAGTGGAGAGATGCGCCACTAGAGGAGAGATGCTCCACTAGAGGAGAGATGTGCCACTAGTGGAGAGATGCTCCACTAGTGGAGAGATGCACCACTAGTGGAGAGATGCGCCGCTACAGAGAGATGCTCCACTAGTGGAGAGATGCGCCACTACGGAGAGATGCTCTACTAGTGGAGAGATGCGCCGCTAGTGGAGAGATGCTCCACTAGTGGAGAGATGTGCCACTAGAGGAGAGATGCACCACTAGTAGAGAGATGTGCCACTAGAGGAGAGATGCTCCACTAGTGGAGAGATGCGCCACTAGAGGAGAGATGCGCCGCTAGTGGAGAGATGTGCCGCTAGTGGAGAGATGCGCCGCTAGTGGAGAGATGCTCCACTAGTGGAGAGATGCGCCGCTAGTGGAGAGATGCGCCATTAGTGGAGAGTTGTGCCACTACTGGAGAGATGCTGTACTAGATGCTGTATTTGAATGAAGTGCGACGGCTAAGTGCATGCTCGCCTGTGCCTGCCCGAAGTGCTAGAAATGGGACCGCGGGTCTCTGGATGCGATGGCCGCAACCCACTTCACCGTAATTAGCCTGTGGAGGGAAGAAGGCTAGAAGTGCTCCCCCAAAAAGGGAATAAGACATGTGAGGCAGGATTAGTTATGACGGGCGGCGCGTCCGCAGCAGGAGACGTGCACTCATCCGGAGCTCACAACATAGAGATTACAACCACAAAAGATAGCAATAGCACCGCGGATGTGGCCTCCCACACAAACTCATTCTGCCGGACTTCCTTAAACACTACTCGATTTTTCTAATTGCAATTTTTTATTGCTTAGTGTAAGACCTGGGGTCACCGGGCCCTAAGGGGGTTACGTGACTCGAGCGGTTGGGCACCCAAAGGCTTAAGTGTAAAGCGACCACACAACACACACATCCCCTGAAGCAGGAAACGCACACAATAATGGACGCCACACCGTATGTTCAATGAAAATCAAACAAGTTTATCTAAGTAGTTAGATTCAAATGCAGTTCATGAGATGACAATGGGCATTACTTGAATACATTGACATTAGAATCACCAGCATTTCATTATGGTGCCATAGGCAGTACCTGAATACGTTAGCGTCAGATTCACCAGCAATTCATTATGGGCCCATAGGCAGTACCTGAATACGTTAGCGTCAGATTCATCAGCCATTCATCATAGTTCCATTGGCAATAACTGGCGAACCTGGGGGAGCGGTAAACACAGCGGTTAACCAATGCGGGGTGCCCCTCCCACCACTAGCGTTTCAACCTGCCGTGGGTACCTTGCGCGGTATCTAGCGATTATCAGCGCTTTGAAATAGGGCTGGAAAATGTAGCGCCACACATGGAAGACTACTAGCGCTCAAGTGCAGACTTTAAGGACCCAGCGCTACTCGTACTAATCCAGCGTAGGGCACTTCAGAGCAGAACTCCGGAACACAGCACTACTCGTAATCGAACATTAACCATTGGTGAGCAGAGCTTAAGAATACAGCACTACTCGTAATAATCAAACATTGAGCATGGGTGAGCAGAGCTTATGAATACAGCACTACTCGTAATAATCAAACATTAAGCATGGGTGAGCAGAGCTTAAGAATACAGCGCTACTCGTAATAATCAAACATTAAGCATGGGTGAGCAGAGCTTATGAATACAGCACTACTCGTAATAATCAAACATTGAGCATGGGTGAGCAGAGCTTAAGAATACAGCACTACTCGTAATAATCAGGCATCAAGCATTGGTGAGCAGAGCTTATGAATACAGCGCTACTCGTAATAATCAAACATTAAGCATGGGTGAGCAGAGCTTAAGAATACAGCGCTACTCGTAATAATCAAACATTGAGCATGGGTGAGCAGAGCTTATGAATACAGCGCTACTCGTAATAATCAAACATTGAGCATGGGTGAGCAGAGCTTATGAATACAGCACTACTCGTAATAATCAAACATTGAGCATGGGTGAGCAGAGCTTATGAATACAACGCTACTCGTAATAATCAAACATTGAGCATGGGTGAGCAGAGCTTATGAATACAGAGCTACTCGTAATAATCAAACATTGAGCATGGGTGAGCAGAGCTTATGAATACAGCGCTACTCGTAATAATCAAACATTGAGCATGGGTGAGCAGAGCTTAAGAATACAGCACTACTCGTAATAATCAGGCATCAAGCATTGGTGAGCAGAGCTTATGAATACAGCGCTACTCGTAATAATCAAACATTGAGCATGGGTGAGCAGAGCTTATGAATACAGCACTACTCGTAATAATCAAACATTGAGCATGGGTGAGCAGAGCTTATGAATACAGAGCTACTCGTAATAATCAAACATTGAGCATGGGTGAGCAGAGCTTATAAATACAGCGCTACTCGTAATAATCAAACATTAAGCATGGGTGAGCAGAGCTTATGAATACAGCGCTACTCGTAATAATCAAACATTGAGCATGGGTGAGCAGAGCTTTTGAATACAGCGCTACTCGTAATAATCAAACATTGAGCATGGGTGAGCAGAGCTTATAAATACAGCGCTACTCGTAATAATCAAACATTGAGCATGGGTGAGCAGAGCTTATGAATACAGCGCTACTCGTAATAATCAAACATTGAGCATGGGTGAGCAGAGCTTTTGAATACAGCGCTACTCGTAATAATCAAACATTGAGCATGGGTGAGCAGAGCTTATAAATACAGCGCTACTCGTAATAATCAAACATTAAGCATTTGGTCCCCTTGCACTCGGCAGTCAAGCAGCAAGGGGGGCAATCCCACGGAGGGGAGTCGCGGATGCCAGGGGGGAATCCCACGGAGGGGCACCAGAGTCTCGGAGTGCGGTGCCGCTCCCGATCGTCAGGGGGCGCACCGGGTCTTCCACCAGCCTCCCGGGGAGCAGGGGGGTGAGTCCCAGGCCTCCACACGGCCACGCTACCTCCCAGCCCCCGGGGGTTACCTCAATCTCGGCATCCTGGGGGGAATCTTCACTGCGGCGGCATCCGTCACGTCCCCGGGCCCCGCACTCAAGGCGCTCAGCAGCCGGGAGACAGGTTACAACCTTTCACGCTTCCGACAGCAGCTGCGACGGCAGCGATGGGGCCCCGGGCTTCTCCGCGGGCCCCGACTCGATGAGGGCGCACACTTCAGGCCTCCGGGCCGCGGCGGTGAGCATGCTTCTGGTCCCCACACCAGGGGGGGTTGACAAATTAAGCGGGAGGGCTGCAAGCTCAGCGCTCGACCGGGGACTGCCGCAGGGGATCCCAGGCCAGGTCGGGGAGCGCAGGGGTCTCAGCGCTAGTACCTGGCTGAACCCCAGCAGTCCAGCATTCAGTCGTAACTTGAAGTTTCAGCATTCAGTTCTTGTGGCGCAGATGTCACTGGCGCCCTTGGGGGGTTCTGTTCCTTGGGGTTAGGAATTGAGTTGGTGACTAGTTCCTTCCTAGCCAAGCTTAACAGATGGCCCCTGGGTTCTCCTATCACTGGGCTAGATCAGTGGGCGGTACAGGATCCCTCACTCACTTAAAAGGCAGTACCTAAGTCCTGTCACTTTCAGAGGCATAAGTCCCTGGCTAGGCCCTACCGCCTACACTCCTGCGTGGATTTTCCCCAGGTCTGCTTTACTCCCACTGGCCAACTAACTAGAAAAAGTTCCCTCCCTCACTTAAGTAGCCCTAGGTCAGGTGACCTCTATCCAAGGCGGCAAAAGTAAAAACCACACCTCCCTTCTAGAAGGTTCCAGCACATTCCAGGAGCTTCCCCATTCTACCTATGGGACAAAAAAGGCGGGCTGGTGTCGCAACATTGGTGTGGGGTTCCAGCCAGCTCCTGGCAGCTAGGGTGCTACTAATGAAGTCCACTCTGCAGTAGCAGGGGCCTGTGGCAGCCATCTTGGGAGAAGGGAGCACCTGCACCTTAACACTGGTTGGCAATGAAAAGGCGCCCGGAGACCTAAGTCCAACATAAAAATGAGGGTGGAAAAAATGAGGCACGATCAAAAATAGAGGGGGAGACCCCCCTAGGGCTGACAGGTCTAACACGTAGCATTTTGACTTCATGACTGTTCTGATATTACACAAATACTTTACACATTGCCTAAGTTAACTCTGTGGGGCTTATTTACAAGCCCCTTGCGCCACTTCTGTGTCATTTTTAGCATGGGAAAAGTGATGTACAGGTGGCGCAAGGGGCTTGTAAATAAGCCCCTGTGTGTTTTGTGCGATAGCTAGTAGGGAGTTGAACTCAAGTTTATTCAGTGACTTTGAGGGTTCACCCTGACACGGCCTCCCGCGTAACCAAAACTACTGTCGACAGTTGATACAAAAGCAAGCTGCCAGAATCATTTATCAACAGCCTAGACGCTGCCATACTCGGCCACTGATGAAGGAGCTTCAGTGGCTTCCGGTGGAACAGCGATCCATGTTCAAAACAGGCTGCATCATTTTAAAGCTCTCCGCAGCCGAGGCCCCAAATCCCTATACTCTGGGACTCACAGACACTCCCCAGAGCTCACGCTCAGATCAGCACTAATGAATCTGTTGGTGGTCCCGAGATTCAGACGCAAAGGGGCAGGAGGGTCACATCTTTCCAGTTTTGGAATTCGTTGCCCATCGCCATCAGACAAGCAACAGACTACATGTGTTTCAGGAAAAACTTGAAAACAGGGCTCTTGACCCAAGCATATAGTTAGACACGGACCATTACCACTGGTGGCTTTCCAACCCAGCTCCAAGAGACCTGTTGGTGTACGTGCCCTTTAAACATTTCACATAACATAACATAACAAATCTTCTGTGCCGTTCAATTCTGGCTCAATATTCACTTCTAGTTCATCGTGGACTTTCAAAGCGATCAAGCTTATGCTATTCTCAGACAAAATAGCAACTCACACAAGGAGTGGTGTCACTATCATCTTGAACCAATTGTGAAATTCCAAAATACATCAAGGCAAACTCCGCCATGATGTTTAAATACATAAACATTGTCATTTTCTTTTCTCTTGTCAGTACCACATACATCCACAGCATCCTTTATCCACCCAGCACAAGCCCAAGTTTAATGAACAATCCAGAGAGCACGTCACACTGATTCCACATTGTTGGACCCGGCACTTCCTGGTCGGCGGAGGTGGTGCCCCAGCCAGGCAGAACCTACCGGTCTCGTCAGGGGTGGGAGTTTACACTTACTGTATAACCTGCGCTCACCCTTGGGTAGCTTGGCACTGAACAGTCAGGCTTACTACAGAGACAATGTGTAAGGCATTGGCACAGTGCTCACTCATGATAAATACCTTGAGCGTCACAAAAGAGACTTAACGTGCAAGGTATGTAAATAACATTTCTATTCGACACACACAATAATTAACACGGACAGGAGCAAGTCCGGCAATGCCTCACATGGTAGAACGAGGATCTACTACTGTTTGGCTCTGTTCGACCCAGGGTTCCAGGGACCACTGACTCCGACACGGTAGTTTGGCGCGAGGCAGGTAGGCACGCCCGAGGCTAAGTGTGAAGTAGTTGTGCAGCACACCCCCACTCTGACACAGTAAGCGCACACAATAAGGAGACACCACACCACTTTCATTGATAAGAACAAGTATCTTTATCCACCTATTAGTCAGGGTCGAAAACGTGAGGTTCGCACAGAAGGCAGGGCAAATGGGTTTTTGGGACCTATAGGTCAATGCAGGCAACAATTCCTAAGCAGATAGTCACTACAGGTAATCATTCTCAGGCACATAGTCACTACAGGTAATCATTCTCAGGCACATAGTCACTACAGGTAATCATGCGTAGGCAAAGGTTCACTGCAGGTAATCATGCGTAGGCAAAGGTTCACTGCAGGTAATCATGCGTAGGCAAAGGTTCACTGCAGGTAATCATGCGTAGGCAAAGGTTCACTGCAGGTAATCATGCGTAGGTAAAGGTTCACTGCAGGTAATCATGCGTAGGCAAAGGTTCACTACAGGTAATCATGCGTAGGCAAAGGTTCACTGCAGGTAATCATGCGTAGGCAAAGGTTCACTGCAGGTAATCATGCGTAGGCAAAGGTTCACTACAGGTAATCATGCGTAGGCAAAGATTCACTACAGGTAATCATGCGTAGGCAAAGGTTCACTGCAGGTAATCATGCGTAGGCAAAAGTTCACTACAGGTAATCATGCGTAGGCAAAGATTCACTACAGGTAATCATGCGTAGGCAAAGATTCACTACAGGTAATCATGCGTAGGCAAAGATTCACTGCAGGTAATCATGCGTAGGCAAAGGTTCACTGCAGGTAATCATGCGTAGGCAAAGGTTCACTGCAGGTAATCATGCGTAGGCAACGGTTCACTGCAGGTAATCATGCGTAGGCAAAGGTTCACTGCAGGTAATCATGCGTAGGCAAAGGTTCACTTCAGGTAATCATGCGTAGGCAAAGGTTCACTGCAGGTAATCATGCGTAGGCAAAGGTTCACTGCAGGTAATCATGCGTAGGCAAAGGTTCACTGCAGGTCATCATGCGTAGGCAAAGGTTCACTGCAGGTAATCATGCGTAGGCAAAGGTTCACTGCAGGTAATCATGCGTAGGCAAAGGTTCACTGCAGGTCATCATGCGTAGGCAAAGGTTCACTGCAGGTCATCATGCGTAGGCAAAGGTTCACTGCAGGTCATCATGCGTAGGCAAAGGTTCACTGCAGGTAATCATGCGTAGGCAAAGGTTCACTGCAGGTAATCATGCGTAGGCAAAGGTTCACTGCAGGTAATCATGCGTAGGCAAAGGTTCACTGCAGGTCATCATGCGTAGGCAAAGGTTCACTACAGGTAATCATGCGTAGGTAAAGGTTCACTGCAGGTAATCATGCGTAGGCAAAGGTTCACTGCAGGTAATCATGCGTAGGCAAAGGTTCACTGCAGGTAATCATGCGTAGGCAAAGGTTCACTGCAGGTAATCATGCGTAGGCAAAGGTTCACTGCAGGTCATCATGCGTTGGCAAAGGTTCACTGCAGGTCATCATGCGTAGGCAAAGGTTCACTGCAGGTAATCATGCGTAGGCAAAGGTTCACTGCAGGTAATCATGCGTAGGCAAAGGTTCACTGCAGGTAATCATGCGTAGGCAAAGGTTCACTGCAGGTAATCATGCGTAGGCAAAGGTTCACTGCAGGTCATCATGCATAGGCAAAGGTTCACTGCAGGTCATCATGCGTAGGCAAAGGTTCACTGCAGGTCATCATGCGTAGGCAAAGGTTCACTGCAGGTCATCATGCGTAGGCAAAGGTTCACTGCAGGCAGCAATGCCCCTTCAGGTATAACACTCAGATAACAATGCTTCTGCGGATACTCAATACCGGGGACAATTCTTAAGCAGAGATTGAATGTAGGATCAGAGCGGGCATCTCAGCAGGGGCGCATGTCCCAGACAGTGATTACTGGTGTCTGAGTGTCTTGGACCAGGTATTCCGGCCCCAGGAGCCCCCAGGGCTGTCCCTGCTGTCCGTGGGGATGGCCATCCGCGTGGGCGTAGGCCCCAGACCTCCCCAACTCACCACACTGTCCCTGCAGGGGAAGTTCAGCCTCCAAGGCTGTGCCGACTCTGGCCCGCGCAGGACGCCTCCTCCCCGGTCAGCCCATTCTTCCCTTCACTTGGGGCTTCAACCGGGGGAGGCGGATCGGCACGCTGGTGTCATCGGGGCCCCCTACTTCCAGGAACCCGGCCTGTAGATACCAGGGGCTCCTGCTCTTCTCGGAGCCCCTCTCGGGGGTGTTCCTCGAGAGCCCGGACGGCTCCCGGTCCCAGAGCCTCTCCGGGTGCAACTTCCTGGGGGCGCCGTCGGTGACGCGGCTGGCGTCTCGGTTGCCTAGCGACACTCTCCTTCGCACGCAATCTCAGCGTGGCCCTGGCTGTAACCGCGGCGGCCCTCATTCCAGCTCAGGGGGCCTCAGCGGTGATCTTGACCTGCAGCGTTCTCTTCCAGCGGCGCCGGGGCCGCAGCGGTAATCTTGGCCACAACGTTTGAGCTCGAGGTGAGGCTCGGGGCGCAGCAGCGCTTCACTACTACCACAGCTCCTCATAGCATAACCAGGTCCTGGGCAGTGGCGGTGATTTTGGCCCCATAGTGTTTCTGAGCTCGCAGCGCTTCTAGGTCACAGCGCAGTTATCGTACCTCAGGGGCCTCCAGGTAGCAGTAGTACTCCCAGGCTCACAGCGCTTCACAGTCACAGCACCTGTAAAGGGCTCCAGCTGGCAGGCACTCAGCGCGACCTGGACATAGCGCTGTCAATGGTTTTCAGAAGTCAGGTGCAGTGGGAGGGAATATGGCAGTCCTGGGCAGGCACACTGGAGTTGGTGTCCCTGGCACCGTTCCCAATAACGTGCGCGCCTGGGCGCGCGCGCACCTATGTTACATGAAGTGCGCAGCGCTGTGTGTGGAGCGCACACACACACACAGCACATCAAACAAGAACATTCGCGCCGCTGCTTTTAAAAAGCGAGCGGCGCGAAAACCAGGTGTTTCTTCGATGTAGAGCCCGGCTACAGTGCATACTGTGTGCTTTTGTTAAAGTATTCATGTTAATTGCAGCGCCATCAGGAGCTGCAATTAACATGAATACTTTAACAAAAGCACACAATCTGCCCATCACCCTGCAGCTGCGCTCTATTATGAAAAGAAATTCAGCAAGTCTACAAACAGGGCGTGAAAAGCACACGTCGTGTTTGTAGACTTGCTGAGTTTCTCTTCTTAACAGAGCAGGGCTGCGGGCTGAATGTGGGACTTTGTTAAAGTTTTCAGGTTAATTACAGCTCCAGACGGGCGCTGTGATTAACCTGAAATCTTTAACAAAGCCCCACAATCACCCCGCAGCCCAGCTCTGTTACGAAATCACGGAACATCTTTTTATGTTAGTTACTGGGGGATGAAGGCAGGCCACCCCTCGGGCCTCTTTTTCAGAGTCTCTGCCTGCTTTATAGCTAACTTCTGAGCCCCCTAATTTAAAAAAATACGCTGTGATCACTGAATGCGCATTACCAAGGGGATATGTCAGAATTCTGGGGCTTTGGCCAATCAGAGTAGGTAGTAAAGGAGGGTGGGCTAAGAGTTAAATTGGTATTAACCTGGTTGTGGTAGAAGGTACTGGAAACAGTTGGTGAGAGCGGGGGGCGAGGGGGGCCGAGAATAGAGATAGGGAGCAGGGTGCTATGGCAGAGAGCCGGACAGGTGACAGGCAGAGGGCACCAGAAGCACAGGGTGAGAGAGGGGAAAAGAGTAGAGATAGGGAGCAAGCAGGGTGCTGTGGCATAGAGCCGGGCAGGCAGAGGGTACCGGAAGCATGGCATGCGAGCTGGGGGGGAAGAAGTATCATCGGAAGTGCCATTCATATCATGCTCAATTATACCTCTCCCACTTACAAACAGTGACTTTTGCTGCAGCTGACGTGTTCACTATGAGCAGAGCCATCTCTGTCGGCACCAGCCTTTCCTCTCTGACGCCAAGTCACACGTTGCCCTTTAGGGACATGTAAAAAAAAACAACAGCACAGCCAGGTTTATCAATTCTGACGCACTCTGGGGCCATTTATTTTTTGAACGGTGACTGCAGCCAGACAATGACTCAAATCCGCAAAGCAGAGTTCTGCAATCTGCAACATGTCAAACATTATCTAAAGCGGAAATAGAAAGAACCCACGGAGGACCGGTCACCGTTGTAAGAGCACGGCAGCCATAGCCATTTTACGAGACCGGCAGAAATTCTGCGGGAAAAGCAGCATCTTTCTTTATAATTTTAATACACAAAAGTATGAGACAGTCGGGGTTATAGCTTACTTGCGCCAGCGAATAGTAAAGCATCCTATTTCTATTAAGCAAGCATTTGTCGAAACGCATTTTGCTACTAATTTATAAACATATGCATACTTACAAAAACATCTACTTACACATTTTTACTACACATACTCTTTTAACTAGAACACCCGACTGCCTTACATTAAACAAATGCCACTCCAATATGGCGGAGGAGGATCCAGACCACTGTATGCCATCAGATGTGGAGAGTAGTCCGTGGCCCGTTTGATAAGTCTGTCCCATGCCCCGAGCTGTCCCACAATGTCTATCGAGTGCTACGGTGTTGGCGACCAGATTGGGCCCAACAAGCCTTGGCAACAGCAAGTCAAGTGGAAATAGAAGAAAGACGTCGGTGCAGACCAGCAAGGTCTGGGGGACTCAACCAGCGAGAGTAAGTCAGGGCACGTCTGGAGCAACCAGGAAAGCTCAAGCAGAAAAGGAGTTGCCTTTGTGGGGTCCCACTAGCCAACGGATTAGAGATCGCAAAGGAGCCTCGAGCGGACGCACTTGGAGCTGGCCCATGGGTCTCTCATGGAGTGGAGGCCAATGATCTTTGGATCAGTCGGTGCTCGTGGTGGGGGCTACTCGGAGCCCAAAGCACAACTTCAAGGGGCACCAGGAAGATGATGTACCTGCAAAAGTTTGCGTTGTCCAGAGGTCACGTTTCCACGTCACCCACGATAGCCACGGGCCTCATCTTTGCTGTGGACTCAGGGTAGCCTCGGGGAAGTCTGGAAATCCACCTCTGGTGATGGAAAGACTTCGGTATTCAGCGGGAGCTTCAGCGATGCAGACCGGACAGTTGCCTCTTTGGTGCCTGCCAAGCAGGGGAGTCACTCTTTGACTCCAAGGGAGATTTCCTCAGTCTTCTAGTCGAAATAGAATGTCGAAGGTCCAGGATATATGTTGCAGAGTTTTGTACAGGGTAAAATAAAGTCCTAAAGACTGGGGCCCGATTCACAGAATTAACTTAAGACTAAATCCTAAACTTACTACTTTGTGATATTCACAGAATGCACTTACTACTTTTGATATTCACAGACTGCACTTACTACTTTTGCTATTCACAGAATGGATTTACGACTACTAACTTTACGTCCGCACTCGGGCCGGAAATTCCGGCCCGGAGGCGGAGCTTCCAACCCGGAGGCGGGGCTTCCGACCCGGAGGCGGGGTCTCCGGCCCGGAGGCGGAGCTTCCGGCCCGGAAGTGGGGATTCCGGCCAGTGGCGGAGATTTACCCATGGCCGAAATCTCCACCTCCGGGCCGGAAGCTCCGCCTCCGGGCCGTAAACTCCGCCCCCGGGCCAGAATTTCCGGCCCGAGTGCGGACGTAAAGTTAGTAGTCGTAAATCCATTCTGTGAATTCCAAAAGTAGTAAGTGCAGTCTGTGAATACCAAAAGTAGTAAGTGCATTCTGTGAATCCCACAAAGTAGTAAGTTTAGGATTTAGTCTTAAGTTAATTCTGTGAATCGGGCCCTGGGTTCCTATACTTATACTAAGATAGGGGGTTGGACATACTCTGGGGACCCACCTATCGGAGGATTTGGAAAGAGGGGTGGCTACACCCATTTCCTTTGTCCAGTTTCGTGCCAGAGCAGGGGCAGGTAGCCCCTGCAACCGGTTTGAACTGGACTATGCACAGGGACACCAAATGCGCCCAAAGTGCAGGACTTCAAAGCACCAGAGAGTGCTCCCGCCCAGCCCCAATACACATCTGCCTGTCTTGGGAGGTGGTTACACCTCCCTGTGACAGGAAACCTAGGGCCCGATTCACAGAACTAACTTAAGACAAAATCCTAAATTTACTACCATTTTGGTATTCACAGAAGGCACTTACTCATTTTGGTATTCACAAAAGTTAGGAGTCCTAACTTTAGGACTCCTAAATGCCTTCCGTGAATACCGAAAGCCTTAAAATTAGGATTTTTCTCAGTTTAGTAGTAGTAAAGTTAGGAGTCCTAACTTTAGGACTCCTAAACTGAGAAAAATCCTAATTTTAAGACTTTCGGTATTCACAGAATGCATTTAGGAGTCCTAAAGTGTCTGTGGCAGCGGCATCCATTTTATGATTCCAGGGCTATAGAAAGTCCTACTGGGTTAGACCAGTGTGAACATGTCTCTCCCTCTAGAAGGGTGGAATCTTACCCCCGCCGCCACAGCTGGCGGGGGGGGGGGGTAGTATTGCAAAGCGTTTGACACCAAACACGACATGTTTCCGTGCAGCCATCCCAAAGTTAGCATTTACCGCGAGGTTATAATGCACTTAAGAGTATATGGTCAGGCTGCACCACAAACAGCATCAGAGTAGGTACACCGAACGCTGCAGAGGGGCTCTGCTCATGCAGGGGCACCCTCTCACATAAAAACCAAGCACTTGCTTCAGGATTGTTAAGGCCTGCCATAGGAGTGACTTATAGGTTTTATATGTGTGTGCATAGGTAGTGATATAGGTAGCCTATACCACTGTAAGGGGTGCAAGCACCACCTTACCCAGGCTGCAGTAGCAGACCTGTGGTGCCATTTTAAAGTGCTTCCCAGGGGTGGCATAATACATGCTTCAGACCCTGGTAGGCCTCTGAGGTACCTATGCCCTAGGGCAGAGGTCTTCAAACTTTTGGATGCCGAGACCCCCCTGTCAACATTTTGAGGCGTAAGGACCCCCTCTTGACAGATATGTCTAAACCTGTTGACTAAATTGCGTGGGATGAAAATGTAAATAAGGTTATGTGATGCCGCGTATTTTGGGATAGAATTGCTTCATTATTTTGATATTTGTTACACACAGTAACGCTGAGGAAAGATTTCACCCAATCAGTACCCATTTATAACCAAAATACAGCAATTATCATCAGAAAGATTTCAAGTCAACCTTTGTGAAGGGCCTTCCACTCTGCAGCAATACGTGCTGCCACATTAGAAGCTCACCTGGCCCTGACCGGAAGAAGCAGGGGTCCCTTAAAACCCTGGCGGTTTTGTGTAGAGTTAAGCCTTTCACCCATGCAGCTTTCCTCTCACCCCCTCCCTTCCATCCCTCTCTCCTCTCCTAACCCCGGATCCCTCTCTCACTTTGCAGGTCATTTTCTTTCACCCCTTTTTACAACTTCTGAACTCTCCCCATTCAACCTCTCACTTCACCTTTAATCACCTCTTGCCATTCTGTCCTTTCACTGCCCTCATCTCTAACAGTCTCTCACATTTATCTCATGGCCTCTCTGGCCCTGTCACCTCCCGTGCCCCTCAGCCCTTCTCATTCACCTCGTCTCTTCATTCAAATTTTTGTCTATTTGTATCTTACACCTCTCCAGTCCCCCCATTCCTCTTTCACATCTCCCCTTTGTTCTAACAGAAGCCCTCACCTTTGGATCACACTCACTTCTTGCGTGTCCACCCTTCTCTTCGGCAATTCACATTTCTTCTCATCCCTGACCTCTTCAATCAAATTCTCTCACTCCCTTGCTGTCCTCTCTCATTTTGGGTGCGGATGCAAGTTCAGAATGGGATGAATGAATGTATGATTACTGATGGGCTTGTTTGAGTTAGTTGCATATTGAGTAGTGAGGGGCACAGGTGAGTGAAGTGTCACATGAGTGCAGGATGAGTAGTGTACTCGTGTGACTGCAGGTTGAGGTATAGTGTGAGCAGGACAAGTGCATTTTGAGAGCAGAGTGATCACTGTGAGTGCAAGGTGAGCGGGGGAATGGTGCAAGTGCATGGTGATCAGTGTGAGTGCATTGTGATCACTGTGAGTGCAAGGTGAGCGGGGGAATGGTGCAAGTGCATGGTGATCAGTGTGAGTGCATTGTGATCACTGTGAGTGCAAGGTGAGCGGGTGAATGGTGCAAGTGCATGGTGATCAGTGTGAGTGCATTGTGATCACTGTGAGTGCAAGGTGAGCGGGTGAATGGTGCAAGTGCATGGTGATCAGTGTGAGTGCATTGTGATCACTGTGAGTGCAAGGTGAGCGGGTGAATGGTGCAAGTGCATGGTGATCAGTGTGAGTGCATTGTGATCGCTGTGAGTGCAAGGTGAGCGGGTGAATGGTGCAAGTGCATGGTGATCAGTGTGAGTGCATTGTGATCGCTGTGAGTGCAAGGTGAGCGGGTGAATGGTGCAAGTGCATGGTGATCAGTGTGAGTGCATTGTGATCGCTGTGAGTGCAAGGTGAGCGGTTGAATGGTGCAAGTGCATGGTGATCAGTGTGAGTGCATTGTGATCGCTGTGAGTGCAAGGTGAGCGGGTGAATGGTGCAAGTGCATGGTGATCAGTGTGAGTGCATTGTGATCACTGTGAGTGCAGGGTGAGCGGGTGAATGGTGCAAGTGCATGGTGATCAGTGTGAGTGCATTGTGATCACTGTGAGTGCAAGGTGAGCGGGTGAATGGTGCAAGTGCATGGTGATCAGTGTGAGTGCATTGTGATCACTGTGAGTGCAAGGTGAGCGGGTGAATGGTACAAGTGCATGGTGATCAGTGTGAGTGCATTGTGATCACTGTGAGTGCAAGGTGAGCGGGTGAATGGTGCAAGTGCATGGTGATCAGTGTGAGTGCATTGTGATCGCTGTGAGTGCAAGGTGAGCGGGTGAATGGTGCAAGTGCATGGTGATCAGTGTGAGTGCATTGTGATCACTGTGAGTGCAGGGTGAGCGTGACAATGAAGGGCGAGAATGAGGAATGAGTTGTCTGAATGCAGGGTGCATTCCCAGACCCATGAAGTAACTCAGCATGTTATTGACGGGGCGTAGACTTTAAGATCTAAGTTAAACTATTGCGGCATTAATCGGCGATCGAGGGTGAAGGAAATAAATAATGTGCTGATCCTGCAACAAACTTCCAGTCCTATGGTTAGGGTTGCCAGCAGATTATTTTGGTGGCCCAGTCGGTACAAAAAAAACAATCACCTAAAGCGGTATTTTCAGCGCTCATCTGTGCATACTTCCCAGGGCCGGCTTTAGTGCTGGTGGTGCCCTGTGCGACCATGTTTGTTGGTGCCCCCCACAATGACCACCCCCACCACGGATTCTCTCACTAGCACCCTTTAACAGTGACCAAGTCTCCATAACCCCACACTCTCAGATGCATTGAATTAGTTATATAGTGCCACTCATACCAGTGTAGGGTGTCCGAGCACTTTGCATCACACACACATTACACAGAGACAATCATAAGTGTGTAAATCAGTGTATAGGAAATGTTACATAAGCCAAAGGAATAAAAGTATAGGAGTCACATGTCATCCATACTGGTAGGCAGTATAGTTCAAGAGTGCTTGGTGTGGAGAAGCACAAACTCAGAGTCGAAAAAGAAACAGCATAGTTGGGAGTTTCCTTTAGTAATAAGAATTGATTTCTAGCCAAATTAACCCTTTTTGCAGCATTAATCAATGGTCTAATAATGTATTCTTTGTAGTGTGCATGCTGTTCTAGGATGAAAGTTAATAGCTCACTATTCTCTATTAGGACTTTAAGTTATAAATTGCAAGTAACAAAAGGATGTCTCTTTTGAAAGCAGTAACCTGCTGATCTCTTCACATCATACGCACTCTGTAATCTACTTGGTAAACGTTCTTTGCAGCAGGCATATTAACCCTCTGCACTAACATCACCTAAGTCAAAACCTCAACTATACAACATTCTGATCTCTCTCCAGGAAGATAATTAATCACACAAGTTATCTTGACATTTATGTGAGGCCTGGTAATTGCCGGGGAAAGAAACACTGCAGCAGGTGCTTCAAAAGCACAATAAACTTTCACTCACGGCGCCCCCAGGAAGCCAACTTTGTATTCCTTTCCATGAAATGCATTCTCACACTACGGCAGTGAATGTAAAATCCAAATGTAAGGAATAGGCACAGTGGGGACCCAGGGGGTACTGGAACCAGCAAAAAAACCTAAGCCTCTGTAAGCAGTTTACAAAGGCATGTTAAATGGTCTTTAAAGACCTGTGAAAAAACACGGGGGTGCCGGAGATAGGAATCCAGACACTGCCCAGCTGAGCCCCCAGCAGCTCAAGTTTCACTGCAGCAGCCCGGGCTGAGACACAGGACGGGGAAAGGGGGGGGGGGGGGGGCTGAAGCCCTTGGGCCTGGGCAGAAGTGTGACTGGGAAGGCGCGACCCCCTTTGCATCACTCCACGGCCCCCCTGGGGGTCGCGCCCCACAGTTTGAAGACCCCTGCCCTAGGGACATAGTATACCATATACTAGGGCCTTATAAGGTACCCCAGAATCCAATTAGAAATGTACCTAATGTACATGGAAACCATTTTAGAGAGGAAGCAGCTAGGCTGGGGTCCTGATTAGCAGGGCCACAGCCAGACTAAGGTTGAAAAACAGTGAAACACCAGCAAAAATTGGGGGTACCCATGTGAAGCAGATCCTACTCTCCTACACAACCCCCCCTTCCCCCCCCCAAACGCAGGGACATTAAACTAACCTTGACCAGTTGAGTCTTCATGTTCTAAGTGGAAATACCTAGACAGTCCATCTGCATTGGCATGGTTACTCCCAGGTCTATGTTCCACTGTAAAGTCCCTCCCCTGTAGGGAAATGGACCACCTAAGCCAGTAAGTCAGTCAAAAAGTCTTTATTCGATTTGCATCATAAAAGACATACTACACATATTAGATAATTTGACTACAAAACAATTCATGTACAATACAAAAATAGACTGTAAAACCTTTAAAATGGTAGATAAAATAGTAGATTAAAAATGATCACATCATGTTAAAAAATACAATAAAGTGCAAAAAGAGACGTGCCGTTTATGCCATGGACCAAAGTAGATACTATTGTGTGGCAGCAGGGAACACAGATTACGGCTTCAATTTCCTGGCCCTAAGGATCCATGCCCAACTAATAAATTTAGCAACACCAATTACTATAGGAGTGGAAGTATCGGTTTTCAAAATTCTACTAGCGACCTGTGCAGAACGAGTGCTCATTAGTCTGCATGCAGGTCGAAGCCAGATACGTCTAGGAAGTTGATAAGTTGGGCAACAAAAAAGGAAGTGGTCCATGGTTTCAATCTTGTCAACACAGAATGGGCATTTATCACTACCAAGAGGTCTCCAACTTTTGGTGAGTCCTCGCAGTGGTAGAGCGCCCACTCTGAACTGGTGATACAACTTACGATCTAGGAACTTCAAGATAGTATCCCAGTAACTTTCATAGACAGAGTCATCCTTAAAAACTAGGAAAGAAGCAGTCATTGTGGAACCTGTAAGGGAAGCACATCTCCTATTCTTAATGTAATTCCAGTACGCATCCTTAAGCACCTTTTTTGCCGGGAAAACTACTGTATCAAGGTTAACCCATAGATCACGGATCCCGAGATCATATAACAGGGTTTTGATGCTAGACAACCAGGGAATCCTATGCGACCCCTCCAACCCTTTGATCTCCAGAAGGGCTTTTGCATAGTTAGATAGTTCGGGGCTCGTCCACAAGCGGCGCCAGAACGCCAGGGGTCTATACCCTGCGCAGTCCTCTATAGGCTGAATTCCCAGGTCAAACAAAAGAGGGATGCGTGGAGTGGATTGGGGAAGCCCAGTAGCTGACCGGAGGAATTTATTCTGGGCAGTTATCAATTTGGACAAATTATTAAAGCCCCAGATCTCAGCTCCATATAAAATTGCAGGTAAAATCTTGGAGCCGTAGATCTTCATGAGTGGGGCTATTGGTTTTGTTAAAGAGTGTTTGTGCTCTTTCAACAAAGCTCCTCCCAATTGGGCATGCTTGAGCGCGAGAAGATCCAGCTGGTGAGACCAGCTGCACGTCTCGCTAAAAGTGACTCCAAGATAAGTAAATACTGCCGTTTGGGATAAGTTGACACCACCCAAACACACCTCCGCCTTAACCCGCCGAGGGCCACGAAAAACCATAAACTTGGTCTTCCCAACGTTTATTTCCAACTCATGCTCGCGGCAAAAGATCTCGAAGCGAGACAGGGCCAGCTGCAGTTCCTGTCTCGTCCTCGAGATCAAAAGGGTGTCATCCGCGAACATGAGCAGGGGAATCTTCATTCCTGCCAATGTAGGTGCATCTGTAGGGCTATTTAAGAAGTAGTTTACAACCCCATTGATAAATAAAGAAAACAGGGTGGGTGCGAGTACACACCCTTGTTGTACACCTTTGAATACTTTAAATCTATCGGTCAGTTCCCCGGGTTTACCCCATCGGACACGGGCGTACGTATTTTCATGTATGGTGACCAAAAAAGAAACCAGTTCTTTTGGCATGCCCATATCCAGGAGAACTTTCCATAGCTTGTCCCGCGGCACAAGGTCAAACGCAGACCTTAAGCCTACAAAGGCTGCATACAACTTGCCTCCCCCCAGAAAGACAACCTTCCAATACAGAAGTACTACCCTAAATACTTGGTCCAGGGTCCCAGTGTGGGACCGAAACCCTGCCTGAAGTGGAGACAGCACGTCAAAGTCAGACATCCAGATTTGGATACGACCAAGTACAAGGCTGGCAATAATTGTTTGTACTGCGTCTATTAGACTAATGGGTCTGTAGTTACCCGGGGCAGAGCGATCGTCTTTCTTATATATCGGCAGTATCTCTGCCCCGAGCCACGAGTCAGGGACTACAGCACCACCCGCAAGGGCGTTAGCCAGGAGGGTCAGGTATGGAATCCATACATCTTGTTCCTGAATAAATAGGTCAGGAGGGATACAGTCAGGTCCTGGGGATTTACCACTCTTGATCGAGCGTAGGACTAACTTGGTTTCATCAGGGGAAAATTTTTATGTATTTTCAACAACTAGAGGACAAGAAAACTGCCTGTCCGTTAAAGCACCAACCTTAAATTGTTCCTCAAAATACGCTACCCATTGTTGTGGTTCTACTTGACCACCTAAGCAGTTTGGAGTTTTCACCCTTCATTTGTTTTAGCCATAAGAGGGGCTTATGGTCTGTCTGAATAAGGAAGTGAGTACCAAACAAGTATGGCCTCAACTTCTTCAGAGCCCAAACCAAAGCAAAGGCCTCCCTCTCAATGGCTGACCAACGTTTCTCTCTAGGGGTCAGCCTTCTGC